>NC_133128.1:60916805-61516805 GCF_048418815.1 Hemitrygon akajei
CTCCGCACGCACCGTGCCCCACACAGACTCCGTATGCGTCTGTTCCAGGGCCCTCGCTCACACGCGAGGGGTCCTTGACACCTCCTGTTGGGACAGAATTAACCCACTCTCCGCCTTCGGAGCACACACCACCTCCGGCACCTGTGCCGTCATCACCTCCGGCTCCGGTGCAATTGCAGCCGGAGCTACGTAGATCGCAGCGAACGATTCGACCACCTGATCGACTTAACCTGTAAATATGCTTGGGAATTTTTTTTAAACAAAGGGGGGGTGAATGTGGTGAACTAGATATACCTGTCTGACTGCTCCTGTGGCTCCTCCCAAGACCCTGCTGACTACCCCTGTGGCTCCTCCCACAGACCCCTGTATAAAGGCGACTGTGGCCTGCTGCTCTCCCTCATTTTCCCCAGGATGTAGTGTTGTCCTTCAGTCAATAAAAGCCGATATCTCACTTCCTAAGTCTCGGCGTGAGTTATTGATGGTGCATCAACAGGAGAAAAATAATAATAATAAAAAATGAATAAGCAATCGTACTGAGAATGTGAGATAAAGAGTGCTTGAAAGTGAGTCCTAAGGTTGTGGGGCAGTTCAGTGATGGAGCAACTGAAGTTAAATGAATTTATCCTCACTGGTTCAAGAGCCTGATGATTGAGGAGTAATTGAGGAGTAATAACTGTTCCTGAATTTCATAGTCTGAGTGCTGAGGATCCTGTGCCTTCTTCCTGTTGGGAGCAGTGAGAAGAGAGCAGGTGGGGGTCCCTGATGATGGATGCTGCACTCCTGCGACCGCACTCCATGGAGCTATGCTCAGTGTGGTGGGGGGGGGGGGGGACTTTAGCCATGATAGACTGGGACATATCCACTATTTTTGGTAGGATTTTCTATTCAACTATTACTTGAGTAATGATGTTCCCATGTACCTTTAGTCTTCGTTGTCTCCAGTGATAGAGGTTGTGGTTTTGCGAGGTGCTGTTGTGGAATTTTGACACAGACAGCAGGTACAGAAGTGGAAGGAATAATGCTTAAGTTGGTGATTAGGATTTTAATTAATCATCCATCACAGTCCTGATTTGGACCTTGTAAGTCGCAGGGTAGTCTTTAAGTGAATTGTAGACTGTACAGCCTTTGATCAACAGCCTTAATATCTACTAGGATATACAGCCTCTAATGATAATAATAATAATGATCACAAATTAATGATGGTAATGTAATTAAATGCAAAGGGATGGCTGTCAGCTTCTCTCGAGTTAGAGAATGTCATTACCGGATACTTGGGTGGTGTGAATTTTAGTTTCTACTTAATATTCTATGCCTGAGTTATTTATGTCTTACTTCATAACCTGCGAAGTTGTGAATAGTATGGAATTCCAGGGTATTTGAAAAGTAATGCTCCCTTGACCTTTCTGTTGATTTTTCCAGAAGCTGCTACCTTCTTTGGCAAAGATTTCAAAATATATGAAATAGGTTCCATAACTGCTGAAGCTTACCGCTGATTAAGAGCATTCGGGTTCTTACCTAATGAGCAAGCTTCTTACTTATTTTTTTAATGTTGAAAGCTTTATGCTAATAGTTAAAATTCAAACTAGAGGGGAAGAATTCCTTTAGCATTTTCTGCAAGCATACTTGTGTATAATGCAGCTTGTACAATATCAGTAGGTTCAACCTAGAGGATATTGGAGAGCATCTAGCTATGTAAACAAGAGGCTATGAGAACAACAGAGTGGGAAAGTAGAACAGAGGAAAGACTAGAAACAAAGGGTAGGAGTGGTAGAGGTTAGGAAGCTGCCAACTTGTCAGAGTAGAGGTACCATCCGTAGCATCAGATTGGAATAACTGAACTGACAAATTAAACAGCAGATGCTTGTCATATCACTACTGAAATTAGTTCACATATTAGTTACATCCTGAAAGGACTTTCCATAAAGATATAAAGATACTGAACCAAGCACACAATTAAAAATTCAAGTTGAAGGATACAAACCATTGTTATTGTCAATAAAATCACTAAGTTAGAGGGATAATAATCCTTAGAAGAAGCAGATGGTGATATATCTTACAGTGATGAATTATGTTAGTCCAGTGTTAACAGAATTTATTGATATTTGTTAATGGTTTTCGGCTAAACTTGATCAATTGCTTGTCAGTGTGTGCCAATTAATGCAGGAGATTCTAATGTAGATTGGAAAGCAGTTCAGTAGTCATTGATGCTGGAATTTTGTGTCAATTTAACTGTGGGACACTTAGTACGGGAGGAAATCGATAAACTTCATAAAAGATGAGTTTGACTGAAACAGTTCCTTGATTTCAAATATTATTTTAGCTGCTTATAGCAATATGTGTCATGCACTATGTAAAATGGAAGAGGGGATAGTAAATGTAAATATAAACCACACTGTCCCTCCGTTACTCCTGGAGTGCTACAAAGTGAATAACCATTATAATATATATCACAAATTAAGTCATTTGGCTGTTAAGTATACTCTAGGAATAAATTACCTGTAGATACCATAATGAAATCACCCCATCTCAACTCACCCAACTTGACATTATTTCTTAATGTCCCCTTCATGTCAATTATCCACTAGTTAATATTTTACACCAGCTCCCTCTTCTAACCCACCTTCCATTGCATTAAAATTTCAGAGTACAAAAAAAGAAATGAAAAGAGTTTAAAAAAAGGATATAATACAAAACATAATGCTAAAACAAAATAGTTAAAAATAAAAGCTTATCATTCCTTAAACTTCTTTTCCACAGTTCGAATAATATTGAAATCAGTGGGGACTTGCATTCAATGCAGAGTTCCCCAGAAAGAAAGCTGAGAGCTTGGCATCCTAAAACACACACACACACACACACACACACACACACACACACACACACACACACACACACACACACACACACACACACACACACACACACACACACACACACACACACACACACACACACACACACATGCACACCAATACTGTTTTCACCTCTCTTTATTTCTTCAATAATACTTCAGAATTTAATGTAAACATGTTTTTAATAATTCACTTCAGCATTGTTGTTGTTGTTCCTCTCTGTGCCTTAAAGACACAAACCTTTACCATTTCTTTAGTATTTGCTTTTTGTGAGGACAAGTTACTAGCTCAGCACACAACCCAGCATAGATGGAAAGTGTGCATTAGAAATTTTTAAATAGAGACATTCAAAAGCTATTAAATGACACGTTATTTTTGTAGCTAACAAGTTCCTTCGGAAGTACTGAAGACCTGCGCTGGAGTGTTCTTTGATATCTTCAACCCTCGCTTCAGCAGTCTGAGGTACCCACTTGCTTCAAGTAGGCTTCAGTTATACCAGAGCAAAAGAATGACATGGAAACCTGCCTCATTGACTTTTGTCCAGTAGTACTTACATCCATGGTGATGAAGTGCTTTGAGACGTTGGTAATGAAACATATCAACTCCTGCCTGAGGACCGACTTGGATCAGCTTCAAATTGCCTGCCGTCAGATGCCATTTCATTGACTCTTCAGTCAATCGTGGAACATCTGGACAGTGAAGATGTACACATCAGGATGCTCTTCATTGACAACAGCTCTGCATTCAATACTATAATCCCCTCAAAGCTATTCAAAAAGTTCCAAGACCTAACCCTCAATACATCCTTGTGCAATTCAATTTCCTCACTTGCAGACCCCGGACAGTTCGCATTGACAACAACATCTCGTCCACAATCACCATCAGCACTGGTGCACCACAAGTCTGTGTGCCCTGCCTCCTGTTCTACTCACTTTAAATTTATGACTGTAAGGTTAAGCACAGTTCCAATGCCATATTTAAATTTGCTGTTGTTGGCTAAAGTAAAGGTGTTGAATCAACATATACAGTGCTTTAAAAAATATTCACCCGCCCCCGGAAGTTTGAACAGCCAGAGGTCATGGTACATATTGATGCCAATGACATAGGTAGGAAAAGGGAGAAGATCCTGAAAACAGAATACAGGGAGTTAGGAAAGAAGTTGAGAAACAGGACCACAAGGGTAGTAATCCCAAGATTACTGCCTGTGCCATGCGACAGTGAGTATAGGAATAGAGTGAGGTGGAGGATAAATGCATGGCTGAGGAATTGGAGCGGGGGCAGGGATTCAGATTTCTGGATCATTGGGACCTCTTTTGGGGCAGGTGTGACCTGTACAAAAAGGATGGGTTGCACTTGAATCCCAAGGGGACCAATATCCTGGCAGAGAGGTTTGCAAAGGCTACTGGAGAGAGTTTAAATTAGAATTGATGGGGGGGTGGGAACCAAACCGAAGAGATGGAGGAAGGGGCGGTTGGCTCACAAATGGAGAAAGCTTGTAGACAGTGTGAGAGGGAGGATTGGCAGTTGATAGAGAAGGGATGTGCTCATGATGGTTTGAGATGTGTCTATTTTAATGCAAGGAGTATTATGAACAAAGCGGATGAGCTTAGAGTTTGGAGCAGTACTTGGAGATATGATGTTGTGGCCATTACAGAGACTTGGATGGCTCAGGGGCAGGAATAGCTACTTAGAGAGCCAGACTTTAGATGTTTCAGAAAGGAAAGAGAGAGAGGTGCAAGAGGTGGGAGCATGACACTGCTGATCAGAGATAGTATCACAGCTGCAGAAAAGGAGGAAGTCATGGAGGGATTGTCCACTGAGTGTCTGTGGGTGGAAGTTACAAACAGGAAGGGATCATTAACTCTACAGGGTGTTTTTTATAGACCACCCAATAGTAACAGGGACATTGAAGAGCAGATAAACAGACAGATTCTGGAACGGTGCAAAAATAACAAGGTTGTTATGATGGGATATTTTAATTTCCCCAATATTGATTGGCATCTCCCCAGAGCAAGTGGTTTAGTTGGGGTGGAGTTTGTTAGGTATGTTCAGGAAGGTTTCTTGACACAATATGTAGATGAGCCTACAAAGCTACAAAGAGGAGAGGCTGTACTTGATCTGGTATTGGGAAATTAACCTGGTCAGCTGTCAGGTCTCTCAGTGGGAGAACATTTTGGAGATAATGATCACAATTCTATCTCCTTTGCCACAACATTGGAGAGGGATAGGAACAGACAAGTTAAGAACCTGGTTAATTGGAGTAAGAGGAAATATAAAGCAATCAGGCTGGAACTTCGAAGCATAAATTTGGAGCAAATGTTCTCAAGGAAATGTACGGCAGAAATGTGGCAAATATTCAGAGGATATTTGCGTGGAGTTCTGCATAGGTACATTCCGAGGAGACTGAAAGGATGGCAGGGTACAGGAACCGTGGTGTACAAAGGCTGTTGAAAATCTAGTCAAGAAGAAAAGAAAAGCTTACAAAAGGTACAAAAAACTAGGTAATGATAAAGATCTACAAAATTATCAGGCTAGCTGGAAGGAGCGTAAGAACGAAATTAAGAGCCAGAAGGGATCATGAAAAGGCCTTGGCAGGCAGGATTAAGGAAAACCCCAAGGTGTTCTACAGGTATGTGAAGAGCAAGAGGATAAGACATGAGAGAATAGGACCAATAAAGTTTGACAGTGGAAAAGTGTGTATGAAACAGGAGGATATAGCGGAGGTGCTGAATCAGAATCAGACTTTAATCAGAATTTAATGAATATTTTGCTACAGTATTCGCTACAGAAAGGCCTTCAGTGCTTGTGGGGATGACTTACAGTGGGCTGAAAAACTTGAGCATATAGACATTAAGAAAGAGAGTGTGCTGGAGCTTTTGGAAAGCATCAAGTTGGATAAGTCATCGGGACCGGATGAGATATACCCCAAGCTACTGTGGGAGGCGAGGGAGAAGATTGCTGAGCCTCTGGTGATGATCTTTGCATCATCAATGGGGATGGGAGAGGTTCTGGAGGATTGGAGGGTTGCTGTTGTTGTTCCCTTATTCAAGAAAGAGAGTAGAGATAACCCAGGAAATTATAGACCAGTAAGTCTTACTGAAGTGGTTGGTAAGTTAATGGAGAAGATCCTGAGAGGCAGGATTT
Organism: Hemitrygon akajei; assembly: GCF_048418815.1. Classification (NCBI taxonomy): domain Eukaryota; kingdom Metazoa; phylum Chordata; class Chondrichthyes; order Myliobatiformes; family Dasyatidae; genus Hemitrygon; species Hemitrygon akajei. The sequence goes on from NC_133128.1 coordinate 60,922,802, forward strand.
ATGAACATTTGGAGAGGTATAATATGATTAGGACTAGTCAGTATGGCTTTGTCAAAGGCAGGTCGAGCCTTAACAGCCTGATTGAATTTTCTGAGGATGTGACTAAACACATTGATGAAGGTAGAGCAGTAGATGTAGTGTATATGGATTTCAGCAAGGCATTTGATAAGGTACCCCATGCAAGGCTTATTGAGAAAGTAAGGAGGCATGGGATCCAAGAGGACCTTGCTTTGTAGATCCAGAATTGGCTTGCACACAGAAGGGACAGAATGGTTGTAGACAGGTTATATTCTGCATGGAGGTCAGTGACTAGTTGTGAGCCTCAGGGATCTGTTCTGGGACCTCTTCTCATTGTGATTTTTATAAATGAACTGCATGAGGAAGTGGAGGGATGGGTTAGTAAATTTGCTGATGACTCAAAGGTTGGGGGTGTTGTGGATAGTGTGGAGGGCTGTCAGAGATCATAGTGGGACATTGGTAGGATGCAAAACTGTACTGAGAAGTGGCAGATGGAGTTCAACCCAGATAAGTGTGAAGTGGTTCATTTTGGTAGGTCAAATATCATAGCAGAATATAGTATTAATGGCAGCGTGGAGGATCAGAGGGATCTTCAGGTCCATGTCCATAGAACACTCATAGCTGTTGTACAGGTTGACTGTGTGGTTATACAGTCCACCTTTATCACTGTACGCTTTGTACAGTGTAATGGCCTTCATCAGCCATGGGATTGAGTTCAAGAGCCGGAAGGTAATGTTTCAGCTATTTTGGACCCTGGTCAGACCCCACTTGGAGTACTGTGCTCAGTTCTGGTCACCTCACTATAGGAAGGATGTGAAAACTGTCGAAAGAGTGCAGAAGTGATTTACAAGGATGTTGCCTGATTGGGGAGCATGCCTTATGAGAATAGGTTGAGTGAACTTGGCCTTTTCTCCTTGAAGCGACGGAGGATGAGAGGTGACCTGATAAGAGGTGTATGAGATGATGAGAGGCATTGATCATGTGGATAGTCAGAGGCTTTTCCCAGGGCTGAAATGGCTCACATGAGGGGGCACAGCTTTAAGGTGCTCAAATGTAGGTACAGAGGAGATGTCAGGGGTAAGTTTTTTACACAAAGTGTGGAGAGTGTGTGGAATCGGCTGCCAGTGACAGTGGTGGAGGCAGATACAATAGGGTATTTTAAGAGACTCCTGGATAGGTACATGGAGCTTAGAAAAATAGTGGGCTATGGGTAACCCTAGGTAATTTCTAAATTCTGTACATGTTTGGCACAGAATTGTGGGCCAAAGGGCTTGTATTGTGTTATAGGTTTTCTATGTTGCTATGGTGACACACAGACACAGCAACCTCTTTGGGTCCAAACGAAAGTGTAATTGTTCATCCTTCATGCCTTTTTCATGATGACAAGACACTGCTGGATATTAAGAACACGAGGCATTGCAGACCTTCCACACTAGCGAGTTGCTAACTGGCAGTGTAGCTGGACTTGCAGTGGGTGCATGGTCCAACAGGCAGCGTGGGAAATTGTCTTGGATGCTTGGGTTCTGATTGCAAGAGCCTGGGGGACACTGGTTATGTAGAATACTCCAAGCCCAGGTCACTGGTTCACGGGCGAGACGAATGGCGGAGAGTTGTGTTGCACTGGTTGTTGTGCTTGCAAAGTCCTCATGCCTCGGAGTTGCCTGTTGAGGCCAGTGGGGAAGGAGATACCAGAGATGCAAGGACTTGGGCTATATTTTTTTTAATATTATTATTTCTTGTAACTGTATGATTTTGCTATCATAATTATATGTGCTCTGCACTTTGTGTGATTGTTGGTACTGTGTTTTGCACCTTGGCCCCAGATGAATGTTACATCCCTGTGTACAGTTACATGATAATTGAACTTCAACTTGAACGTGAACTTGAAACTGTCCTGGAGGTACATAACAAATTTTACACCATCTAAACCATTTACACTCAGAAGGTCCCAATTTGTATTAGCGAAGTTGAAGCCCCACGTAACAGCTAAAAATATTGTTTTTACACCATTCCTTAAAATGACTGAATATCTATTCCTCAAAATCCCAGTGTCGGTATTATAATCCCATCAGAGTGATTGCATCCTTCCTGTTTTCCACACCCCATACATTCTTTTACTTCCCTTCCTATCTTAAATAAAACATCAAATTATTGGGACATAAAGCACCCATTCCTGTCACTCTCTCAATCAAATCTCTGCAATGAGAGGGAGAAGCTAAAGTCAGATATATCAGTATTACAGTGAGGTAAGGGGAATTATAGATGCATGAGAGAGGAGCTGGCCAATGTTGATTGGAGGGTGACACTAGCAAGGATGCTGGCAAAGCATCAATGGCTGAAGTTTTGGGGAACAATTCAGAAGGCACAGGATAGATACCTCCCAAAGAAGAAGTAGGATTCTAAAGGCAGGATGATGCAACCTTGAGTGACAAGGTGAGTCAAAGCCAACATAAAGCAAAAGAAAAGGCATATAATACAGAAAAAAATAGTGGGAAATTAGAGGACAGGGAAACTTTTAAAAACAAACAGAAGCCAATGAGAAACATCATGGGGGGTGAAAGATGAAATATGTAAGCTGGCCCACAATATCAAAAAGGATACCAAAGTATTTTTTGATATATAAAGAGTAAAAAGAGAGGCAAGCATAGATACTGGACCACTGGTAAATGACACTGGAGAGGTAGTAGTGGGGGGGTTGGTGAAGAAATGGCAGACAAACTGAGCAAGTGAACAAGGATCTTGTGCTGAATAGATATTTTGCATCAGCCTTCACTGTGTCAGGGGGCAGACATGAGTGCAGTTGCTATTACTAGGGAGAAGATGCTTGGAAAACTGAAAAGTCTAAAGGTAGATAAGTCACCCGGGCCAGATGGACTAAACCCTAGGTTCTGAAGGAGATAGCTGAAGTAACAGTGGAAGCATTAGTAATGATCTTTCAAGATGCACTAGATTCTGAATGGTTCTGAAGGACTGAAAAATGGCAAATGTCACTCCACTCTTCAAGAAGGATGGGAGGCAGAAGCAAAAACATTATAGGCCAGTTAGCCTGACTTCAGTGGCTGGGAGAACGTTGGAGTCAATTGTTAAGGATGCGGTTTTGGAGTACTTAGATGCACATGGTAAAATAGGCCAAAGTTAGCATGGTTTAAGGAAATAACAAGCAGTATAGACAAAGAAGTTTCAGTGCACCATCAGTAACTCTCAGAGACGTGAGGCAAGATAAGCTTTTATTAGCTGGTAGAAAGCACTGTCAGCAGCAAGAGGCCATCACACAACATCCTGGAGACTGAGGGAGGAGCAGTGCCTCCAATCGCCTTTATACAGGGGTCTGTGTGAGGAGCCACAGGAGCACAGTCAGCGGGGGGGCGTGTCCAGACAGGTATATATAGTTCACTACAGAGTGAATGTTGTGAATGTGGATTTTCAGAAGGCCTTAGACAAGGTGCCATACATGAGGCTGCTTAATAAGATAAGAGCCCATGGAATTACAGGAAAGATACCAGCAAGGATAGAGCATTGGCTGATAAGCAGGGGACAGAGACTGGGAATAAATTGAGCCTTTTCTGACTGGCTGCCGGAGACTTGTGGTGTTCCACAGGGGTCAATGTTGAGACTGCTTCTTTTTACATTATATGTCAGTGAACTGGATGACAGAATTGATGGCTTTGTAGCCACATTTGTGGACAATATGAAGATAGGTGGAAGTGCAGGTGGTGTTGAGGAAGCAGCGAGTCCGCAGAGGGATTTGGACAGGTTGGGAGAATGGCCAAAGAAGTGGCAAATAGAATACAGTGTCGGGATGTGTATGGTCACGCACTTTGATAGAAGGAATAAAAGCACAAAGTATTTTCTAAATGGGGAGAAAATTCAAAACCCCAAGTTGCAAAGGGACTTGGGAGACTTCGTGCAGGATTCCCTAAAGGTTCAGTTGCAGGATGAGTTGGTGGTGAGGAAGGCAAATGCAATGTTAGCATTCATTTCTAGAGGACTTGAACATAAAATCAAGGATGTAATGCTGATGGTTTATAAGGCACTGGTGAGGCCTCGGAGTATTGTGAGCAGCTGTGAGCACCTTATTTAAGAAAGGATATGCTGACATTGTAGAGGGTTCTGAGGAGGTTCTCAAGTCTGATTCCGGGAATGAAAGGCATATGAAGAGCTATTGATGCCTCTGGGCCTTTACTCACTAGAATTTAGAATATTGGCGGGAGGGGATTCCCATTGAAACCTTATTGAGTGATGAAAGGACTAGATAGGGTGGATGTGGAAAGGATGTTTCCTATGGTGGGAGGAATCTAGTACCAGGGGCACAGCCTCAGAATAAAGGGGCGTCCATTTAGAACAGAGATGAAGGAGATTTTCTTTCACCAGAGGATGGCAAATCTGTGGAATTCATTACCGCAGGCAGCAGTGGAGGCCAGATCGTTTGGTGTATTTAAGGCAGAGGTGATAGGTTTTTGATTAGTCAAGGCATGAAAGGTTAAGGGGTGAAGGCAGGAGAATGGGATTGAGAGGGAAATGGACAGCGATGATGAAATGGCAGACTCGATGTGCCAAATGGCCTAATTCTGCTCCTATATCTTATGTTCTTTTGGTATTACAGTCTTACATCATAGTTCTATGTACTGGCCCATACTCTAAGTTCATCACCTTTACCCATAATACTCCTAGCATTAAACTACACACACTTCAAACTATCCATCCTATCATATCCATTACTTTGCTTCTGGCTGTTTTTACTGGTTCTGGCATCCAACTCACTCTCCATCCCTCAACTTCTGACACGATGCTCTGATTCCCATCCCCTTGCCAAATGAGTAGCACTACCGAGCCTCCCGACCAGAATTTATGCCAGAGCACTAACTTAATAAAACAAGGTATTCTAATTGTGCATATACGTATATTTCTGATAATTCTTCAGTCTGATGGTACTATTTGCAAGTTAGGTATCACTGTGTCAGCCAAGAGTGTGTAGTACAAAGGCAGCTCCCTACAATTAATGATGATTAAGAGGGGTACAGAGGGCTACGGTCCATGTGTGAGGATACACATGGGACTAGACAGAACAACAGGTCAGCACAGATTACATGGGCCAGAGGGCCTTCTTCAGTGCTATAGTGCTCTATGACTCTAATAGAGGGAATTTATTTCCTTAAGCAAAAGGGTCCAGGAACAAAGAATACAAATTTAAAATGTTCACAAAAAATCCACAGATGACCTGCAGAGGAACTCATTTTTTTTGCATATAGATGTAAGAATCACCAGCTGAACAGGCTGAAAGAGATGCCCAAAAGAGTTTGGCACTAGGACTAACTGGTTTGTTCCACAAAGAGCAAGTGTGGACTTAAGCCAAAAGTTCCCTTGAGCTGTAATATTCCAAGATTCTTCCTCAGATATGGCCACGGCTTTGCATTTCATCAAAAAGATGGCATCTCAAACATGAGGTGCTCGCTCAGTACTGCACAAGAGGATCCAGGTTTATTGCCACTAAGCCTGGAGAAGATTCATTTGCAGCTTCATGAAACTAGCCGTATCGTACTGTAAATAGACAATAGACAATAGGTGCAGCAGTAGACCATTCGGCCCTTCAAATGCACCGCCATTTTGAGATCATGGCTGATCATCTACTATCAATATCTGGTTCCTGCCTTGTCCCCATATCCCTTGATTCCCCTATCCATAAGATACCTATCTAGCTCCTTCTTGAAAGCATCCAGAGAATTGGCCTCCACTACCTTCCGAGGCAGTGCATTCCAGACCCCCACAACTCTCTGGGAGAAGGTTTTTCCTTAACTCTGTCCTAAATGACCTACCCCTTATTCTCAAACCATGCCCTCTGGTACTGGACTCTCCCAGCATCTGGAACATATTTCCTGCCTCTATCTTGTCCAATCCCTTAATAATCTTATATGTTGCAATCAGATCCCCTCTCAATCTCCTTAATTCCAGCATGTACAAGCCCAGTCTCTCAAACCTCTCTGCGTAAGACAGTCCAGACATCCCAGGAATTAACCTCGTGAATCTACGCTGCACTTCCTCTATAGCCAGGATGTACTTCCTTAACCCTGGAGACCAAAACTGTACACAACACTCCAGGTGTGGTCTCACCAGGGCTCTGTACAAATGCAAGAGGATTTCCTTGCTCTTGTACTCAATTCCCTTTGTAATAAAGGCCAACATTCCATTAGCCTTCTTCACTGCCTGCTGCATTTGCTCATTCACCTTCAGTGACTGATGAACAAGGACTCCGAGATCTCTTTGTATTACTCCCTTACCTAACTCTATATCGTTCAGATAATAATCTACCTTCCTGTTCTTACTCCCAAGTGGATAACCTCACACTTATTCACATTAAACGCCATCTGCCAAGTATCTGCCCACTCACCCAGCCTATCCAAGTCACCCTGAATTCTCCTAACATCCTCATCACATGTCACACTGCCACCCAACTTAGTATCATCAGCAAATTTGCTGATGTTATTTTCTATGTGTTCATCCAAATCGTTAACATAAATGGTAAACAGCTGTGGTCCCAATACCAAGCCCTGTGGCACCCCACTAGTCACCACCGGCCATTCCGAGAAACACCCATTCACCGCTACCCTTTGCTTTCTATCTGCCAACCAGTTTTCTATCCATGTCAATGCCTTCCCCCCGATGCCCTGAGCTTTGATTTTACCCACCAATCTTCTATGTGGGACCTTATCAAATGCCTTCTGAAAATCGAGGTACACTACATCCACTGGATATCCCCCATCTAACTTCCTGGTTACATCCTCGAAAAACTCCAACAGATTAGTCAAGCATGATTTACCCTTGGTAAATCCATGCTGGCTTGGCCCAATCCTATCACTGCTATCTAGATATGCCACTATTTCATCCTTAATAATGGACTCTAGCATCTTTCCCACCACCGATGTCAGGCTGACAGGTCGAAAGTTCTCTGTTTTCTCCCTCCCTCCTTTCTTAAAAAGTGGGATAACATTAGCCATTCTCCAATCCTCAGGAACTGATCCTGAATCTAAGGAACATTGGAAAATGATTACCAATGCATCCGCAATTTCCAGGGCCACCTCCTTTAGTACCCTAGGGTGCAGACCATCTGGACCTGGGGATTTGTCAGCCTTCAGTCCCATCAGTCTTCTCATCACCGTTTCCTTCCGAATGTCAATCTGTTTCATTTCCTCTGTTACCCTATGTCCTTGGCCCATCCATACATCTGGGAGATTGCTTGTGTCTTCCTTAGTGAAAACAGATCTAAAGTACTCATTAAATTCTTCTGCCATTTCTCTGTTTCCAATGACAATTTCACCCAATTCATTCTTCAAGGGCCCAACATTGTTCTTAACTATCTTCTTTCTCTTCACATACCTAAAAAAGCTTTTGCTATCTTCCTTTATATTCCTGGCTAGCTTGCGTTCGTACCTCATTTTTTTCTCCCCGTATTGTCTTTTTAGTTAAGTTCTGTTGTTCCTTAAAAACTTCCCAATCATCTGTCCTCCCACTCACCTTAGCTCTGTCATATTTCCTTTTTTTTAATGCTATGCAGTCTCTGACTTCCTTTGTCAACCACTGAGGCCCCTTTCCCCCCTTTGAATCCTTCCTTCTCTGGGGGATGAACTGATTTTGCACCTTGTGCATTATTCCCAAGAATACCTGCCATTGCTGTTCCACTGTCTTTTCTGCTAGACTTTGGCCAGCTCCTCCCTCATGGCTCCATAGTTTCCCCTGTTCATCTGCAACACTCACACCTCCGAGCTGCCCTTATCCTTCTCAAATTGCAGATAAAAGCTTATCATATTGTGATCACTACCTCCTAATGGCTCCTTTACTGCGAGATCGCTTATCAAATCCTGTTCATTACATAACACTAAATCCAGAATAGTCTTGTCCCTGGTCGGCTCTCGTACAAGTTGTTCCAAGAATGCATCCCGTAGGCACTCTACAAACTCCCTATCCTGTGGTCCAGCACCAACCTGATTCTCCCAGTTCACCTGCATGTTGAAATCCCCCATAACTACTGCGACATTACCTTTGCCATATGCCAATGTTAACTCCCTATTCAACTTGCACCCAATATCCATGCTACTGTTTGGTGGCCTGTAGACAACACCCATTTGGGTCCTTTTGCCCTTACTGTTCCTCAGTTCTATCCACACAGACTCTACTTCTCCTGACCCTATGTCCCCCCCTTGCAAAGGACTGAATCTCATTCCTCACCAACAGGGCCACCCCACCCCCTCTGCCCACATTTCTGTCCCTACGATAGCACGTATGCCCTTGTACATTCATTTCCCAGGTCTGATCTCCCTGCAGCCATGTCTCCGTTATCCCAACAACATCATAGTTACCCATTCGCACCTGGGCTTCAAGCTCATCCGCCTTATTCCTGACACTTCGTGCATTCAGATATAGAATTTTTAGCCCATTTCTCCTCTCTCTGTTTGAATCGCTGCCTATTGTGCTTAACCCAGCTCCCCGAACTCCCATCAGGCTATACGCCCCTAGAATTTTGTTGTCCTTCCTACATTTACTTATTCTTTCAACACATTTAACTCCATGTTCCGTCAGACTATCCCTCTGTACACGAGTCCTCCTTATCACTTGTTCCGCCCCACCTTCCTCTACTACGCACTTAATATTCCGGAACCATGTAGTCCCCACCTGTCCTTTATTCTTCCTCTCGCTATCCTCTCTCACATTCTGGATCCCCGCCCCCTGCAAATTTAGTTTAAACCCCCCCAAGAAGCTCTAGCAAACTTCCCTGCAAGAATGTTAGTACTGCTCCAGTTCAAGTGTAAACTGTCCCTTCGGAACAGATCCCACCTTCCCTGGAACAAGGCCCAATTATCTACAAACCTGAAGCCCTCCCTCCTGCACCATCCTCTCAGCCACATATTAATCTTTATAATCCTCCTGTTCCTTGCCTCACTCGCACGTGGCACAGGTAGCAATCCTGAGATTGTTACCCTGGAGGTCCTGCTCTTCAGCTTCGCACCTAACTCCCTGAACTCCCTACGCAGGACTCCCTCACTCATCCTACCCACGTCAATGGTCCCTACATGGACCACAACATCTGGATTCTTGCCCTCCCTCTCGAGAATAACCTGCACCCGATCTGAGATGTCTCCGACCCCGGCACCAGGGAAGCAACATACCATTCGAAACTCCCGATCTTCCCCACAAAATCTCCTATCTGCCCCCCTGACTATAGAATCCCCTATCACTACCGCTCTCTTCTCTTCCCTCCTCCCCTTCCTAGTCAAGGGTCCAACCTCAGTGCCAGAGACAGGACCACTGCAGCTTGTTCCTGGTTGGTCATCCCCACCAACAGTATCCAAAACGGTATACTGATTTTTGATGGGAACGGCCACAGAGGTGCTCTTCTCTCTCTGTCTGCTCTTCCTGCCTCTCTTGACTGTCACCCATTTGCCTACCTCCTGTCTTTTCGGTGTGACTGCCTCCCGATAACTCTTATCTATCTCTGCCTCTGCCTCCCGAATGATCCGTAGTTCATCCAGCTCCTGCTCCAATTCCCTAACTCGGTCTGATAGGAGCTGCAGCTGGATGCACCTTTTGCAGGTGTGGTCATCAGGGACAACTGTGTTGACCCTGACCTCCCACATACTGCATACGGAGCACACCACTGCTCTAACTGTCTCCCCCATTACCTGATCCTAGATTAGTCAGAATAAATGAAAAGCAGGCTTCTTGTCGAAGTCCTCTTGCGCCGAAGCCCACTGAGCCAAAGCCCAGCACTCTGCTCCTGCGCACTCCGCTGCCCGCACCGACGCTGCCCGCTCCTGAAAGTGGGTCGCTTTTTAAATCCCGCGCTCGCCGCTGACGTCACCCGCGCTTGCGCAGCTTTACCTTCCTCCTCAGGTATTCTCCAGGTAGGTCCGAGGGTCTCAGCCTACCTACAACGGCTGATCCTCCAATCTCCAGTTGTATGTCGATCACGAGCACTCCTTACTCCCGCTCCGCTGCCCGCACCGACATAAATGCTGATATATTTTAAGCTTTGAAGTGTTAGAGTGGCTTATTTCTTTGTGAGGGTGTTCCCACAATTGTTAGATAAATAGAGATCCTATATAATATTTCTAAGGACTGATCAAAATTACGTAGCATGAGTGTTTATTTAAAATATTCCTGGTTTGTAAATTGGGAAATGAATAATTAAACGGTACAAAGATTTGCAAATTAGTTATTTCTTTTATCTGCAATTTACAGAAATTCTGATGCGGGCATAATATTTCTTGGCAAGGAAGATATGTGTTTATCTGGATATGCTGAAATTCACTTTGCCGTATTATCATTTTTAATTTTGCTATAGTAAATTATCAGGTCACTGGGCAGTGAAATTGCTGACATCCGTAGAATAAATTAACCTTACCCACACAAAACCTGTGTGAGTTAATGGGTAATCACATCTGATTGCAGCCAAACCAAAGAAAATTCATTCAAAACTGTAAGTGTCTGATTCCAGCATAGGTAACTGTAACTTACTGCCTTTCATCTTATATTGCTCAATACCAAGCAAAGACATCTGATGTTGAATTTCAACCTCGTACTTTTTTTCCCCCTAAAACTGAAGTCTTATTTCATTTCATTGTTTCACTTGATATTCCCTCAGGATAGTAATGTGGGTGACAATTTTTTAAAGTTAACAAATTAGTTGTAGCATTATTTCATCATTCAATGTCATCTGACAGATTAGGAGATTTTGAAGCTGTCATTTTAAGTACACTGCAATGACTTCTAAATAGTTAGATCACTGTATCCAAACCACATAAATTTTGGATGTTAGTTCCATGGGTGACACAAGAACAAAGCATATTTAGATGAATGGAGGGAAAAATGATGGTGCAGTCATAAAATAATAATTAAAACATTTATCTCATATTATCCTGTTTTGAACACTTATGCAAAAGTTATTTAGGAATCTAAATGTATATTTTTTTTAAACTTTGCACCTACTTTGGTTAAACAACCTCGTCTAATTTAGCATGTGAGCTTTTATGCTCCAAAGACAAAACACCAAGGACATATCCTGGATAATGGTTGTAATGAATGAGTCATACCATTTGTATGCAAATAAAACAATTTGTGAAGAGCAATTCCTCATAGCTGGTTTAAGTTGAATCTGGAAATGTGTGTGCTTACCGTTAATATTTGGAAACATGCAAACAAGGAGTATTGGCCCCAGATCCAAAAACAGATTGAGTTAACCAGAGTTTACAGATCAATTGCGCACGATTAGTGTTGCAAATAATTCCAGAAGCCCTTGTTGTCAGTCTCTCTCATTGTAATCACATGTGGTGGTTGTCCATTGTGTCCAATGATGACAGGAAACCTGGGTGGGATAGTTGCACTGAGATAGTTCCACTCTCTCCACCTCAGAAGTCTAGGTCCAGTGGTACAAACAAGAGTCACAAACTGGGGTCTTCCTTGGTTGCAGTGGATGACCATGACATCTTCTGTGCTTTGTCACGCTCTTCGTTCTCCATGGAGCGTTGCAGTACCATCGTCCTGGCCATTAGATCTCACTGTGGATTTCATCCACTCAGTCCACCAGAGCTGACTTTGCATGCTCGGACAGGCATGTCCTATATCACCAGGGTATGAGGCTGCTAGCTACCCTCACCTGGTTTGGCCCGCCTGTCAAAGTGGTGTACTGAGGTGTGGTCATTGTCACACACAAACAGCTACTTAGAGCCACAAGTGTGAGCTGAATGTCTGGTAGAGACTAAAGGTGAGTGAGCTGCCCCAGAATGGACACAACAAGCCCCTTCACCAGAGGTGCTACTCCTCCCTGGACATCCCTTACACCAATCACATTGGGTTAATGTTGTCAGTTTAATATTGCAGATAATGTTGTCATCAGTATCATTCATTTATCAGAAATAAAGCCACGTTTCTGAAACAAAAATATTTTGGTTTAGTTTTTCAATCAGAATGCCAGCAATGATCTACCAAAAATAATGGGTTCACAGCCACATTACCCATAATTCCATAAAACTTTGCATGTCTTTTTTTTCAAAAAGGTTCATGTATATCATTTCATCTAAAGTGTTCATTTCTCAAAATTATTCTGCCATGTAAAGCTGCTGATAAGTTAAGGCTAAAAAGTATTTGTCTAATATCCGACGTCACTGAGGTTCTGGATGCCTCCTACTTCAGTTCACTGTCCCATTCTCATTCTGAACTTACAGTCTGAGGACCAATGAAAATTTGAGGAACAGCACATCATTATCCATCTAGGAATGTTGCTGACTGCAGAAATCAAGATCAAATCCTCGATCTTAAGCTGGCTCACTCTCTTTTATCAAATGTGGTGTTGAAACAATAACCTCGCACTCAACAAGATCAAGGAGCTGATTATGGATTTCTGAAAGGAAAGCCGAGAGAACACACACCAATCCTCATTGAGGGGCCAGCAATGGAGCAGCCCCACGTGGTCCTCCAGGTCCTCACCACCCAGGACATACCTTCTCATCACTGAGGAGGTACAGGAGCCTGAAGACCCACACTCAATGTTTCAGGGACAGCTTCTTTCCCCCTGGCATCCGATTTCTTACAGTCTATGAAGTCATGAACACAACCTCGCTATTCCTCTTTTGCATTATGTATCTATATTTTATTGCAACTTGTGACTTTTTATACATGTTGCACTGTACTGCTGCCTCAAAACTACAGATCTCACAACATGCATTAGTGACAATAAACTTGCTCCTGATATGGTCATTTCTGTCCATATCATAGTTGTTTAGCTTTTCTTCTTCTGCCTGTATAATAAGGAATGCTGGACAAGTCCTACATTTTCACCATTTATAACACACTACACAGACAAAGAAGCACAATGCATTGACAACTAGCCCCATTTAGCTCTTTGGAATTACCCCATTGGAGATATTCCGTTAGCTCTTCACATCCCTCCCCATCTTCTCTCCTACTGAAAAGTAATATTTCTCTTGTCCTCAGCCACCTCTACTGTTAAAGTAAGGCTAAGCACAAAGTAGAGGAATGGAACCTTGTATTCTCCCTTGGTAGTCTACGACACAGCAGCATGAATATTGAATTCTCTAACTCCCCCTCAATCCCTCTGTTTCTTTTCTTTTTTGTCCTGATCTACCCAGCCACTATCACCCTGTCCCTCTCCTCTCCCCCACCCTTTTATTCTGCCTATCATGCATAACTCCTCCCACTGGGTCTATCCCCACTACTCCCATTGGTCCTCCTCACCTCTCTCCCCCTGATTCTACATTCCACCTTCCACTCCTATCAGATTCCATCATCTTCAGCCGTTTGTCACTCTCACCTATAAACCACACCCCTCCCCCCCAAACTGGCATGATTCCTACTCTTCCTTCACCATCGGAATATCACCTTCTCCTCACTTGGATCTACCTATCGCTAGACATCTCTTGCTCCATCCCTTATACTGGCTATCATTCCTCTACCTTTCAAACCAGATCAAAGACCATGAGACACCAGAACAAAATTAGTGCCATTCAGCCCATTCAATCATGGCCAACTTATTTTTGCTTTCAGCCCCATTCTCCATAACTTTTGATGTCCTTCTGATCAAGAACATGTCAATCTCTACTTTAACTATACCCAGTGGCTTGGCCTCCACGGTCACCTGTGACAATGAATTCTACAACTCCATCAGCTAAAGAAGTTTCTCCTCATCACTGTTCTAAATGGACATCCTTGTATTCTGAGGCTGGTTCCCGTGGTCCTAGTTTCTTACACAATTGGATACATCCTCTGCACGTCCATTCCATTTTCACCCTTTCAATATTATTAGGTTTCAATGAGATCCCCTCTCATACTTCTAAACTATAGCGAGTACAGGTTCTGAGCTATCAAATGCTCATCATACGTTAACTCTTTCATTCCAAAGGTCATTCTCATAAATCTCCTCTGGACTCTTTCCAATGCCAGCACATTCTTACTCTCAGCCCAAAACAGCAATCATTAATTTCCTTCCATAGATGCTGTCTGACCGGATGCGTTCTTCCAACTTTATTGTGTGCTTCTCCAGATTTCAGCATCTGCAGCTTTTCTGTCTCCAAATAAATACTTCATTAGCTTTATTAGTTGACTGGAGGCAATAACTCTGCTGGTCTTGATTACTTTTTCAGATATTATGTCCCTGTAATGGTAAAGCTCAAGCTCTCAAAAACTATTGACTATTTTCAATCCTTCTATCAACTTCATTCATTTGTGAATTATTTATTTATTTGTCCACAGTATGTATATATCTATTGAATTATTTATTTGTTTGTTTATTTATTTTGAGCTATATTGCTGTGATATAGACCCTTCTAGCCCAACAAGGCTGGGTACCCGATTACACCCACTGGACCAATTCTCCTACTAACTCATATATCTTTGGAATGTGGAAGGAAACCGGAGCACCTGGAGGAAATCCATGGGGGTACGGGGAGAACATTAAAACTCCTTACAGACAGCTGCAGAGTTAAACCCCGATCACCGGTGCTGTAATAGCAAGATGCTAGCCGCTACACTATCATGCTTCCCCAACTACTGATTGCTATCAGTAATCATGAAGAAGTCTGAATTTCACACATACTAGTCTATATGGTGTTTGGCAGAGGTAGCACAGTGCAGAACATGCTTTACTAATATCAATTTGATGGCAGGGACAAACAAAAAGCTTCAGGAAATTAAGGGTGTTCTTGACAATAGCTACAGATACAAGTAAGAGCTAATAAAGAGGGAACTCTTAACCATCTCCAGGATTTTTGGCAACCTGCCTCATGGAAATCAATCAATAGCTAACTGCTTCCTTATTTCTCCTTTTCCCCATATCTTTATTAAATTTTGCTAAGCTGAGAGCATTGCTTGTAAATGTGTGAGAATTCATATTTGGAACAAAAATTTAAGCAAGCTACTTAAACCTTTGCACTTGCTCGAGCACTTAAGATCATGTTGATCTGAATGTAACCTTATCTCCACTTTCCCATCTTACTGCAGAAACCTTTCATTCCCTCACTCATCTATCTACCTCTGCCTTAATAATATTCATGGATGCTGCTTCTATTGCCCTTTGGAGAAGAGAGTTCTGACAGCTCTTGACTCTCCAATTACTGACATGAATAGTACAGGATGCTGCAGGTTGCTCAGTTCCCCTTACTAATGCTCCTTTGTGCTCCAACTAGGCTCACAGTAAGGCATTCTTTCAAAGGAATGTTTTCATCAACTAAATTATAAATATATTATTTGCTGACAGCATATTTATTCTTTAATTTTATTTACTTGAAAATATTTTGTTAAGCTTTTCAGAAAATCATAGAAGTATAAACTTTTCAACAAAAAAAACAAAACTCATGTGGGGGCAGAAAAGTTCAGAATTTGATTAAAACTAAACGTATTACATTACAATGCATGAAGTCTGAATAATTTATCATGGCATTAATGTTTATTAGCATACTTGAACTGTTCATTTATAAGTATCCATTGGACTATAACTACTTGACCACCTTCAATGTATCAAAGTCCAATATCTCAATAATTTTAGATTGCTTTCTGCCTTGGAACTATTTCAAGATGAAACCTGGGGGATCTAGCAATTATTAAACTTGAATTCTATAATTTAGTTGGTAACACTGAATGAAATTCAGCTGTTAGCACAGTGATGAAGTTGGCTGCTGGTCACTGGGCCAAAATCACTAGCACATTGTCTGAAAGCATGCCACTAGAGATAGAAGCCTTATTCTATGTGCCAGTTACCCATCTGAAGTGGCTGAATCTTTTTCCTTCCGTAAGTACTGAAGCCAAAAATGATTTAATGAGCTCGCACAAAACTGTGACAAAACTAGCCTGACATTTTATAAGCACAACAAGTATTCTGATTAATAAGTACCCTCGGGGCTGTATACTTTTACATAAGAAGTATGCCGTGCAATAGAACATACAAGTGCTTTTTATTTATCATAGCATACAGCAAATCTGAATGGAATATTAAGTATATATAGAAATTCAGACATAATCAGTAAAGTACCTAGCAGCTTAGAGCTAAAGAATAAGGTAAGTGATCTGACATGGAACAGAAATAATTAAAAATATACATCTAATAGAGAACAAAATTCTGGTTCAGAATCAGAATTATGTTTAATATCATCAGTGCATATCATGAAATTTGTGGTTATGCGACAGCAGTTCATTGCGATACATAATAATAAAAAGCTGTGAATTATGGTAAGTACTGTATATATATTTAAAATGTCAAATTAAATAAATGCAAAAAGTGAAAAAGAGAAGTGAGGTAGTGTTCATGGTTCAATGTCCATTCAGAAATCTAATAGTGGAGGGGAAGAAGCTATTCCTGAATCTTTGAGTGCTTGCCTTCAGGCAGATGGTAGCAATGAGAAGAGAGCATGTCCTGGGTGATGGGGACCCTTCATGATGGATGCTGCCTTTTTGAGGCTTTGTTCCTTAAAGATATCATGGATGCTGGGGAGGCTAGTGCCCAAGATTGAGCTGACATCTTTGAGTTCATAACTTCCTGCAGCTGTTTTCAATACCGTGCAGTGCCGCCCCCCCAAACCAGACGGTAATGCAGCCAGTTAATATGTTCTCCATGGCACATCCATAGAAATTTGCAAGTGTCATTGGCGACATACCAAGTCTTCTACAGCTCCTAATGCAATATAACCGTTGTCATGCCTTCTTTGTAGCTGCATTGATATGTTGGGACCAGGACAAATCCTCAGAGATGTTGACACCCAAGAATTTGAAATTGCTCATCCTTTCCACTTCTGATCCCTCAATGAGGACTGGAGTGTGTGCCTCTGTCTTTCCCTTTTTGAGCTCCACAAACAATTCTTTGGTCTTATTGATGTTGAGTGCAAGGTTATTTCTGCAACTGCACTCAAACAGCTAATATATTTTGCTCCTGTACACCTTCTCATCACCATCTGAAATTCTGTCATCATCCTCTGAAAACCTGGTTCTCAATGCTCCCTTGTGCAATTATATCCAGCATTTCCGCACTTGCAGATCCCAGTGCTGTGAGCTTAGCCCACTGATATATTCGCTTTACACCCATGACTATGTAACTGTGTAAAGCTCCGACACCATATTCAAGATTGCTGATGATAAACTATTATGTATCAAAGGTGATGATAGATCAGCATACAGATTGAAAATTTGGCTGAGTGGTGCAATAACAACAACCTCTCACTCAATGTGAGATCTGATTGTGGACTTCCGGAGAGGAAAACCAGAGGCCCATGGGGCCAGTACATACTGGAGAATCAGAGGTGGAGAGGGTCAATAACATTAAATTCCTGGGTGTTACTATCTCAGAGGACCTGTCCTGGACCCTCGTATACAGTAATTGCAAAGAAAACATGATGGTGCCTTCCTTAGGAGTCTGTGGAGATTTGTCATGACATCACAAAACTTGATAAACTATTATAGATCTGCAGTAGAAGGTTTATTGACTGGCAGCACCACAGCCTGGTATGGGAACACCAAGGCCTTTGAGCGGAAAGTCCTACAAAAGTTAATGGATTCAGTCCAATACATCACAGATTATGCCCTCCCAGCCACTGAGTACATCTACATGAAACACAACCATAGAAAAGCAGCAACCATCATCAAAGATCCTCTCCACCCAGGTCATGCTCTT
Source organism: Hemitrygon akajei (assembly GCF_048418815.1). Taxonomy (NCBI): domain Eukaryota; kingdom Metazoa; phylum Chordata; class Chondrichthyes; order Myliobatiformes; family Dasyatidae; genus Hemitrygon; species Hemitrygon akajei. The sequence goes on from NC_133128.1 coordinate 60,940,482, forward strand.
TTTTGGTGATGCCTTCAAATAGAAGGCACAGGTGCCTGATTACTCACACTTCTAGATTCAAGAACAATTACTACCCCTCAACCACCAGCTCTTCAACAAAAGAGGATAGATATACTCATCAATTGAGTATACCCACAACAAATGATCTCACATTCTTTATTTTGTTATTTCATGCTCTCGGTATTTATTGCTCTTTATTTATATTTGCATTTGCACAGTTTGTTGTCTTCTGTGGTCTACTTGATCTTTCATTGAACCTGTTTACAGTTACTATTCTATAGATTTGCGAAGTATGCCCACAGGAAAAAGAATCTCAGGGTTGTATGTAGTGAAATTATATGTACTCTGATAATAAAATTTACTTTGAACTTTGCCTAGCCAAACAGTCATGCGTGTAGAGAGAGTAGAGCAGTGGGCTAAGCACATGTTCTTGATGTGCACCAGTGTCGAGATGTTATTACTGGATTTCTGGTCTTCTGATGATGAATTTGAGGATCCATTTGCAGAGGCAAATGCAGAAGTGTAGGTTTTGGAGCTTTTTGATCTAAACTGTAGGAATGAATGTATTAAGCACTGAGCTGTAGTCTGTAAACAGCAGCCTGACATATTAGTATTAGTTGTTAATGAAAACTCATGGTTGTACATTTCTGCTCTTAAAAGTTTTAAGTTTGTTCATGATTCTTCAAAATATTTGCAAAACTATAAAATAAATACTTGAAAGCTTTCTTCAAAGTATTAGTTTGATCCTTTGCAGTATACTTATCAGCTAAGAATTACTGATATTTATTGATATGCAATATGATCATGTAAATAATAAACCTACTTCTCTAGTCTAGAAAATAAACTCCTTACAATATAAACTATTTTATTTCAAAATACAATCTTGTTTGCAAATGACAGTAGATGTTAGTGTTTTAATGATACTCCGTTTAAGGGTAATCAAGATTTTTCGGCAAATGTTTGATATGGATAAAATGTCTGCTTTGTATTTCCTTGAAATGACACAACAATTTTGCAAAAGGCCACAAGAGATGAAAAGAATGAACTGGACCAAAAAAAGAGAGAACGATGAAGCAAATTATAATGCAACATAAAATAGTTCCCAAAGCTTATTCAGAGAACAGAATGGAATATAGTAGTAATGCCATTTGCAAGGTTCATGTGGTGCCATAGTGCATTGAAGGTGAGTTATAATCCCAGCATGGGCAAGATGAGGATATAAAGAAATAAGGAGCCAATGTGAATCAAATAAACATAATGGGTGTTAAAGGGGAAAACTACCACAGATGTAAGGATGAGAAAAATTGATTGCCTCTGCCACAGCAGGTCCAAACACAGCCAATTCAGTCCCATGCATACATAAGCAGTAAGGCAGAGCAGTCAGAGAGTCATAGAGCATTACCACACAGAAATACCACCCTTCAGCTCATTATTCCAAGTCAAACTATTAATCTGCCTACTCCCATCAACCTGAAATTAGACCATAACCCTCCATATCCCTCCCATCTATGTACCCATCCAAATTTCTCTTAAAATTTACCTCACATCCACCACTTACACCGGCAGTTCATTCCACACTCTCACCACATTCGAAGTGAAGAACTTCCCCTTCATGTTCCCCTTAAACATTTCACCTTTCAACCTTAACCTATGACCTTTAGTTTTAGTCTCACCAGCCTCGATGGAAAAAACCTGCCAGTATTTACTTTATCTATACCCGTCATAATTTTGTGTATCTCTATGAAATTAGCCCTCCGTCTTCTACGTTCTAGGGAATAAAGTCCTAAACTATTCAACCTTTCTGTATAGCTCAGGTCAAGTCCCTCCAACATCCTTGTAAGTTTTCTCTGCACTCTTTCAATCTTCTTTAGATCTCTCCTGTAGGTAGTTAACTAAAACTGGACACAATATTCCAAATTAGGCCCCACCAATGTTTTATACAACTTCAACATAACAACTGCCAACTCCTATGCTCAATACATTGATTTATGAAGGTCATTATGCTAAAAGCTTTCTTTACAATGCTATCTACATTACCTGTAATGCCACTTACAAGGAATTATGGATCTGTATTCCCAGATCCCTCTGGTCTACCACACTCCTCAGTGCTCTACCGCTCCCCACGTAAGACTTACCCTGGTTGGACCTCACAAAGTGCAACACCTCACACTAGCATGCATTCAATTCCATCTGACATTTTTCTGCCTATTTTTCCAGCTGGTCCAGATTCTGCTGCAAGCTTTAATAGCCTTCATTGACCACTACACCCCCAATCTTGTTGTCATCCACAAATCTGCTGATCCATTTTACAACATTGTCATCCAGATCATTGATATAAATGGACCCAGTACCAATCCCTGCGGCACACCACTAGTCACAGGCCTCCAGTCAAAGAGGCAACCATATATTACCACTCTCTGACTTCTCCCATGAAGTCAACACCAAATCCAATTTACTACCTCATCTTGAATGCTGAGCAACTGAATATTTGTGACCGACTTCCCATGTGAGACCTTGTCAAAAGTCTTGCTGAGGTCCCTGTAGACAATATCCACTGCTTTGCTTTCATCAACTTTCCTGTTAACTTCCTCAAACAACTCTATAAGGTTAGTTAGACATGAGCTAATCTATCCTTAATCAGCTAGTTATCTATCCAAATACTTATATATCTGGTCCCTAAGGACTGTGATTCTCAATGTGGGCCATGTTGGGTTTAGTCAGGGCCATGAGCGAGAAACAAGAAACTGGGGACCACAAGAGTTTTGAATGGGCCATGGTAGGTTTACTGTTTTAATGAAATATTACTAAAATGTATCAATGAAAATAAATGAATATATGTAAATTAATTTGTAGTAAATGTGATTGACGTTGACACCACATTGCAAGAAAGCCTTATTGAACTGCAGAGTGATATAACAGCTCAAGCAGAATTCAAACACAACAAGCAAGATGTCTGGATAACTAGTGATATTCAAAATAATGCTCTGGTAGAATGCAAAGTGTTTTTAATTGGATTTCTCACCTCTTATCTAGTTGACTGTGGTTTTAGTCAAGCTCTTCACCTGCTATCAAAAGCTCATAGCTGTCTTGATGTTGTGAAAAGAAGTGATTTCCGATTATCTTTAATCAAGTTGCAAGTCGTTAATTAGCATCAGTTGCAAGGATCCCACTAAATACCCAAAGTAACAATATTAAGCACTTTTTCATTGCCTGTTGGAAGCATATTATATGTTTTATAAATTGAGTGCCCTATTCAGAGCTTTGAAATAGTTTTATTTTTCATGGACACCTGTAACATTATAGTTAACATACAGTTTAATAATACCTATAACCTGTTAAAACATAAATATCGATTGTATGTTAGAATAATTAATACAGTTGACCAAAAAGCCTCGAGCAACAAATGGAGATTTATGGTATGGAGGGGCTACTGCACAGAACTGAAAGAAGCTGCAGAAGGTCGTAAATCTAGTCAGTTCCATCTTGGGCACTAGCCTACAAAGTACCCAGGACATCTTTCGGGAGCGGCGTCTCAGAAAGGCAGTGTCCATTATTAAAGATCTTCAGCACCCAGGGAATGCCCTTTTCTCACTGTTACCATCAGGTAGGTGGTACAGGAGCCTAAAGGCACACACTCAGTGATTCAGGAACAGCTTCTTTCCCTCTGCCATCCGATTCCTAAATGGAAATTGAAGCTTTGGACACTACCTCGCTTTCTTTTAATATACAGTATTTCTGTTTTTGCACATTTTTAATAATCTATTCAATATACATAATTGATTTACTTGTTTATTTATTATTATGTTTTATTTTATTTTTTCTCTCTCTCTGCTAGATTATGTATTACATTGAACCGCTGCTGCTAAGTTAAAAAATTTCACGTCACATGCTGGTGATAATAAACCTGATTCTGGTGGGTGGGGGCCACAGAAGTAAATAAAAACTACAAGTGGCCACAAGCAGAGAAAGGTTGAGAATGACTACCTTACAATACCTTCCAATAACTTTGCCACTACTGATGTCAAGTTCACAAACCTATAATTTCCTGGTTTAGTCTTAGAGCCTTTCTTAAGCAACAGAACAACATTAATTATCCTCCTATTCTCCTAAGGTTGTTTTAAGATTGTTTTATGTATCTCTGCTACAGCCCCTGTAATTTCTTAACTAGCCTCCCACAGGATCCAAGAGAACATCTCATCAGGCCCTGAGGATTTATCCACCCTAATTTCCTCCAAGACAGCAAACACCTCCTCCTCTGTAATCTGAGTAGGGTCCATGACCTCGCTGCTGCATTGCATCAATTTTATAAACTCTGTATCTATCTACTGAGTAAACACAGAAGCAAAAAATCCATTTAAGAGCTCCCCCGTCTCTTTTGGCTCCATGCATAGATTACCACTCTTCAAAGAATACATGGAACACCAATAACAGTACAGGGCAGTACAGGCCCTTCACCCCACAATGTTGTGCCAATCCTTTATCCTACTCCAAGATCAACTGAACCCTTCCCTCCCACATAGCCCTTCAATTTTGTTTTATCTAAGAGTCTCTTAAATGTCCCTAATGTATTTCCCTCTACTATCACCTCTGGCAGCACATTGTACACACCTACCACTCTCTGTGTGAAAAAACTACCTCTGACATCCCCCTAAACTTTCCTCCAATCACATTAAAATTACACCCCTACATATTAGCAATTTCTGCCCTGGGAAAAAAGTCTCTGGCTGTCCATTCTACCTATGCCTATTATCATCTTATACATCTCTATCAAGTCACCTCTCATTTTCCTTCACTTGAAAGAAAAAAAATTCTAGCTCGCTCAACCTTTCCTTTATAAGACATGCTCTCTAACCTAGGCAGCATCCTGGTAAATCTCATTTGTATCCTCTCTAAAGCTTCCACATCCTTCCTATAGTGAGGTGACCAGAACTGAACACAATACTCCAAGTGTGGTCTAACCAGCATTTTATAGAGCTGCAACATTACCTCGCAGCTCTTAAACTCAATCCCCAACTAATGAAGGCCAACGCACCATATGCCTGCTTAACTACCTGATCAACTTGCACTGCAAACTGGAGCAATCTATGGACACAGACCCCAAGATCTTTCTGTTCCTTCACACTGTTAAGAATCCTGCATTCTGCCTTCAAGTTTCATCTTCCAAAGTGAATTACCTCACACTTTTCTAGATTGTACTCCACCTGCAACTTCTCAGCCCAGTTCTGCATGCTATCTATGATCTGTTGTAACCTGTGACAAACTTCTACACTGTCCATAACACCATCAACCTTTGTGTCATCTGCAAACTTACTAACCCTTCCACTTCCTCAACCAAGTCATTTATATGTAAATATCCCAAAGATCAGGGGTCCTAGGACTGATCACGGTGGAGCACCATTGGTCATTGACTGTCGGGTAGAATATGGTCCATCTACTATCCCCATTTGCCTTCTGTGGGCAAGCCAATTCTGAATCCATGCCACAAAGTTTCCCTGGATTCCATGACTCCCAACATGCTGGAAGAGCCTACCATAGGGATTCCTGTCAAATGCCTTACTAAAATCGATATGCACCATATCTTCCTAGCAGTAAAAGCCTTAATACAAACATGAAAGAAGAAGCCCTTGTAAGATTTAGGCCTGGGCTTTAGCTTCCTGATAACTTGGAGTCAGGAATGGCAGGATGAGAGGAAGGGGAATAGTAGACAAAAAGCAGAACTCAGTTAAATTCATTTTGGCACAACCATAACAGATTATTAATTTCCAACACAGCTTTTTGTGCTGAGCAAAGACAATGATGATGAACACAATTCAGTTTCAACCCCAAAATTTAAGGATATCCTGTAAGCTTGACACTTGAGAGCTTTCTGAGTTGTATGAATCACCAAATTGATTGACAAAATGGGCTACAAATGCACAAGGCTACCTCTAAAATTATAATCACTTCGCTAAAACTCATGCTGAGACTGTAAGAGCAACAATAGATGTCCTATTCCCAATGAAGAGTGGATTATCGCCACCAAAGTTGCCACAGACATCAGCAGCCACAGTCTGGTCCTCCACACTTGTATTTAGTGACTCTGGTGCTTTGGTGAACTTATTTAATTGGGGAAGCTGAGCACAATGGTACATTCACCTGCATCCTGAAGCACCAAATCTCACTTTGAGGATCCATCAAGAGCTCTTTTCCTCTGCCCTTCCACACAGCTACTTTCTGATCAGCCTCATCTTTCTGCAGTGTTGTATCTTTCCTTCATTGTCATAATCCATCCATGCAACATATATTCACTCTTGCTCAAAATTCTCTTCTTTCCCTCCTTGCGGAGTCTGGAAAGCTGGACAAAGAACTGAAGGTATCACTGTAAGCTCCAGCCAGTTGTCATCAGTGGAGTAATTAGCTTTGGAGATAAACACCATGACCAAATCTATGATAACTACATGTGGAGAGATGTATGTCTCACAGCTACGTGATTACAGAATCATTTTGTCCTGTTATCACAACAATCGATATAATGGATTCAATGTCAGAAATAAATAACTTCCATGGTGAAGATTCAGACATCTTATTCCACGCAAAATGGTCACCATCAATCAGAACGTGCAACAGACTGATGATCTCATAAGAGGATACTCACTGTCACAAACTTATAAGACCATAAGACCATAAGATATAGAAGCAGAAGCAGGCCATTCAGCCCATCAAGTCTGCTCCATCATCCAATCGTAGCTGATCCAATTCTTCCAGTCATCCCTACTACCCTGCCTTCTCCCCATACCCTTTGATGCCCTAGCTAATCAAGAACCTATCTATCTCTGCCTTAAATGCACCCAATGACTTGGCCTCCACAACCGCTGGTGGCAACAAATTCCGCAGATTTACCACCCTCTGACTAAAGTGATTTCTCCACATCTCTGTTCTAATGTGCCAAGCTTGCACCTTGTACTTTGTTCAACTGCCACAAAACAACAAATTTCGCAAAATATATTGGTAATGATAAAACCTGACTCTGGTTTTTCCCCCCACTACTTTCAAATCTCTTAGTATCTCTCCTTTCAGTTAGTCCTGACGAAGGGTCTCGGCCCGAAATGTCGACAGTGCTTCTCCTTATAGATGCTGCCTGGCCTGCTGTGTTCCACCAGCATTTTGTGTGTGTTGTCCGATTTTGATTCTGTTTCTGACACTACATAGGTCTGTGAAAAGAATCATTCTGTCAAATAGTGAATCACTCATCACAAGAGCAGGAGCAGATAAAGGAGGTAGGGACATCAAAGGAAAGTAGATATCTAAAAGTCTTTCTAAGCTCTGCACAGGCAGTTTGCAGATACTGTTCACAAACCGGATACCCCGAGAAAAGTAGTAAGGAATATGGCTGATGTCCCAGGCCCCTGAGCACACTTGCAAAAAAAAACAGAATGGTGGAAGAACTCAGCTGCATCTGCAGATACAAAAGATGCAAGTTGATGTTTTGGAAATTTTGTTCCGGATTCCTGCATCTGCAATGTCTTTTGTTTTCATGTACTGGGAAATGTTCTTCTTGCACATGAATGATGCAAAATTGTGGTATTTGTGACCAGCTCTTCATTCAGGTAAAGAAGGACCACCTGCATTGCAGGTTTTAGTTTTCAGTTTCTTGTGATTGCTCAATATTCCTCCAGGCCTTACCGTGTGTCTGCATGAGCAGATCTCAGAGTAATGAGAATGAGAAGAGCTGTAAAAGTGCATCAACCAGGTAAACGGATCAGAATGTTGAAAGCAAACAGCAGCATTCTCAAAGTCAGCCCAGATCTTCCAAAAAAAACTTTCCAAATGTTTATAAACTAAGAACCAATACAGCTCCAGTGAAGAAAGTCTTTTAGATTCACCAGAAACAATAGCCATGAGGCTGTACAATTGATTTCCAGATTTACCTGTCAACTCTTCAGGACTAGCTCTCATATAAGTTCTCTGGTGAGTTATAGAAAGCTTGTGAAAACTGATGGAGTTCAGACTTTCTGTAATGATTTAGGAATCAAGCCACCTCATTCACACAGATTGCAAATTAAAAAATGCTGGAGGTATTGAGCATGTCACAGAGCATCTGTGGAAGCAGAAGGATAGTTCACATTTCAGGCCATCCTGCATCAGATTTTTGACCTGAAACATCAACCAGTTTTTGCCTTCACTGGTGTTGCCTGGACTACTGAGGTTCTAGCATCTGTGTTTTTTGTTTGCATCTCTCATGCAAGTTTCTTCATTACAGTTTATTGGGTTAATTGTGAAAATGAGTGGGATCGCGTTGAGTTTATGCTGCACCATAACATTTAATGACTTTAGTACCACATTCTTTTTCAAACCCACAGAAAATAATATTTTTCCTTCTGAGCCGATTGAATTTTTGAAAAGATGACTTAGAATTATTTTGCAAGGCAATGAGTTGTATTGGTTGGAAAATACAAAGTTCAAGGTTCAAAGTTCAGAGTAAATTTATTATCATAGTATGTACTGTATATGTCACCATATACTATACTAATATTCATTTTCCTTCAGACATCTACAGAACAATAAATAAATTTAATAGAATTTATGAAAAATAATACATAACAAAGTCCGATAAACATCCAATGTGCAAAAGAGGACTAATTGTGCAAACAATACATAAAAAAATAAATAAATAAAACTGAGAACATGAATTGAAGAATCATTGAATGTGAATCAACAGGTTAGGGAGGCAGCAATTGGGTGAGTTAAATTATCCACACTGGTTGATGGTTGTAGGGTAAAGACTGTTCCTGTTCGTGGGGATAACACCAGGAAATTTAAAGCTACAGACCCTCTCCACCTCCAATCTCCAAATGAGGACTGGCTCATGGACTGCAAGCTTCTTCCTCCTGTAGGCAACTCTTTGGCTTTGCCGACATTAAGTGAAAGGCTATTATTGTGGCACCATTCAACCAGGTTTTCAGTCTCCCTCCTACATGCCGATTAGTCACACCTTTGATTTGGCCAACAATACTGGTATCATCAGTGGCATTGGAGCTGTACTTAGCCACACAATCATAAGTATAAAACTAGTTTATAGATTCCTTAAGGTTGCCATAAATGGGGGAGGTAGTAGGCTTAAGTTCCCACTACTTATTAAATGCTCTCAATAGCGTGCACCTCAGATAGCCTCTGATAACCAAGTCCAAAAGTCCAACTCCTGGACTTCCCGTGTTACTTAGCTGCTAAACCCAGCAGAACTATTCCTACTGACAGAAGAAAGGACAAAGGCATGTTACTGCTGCGTTAAAACCAGTCGCTTCAGGCAGATGGAGCTCATCAGCTGTGGTTGGCAGTTCATCTAGGGGAAGAAACACTCTGATCTCAAACCTCAGATGCCTTGTGACCGTACCCACTCATGGGGAAGGCTTCAGGCATAACACTAAGGAAAAATCTGAAGCTGGAGTCCTACATTGAGTTCAACGCTGAATGACGAATCCTGCACTGGGGCTGATGCCAAACTGTATTAGTCTCTGCCGTTTCTTTGGATTCATGAGCTGCGTGGATGGGGGTGGGGGTGCCTGCTGCGTGGGTATCAGCTTGCTCTCCATATCACACTGCCCTGGCATGTATCACATAAACGTCTAGGATGCAATGTCCATGGTCAACCCCAACCAGCGCAGTGCCTCGACACCTATGTTAATTTCCAAGGCAATGAGTTGCATTGTTTCAACACTAAGAAAATAACACATTCATATGTGATGAAGGGATACATTTGTCGAAATGTTTCCTGAATAAGCTCACCGGTACGCTAGTGAAGTAACAATTGGCGTAAGCACATGTGGACTGGAGAGGAAAGTAAAACATTCGAGCTGCAACAACAGCTGGGGAAGTGGGATGTTCCTGCCTCAACCAATTGACTCTTACTTAATTTCACTGCAGGCCCCATTAAATGCTGCAATAAAATCTTTGCAGGGGCAGTTGATGCAGTCAGCCAGCCAGTTAGTGGACATGACACACAGGCACTTTAGGAACTCTGATTTTCAATTCTCCTGAAGTAAGTGCGCACTGCTGGGTGTCCTTGACAGCAAATCTGTTAGAGAAGTTACTCATGCAATCTACTAACTTCACTTCACCTGATTCTCTATTCTACTGTAGCAAGAATTACAATGACTTCACTAAAGCAGATAAAGGAACATGGATTCAGGAGTCCCACAGTATGGAAACAGGACCTTTGTTTGACTGAATGAGTGTAGACCACTAAGCACCCATTTACACTGATCCCTTTTATTCAGGAGGACATGAAATCTCCGCACAGACTGCACCAGATGTCAGGATTGAACACAGTTTGCTCGTCATATCAGGGTACTCAAAGCTCAATTAATAGTCTAGCTCTGAAAACTCATGATAGAGACACTCTCATGACAGGACATTTCATACTCTTCTTTAGAATAATTGAAGTTCCTGATGTAGAACTACTTTTAATCAGTGTACATTGTAAACAGTTGATTGTGGAATTGTTATTGAAGTTGTAGATTGTGTTGTGACCTCCATTGCACCTCCAGTCTTCCCTGCCGCAAAATTACAGACATCCACCTAATTCTTCAATCCTTCAGCCTTCTCCTTTTGAGCACCATAATAACGATACATGGAAGGCAACTCAAGTGGAACAAACTCCACAGAACCAGCCAGATGAAAGTTATACGCAGAAATAATTTCCTAAAAAGAAAGGCCTGCCTTAATCTTACAATTCCATTGTAGAAGCCAGTAGTCAACCAGCTCTCATGAAAGTGATCCTGAACTGGCAAGTAAAATCGGTGCAAAGATACAGGAAGCAAAGAGGCAAGTTACCTTTTTCAAAAAAAAAACAAATTTCTCTTAAATGTTTTAATTAATTATTTATGGTTTAGTTTACTTTATTCATTTCTAAATTCAAAAAAATACAAAATTATTTCCATTAATGTCAATAATTTATGAACATCTCAGAATTCTAGAGATATGTAAAAACTGTTAAAAAGCTACTTACAGCTTTAACAGCTGCCAAAACCAGTCACTGCCAAAAGCCTTCATCTTTGAATAACATGAAAGATTAATGAAATGTGTTCGTTTGCTCACTATCTACTATTGAATTGTCACAGCCTTTTCACGTTATCACACTAGAATGTACATCAAGACTGAGAAAGTGCTTACCACTGAGTAATTCGAGGAAATGTGCTGCGGAAGTTTGTAAAGCAATGCGGTGACCAATTACACTGGTAAAATTGCAAAGCCCTATTTCAGTCCTGATTTGCCATAATGACAAAACTCGTGAAATTTCTTGGTTTCCAGTAAAGAACACTGATAGCACGAGTAAAGCATGCCTGACTAAAACAAAGCCTGACAAGGATTATAGAGGCCCATTCGTGGCTCCCTTGATTCTCAGCTGCAGAAAGAGTAGTGTGGGATAATACAGATATTCATGTGGAAACTGACAAAACTGCCTTTTTGTGTCTTGGTAAAATAAAGTAAAAACCTTTTTGTCCTTATCTCCTCAGTAATGTCCTCAATATATTTATGATGCCTTTCTATTCACCGGTGAGAGCTACTGCAAACCTTTTAAATGGTGTATGAGTCTTTTGTCTCTACCTGCATTCTCTCTCAACCTTGGCAGTGATACCAAAAGTATGAAAGGTGACTGTTGTCGGGGAAGGGTATATGAAAATCTGTTCATGAGTGGATCTTGTTGGACAAGTAAGAAGTAACTCTGACAGGATCAAGAAAAGACCATTGTTGTCAGAAGTGTTCCCCACTACAGAGAGTGATAATGAAATCCTTTCAACCCTGGAAGCTCAGAACTGCTTCCTTTGCATCTGCCTCAGCCAACGTAGGCATGCTGTGTTTTCTAAATCTCAACATTACCCAGAATGTACTTCCAGTATGAATAGATGAAAGAGCAGCATCACTTGACCTCATCATAATATACAGTATTTAAACTTCTGGGGAGTAGAAGGAAGCACCAAAAGGCAAAAAGCATTAAGGTTGATAAGCAGAAAGCTAGCGGAAATGAATTCCTCCTGCCACTAAAATGTATTCACTCAACTGTACACGGGAATTATGACAAGAAAGCTACAAAATCGAATCTCCCATAGAGGTACACTCTGTGGCCACTCTATTAGGTACACCTGTATATATGCTCAATAACCAGCCAAATATGTGGCAGCAACTCAATGCATAAAAGCACTCAGACATGGTCAAGAGGTTCAGTTGTTGTTCAGACCAAACATCACAACGGGAAAGAAATCTGATCTAATTGACTTTGACTGTGAATCATTCTTGGTGCCAGATGGGGTGGTTTGCACTCCCTCAAACAGCTATGGTGCTTCTTGGGCTTCTCCAACCGCTACCACCATTTCATCAGGAACTACAGCCAAACTGCCACTCCTCCCTTACCAAATCACTTACCTCCTGGATAACCTGATCTGCTGCCATGGACCATGCTTTCAGGGAGCTCAAGAGATGCCTCATCACTGCTCTCATTGTCTGCCAACCAAACCCTTCCTGACACTCTGTGGTAGAAGTAGACTCATCTGATGCGGGTGCTGGGACCATCCTCTTCCAGCAAGGACTGGACAGGAAGACACACCCTTGTGTCTGCTTCCCACACAGATTCAACTCTGCACTATGAAGTAGGAGACAGTGAACTACTCACCATTAGAAGGGCCTTGGAGAAATGAAACATTGACTGATAGGAAACACTTCCTTATCAGAACTGACCACCAGAACTTGATATCCATACAATAGTCCCGCCAATTCAACCCACATCAGGCTCACTGAGACCCTTCCTCCAGGAATTCAACCTCACCATCTCCTACAGGCCCGGCTCCAAGAACTCTAAGGTGAATGCCCTGTCCCAACAGTTCGACCCAGCTGAAACACAGATCTACCCTCAGCCCATCATCCATCCTCACAGATTCTTGTCCTCTGATCATCTGGGCTATTGAGAACCAGATCTGCCCGGCCCTACAGTACAAGCCTGCTGCAGCTAGCACACTCGGCAGTCATGTGTTCTGAGTCACTCCAGTGAGCCCACTCCTCACCCCTCTCTGGCCATCCAGGTGCACGACAGACCCTGGATTTTCTTCCACACTGATCCTGGTGGACCACCATGATCATGGAAGTACATTGGTTGGTCACTGCCTACCTTCAGTGTACCCAGTCCAATTCCTCCGACCAGTGACAATTAGGCTCCTGCAGTACCCATCATCCACAGACTAGTGGTCAATCAGAAAGAGCCAATCAGCAAGTGGTTAAGTTTCTGCAATGCTTCACAGCCTCTGGCCCTTCCACACAGATTCATCTGCTCTGGGCCGAAGTGTCCTACAAATTACTCACCTCCTCGGCCACAGGTATGTCACCCTTTGAAGTGCTTCATGGCTGTCAACCCCCTTTTACTTCCCATGGAGGAGCCAACAGTGGAGGCCTTATCTGCTAGGGCCACCAATGACAGAATGCTTGGAAGAGGACACAGAAGGCCATCCTAGCTGCCAACTGCCCCTACTGCTGTCAGGTTGATCACTGTCGCCACCCAGCCAGACTACTCCGGCCTGGATACCGTGTCTGGCTTCCATCCGACATCTGCTCCTGCACTCCAACTGCCCAAAACTCTCCCCCCAGTTCACTGGTGTCTGTGAGATTACCCAACACATCAACCCAGTCATTCACCATCTCCCACTGCCTCAGTTCTTCAGAATCACACCTACCTTTCATGTGTCCTGCCTCAAGCCCATTGGCCATCGACTACTCAACCCACTTGAGCTTTCACGTCCAGAATCAAGGATGGAGGAAGGTGGTCCAGTGTACGTGGTTCGCTGGTGGATGGATTGACATTGTCATGGACAGGATGTGCAGTATCTGGTGGACTGTGAAGGGTATAGCCCAGTGCAGAGGTCATGGGTGCCTTCCAGTTTCCTCTCAGATCCATCACTCATCAAGAGTTCCACCAGATCGTCCTGGGCTGTCTGGTGCTCGCCATTGGTGGGGGGGGGGGGGTGGGGTGGTGGTGGTTCCTATCAGGCCTGCGTAGGCAGCCTCTGATCTCCACACAGCTAACACGAGCCCCCTGCCAGTTGTTTCCAACACATCACCTGAAGCCTATTTAAACCCGGCTCTCAGCCACCATCCTTGTTCACTCACAGAAACCAGCCATCCTCAACCAGTTGCTCTTAGCCCTCAGTTATCTTGTTTTGCCTTGTGATTAAGTATCTGCTCTCTTGCTTCATGGCCCTCACAGCTTGTTATTTTGCAGCTTATTAGTAGAATACCATACTTAAGCTGATAACATTTCCAGAGCTCTACATTTGGGTCTAGTCTCCTCTACATTTCCTGACAAATAATCATTGGGCATGGTATTAGTCACCAGCCTGATGACCGCCCCCCGCCCCCCCCCCCCCCCGTACATAACTGCTTCTTTTCCTAAAAGCTGTTATAAAGAGCCCATGGGACATTTCTTCAGAGTGAACAGGTACACCGGAAAATAGTATGGGTTAGGAAACAAACTTTTATTCTTGCAATCGTGAAGTACTGCAGTATCAGAAAAAATATAAACAGATCAGGAGGAACAAGGAGACTGGGATTATCAGTGAAATGTTTTTAAAAAAACTGTTAGGAGAAATATTTCCCGATTTCCATCCTCTCCATATGAATGTGTTAGATATTCTAATGGGAAAAACATGATTGACAAAGATGTTCTTGTTTCTTTAATAGAACGTATAACGCAGACAGCGGGATAGATGCAACCAATCACAAGAAGTGATTAGCAGAATAACCTACAATAGCCCACAGGACAACTCTGTCCGTCTCATGTTATTACTTTTAAATTAAATAAAACTGTCAGCTCATTTATATAGAATCGAGCTGCTGGCTTAGCCAAATTGATTGACAGTTACTTGATGAATGCGGCATGCAGGGTCAGCCACAGAATTGCCCATTTGCAGTCCATTGTAGTGTTGGTTCCACGGTCTTATCATGTATATCATGCAACTAATTTCTAATAAAACTTTAATTTCCTATAGTTTCCTCTTTTACTTTTATTATCCTTTTATTGTAAAATAATCCCAAAAATTGGCTTATTTTCATGCATTAGAATATTGAAGACAATTTCTTATTTTGACAATATGTCGCTTCTTACTTTGAGGAATGACATACACTCAGTAGCTACTATATTAGGTGCCTCCTGACCCTGATAAAATTGACACTGAGTGCATGCTTGTGGTCTTCTGATGCTGTAGTTCATCCACTTCAAGGTTTGACATATTGTGTGTTCAGAGGTTCTCTTCTGCACACCACTGTTATAGTGCGTCGTTATTTGAATTACTGTAGATATCTGGTCACCTTGAACCAGCCTGGTCTTTCGCTTCTAACCTCTCTCATTAACAATGTGTTTTCTTCCACAGAATTGCCACTCATTGGATGCCTTGTTTATCGCACTATTCCCTACAATCACTAGGGAATGTTGTGCTTGAAAATCCCGGGAGATCAGCAGTTTTTGAGATACTTAAACCACCCCATCTGGCACCGACTATCATTCCACTGTCAAAGTCACTTAAGTCACATTTCTTCCCTATCCTAATATTTGATCTGAAAATGACTGAACCTCTTAACCATATCTGCATGTTTTTATGCATTGAATTGCTGCCATGTGAATGGCTGATGTAATATTTGCATTAATGAACAGATGTGCAGGTGTGCCTAATAAAGGGGCCAGTGAGTGTACATAACATCTTTGTACGCCAGAGAAAACAGAAGTCCACAGCAGTAACTAGTGGCTCTAAGTACTGAAGGAAACCAAAAGCCCCCAAATTTTCTTTGCATTCCCACTGACAAAAGGGGTACCAGTGTTCATACCCACAATATTCCTCTAATTTAAAAATGATTCATGACCTAATAGATGATACCCCTTAACATTTTCTCTGCTTATTAGGGCAGAACTATTTTTACTGGTGGTCTACAGCCTGGAAATGAGCAAGAGGATATTTATTTGCTTTGCAACTTTGCAACTGACTTCATGAACACTTGAGATGATGCTGCAAGTAGGAAGGTATTACACAAAAGCAAAGTGGATAATCTTCTGGGCTAATATCCAGAGAACTGGTTGAGAATTTTATTCCTACTACAACAACAGGGGAAGTTAAATTCAAGTAATTAAATAGATGTGGAAATAAAAATGAATACCAATAATGGTGAGTGTTAAACTACTGATTTGTTGTCTCATATTCTGATCTGGAATAATTCAAACCAATATTCAAAATTCGTGATTCAAGATTTGTAATGTTACTTCCTGTACACGAGTGTAAACAAGAATGAAATGATTACTACTCCAGATCCGATGAAGCATAAAAAAACACAAAAATTAAAGATGTATGTCCATAAAGCACTGCTAGGCTATACATAGGTGACTGACAAGAATTAAGAAAGTAGTGGTGGAGTTAGAGGGTTGAGGTGTTGATCAGCCTTACTGTTTGAGGAAAGTAACTGCGTTTCAGTCTGGTGGTCCTGGTGTGGATGTTATGTAGACTCCTCCCTGATAGGCGTTTGTCAAACAGTCCATGAGCAGGGTGGGTGGGATACCCCCTGATATTTCTGGCCCTTTTCCAGCACCTTTCTGTATATATGTCTTTGGTGGCATGTAGGCTGGTGCCAGAGATGAGTTTTGCAGTTTTGACTACCCGTTGTAGAGTTTTCCTGTCTGGCAGTGCAGTTTCTGCACCAAGCAGCTTTTCAGGATGCTCTCTACTGCCATCTGTAGAACAAATTGAATATAGGCATGCAAAGTCCAGCTCACTTCAGCCTCCTCAAACAGCAACAGTTAAGTTTTCTTAACTGTGGTGAATGTGTTCTGGGACCCTGAGAGGTTGTGTGTGATGTGCACTCTGAGGATTTTGAAACCGCTTGCAGTTTCCACTGTTGTGCAGCTGATGTAAATGATAAGCACCACTACTGCCATGTCATCGGCCAACGTGAAAGTGATTGTAATATTGCAGTAAACTCACCTTACTGCGCAGGACACCGCTGGAATCTAGGGCAGCAATGAAGATCCTCCATTTCTGTCAGTCCTTCGCCACTCAGAGGATTCCTGCCAGCTGTTTCCCTAATGGTTTTGTTTTACCAGTCAAGGGTGTTAGCCCCGAGCTAAACCCCCAAACCTGGAAGACCGGAGGACCACTCTTCGTCTGGCCTCTACCCTTTGACCTGTTTGCCATGGGTGACCCAACCAAAGGACAAAGCATAAAGCCATGACTCCAGCCAACATAACATTCCAGGTCATTAAGGCATGCAAGCATCCAAACGATGATAATGTTGTGGTGCTCTTGGAGAGTGGCAAACTCAACTGTTGTTGAACTGATGCATCAAACAAGACAGATTGGGATATTTTGGGCTGGGTAATAAATATAGATCTGACAAAACTCTTGAAGGAATTTAAAAGTAAGAGAGTTCAGATGTGACCTTTTTTGTTCTTCCCAGTCATTTGAAAGATTTTCCTTTCAATGGCTATTTCTATGCACTAATTGGGTGGCATGGTAGCATAGTAGTTAGTGCAATGCTCTACAGTACCAGTGATAATCGATTCCCACCGCTGTCTGAAAGGAGTTTGCTATGTTTTCCCTCAGACTATATGGGTTTCCTCTGCATGCTGCAGTCTCCTCCTATGGTCCTAAAAGACAGACTGGTTAAGATTAGGTTAGTAATTTGTGGGCCTGCTTTGTTGGTGCCAAAAGAGTGGTGACATTTGCATCTTCAGGATGTGTTGGTCATTGACACAAATGATGTATTTTTTGATGTACATGTGACAAATAAAAGATAATCTTTCATCTTTATACTCTTCTATTACAAAGGATTTCTCAGTGATAGTACCCAGTAACTAATTGCTGGTTGCCAAGAACAAAATTTTGATTTCAGCAGTGCAAATGTGATTCAAAATTATCCTTTTGAATAGAGAATAAACTGTATATTTAATCCTAGGAGCCAATTTCTAGAAATTATAAAATTCTAGAAAGTTAATGGAGCTTAAGGAGGCCATTCAGCCCATTACGACTGTGTCAAATAAAAATGAGCTACCCAGCCTAATTCCATCTGTGGGTCACAGCTCTTCAAGCTCAAACCATATACTATTTAACTGTGGGGAGGGTTTTTGCCTCTGTCACGATTTCAGGCAGTGGGCTCTACATGCCTACCACCCTCCAGATGTATTTTTTTCAGTTTATGTTCCTTCTAATTCTTTTAGCATTACTTTAAATCAATGCTCTTTGTTCTTTTCTTTAACCACTATAATGAACAAAAATAGATCATTCTCATTTACTCTGTCCAGGCTTTCATAATTTTATCCACCTCTATACGTGCTGCCACAGCCTCCCCAGTTCCCTCTTGGGCAAATCTCCTCTTCCTCCTCCTCAGTGATGTCACATCTTCCCTGTACTGGACAGTTCAGAAGTGTATGCAGGCCTCAAGCTGTGGACTAACTCATGTTAGCTACACTTCTAACGTAACCTTACAATTTATGCCTTAGCTAATTAAAGGAATTCATTCCAAAAGCCTTTTGAATCTGGCTTGTTACCTTTAAGTTTGGAGACGTGATCTCCAAGGTCCCTTGTCCCTCTATATCACTCAGAAACCTGTCCTATATTGTATTTTTATCAAGCCTTGTTCACCTCTCTAAAGGGATTATCTTGCACTTCTCTGGATTAAATTCTACTTGCCATTTTTCTGCTCAAATAACCAGGTGATCTGTATCTTCCTGTAGTCTATTGCTTTCCGGTTCACTGTAGATCACTAGACTACACCCTTATTATCTGTAACCTTCTTTATCGTGCCCCACGTTTAAGTTTATATTACAAAAATAGAGAACAAGTACTAAGCCCTTGGGATTCCACTGGTAACAAACACACCATGACCCTTTGCCTCCCACTGTCTTCTAGGATCCTATCTGACTTGCTACATACTGGCTAAAGAAGTTCTCTTGAATATAATTTAAGAACTCTGTGCCCTCTATACCTTTTATACTGTCCGTATTCTGGTTAATATTGAATGAAATCTCTCACTATTGACAGATCAGCTGGTAAAAAGGACAGCACATCTGGCAGAACTTTAGATGCTTAGCCTCAGAGTGCCAGGACCCTGGTCTAGTCCTGACCTCTACTGCTGTCTGTCACATCTGCTCTGTGACACAGTGGATCTCCTCTGGAGCTCCAGTTTAGTCCCACATCACATTGACCACTGTATAGGAAGCAGCAGAATCTAGGAGAGTTGATTGGAATGGGCGGAAAATAGGTTGAGTGAAATTTAGTGGGCGAATGGGATTTCTCTGTGAGCTAGACAGACTGGGTGGCATTTCTCTCTGTTGCAAGGAAGCATTCAGAAATACTGCTCCGATTGTTTTGTATTTGTGAGAAATCTGCTGTCTAATTTGTTCCCTTATCACTCTTGTACTGTCTGAAAATCCTAATCGTGTGATTTCACTCACTTTGTCCTTTAGTTCAACCTACACAGCCTTCATTGATGATCCTTCTAAACTGGCCTTTCCTACACATGTGATTGCTTATTTAATCAATATTTCTATCCTGTCCTTTTTTAAATTCCTCTTTCTTATAATGAAGAATGTTAAGCTTCTTAACCTGTCCCTCTTTATGCCATATTTACATAACAGCTATCATATCATGCTTCATACTTCCAGCCACATATTCCTCTGCACTTTTCTCCAATGTCTCCTTTCACTGCACATGAGTAATGGGGAGGTTGTTACCTTTCCTGTCCTTCTTCCTGACCTTTCTCCTAACTCCTTAAAATGTGCCTTCAGGACCCGTCACTTTTTTTTCTGAAAAATCAAAAAGATGCTGGAAACTAAAATAAAAACAAAAATTGCTGAAAATACTTCACAGGTCAGGCAGCAATTGTGGGAAGAGAAACAGTCAACACTTCAAGATGAAGACTTGTCTCTTTCTCTGTCTACGCTGTTGCAGACCACAAGCTTTGTCTGCTCACAATGATATCCTTCATCCTGGTATCACATATCATTTAGATCTGTCTCTAACTGCAGGAGCGTCCTAAATAAGAATCTCTATTAATGTCACTCTCTTCACATTCCCCCCCTCCCACCCCCCTGTAAAGCTGTTTTGGTCTTGTGCTAGCTATACTCCCCAGGGGAGCCTGTTCCCCAATTAGTATTTAGAATCAAATACTGGCTAGAGAGTAAAATGCCTTTACAGTATCAGCTATAATGCCTTTACAGTTCCCCTGAAGTATCACCTATAATTTCTTGCTTACCTGGAAGGCACTCGGTTTGTCTCAACCTGCATTCTCTTGAATTGCAGGATAACTACCTCCTGAAATGCACTATCAATGAAACATCTAGCCTTGCGGTTGGACTGCTGTGAGGGAAACTGTTGTTCAAGTTCCAAAATCCAGATCTTGAATTCCTCCAGTTGACAATATTTCCCAAATCTGATGTGTCCAAGATATAGAAATGTCCCACACAGTCCAAGGTGTGCATCTGCAGCTTTAAGAAGCCCTGGAATGTTTCCTTCTTCCCGGATCAACTCATTAAGCTAAAGAGAAAAACTAGAATTAGTTAATTTACTTAATTAATTCATTGACTATAAAATTACACTGTTGACCTTGTCTTACTGTAGTTCTTTACTCACCAATGCCCATACTCTGCAGACCCAGCAGTCTTTGGTCACTGTATGCTGAAATATCAACAAAAGGTCGACAACCGGAGTAATGCAGGTATTCATCACGTCGCCTACTGGAGCTGGAGTATCTCCCTCTGTGCCCTGTCAGTTTTAGGATCTTCAAAAATTGGGTCTTTGGAATATTGCAACATGCACACACATAGTTTTACATCTGTTATCCCCCTGGTTGGCATCCCACTCAAGTTGCAGTTGCAATGCTGCCTCAAGCAACTTGTGCCACTGAGATCGCAGTTGAAGATTACAAAAAGCCCAATGAATGTGAGGGAAAGATGCCCTTACAAATGTCCTGTGCTTTTTTTTAATTAGAAAGTTACTATTGCTGGAAAGTTACCGAGAAGAAATACTTGAATTTCCCTAAAGGGTGTGGCATAACTTTATAATCACGTGTATTTAAAATGGATAAATTTTCTGCTTTCATTAAAAATTTCTGTATTAGCACATTTTCTTTTCTTCGATCTCTAAGAACAAATGTGCCATTTTAAATATGGTCACTCTTCCATGCCTGATATGGCTATTTTTCCAAAAAGTTCAAAATTCAAAGTAGAACTTATTATCAGATTACACACATGTCACCGCAACAGCCCCGAGGTTTCTTTTCTGGGGGCATACTGAGCAACTCCATAGAACAGTAACTGTAAACTGTAAACAAGCTGTGCAGATGCATATATAAATAAACAGCAAATAAATTACAAGCATGAAGTAATAATATAACATCCTTCAATATAACAGAGTCCTTAAATGAGTGTAGTTATCACCTTTTGTTCAAGAGCCTGATGGTTGAGAGGTGGTGCGAGTCCTGAGGCACTTGTACCTTCTACCTGATGGCAGCAGTAAGACAACAGTATGGCCTAGCTGGTGAGGATCTTTGATGATGGATGCTGTTTTTCTATGGTAATGTTTCACGTAGATGTGCTCAATGGTTGGGAGGGTTTTACCCTTGTTACATTTTGTTCGTCAACACCAGTGTTTTATAAATTAGTCAACAATTAAACCACATCAGAGTAAGATATATATTCTTAGTTTATGATTAATTACTTTATAAAAGTCTTAATGGTGAGGCAGATTGTTCTTCAAACTCTTGATTGCCACTTTCCATTCTCACAATTACATTTTATGTGCAAAGTTGTTGTTAGTAGCACAATACCAAGATAGTTAAGGTTTGTGTGTGGCATTTTCTGGATGCAAAGTTTTTATATGAACATTTTGAAGAACATTACCAAACCAATTTCCCAATAGATTAGAATTTTCAATTCAAGGGACAAACAAAATCTTAATGGCCAATCATATCATTAAAGATTTTATAAACCCTGGTACACTGAACCTTCCCAGTGACCAGTATTGTCAGGTCTGCACAGGCAGGCAGCTTCCAGTCTCCACCCAGATAACAGGAGTCCTTTTGACTCTTGTTTCCAACTCATCACCTGCAGCCTATTTAAACCCAGCTCTCATCCACAATACATTTTCACCCATACAAACCAGCCAGCCTCAACTTGTTGCTCCTAGTCTTCAGTTACCTTGCCACCTAGTCATGTTAAGTGTCTGCTCTCTCTTGTTTTGTGGCTCCTCCTGGCTTGTTATTTAGCAGGTTATCAGTAAAATATTATATACTGCTAAATTGTCTCAGCTGCTGTGATTCTGAGTTAAACCTTCTCTGCATTTCCTGAAAGGAGTAATGAACCAATGACTGACCCCGCAGAGTACATTCACCTACAGGAGGTCATCCATCAACAGGAGCACACAATCCTGAAGCAGCAGGAAACCACTGACCATCCACTCGCCACTCTCAACCAACTCTCAGTCTCAATACAACAGCCCTATGCCAGGCAACCCCTCCCGTAGAGCCCAGGATTCCTCTGCCTGAACTCCTCGAATGACCACCAGCCTAAGGCCACAATTTCCTGCCGCAGTGCATCTCACACTTCGAGCTCCAGCCATCTCTGCGTTCCAAGGTCTGAGCCAAAATTGCCTTTGTCATCTCTCTCTTGACTGGGCCACTACTAACTGGGACAATAAAGTCAACATTTGCAATAAATATGAGGAATACACTGCTGAAATGTGCCAGGAAACAGTGGGGGGCAGTGAATCAGATACTTCACCTGTGTTAAAGCTCCTGCACAGTGCTGGGTTATACTGTGGAATTCAGGACTGTCGCAGTGGAGTGTGGCTGGAATATGGAAGTACTGCTGGCCCATCACCGTCATGGCCTCTCGGAGTTCTTGAAAGACAAGTTGTCCACCCAGGAGATGCCCACCGACCTTGAAAGCCTCATCACTCTGGCCCTCTGAATGGGCAAGCATCTTGTGGAACAACCATCTAGATCATCAGCCAGGGACACAGTTCCATTCCCATAACAATTTCAGGCTGCACAACCCTCATCAGTTACCCATACAGTTAGGAAGAACTCCCTTGACCCCCACCCCAAGAGCATGAGCTTCGGTGGAGGAACAAATCAAATGCCCACTGCATCCAGGAAAACAACAACACCAGGTAGAAACAAGGGTCTTCTATCTGATAAGCTCCACCCAACCTCTCATTCCAGTACCATAGCCTGACTCGTTCCGTCTGTCCTGCTCCACAGCTGATGACTACGCACGCAGAAGTTTCTGGTGGATTCTGGCACAGTAGGTAACTTTCTGGATCAGACTCTGTGTGTGTGTGTGTGTGTGTGTGTGTGTGTGTAGATTGGAGTCCCTACTGAGCCTATCCCTTCTGCATCGCAACCATTGACGGATGTCCCTTGAGGTCTGGGATGGTCTGTGCACATGAGCATCAGAGAGCACCGTGAGTCCATCCAATTCTTTCTGGTAGGCACAACCAACACTCCTCTCATCTTGGGTTATCCCTGGCTCTCCACACACGACCCTCACTTTGCCTCATCATCGGGATCACTGCTGGGTTGAGGACTCACCTCCCTGCAACCTCTGCTGACGCCCCACGAACCCGTGGGGACGGAGTAAACCCTTGAACTCACCAAACTGACACTGGAATACCATGATGCAGCCATTGCTTTCAGTAAGAGCCAGTCACCTGCCAGCTCACAGACCACAAGACAGCGTAATCATCCTCCCCCCACCCCAGGCACTAGCCCCTCCCTGAAGTCTTCTGCTCTCCCTCTCCCCACCTGCGACCCAAGCTATGAACAACTACATTGCCAGAGTGCCACTGCATGGCTTCCTTCAATCACCCCAGCCCTCAGAGGGTGCAGGATTCCTCGTTCTCAATAAGAAAGATAGGTTTCTTCATCCCTGCATCCACTGCCATTGACTCACCAGTAAGAACTGCCTACCTCTCCCCTTGATGGATAGCACATTTGAAACTCTCGGCAGGGCCCAGCTCTTTACCAAACTGGATATACGAAGTACAGACAACCTGATCCACATCCTCCAAGGGAATGAGTGGAAGACAGTGTTCATAACACCGACTGACCACTACGAGTACTTGGTGATGCCTTTCAGACCTTCCAACAGTTCAGCCATTTTCCAAGGATCCTCCGAGACACGCTACACAGATATGTGCTCATCTACCTCGGCAACACCCTCATCTTCCCCAAGGACCCCCAAACCCTTGTTTGTCACACCCGATCAGTCCTTCAGCATCTCCTCGGAAACCAACTGTACTGCAAGTTGGAAAAATGCCAATTCCACACCCCGGTCATTTCCTTCCTGTGTTATATCCTTCCACCCCAAAGCATACCCATGGACCCAGAGGAAGTGTGTGCTGTCGGTACAGCCTAAATTAGAGAATTGTATCCCAAAAAATTGCACTGTTATTCTTCTGTCTCAGAGAATAGACGGATGTATATTAGATGGAGCTGTCTGTTTTCTTTTAAGCTGACTGTCAGGTTTTCTGGTTTATTATGTATGTAAACCTATTCTGGGTAATAGGTGTTATGAACATTTTAAAGAATCCCAGCTCCTTACATAAACCAGTGACATGTGATGCACACGCCACATTAGGTTTGCTATCAGCCTACAGAGGCCTAATACATATCAGTAATATAAAAGGAACGACCTATTGTCACTTTCAGTATTTCCAAAACATCATGCTCGCTGTGGTGCACAATCCTGGATTACCCCTCATATTGAGACAGAGGACAAGCACAGTGTGTTTTGACAACCCAAACCCCCAGAGATATTCACTGCCTCTCTAGTCAAACACACTAAAATAAGAATAAAAGCTGTTCACACAAAAACAAGTCTATTTCTTCCACGGCCATTCTCTGCAATGTTTCCAAAGTATGGATGTTTCATTCTTGTTTTTGTCAAGCCAGATATCTGCCCAGTCGACTCACGTAACTGACTCTGAGACATACTCTTGGATCAGACCAAATTAAATATTCATAGCAAGCTCCTGTGTTGACGAAATGTTTGGCACTCCAGAGCACACTCTATAAAGGAGAGTGATGCCTTATTTGTGAGAGAAGGTGGTAGGAAACTTTAATTATCAAGAGAACTTTGGAGCAGATAAGAGAGAAATGTACCAGCCTAAGAACAACTGTTGAAGCAAGCTTACCCTGTTAATCCCCAAGCCAAATGGATGGGCAAACAACACATGGTGTAAAATAAATCCTCTCAGCTTGTAACACCGTGACTGCTGCCACATTGAAAGCACTCAGTCAGTGTTGCATCTCTTTCCAATTAACATGCAGGCTCATATGGCAAATCTTCCAGCTGTAGCTATGTCACATGCACCTCTGTAAAGGTCTCTCGAGCAAACAAACACCAGCTTGGTTCATCCCTCAGTTTCATGTAATTTACATGATTTGATTCCAGTTTATCAAATGAAGGTGCAGCAGAATTATCAGCAATTGATTTTACTCAATTAGTTTGCGACCTTCCAGCTGTACCTATGACATATATTCTCCTGTAAAGTTTTCTTCAGTCAACAAACGCTGGCTGTAGTAAACAGTATTTAGTTGTGCAAGATTGGAGTTTTAGGTATCTGACCTCCTATAGCATGTGAAGTTCAATTTGTAGAATAAAAACTGTATAAAAATAACAGATTCATTGCAATTTTCTAGAAAACAAAGACAACCTGAGTTATTGATTCTACAATACACTAAGAACTTCTTAGTAAATGATTAACTATGAAAGGTAAGACATTTGATATTTAAAATTATATGAAACAATTGAGAAATATTAGACATTTTGAATTTTCAGTATAAATTTTCATGCAACAATTTGCTTAATGCACTGGGAATTTTAGTTATTAAGCTTTACTGGATTGCTAAAATAATTGCATTAGATCTCTTCCATGCACTAAAATTGCCACTGTTCTGAAGAACACTATGGTTATTGTCATAGTGAAAGCATACAATAGAATAAGAAGTTAAATTTAAGGAATTGCCGCACATTGGATTAATCTTGGAAATGTTATCATGTTGAGGTCCCATGCAAACACCCTGATCCTAAGCTTGCATGTTATTCTCTGATATTGAGCTCCAAGCCCACCATTCCTGAGGTTTGATCTGGAGAAACGTTAATGAGTCTAAAGATGTCAAAGAATTCTGAGCCATTGTCTACTGAAGTTACTTGCCACCTGGACTTCACCATGCCTTGTTAGTTAACTCCCTGGTGGGGAGGGTCAGAAAGGTTAGCCCACTCTATCCGGCACACAGGTGGATGCCACAAATAGCAAGAATGAATGGCTGGGCAGTTCATGTAATTATGCCTTAGGGTGCCGATGTTTTAATTAGAGCAAAAAATAATAATGCATCTTAAAAGAAAAAGAGCTGACAATGGGTGCTGTGTAGAATTCCAGTGCTTGGCATTGAAACAATTTCATTTTTCTCCAACTCAGTTGACATACTGAGAAACCAGTGTAAGTTTTCAAAAGGAAAGTACAATGGTGAATTTGGAATTAGCAACTGAATGAGTTGACAGAAACAGTTCTACACACAGGAAGGTATACCAATTTTAATAGGATAATTGAACCTCCTGAATTCTTAAGATCATAAATAATGCTTTTATTCACAAATCTCATATTCACTCTATCCACAGCCTATCAGATTGATGTGACATTTCTGAATTATTCATTATCACTGACATACATGTTTGTTGTGAAATTTGTTTTGTGGCACCAGTAGTGTACAAGACCTAAAAAGTACAATATTGCAATAAATAAAGTGATAGATAAATCGATAGATAGATAGATAGATAGAGAGAGAGAGAGAGATAAAAGAAAGAAAGAAAGATAAACAAAACTAAACTGAAGAGGAATAGCTCACAGGTCTATGGACCTTTCAGAAATCTGACGGCAAAAGATAAGTAGCAGTTCGTAACAATTCATTGTTTATGCTAACAAGTTTAGGAACTAATAATTGGATTTAAGATTAAATATTTAAAGATTAGCTCCATTTGTCACACGTACATTGAAACATAGAATGAAATGCTTTGCTAGTGTCAAATGAAATCAGGATTAATTGTAACGTGACACCAATGTAACATGTAACATGCTCACAATCCACTAATCCTAACCATAGGTCTTTGGAATATGGGAGGAAACCCACACGGTCACAGGGAGAATGTACGAACTCCTTACAATCAGTGGTGGGTATCAAACCCTGATTAGTTATCCCGGGCCTGTAAAGTGTTATGCTAACACTGAAGGAATATTCCCCAGGCTGCTCCACGAGGCAAGGGAAGAGATTACTGAACTTCTGGCTAGGATCTTTATGTCCTCGTTGTCCACGGGAATGGTACCAGAGGACTGGAGGGAGGCGAATGTTGTCCCCTTGTTCAAAAAAGGTAGTAGGGATAGCCCAGGTAATTATAGACCAGTGAGCCTTACGTCTGTGGTGGGAAAGCTGTTGGAAAAGATTCTTAGAGATAGGATCTATGGGCATTTAGAGAATCATGGTCTGATCAGGGACAGTCAGCATGGCTTTGTGAAGGGCAGATCGTGCCTAACAAGCCTGATAGAGTTCTTTAAGGAGGTGACCAGGCATATAGATGAGGGTAGTGCAGTGGATATGATCTACATGGATTTTAGTAAGGCATTTGACAAGGTTCCACACGGTAGGCTTATTCAGAAAGTCAGAAGGCATGGGATCCAGGGAAGTTTGGCCAGGTGGATTCAGAATTGGCTTGCCTGCAGAAGGCAGAGGGTCGTGGTGGAGGGAGTACATTCAGATTGGAGGGTTGTGACTAGTGGTGTCCCACAAGGATCTGTTTTGGGACCTCTACTTTTTGTGATTTTTATTAACGACCTGGATGTGGGGGTAGAAGGGTGGGTTGGCAAGTTTGCAGATGACACAAAGGTTGGTGGTGTTGTAGATTGTGTAGAGGATTGTCAAAGATTGCAGAGAGACATTGATAGGATGCAGAAGTGGGCTGAGAAGTGGCAGATGGAGTTCCACCCGAAGAAGTGTGAGGTGGTACACTTTGGAAGGACAAACTCCAAGGCAGAGTACAAAGTAAATGACAGGATACTTGGTAGTGTGGAGGAGCAGAGGGATCTGAGGGTACATGTCCACAGATCCCTGAAAGTTGCCTCACAGGTAGATAGGGTAGTTAAGAAAGCTTATGGGGTGTTAGCTTTCATAAGTTGAGGAACAGAGTTTAAGAGACGCGATGTAATTATGCAGCTCTATAAATCTCTAGTTAGGCCACACTTGGAGTACTGTGTCCAGTTCTGGTCACCTCAGTATAGGAAGGATGTGGAAGCATTGGAAAGGGTACAGAGGAGATTTACCAGGATGCTGCCTGGTTTAGAGAGTATGGATTATGATCAGAGATCAAGGGAGCTAGGGCTTTACTCTTTAGAGAGAAGGAGGATGAGAGGAGACATGATAGAGTTATACAAGATATTAAGAGGAATAGACAGAGTGGACAGCCAGTGCCTCTTCCCCAGGGCACCACTGCTCAATACAAGAGGACATAGCTTTAAGGTAAGGGGAGGGAAGTTCAAGGGGGATATTAGAGGAAGGTTTTTCACTCAGAGAGTGGTTGGTGCGTGGAATGCACTGCCTGAGTCAGTGGTGGAGACAGATACACTAGTGAAGTTTATGAGACTACTACACAGGTATATGGAGGAATTTAAGGTAGGGGGTTATATGGGAGGCAGAGTTTGAGGGTCGGCACAACATTGTGGGCTGAAGGACCTGTAATGTGCTGTACTGTTCTATGTTCTATGTTCTAACCACAACTCTACCATGCCAGTCCTAGATCTAGGAAGTTTTGAACAAGACGTGACATTTTAATGTATATAGGACACTTATAAAGTGGAAAATCAAACATTTTTGTCCAAAATACAATACTGGTCAAAAATTGGGTAATATTTGTGTTCATATGGGATTCAGAGAAAATTCTGCAACCACAGCATGGTCCAAATGTAGCTTATTCATTAGAAGTTGATAATTTTCCCTTTTCAGCCGGCTGCAGGAATATCATCAGTTAGGTTAATTAGGATTGGTTAGGTTGTTTTCATTGAATTCATTGTAATCATTGCCAGAAATTGTAGTGATTTGGACAATCTACCACAAATACAATTTTGTATATCTTTTCCATTTGGCATCTATATCTATTTAAGCTCTCATATCAGTTTTACAACTCATAGGTAGTGACTTGCATGCAAACACTGAACAAACTAGAAGGTGACCATTGCACTTGTTCATTCCAGAATCTTAATCATATTTAATCACACATATTTAAAAGTTCAAAGTAAAATTTATTATCAGAGTACATACACATCACCATGTGCAACCCTGAGGTTCTTTATCCTGCGGGCATACTTAAAAAAAATCTATAGAACTGGAACTGTAAGCAGGATCAATGAACAACTGTGCAAAAGCAAATGCAAATAAATTGCAATAAATAACAAGAGTGCGAAATAACAAGATAAAGAGTCCATCGGTTATGGGAACACCAGAAACAGAGTGCGTGTAGCTAGCCACTTTTGTTCAGAAGCCAGCTGGTTGAGCAGTAGCAACTCTTCTTGAACCTGGTGGTGCAAGTACTGAGGCGCTTGTACCTTCTACCTGATGGCAGCGAGGAAAGAGCATGGCCTGGGTGATGAGGATCTTTGATGATGGATGCCGCTTTTCTACAGCAATGTTTCAGGTAGATATACTCAAAGGTTGGGAGGGCTTTACCCATGATGTACTGGACCAAATCTATTACCTTTTGTAGGATTTTCCACTCAAAAGCATTGGTGTTCCCACACCAAGCCAAAATGCAGCCAGGCAGTACACTTCCCACCACACATCTATAGAAGTTTGCCAAGGTTTTTGATGACATGCTGAAGCTCTGTGGCCTGCTGAGGAAGTAGAGGCGCTGCCATGCTTTCTTTGCAATCATATCTATATGATGAATTCAGGACAGGTCGTCTGAGATAGTGACATCCAGGAATTTAAAGTTGCTGACACTCTCCACCTCTGATCCTCCAAATAGTACTGGCTCATGGACCTCTGGTTTCCTTCTCCTGAAGTCTACAATCGTTCTTTGGTCTTAATGACATTGAGTAGGAGGTTGGTGTTATTACACTACTCAGGTAAATTTTCAATCTTCCTCCTGTATGTTGAATTTAGATATTTAGATCTAAAAGAGACTCCGTTTTATAAGTATCCCAATAACTTGCAAAAAGTGAAAGAGATTAGATTATCTATAAAAACACTATATGTTATGTATTTTGGAATTCAAATTTAGGATTATTTGATTAGCCAAATCAGCTTTAATATTTGGCTTACCTACAACATATTTGAAATATATTTCACTATTCAATAAAGCTCAAGAAGACCCAAGAATGAATTGCAATGGGGTGGCATAGCAAGTTTTGATGAGCTCTTCAGTTTTTCCATGAGGTATTACCAGAGGAGATATACAGGAAAATAAAATAAATAATTTCCTGGAAGTCACAGGTGAGAGGAAGATGATGCACAAAAATGCCAGGTACATATCATGTGGATGAGTTAACTACTATAGGCTTTTCCTTCCAAGAATTCTTTTAGGCTCAGCAACAATTGCATTTCCAAAATATTAAAAAAGGTCTACACAGGAGGTAATTATGTTATGTATAAATGGATTTTGATTACAAACTAAAAAATAAGATCATAATGTAGTTGTTTCCAAAAGCAAATATGATCTCTGTATGTTAATGATAACTGCGTTTGCCTTGCCACAGTATGCAATAGCTGCCTTGCTATTAAGTACTAAGTGTTTCTGTACAAATGTTATTTTGAAAGGAACTAAGTGCAGAGTCCTGCTGTCCGCTCTTATTACACCCACAGTTTAAGTGCTGGAGAGGAGAGCGTGTTGTTTCTCACAGAGATGGTCATGAAGAAACATCAACAGCATATGTTAATGAGAGAATTAATGGTCCGGAAAAGGAACTTAAAGGGCAATGTCAAAATATTGCTGTTTTAAATAAATTAACATTGTGCTGATGGGAATTTTAACATCCCACTGTGAACTAAGTATTTTTCAATGTGTTCTGAGACCGTAAACTCTCCTTGAATGAGCCAATAGTCCTATATTGAACTTCTCTTCCTTTTAAGCTGCCATGCAGCTTCAAGGATGACTTGCTTCCATTCCAGTTCTGTCGGTTTAATAGTCTGCTGAAGAATCTGATGTGGAAGAAGTGGACTGACACGGGTGGGAGGAGTGTTGATTGGCAGGTGGTTGGGTGAGTTGTTGGATAGCTTGTGCCCTCCTTCTGCTGTCAGCAAGCACATAGCTTCCATGATGTCCCATTATAGAAACTCAAGGTGGTAGATGTCTCCTTCTGCACTTTTAGTGGCCAGAGATCTTTGTGAGTCAGTGGGTGTGTGACAGTTCTGCAAGGAGATTTTCAGAATGTTCTTGGACGATACTTTCTGTCCTCAAATGTCTTGATACTGTATGCCAAAGCTCAGCATTGAGTTCTTTTATCAAAGCTTCGGTCATCAAGCATGCCCACCCACTA
Source organism: Hemitrygon akajei (assembly GCF_048418815.1). Classification (NCBI taxonomy): domain Eukaryota; kingdom Metazoa; phylum Chordata; class Chondrichthyes; order Myliobatiformes; family Dasyatidae; genus Hemitrygon; species Hemitrygon akajei. The sequence continues at coordinate 60,972,062 of NC_133128.1, forward strand.
GAATTGGTTGAGTATAATCAGAAACATGGCCTGGTAGATGACTTTTCACTCAATCTGCTGAGAGTCTTAGAAGTGATCATGGAATGAACATCAGTGATCTTTATCTGCAATTAGTTCATATTCCAAAGCATACAAAATAGCAGATGTCAGGATTGTGCAATAGACCAAAAGTTTGCTATTGGATCTGAGATCTTAGTCAACAGAACTCTCTTTTCCTCAGATGGCTAAATGAAGTACATGCCTCGGATATAGAAAGTGATTCATGCTCTCCAGGATCTTAATTGTTGGCAGAGGTATTTTGGTGAAGGACCTTGGTTGCATGGATGGTTAGTGTAAGGACATCCTTTCATGCACTTTGGTGAAGGACAGTGACTTCAAGCCCGGACATGACAGTATACGTACTCTAGAATATTGGCATATTATAAGTCAATCACTGAGGTCAGGGTGATCCTGGTTCTAGAGTTGGATGAGCATTGAATGACTGAACTTTCTTGAGCCAACAATGAAAATAGAGCATATACACTTTATTACAACATAGCAGGGTAATGCATGTATAGATTATGAAAGAGATGACTAAAACTCTAGTGGTAGAAATTTAACTTTGATCTCTTGTAATAAATAAGCACTATATTATTAGTGGACTTTTAACCTTATCTCTTGATATTCATTTCAGAACTGAATATTCTGGGAGGTCTACATGAATTCAGCCCCATACTACAGAAAAAACAACTATGGTTTGACATCTATAAATGTCATTGTTTCTTCACATTTATAAATATGTTGTTTGGAACTTTAATCTCAAACTAATTTATTAGTTACAGTTAGCAGGATACAAGTATTTCAAATGTCAAGCCTCACTCCACTGTATTACTCAGAGGGAAGCGTTATATCAAGGCATTCTCCAAGGTCTTTACTATATTCATGGCTTGGCTTTGCGAACAAAGATTTAGGAAGGGTGCTGCCCACATCTGCTGCAGGCTCGCTGGTGGCTGTCGAGGCCAACACGGGACAGGCAAACCCAGCTGCAGTGAGCGGGGAGAATGGTCGTAGATGTGGGTGTGTCCTTCAGCCTGCGCAATGGTTTTTTTAGGTGGAATGTAGTGTGCGCGGTACTGTCCCCACCCTTTACACCTGGGTTTCATCTGCCATAGCCTAGCAAGCTGGGACGGTGACAGCGAGGTCCTCGGGTCGTAGGAGTTACGTCGGAGTGTCTTTCTCCAAGGTGGATGGCCTGACAAGGCTGACGAGCCCCAGCTGCCCGGGTATGGAGTCAGAGTTGTCCTTCTCTTAGGCTGGCTGCCAACCTAGGCTAACGGTTCCAGCCTATCCATCCGGTTATACCGCTGGATACTCGGTTGCGCCATGACGTAGCAAGCTCGGTGGAAACGGGGAGGGCACCGACGAGAAGGTGGTGCTACAGACACAGTAGTGTAGGAGAGGCCATTTGCAGTGGCCTCCTGCCTAGCAAGCCAGACAGTGACCATGCGGCAATCACTACACCGGGAAAGGAGAGGCAATGTATTGCGCGTGCACTTTCCCTGGGTGAGCAGGACGTTAGGCCCAAACCTCACCCACCCTCCCCCCTTTACTACTTTATTATCACCAAATCTCCACTACCCCTGAACCACCGCTGTCTGGGGAATATATCCCCCCATTCTCTAGACAGTCATCAGCCTTCTGTGATATCTCACCCCTAACGAGGTCTATGTGATCTCCTACTCTCTTCCACTTCCTCAGTGTCCCATTCCATCTCTTATTTTCTCACTATCCCAACAAACATCTGCCTTTGCACCAATAGGTTCCCTTTTGAACAAGGACTCAGCTAATTTAAGTAGGGTGGCAGGAAATCGAGATATCTGGGTTTCCATTCCCGTGCTCTATAGGTGCATTTAGAACAGAAACTGGATAACCAAATAGAAGACAAAGGAATAGTTAAGATGAAACTCTGCTGAACACGAACACTGGCAAAATTTGACACCATACCATCCAGGAAAGGCTACAGCTAATCATTCCAGAGTAGTATGCTGTCACTAATTGTCTTCTCCTTTGTGTTTTGATTGATATTTTGCCTCAGTAAAATTATACCTAATGATATAAATTAAGTAATTATGAACTCTTTGTTGTCCAAAGGACTAACTACTCTTCACAGAAAATAAAACAGCTATATGCAAACAGAATTTTAAACCTCGTTGTAATAAACAAAATTAAATATTGTATTAGAGACATGTTGATTTATACCATGTACTTTCTGTAAACTCTGGAGGCAACATGAGCTAGGCCACATGTCAACATACATGTGAAAGCCAAGCAGGTATGACTTATCATTACAGAATTATTCACAAAATTTCATTTAAAATAAGATTAGCTTTTTAAGTACATTTTCTGGCTACTGTAATAAAAAAAGGAAGACATTTAGTTACATTTTATTACACAGCCTAATAGTTAATAATTTCATTCCATGATTTCCTTTTTGCTCTGTTCTCAGAGGGCTGAATAGCAGTTAATGAATAGAAATGCCACATCTTAAATTATTGTAACAAGGGTAGGTTGTAGCAGAGGGACCATGTGAGGTCTGAATTAGATAATAAAATAGCATTCAGTTGAATAAGAGATTCCCAAGTAAAGTACTTCATCATTTCCAGATAAAAAGACACTGGTCTGGAATAGAAAATGTGAAAAGTTGTAATATTTCAACAGGGCAGGCAACGTCTATAGAGAGAAAATCATAGCTTATGTTTCAGGTGGATGATCTTCAATTTTACAGAGAAACATTAATTTGGTTTCTCTCTCTACATACGTTGTGTAACTTCCTAACTTAGAATCAGATTTATTACCACTGACTTTGATGATTTATGATCTTCAGGTTCCTGTACCTCCTCTCTGATGGTAGTAACAAGAACTGGGGATGTCAGGATGTTGATGATCCCAGGTGAAGCATGCCGCCTTCTTGATGCATCACCTCTTGAAGATGTCCTCTATGAAAGGAGGGTTGTTCCTGTGGTGCAGCTGGCTGAATATACAATACTCTGCAGCTTCTTGCAATACTATGCATTGGAGCCTATATCCTGGACTCTGATGCATCCAGTTCGTGTGCTCTCCACAGTATATTTATAGAAATATGTACGAGTCTTAGGAGACATATCAAATCTCCTCAAACTCTTAACGGAGTTGAACCATTGGCATGTCTCTTTGTGATTTCAAAGACTGCAGGATGTATCTTCCGATATGTTAACGTATAGGAACTTGTAGCAGCTCACCCTTTCCACCACTGACCCGTCAATGAGAATGGTTATCTCTTCTTCTAACCACCTCGTCCAAAAGTCCTCCTCTACAGGAAGAATGGAGACAGGCTAAACCCTATAGACATCAATGGGTGTGGGGTTGAGAGGGTGAACAGCTTTAAGTTCCTTGGCAAAAACATCACTGAAGATCTCACACGGTCTCTACATACACAACAGCACCTCTTTCACTTCAGATGGTTGAAGAAGTTTGGTGTGGGCCCCCCCACCCCAAATTCTAAGAACTTTCTACAGAAGCACAATTGAGTGCATCCTGACTGGCTACATCACTGCCCGGTATGGAAACTGTACTTCCCTCAGTCGCAGGATTCTGCAGAGAGTGGTGCGGACAGCCCAGCGCATCTGTAGATGTGAACTTCCCACTATTCAGGACATTTACAAAAACAAGCATGTAAAAATGGCCCAAGGGATCATTGAAGACCCCAGTCACCCCAACCATAAACTGTTCCAGCTGCTACCATCCAGGAAACGGTACCACAGCATTAAAGCCAGAACCAACAGGCTACTGGACAGCTTCTTGCACCAGGCCATCAGACTGCTTAATTCATGCTGGCACAACTGTATCTCTATGTTATATTGACTATCCTGTTGTACATAATACATATTTATTATAAATTACTATAATTGCACATTGCACATTTAGACAGAGACATAACATAAAGATTTTTACTTCTTATGTATATGAAGAATGTAAGTACTTTAATAAAGTCAATTTAATTCAATTCAATTCCACAAGCATTCCTTGGTATTCCTGATGCTGAGTATGAGGCTGTTATTCAACACCACTCACCTAGCTGATCTACCTCAATCCTGTACACCTCTTTATCACCATCTGAGCTTCTACTAACAACAGTGGTATCATCTGCAAATTTATAGATGGCATTTGAGCTTTTGATTATTTTCACACAGGTCTATAATTCTGCTAATAAAGCAAAACATTACAACACAGCAAGAAATAAATGTTTCCATTTCAAAAGAAAATTCTGAAAGTATATGGATATGTGTAAACATTTAAGTTGGCTGGTTTTCACACAATCTTAATGTAGCAGGGTGAGCATACAACCATATGTTCAGTTCTGATGCAGAGTTTCAATCTGATACATCGACATCTCCTTTCCTCCAACAGATGCTGCTCAATCCATTGAGTTCCTCCACAGCAGATTGTCTGTGGCTCCAGGTTTCAGCATCTTTAGTAGTTTGTGTCTCCACCTCACATTAGATATATTTTTAAATGATTATTGAAGGGCTGAGGCATGTTGCTGGATATCACTCCTGTGCATAACCTGAAAATTATCCAATTTACTGTTCCAAACATCTGTGTATCCAACTCGAAGGAGCTCTGTTTCAACTGACTCTCCAAACAAGATGAAGGTAATTGATGATCCCTTTAAATAGCACAAGCGCAGAGCTCATCCCTGAAGTTCAGACCTGATTTTCTTAATGTGATCCACATATGTGGTTCAGTTTCATGGAAAGCGACCAACTGTGGGTTTCAGGAAGACTGACATCATCGCTGCATGCACAGTGTGCTCCTGTCCATGGGAATGATAAGTACATGCGAGTACTCCAAGGAAAATCTCATCACATGTGTGCATGTTGTTAGGTATCAGTTGTATGCTTCATGTTAGTTTATAATTTTATGTTATAATACAGTCCCATAGAAGCTAAATGAGTGTGGTACATAAATTAAACTTCATGTAAGACATGTAAACAACTTAACTTCCCTTTCACTTTGCCCTATTATTGCTGCTCTTTTCATAAAGCCTACTGAACCAGTCGTGCCTAAAATATTTTTACAAATGAACAAATTGACCCATCTGCCATAATATCTGTCTGGAATTTTTAACTTGTTATTATTGTTATCAGCTTGTATGTTGCTAAAATTTATTGACAACCATCTTCTTCACTAACATAAATAACAAAAAAAAGTTTGCTTTGATACCTCTTCCAAGTATATTTGCATATTCTCTCTTTGTAGCTTTTATTGCTTCATCATCTTCTGCTACAATTAGAATCCCCATTCGTTATGATTGAGCTTTATAAAGAGTTTGTAGGTTTATATCAGCACAGTAGTATAGCCATTGGCGTAACACTATTAGAATGCCAGTGGCCCTGGGTATGCCACTGTCTGTAATAAGTTTGTACATTCTCTCTGAGACCAAGTGTGGTCTCTCCAGATGGTCCAATTTCCACCCATATTCCAAAGGTGTAAGGGTTAGTAGTTTAGTTGATCAAATGGGTGTCATTGGGAAGCACGTGCTCGTTGGCCCAGAAAGGCCCATTTTACTGTGCTGTGTCTCTAAATAACTATATAAATATATACAGTGAATATACCAATCTTCTTAGAGGGATACAGAAGTGCAAAGAGCGAGCAGCTTCAAGCTCCTAGGTGTCAAGATCTCTGAGGACCTAACTTAGTCCCAACATATTGATGTAGTTAGAAAGAAGGCAAGACAGCGTCTATACTTCATTAGGAGCTTGAAGAGATTTGGTATGACAACAAATGCACTCAAAAGCTTCTATAGATGTACCATGGAGAGCATTCTGACAGGCTGCATCACTGTCCAGTATGGGGAGGTCTACTGCACAGGACCAAAAGAAGCTGCGGAGGGTTGTGTGTTTTGTCAGCTCCATTTTGGGTACTAGTCTACAAAGTTTCAAAGGTTTTAAAAGTACATTTAATGTCGGAGAAATGTATATAATATACATACTGAAATGCTTTTTCTTTGCAACCATCCATGAAAACAGAGGAGTGCCCAAAGAATGAATGACAGTTAAATGTTAAATTTCACAGCACATGCTGGTGTTAATAAACCTGATTGTGTGTGTGTGTGTGTGTGTGTGTGTGTGTGTGTGTGTGTGTGTGTGTGTGTGTGTGTGTGTGTGTGTGTGTGTGTGTGTGTGTGTGTGTGTGTGTGTGTGTATACACACATGTACTGTGAGAACATATATATATATATATAGTGAATTCCTGTTAATTGGGACACATTGAGACCAGTATATTTTGGCACAATTAAACGGCTGCTGCAATTAGCCAAAGTTTCATAGAAATAGTTAAAAATGGATAAGAAAGCCAAACTACCATTTAATTGAGTAAAAACTATGTATTTAAATAAAATATAAAACAAACTAGAACACTATCAATAATGCTAGAGTATTATAAAACTATGTATTAGTTTCTGATAATTATCGATGGATGAATTTCTCCAGTGTATGCTGCCATGTTCCTTTGATTGACTGTAAGTGAACAAAGCCAGCACAGATACCTAGTGCAGCTAATGGACTGCCTCTATACAATGGTTTGATGACTGCATTCTTCAAACTTTCATTTTCATTGTAACATTCCAGATGATTGTTGATACATCCAAATTCTTCATCGTTCCTAACTTGAAGTAGTAAAATCATTTTCATTTTCACTCCTGGTCGTTTCTGGCGTCTCCAATCCTGAATGCTTGAAATCGCAGTCAGTAAAATAGTTCAGAATTGTCTTACTGCTTATTTCTTTCCAACTATCAGTGTCAAAAATTACTCTAAGCAAGGGAAACACAGTGCCCATGACTGACACACTTGTTAGAAATAGTTCAGCAGCAGTCTTCTATCACAATTAAGCAGCAGTGTACACCAAATAAACAAAGGGACTGCCAGTTATTCTCCTGATTAGTTTTTGTTCTTTAAGAGTTGGCCTAAATAAACAGCTGTCCCAATTAACCAACGGTCCAATTACACATAGCTGTTCTTTTCCATAAAGTATTATTCTCAGCATTATTCTTTTACCTTTTTATTTACTTATTTATTATTTGAATAATTTGTCTTCTTTTGCACACTAGTTGCTTCTCAGCCTTTGTTGAATTGAATTGACTATTTCTTACAACCTTCACATACATGAGGAGTAAAAATCTTTATGTCACATCTCCATCTAAATGTGCTATGTGCAATCATAGTAATTTATAATAATTTATTATAAATAGAACAGTCAATGTAATATAGAGTATTATAAATCAATGTGAGATCATCAGTCTTATGGTCTGGTGGAAGAAGCTGTCCCAGAGCCTGTTGGTCCTGGCTTTTATGTTGCGGTACTGTTTGCTGGATGGTAGCAGCTGGAATAGATAGTGGTTGGAATGTCTTGCATCCCCAATGATCCTACGGGCCCTTTTTACACACCTGTCTTTGTAAATGTCCTGAATAGTGGAAAGTTCACATCTACAGATGCACTGGGCTCTCCACACCACTCTCTGCAGAGTCCTGTGATTAAGGGAGGTACAGTTCCTATACCAGGCAGTGATGCCGCCAGTCAGGATGCTCTCAATTGTGCCCCTGCAAAAAGTTCTTAGGGGTTGGGGGTCCATACCAAACTTCCTCAACCATCTGAGGTGAAAGAGGCACTGTTGTGCCTTTTGTCACCACATAGTTTGTGTGTACAGACCACATGAGGTCCTCGGTGATGTGGATGCCAAGGAACTTAAAGCTGTTTACGCTCTCAACCCCAGATCCATTGACGTCAATAGGGGTTAACCTGTCTGCATTCCTCTTGAAATCCACAACCAGCTCCTCTGTTTTTGCGATGTTGAGGAAGAGGTTGTTTTCTTGACACCACTGTGTCAGAGAGATGACTTCTTCCCTGTAGGTCACCACATTATTATTTGAGATAAGGCCAATCAATGTAGTGTCATCAGCAAATTTAATTAGCAGATTGGAGCTGTGGGTGGCGACACAGTCATGGGTATACAGAGAGTAAAGGAGGGGACTTAGTAGACAGCCATGAGAGGCACCTGTGTTGAGAGTCAGAGGATTGGAGATGAGGGAGCCCACTCTTACAACTTGCTGGTGATCTTTATATTCCTGTAAATGCCTGTAAAAATGAATCTCAAGGTAATATATGGTGACATACAGTATATGTACTTTGATAATAAATTTACTTTGATCTTTAAAGGTAGACCTCTTGCTTTCAGTTCTTTATTAGACACCAGAGGCCATTTGGAATCTGTGGAAATGTCATCTCACACTTTCATTAACCTGAGTTGGATCCTTGCCTCCAGTGCTCTCTACATGGAGTTTCCACATTCTCGTTATCACTGTGTGGAGTTCTGCTGTGTCCTATAGTTTCTTGCCTCATCCTGAAACTATGGTGGTTGGTAGGCCAGCAGGCTATGGTGAAATACTCCTGATATACAGTAGGTGGCAGTAGAAGAAATAGTCAAGAATTAATTGCTATGTAAGGGAGCATATGATACAGTTCAATAAGTAGAGTTAAGGGATTGATGGGACTAATCTGAGAACTGGCATGAACATGATGGGCAGTCTCCTCCTCCTACATCATTAGAAAATACAAGAAATATGAAATCTGGGAAACCGGTCATGTTCTGAGTGAAAGCCTGTGATGAATACAAAAGAACATTTTAAAACAATTGACTGTAATTTGCACAGTGGAAGGTTTGACTGAAGAGGCCTTGCAAACATTCAGAGTGCTGCCAACAGTGAACCAACACCATGCAGTAAATTTCTCCACTTGCTGCCCCGAAACAGCACAGGCTTTGTTCCGCTGATCCTTCACATGTATTTGAAATGTGTTTAGATGATGTAAAACTCAGAGGAAATGCCATCCTTTATTATCCATCCCTGCTAACTGCCAACTTCATAAAGCTAAGGCTTTATAAGGCATGACCACATGAGGAGTACAGTGAGCAGTTTTGGGCCACATATCCAAGAAAGGATGTGCTAGACTTAGAGAAGGTCCAGAGGAGGTTTACGAGAATGATCCCAGGAATGGAGGAGTTAACGCATGAGGAGTGTTTGATGGCTCTGGGCCTGTACACACTAGCATTTAGAAGAATGAGGGGGGTTGTCTCATTAAAACCTACTGAACATTGAACAGCCTAGATATTCAGTGTGGAGAGGATGTTTCCAGTAGGGTAAGAGTCTAGAACCAGAGGATGCAGCCTCAGAATAAAAGGACATCCCTTTAGAATGGAGATAAGGAGAAATTTCTTCAGGCAGAGGGTGGGGAACCTGTGGAATTCATTGCCACAGATGGCTGTGGAGGTCAAGGTATCGGGTATATTTCGCGCAGAGGTTGATATGTTCTTGTTAGTGAGAGCATCAAAGGTTATGGGGAGAAGACAGGAGCATGATAAACCAACCATGATTGAATGACAGAGCAAACTCTGTGGGCCAAGTGCATAATTCTGCTCCTATGTCTTACATCTAATGGTCAGACTGAAGAAAGTTTGGTCTTACTGTGGTCACATATGATCCAAGCTAAGTCGGGCAAATTTCCTTTTCTGAACTGCAGAATATCAGTGAACCTGCTGGGATACAGCAATCCAATGACTTGATACTTTTGAGCTGGCAGGTTTATATAATTACCAGAGTGTAAATTTCCCACCTTCTTTGCTGGGAATTGAACTAATATCTTTGGATCATTGGTCCAGAGTTCTCGTGACTGGTCCTTTAACTTACCTGTTCCACCAAAATTCCTGTAAGCATGCTTTGTCGCCTGATACCTTTATCTTTGCAATGAACATGAAAACTTGGGCTGGCAAAATGGCATTGTTTCACCTAGGTACCTGCAGAATTCCTCTGATTTTAAACTAAGAGGTTATACCGTCCCTACCCACAAGACACATTAGGCAGTGTGAGACATGAATGTATGGATGTTGAAGAGGAATGTGTGACTTTTGCAGAACTGTTAGGGAAACATATCTAGTAACCCTCAACACAATAGATTGGAGATTATGGGGAGCCTTCAGAGATCCAGCAAGGTTGGGCCGACCTGGCTGAGCTTATTCTCAATGCATTTATTAGCTACCCTTCCCCACCCCCATTTTACCTAAGGAACTGGCAGACAGGAGCCAAGAGCACTTGTGTGAATCAGTGAAATTTTTTTTGAATACGAACAGAAAAAAGGCCGAAACCTATTAATGAGTAAACTGTGTTATGTTAAAGAGATAATTCCTGTGTTGTCGCAGGAAAGCAGCATCCTTCACCAGGGACCCCCTTTACCCTGGCCATGCTCTCTTCTTGCTGCTGCCATCGGGAAGAAGGTACAGGAGCCTCAGGACTCACACCACCAGGTTCAGGAACAGTTATAACCCCTCAACCTTTGGGCTCTTGAACCAAAGAGGATAATTTCAATCAACTTCACTTGCCCCATTATTGAAATGCCCTCACAACCTATGACTCACTTTCAAGGACTCTTCATCTCATGTTCTTGGTAATTTATTTGTTTTCATATTATTTATTTATTTTTGTACTTGCACAGTTTGTTGTCTTTTGCACACAGGTTAAACACCCAAGCTGGTGTTGACTCTACTATGCTTGTTATTCTATTCTGGATTTATTGAGTAAGCCTGCAAGAAAACAAATTTCAGAGTTGTATATGGCAATATATATGTACTTTGATAATAAATTTACTTTGAACTTTGAACTGAGCACATGGAAAGGAAAACGACAAGCTAATAGAATGCATGCAGCAGAGGATAAATGTCTGTTTTTCAGATTGGTTGAATACAGGTATGTATGAATTGACTTGTTTGTTTAGTAATTATATCGATCATTTTGACTGGGCTTCAAGGAAAATAGAAATTTCATTTACACGGAAACATACACTAAAGCAGCAAAGCTCATGGACTCTGATCAATCTCATGCAGACCTAAGGGAATTTTTTTTTCAGTGCACAGCCTGCATGAAATGCAGTGTAACCATAAGACATTCACGACCTAAATGATCTCCCACTCTTAAAGCCGTTGTTCAATAACTTCTGTGGTTTCTCCTCAACCAATGGCCACAGATTCATAGAGTCAAAGAGTCATAGTCATAGAAAAGTAAAGCACAGAAACAGGCCCTTTGGCCCATCTAGTCCATGTCAAACCATTTAAACTGCCTAGTCCTATTGACTTGCACCCGGACCATAGCCATCCATACCCCTACAATCTATATACCTATCCAGACTTCTCTTAAACATTGAAATTGAGTTTGTATACATCATTTGCACTAACAGCTCATTCCACACTCTCACAACATTCTGAGTAAAGAAGTTTCCCCTCATGGTTCCCTAAACCCATGAGCTCCAATTGTAGTCACCCTCCTCCTCAACTTCAGTGGGAAAAGCCTGCTTGTATTTACCCCATTTATACCCTCATAATTTTGCAAGCCTCTATCAATCTCCCTCAATCTTCTACAGTCCAAGGGATAAAGTCCTAACATATTCAATTTTTCCGTATAACTCAGTTCCCCCAGTCCCAGCAACATCCTTGTAAATTTTCTCTGTACACTTTCAACCTTAGTAAATTTATTTGTCCCTGCATTCCTTTATTTTGCTCTTACTAACCAATTCCAGTTACAGATTGGTCGCTGGTCAGAGCTCAATTACTCAACTGCAATCCACTGCTTCCTTTTTCTACTCAGGCATCAGACCTGAGTAAAAACCCCACCTCTCAAACTTCTGACGTCCGGGTCAGTTGCTGGTCAAAGGTCAGTGTCATCTGCATGCGTGTGGCTGGATGCTGCCAGAGGATATTACCAGAGTCTTGGGTCTTGGGCAAGGCTTAATCACTGCATTTTTGGGGATTTTTTAGTTCATTTGATGATGTGCTTCTGCTCTCTGATTACTACTTTTTTTTTGCTATTTTGTGCAGTTTTGATCGGGACAGACTGGCTCCACAGCCTGCAGTTGACGAACGACACAGTGCTAAATTGAACTGAAACTGAACTAAGCTAAACATTCCTAGACTGTTCCAATTACTTTGTGGATTGTTGTGTCAAATTCTGAATCTTTCATTCACTGTTTCCCGTTTGCGCAATTCGTTCTATTTTCTGCGCGTTGGGTGGTTGATGTTTTCTTTGAATGGGTTACATGGTGTTTCATTGTTTCATGGCCGTCTCTAGGAAAATGCATCTCAGGGTTGTCTACTGCACACATACCTTGATAATAAATGTACCTTGAACTTTGAACTCGTTTGCATCATGCCAAAATGTCTCTGTTTCAATCTCATTGCACATTTTCCAACACTATCCAATTTAGTACCCTGTGTTTTTCACTTTACTAAGGTAATATAAACATTTATAGACATAATTTTAAAAAATAGGTTAAACATCCCTCAATAAACCTCCTCAAGGGGTAAGGTAACCAATGTGATAGCAATGAAACATCTAAATCATTCTAACTAGTGAAGTAGAGCAGACATTTTATTGTTGTGATGTTCTGTACACCTGCAGCTACTGATGCTGCATTGTGATAGTAAAGATTTAGCAAATGGCAGATTTAAACTTTGAATTGCTTCAGCATTACCAAAACTCTATGCACAATTCAAGTTAAATAAAGAATCATTCCTGAGGGGGAGAAATTGGCCCAATATGCCCTGGAAAGTAAGATACAGAGATGCAGAGTGATGTGATTTGTTCAGTGCAAACATGGGCTGTGAAAGAAGTTTTGAGGCCTGTCTATTAATTATTTAAAATGGTCGTTCTTGAACACAGAGTATATGTTACATCCTCACCCAATGCAACGGATCTGCAACAGGGTTCTCCTCCAGGACATATCCCCTACGCTATTCCCAGCTCTCAGCATCCTGACTAATCTCCTCTCTGCCCTGACAAACTGCCACACAAGCCACAAGTGACTCACAGCAACACTACTGCAAATATTTCAGCTGCCTTCTCCACCTCTCCTCCCAAAATTAGCAAGATCCTTCTGATTAACTTCACCAGTCTATAACATACGGTAATCCTTGCCTCTCCCCAGTAGCCAGTAACCATTCTGATCAGTCACCCCATAGTTCTGACAACTCCTCGACCACTGACCCATTCTCCGTTCCGATCTGCCCAAATTTTCTTACAGTCCAGATCATTATAAGATTTATATTATTATACAAAAAGGGGTGTTTAGTTTCACTCTTAATGAAATGTATTCATTTTCTCCAAGTTTGCTGAGTGAACATCTGCAAGCACAGACTTTACGAAATGCTGTCTGCCAAAGATTTAACATAATGGCTCAATATAAGCCCACCAGAGCACTGTTGGTTAGAAGGTGAAAAATTATCAACAATATAATTCAGTTGTACATCTTATTACCTCTGTACTATATTGCTGTAATCAGGATCTTACCCGATTTATTTTCAAAGTTCAAAGTAAATTTATTATCAAAGTAACACACACAAAATGCTGGAGGACCTCAGCAGGCCAGGCAGCACTGATGGAAAAAAGTACAGTTGATGTTTCAGGCCAAAACCCTTCGACTGAACTGGAGATAAAAGCCGAGGAGTATTATCAAAGTACGTGGATATCACCAGAAATTCTTTTTCTTGCAGGGATTCACTATGGAAGCAAGAAATGCAAAAGGATCAATGAGAAACCACACAAAAAGACTGACAAACAACCAATGTGCAAAAGAAGACAAACTGTGCAAATATAAAAATGTATAAGTAAATAATACTGAGAACATGAACTACAGTGTCCTTGAAAGTGAGTCCATAACTGTGAAATGTGGGGCCAAATGCCTTTTTTAGAACTATTTTGTCCAAAGTAAAGTTTGAGTCATTGGCACTTCAGAGTTTTCCACCAGTATGACGTCAAACAAATCATTTGTTTGGTTGCTGTGCATTCCCATGTAATGCACGTTTATAGGAACCATGCAGCTTCTAGCCAGTGGTAGCAGAGTGATCAAAGTTTATTCTCACATTTATTATTATCTGTGAATTCCTAAAGAATTGTCACATTAATACCTCCCTGATCGAATATATGTTCATGAGAATTGAATGATATTTTATACTGTAAGTCTTGGTAAAACTACAATTATATGTTCAATGCATAAGTATCAAGGACTTTACAATGCTATATAAAGGGAGAACATTAAGTCAGTCTTGATGTTAGTGCAAGATGCAACTTTCTTGAATTGACTTTCAGTCTGAAGTTGCTACCATTTCTACTGCAGTAATTTGTAACTCAGTAGTGAATGCTCTAAATTGGTGAAACCATCATGATTAAAACAATGAGCAAACACGAGGAAATCTGCAGATGATGAAAATTTAAACAACACACACAAAATGCTGGTGGAACATCTCGGCCCGAAACATCGACAGTACTTCTCCTTATAGATGCTGCCTGGTCTGCTGTGTTCCACCAGCATTTTGTGTGTGTTGATTAAAACAATGACTCAGTAGGTAGATCGGTCATTCATTTTTTATCATAGATAAAATTGGTGGTGATGTTAATGCTATCAGTCCTAATGCAATTCATTTCATTCAGTCCAAAGGAAATGTGATTGTGCAATTCTGCCAGGTGTCATATTTAACAATGACTAAGAAATAATAGGTTAGAAATAGATGGGAAGGCTATTGCACCGAATATGCTGTAATTATACTTGTAATTTTGTCTCGTTTTATTTTTGATCAGGAAGATTGATTCTGAAGGAAACTGAGAAAAGAGGGATATTTTTAAGATTCATTCAAGGCTGCTTCATAATTGAATCATTTCTGTCCAAAAAGAACTGTTAAAATAACTTAGTATATTTTTGCATAAATAAGCGGCAATAGAAATAGGACAATAGAAAAAGTATTGGGAATTAGTAGTAGATGCATAGATTTAAGATGAAAATAGATTCAGATCAATGAAATTGTGATATCAGAAAGGAATCAATCCAATTTAACTGGGCAGAGAATTAACAGATACTTTTATTAGTGAGATATATTTTTAGATATGGACTGCATAGAATTCAAAGACACACTTAAAAATAAAAGCAAAGTATTCCAGAAAAAGAGAAACAAAATTAATGTTTCAGGATGAAACATTGGCTTTGTTGTAACTTTAACAGCTTTAATATTTTTGAATGCATAAAAGCACTTCTAAACAAAAAAAGCATAAAAACATAAAAAGCATTTAAATAATATCAATTAACTCAAAAAGTATGGTGAATCACTTAAGATTTGCCTCGTATGTTTGGAGAAGTTCATCTCTATTCAAACAGATAGTTATTTTTACTGCAGCAGGTATATTTGTGATTCATTATAAACATATAATTAATTCTGCAGGAAATTTGTGATAAATTTTCACACTGTCTCTGGACTCACAGAACACTGAACAGTGCAGCTCTGAATAGATTATTTGTCCCACAATGTTGTGCTGATCTTGATGCTGATTTATACTAAATATCCTCCTCCTGTGTACCATCCATATTCCCCCATTCCCTTCATATTCATTGATGTATCTATCTAAAAGCTTATTAATCTACACCAACCAGCCTACTTTCACAGTTTGCCTGGTGACCTGTTCCAAGCACTTATCATTCCACATAAAAATGTTGCCCCCTCCCATTTCTTTATACTTTCTCCCACCCATCCCCTAACCTTAAAAGTATCCTTCTGGTACTTGCCTTTCCTACACTGGGAAAAGATTCTGACCATATAAACTGTCTATGTCTCTCAAAATTTTAAAAACCTCTATCAAGTCTACCCTCAGACCTCAATGTTCTAGTGAGAACAACCTGAGTTTTTACAACTGTTCTTTATTGCTCATACCTTCTAACCCAAGCAGCATCCTGGCAAACTTCTGCACCCGCTCTACAATTTCCCCATCTTTCCTATAATGATGTGACCAGAAAGTACACACAACACCACAAGTGAAAAACAAGAGAAAATCTGCAGCTGCTGGAAATCTGAGCAACAACCAAATTGCTGGAGGAGCTCAGCAGGCCAGGTAGCATCTATGGTAAAAAGCACAGTCGATGTTTCAGGCCGAGACCCTTCAGCAGGGCTGGAAAAAAAGTGCTGAGGAATAAATTTGAAAGGTAGGGAAAGGGGACAGAGAAACACTAGGCAATAGGTGAAACGGAGAGGGAGGGATGAAGCAAAGAGTGAGGAAGTTGATTAGTGAAAGAGACAGAAGGCCATAGAAGAAAGAAAAAAGGGGGTTGGGGTAGGAGCACCAGAGGGAGGCAATGAGCAGGCAAGGAGATAATATAAGAGTGGAAAAAGGGGATGGGAAATGGTGAGGAGGGGGAGGCATTACTGGAAGTTTGAGAAATCGATGTTCATGCCATAACATAAGTGAGATCTGACAACAGGCTTATAAATGGAGGGTGGAGCTTAGTCAAGATGGCGCTAAACAGAAAGAGCTCTATTTCTATCTATTTCTATCTCTATTTTTCCCTTTCAAAGTTCTTTTGAAGACCCTGACCTGGAGTTACACACAGACTTCAGTTCTTTGCTGGAATGGGACCAGCTCTCAGGATTTCATGACTGGGTGTTCACCAACATGCCAAGAGTGCGGCCTAAGAGTTCAGCTCGCCTTTGGAGGCCTAGGATCTCAGGGCTCCGGAGACGGGCAGGTCGAAGGTCAGAGTCCCAACAGACCAGTGTGTCGTGGGAGCTGGAAGCTGGCTGGGTGGCCAGAGACCTGAGATCTTTGGGCACAGAGGTCGTAAAAACGGATGCAACGGACTTTTAATGTCGTAAACCAGTGAGTTGTTTGTTGTGTCTCCCCTCTCGATGTGAAATGGGGACATCCCTTTCTCCCTTACTAGGGAGAGAGAGAGCCTGTGGTATGTCAAGTACCAGGTGAAACACAAAGTCTTTGGAGTACTGCAAGGCTGTGCTTTTGCTGCACACTTAAGTGCTCGGTGACAGGTGCCAATCCTTTTTTTTTTGCCAATGGGAAGGAGAGGGGATCCTGCTTGCTGCTGCTTACACATGGGGAGGAGGGGAGCTGGGACTTCGGGTTTCTAGCATTTGGCTGTCATTTATTCTTTGGGGCACTCCTCAGTTTTTGTGGATGGTTGTGAAGAAAAAGCATTTCAGGATGTACATCATATACTTTTGTCTGACATTCAATGTACCTTTGAAACCTTTGAACCTTTGCATGACTTACTGTTATATCCAGCACTCCTACCAATGAAGACAGGCATGCCCTATGCCTCCATATCATGCTCCATGGTAAGTTCACCATGGGGGCACAGTTGGTAAATTGCTGGTGAAGTGCAGCTTGCAAAATCAGAAAGTGTTCTGAAACTCTAAGAATCCCAAACTTGCTTGCCCTTTTGCAGAGAAATATCAGCAGTACCCCATGACTGTTAACACTTTCCTGTAAGATGCAGCCCAATATGATCTATAAATACAAGAAAGGTGAGTAATCAGATTCTCATAGCACAGACATTGGTTTTGAATAAACTCAAGAGTAGGATAATAAATGCTCCTGGCACAAAATTTCCATGTTTCATAGAATGCATATTGTTCAAGAACATCAAAGATGCCAACACACAGCCTCTATTCAGGAGAGTGAAGGAGGGATTTGAAAAAAAGCAACTCAATGCCAAGTTACCAAAGCCAAAAAGTAAAATACTCCATGCCCAATGAACATTCTACATAGAAAAAGACCACTCTGTACATAAACACCTGGGCAAGAACAAACACAAACTGTCCACTTTTCCCAATCCCACCTATGACTCATTCTGCACATTGTCATCATCTTCCATAGTACTGGAATGGAAGCAATTCAGTCCATTCTGAGGGACAGACTAGGAAGAAATGGTTTTTTGAAAAATTAATAATAATTGAATTAGATAAACAACAGTAAATTTCTAATGAAACTATCAATAGGAATCTAAAATTATATAACTGCATAGTTCATGTCTTTAAGTTTCTTGTACCTGAAGGTTTTTTTATTTTTATTTATTGTAACATTCTGAATAATTACATGTTTCAGTCTTTCACATGCTCATGGTTATGTATCACATGTCTCCTTCCAATTAGGATCACAAAGACAGATTGGTTGAGTGGCAGGAGGACCTCTATTATTTATACCTTCATCACCTGAGATGCTTAATACACTATATTGTTTTATATAACTGCAATAACTTTTATTTTGTTTCCAGAAATGGTTAACTTTTATTAGCGTTTAATGAAAACCTTAGAGTACTGAAGACAGCTGATCAAATTGAGCTTGCTGTCTGTGAATATGGAGACAGCAGGAACATTATAGTGTGGGCATTGTGCCCACCCAGAGAACGTACAGCTGTCGTTGTTGAAGCCCCTGGAGTCATGCATCAAAACATATTCAAGCTGTGCTACAGCAGGTTAATGCATCAGTGACAAAGACTTCTCTGCTTCAGTGTCAGGATATCTACCACTAAAGCAGTGGCTACAGGCACTAAATGGAAGATTTTATTTTGGACCACTTGTTCTGCACTATACTATAATAAAACGGGACATTGCTCTGTCATATCAGCAGAGTTGCCCGACTTAACAGGAAGGTGCTAACGG
The DNA here is from genome assembly GCF_048418815.1 of Hemitrygon akajei. Taxonomy (NCBI): domain Eukaryota; kingdom Metazoa; phylum Chordata; class Chondrichthyes; order Myliobatiformes; family Dasyatidae; genus Hemitrygon; species Hemitrygon akajei. The sequence goes on from NC_133128.1 coordinate 60,990,612, forward strand.
AACTTGTCATTTACACTAGAATTCCTCAGGGTACCCCCTTGGCAATTCGGAGTGCCTGGGGAGAGATTGTGTAAAACATCAGTACTGTGCTTACCATCCAAAAGACCTGTTTCCAAGTGGGAAGGAGAAGTTCGTAAATTTGACAGAAGTACCTAAGGTATATGTCAGAGGATGTTAAGCTCCAACCTTGTCTAAATAAACCGATGGGTTAATAAATCTCACTGGCATACAGCAAGCTAGAGTCTGCTCTCAAATATAACAACAGAAGACAAGTTCGCTCCAGCACCAGTGACCTGGCAGGCTTACGTTTTTATAATGAAGACTGTGCAGCTTGCCTGATCCTAACCAAGCCCCAAAAGAGAAGCCCAGCCAAACCTGAAAGTCTTGCTTTTCCCCATTCGGCACGGACAGTTATACAAAATAAAAATGGTAATTGCAAATTGGAGGTATGCTTCACATCACATCTGATTTCTTTTTTTGACCATGACATAGGATCAGAAGGTGTTGAATCACTATGGATAGACCTAAGGAATTGCAAGGGTAAGAAGACCCTGATGGGAGAAATATACAAACCCCCAAACAGATATAAGGATCTGGTCTACAAATTACAATGGGAGATAGAAAATGCATGCCAAAAGGGCAATATTATAATAGTCATGGGGGATGTCGATATGCAAGTAGATTGGGAAAATCAGATTGGTGCTGGATTCCAAGAGGGGGGATTTCTAGAATGCTTATGAGATGGCTTTTTAGAGTAGCTTGTGGTAGAGCCTATTAGGGGATCAGCTATTCTGGATTGGGTGTTATACAATGACCCAGAATTTATTAGAAATCTTAATAAAAAGAACTCTCAAGGGCAAGTGATCATAATATGATCAAATTCACCCAATATAGCCAACATAAAAGTCAAAGAGAGGGCATATAGTAGAACAAAAATTAGTGGTAAGTGAGAGGGCTTGGAAGCTTTTACAAACCAACAGAAGGCAACAAAAAAAAGTCACTAAGAAGGTAAAGATGGAATATGAAAGTAAACAAGCCAATAATATCTTTTAATATCTTCAGATACATAAAGTGTAAAAGAGAAGCAAGAGTGGATATCGGACTGCTGGAAAAGAATGCTGGAGAGGTGGTAATGAAGTGGTGGATGAACTGAATAAGGATTTTGCATCACTGTGGAAGACACTAGCAATATGGTGAAAGTTCCATGTGTCAGGCATCATGAAGTGTGTGGTTTCCATTACTAGGGAGAAGGTTCTTGGGAAACTGAAAGGTCTGAAGGTAGTGGACCAGACGGTGTACATCCCAGAGTTCTGAAGGAGGTGACTGAAGAGATTGTGGAGATATTAGTAATGATCTTTCAAGAAACACTAGATTCTGGAATGGTTCCAGAGGACTGGAAAATTGCAAATGTCACTCCACTCTTCAAAAAGAGAGAAAGGCAAGAAAAGAAATTATCAGCCAGTTAGTCTGACCTCAGTGATTGGGATGATTGTTGAGTCAATTGTTAAGGACGTGGTTTCATGGTACTTGGAGCCACATGATAAAATAGGTTGTAGTCAGCATGGTCTCCTCAGGGGAAAATAATACCTAACAAATCAGTTGGAAGTCTTTGAAGAAATAACAAGCAGGATAGACAAAGGAGAATTGGTTGATGTTGTGCTCTTCAATTTTCGAAGGCTTTTGACAAAGTGCCACACATGAGGCTGTTTAACAAGCTATGAGCCCATGGTATGACAGGAAAGATTATAGCATGGATAAAGCAGTGGTTGATTGGCAGGAAGCAAAGAGTGGGAATAAATGGAACCTTTTCTGTTTGGCTGCTGGTGACTAGTGGTGTTCCACAAGGGTCTGTGTTGGGACCGACTCTTTTTACGCTATATGTCAATGATTTGGATGGCTTTGTTGCAAAGTTTGCAGATGCTATGACGATAGGTGGAGGGGCAGGTAGTTTTGAGGCAGTAGAGAGACTACAGAAGGTCTTAGATATATTATGGAAATGGGCAAAGAAGTGGCCGATGGAATACAGCACAGGTTGAATCTATGGTGAGAAAGGCAAATGCAATGTTAGCATTAATTTCAAGAGGACCAGAATATAAAGGCAAGGATGTAATGTTGAGACTTTATAAAGCACTGGTGAGGCCTCACTTGGAGTATTGTGAGCAGTTTTGGGCACCTTATCTTAGAAAGTATGTGCTGAAACTGGAGAGCATTCAAAGGAGGTTCACGAAAATGATTCCAGGATTGAATAGCTTGTCATATGAAGAGCATTTGATAGCTCTGGGCCTGTATTCACTAGAATTCAGAAGAATGGAGGGTGACCTCATTGAAACTATCAAATAGTGAAAGGTCTTGATAGAGTGGATGTGAAGAGGATGTTTCCTATGTGGGAGAGTCTAAGACCAGAGGACACAGCCTCAAAATTGAGGGGTGTCCTTTTAGAATGGAGATGATAAGGAATTTCATTAGCCAGAGAGTGGATTTCATTGCCACAGGCAGCTATAGAGATCAAGTATTTATGTATAATTAAATTAGACGTTGATAGATTCTTGATTTGTCAGGACATGAAGCGATATAGCGGAGGAACACAGGAGATTGGAGCTGAGAGGGAAAATGGATCAGCCTTGATGAAATGGCAGAACAGACTCGATAGGCCAAATGGTTTAATACTGCTCCTATATCTTATGGTCTTATAGTCTTTTTCCATGGAAGTCAGTTGTACCCAAAGACATGGGGCTAATGGGAAAACTTCTTGGTAAGCCATAGCACTGCCACCAGAATTAATCTCTGGCATCATATTCAAAAATCATTTGTTTGCTCCGTGCATCAGATATACTGTGCAGTTAGTATCGATGCCGTATACAATGAATAGTTTCTATTTAGAAAATGTTCATGTCTTTTCATGCTACACTAACAATTAGATAAAATGTATAGAAAGGCAGTGTGAATGTGTTCACAAGCAAAGAATTTCAAGAATTGCACCTGTCAGTGGGTAATGAATCTTTGCAAATCTATAGCCCAGAGAGCTATGAAGGCTGTTTCAATAAAAATATTAGAAGAAGGAATATGTAGACTTTTTTGAAGGGTGTGCTGGCTGGTGAAAATGATGTTAAGATAATGATCAAATTAGTTATGATATAATCAAATATTAGGGCAGACCTGACCATGCTCTTTTTTTTCTGTGTCCTTATGTTCATATCCATTGCAGTTTAACACCAATGTCAAATTGTTGTTAACATATGCCATAAGGGGTATATCTTAAACGGAAACTTGTAAGGTATATCTATCACCATTGATTAAGAATTTATAAAGGGACAAAAGAAACTGAGCTAGAACGGATCGTTCATTTTGTGCAGGATACACAAAGTTGATGAAAATCTGTAGAAAGTGCTTAAGAACCTGGAATTATTTCTTTAAGCTTTTATTTTCAAGCAGTAATTATTACTGTGTCTTTCAAACCAAATAAAGAATATATGGCATTAATGATCTGCTTGATTTGTGGACCAACAGAAATGCCTTCCTTAATCTTGGCATCGGTTATTCTGGGAAATATCTGTCTCAAGTATCGAAATACTTCTCGGAAATTTATATCCTTTCTAAAACCTGTCCTGCCCTACAGCATCCACCCATTCTAAACATGCCCAGGCATGCCTGGATAAGACAGAAAACTTTTCAGCTTTCTTACTGGGCAACATTTTCATTGACTTGTATTATGAATTGCAATAGCAGATATAGACAATTTCAAAAAATGGTGCATGATAGGGAAATTTTCAAGATCAGCAGCCCAAGATCCATAAGATACATCCAAAAGTGCTCAGGAAGCAAAATCTTTGTTATCCCATGATACTAAGGGCCCTGTGTACCCAGCGCTCCTGATAGCTATTCCCAATGGATGGTAGGGAGACCCCCATGATCATCTCGGCCGTTCTCACAGTCCTTCAGTCTGATGCTCTGCTGCTCCCATACCAGATGGAGATGCAGCTTGTCAGGGCACTCTGAATGTAAGATGGGGAGGAGGAGTGGAAAGCCTCGTTTCATTCTCCTCAGGAAATAGAGGTTCTTATTTAGGGAGGTAATATTGAGGGACCAGGTGAGGTCTTTCCTGATGTGAACTCCCAGGAACTTGGTGCACATAACTCTCTCTACAGAGGAACACAGAGGGGGATAGTTCATCTGCACCTTCCTAAAGCCCACAATCATTTCCTTGGTCTTCTCCACATTCAGACTGAGGTTGCTGTTCTCACACCAGGTCCACCAGCCGTTCCACCTCCTCTCTGTTCTCTGACTCATGATCATTGTTGATGAGGCCAACCATTGTTGTGTTGTCTGCAAACTTATTGATAAGGTTTGAGCTGAAGCCTGTAACATAGTGATGCGTCAGCAGTATGAACAGCACTGGGTTGAGTACACAGCCTCGGGGAGTGCCAGAGTTCAGTGTGATGAGACTAGAGATGGTGCTGCCTGCATGGACTGAATGTGGCCTTACTGTTAAAAAGTCCATGATCCAATTACAGACGGAGACATTGAGACCCAGCGAGGACAGCTTCCCCACCAGTTTCTGGGGTATGATGGTGCTAAATGACAAATGTCAGGAGGTGATTTCTGAATTACAATAAAATTGAAGTTAAAAAAAAATACCAATTATGTGTTAAACTACTGCAAAAGTACTAACAATTTTAATGGTAGGAAATTGAGATTTATCCTGGTTTTTGGTCACAATTTAATAAGATAAGCCATATTCATTCTATTTCAAAAAAAAGAGGCCATTTGTTAGAGTAACTCCATTAACTATTAAAACAGTTAATTGGGAGAGTTACATTAGTCCACCCAAAACCAAAAAGAGAAGCCAATTTGAATCTTGACCTGATGTGAATTCATCAATGCATTACACAATTACACATTGAGAAACCTGTGTCAGATTTTTTAAAAGCACAAAACAATAAGTAAATTAATTTGTAGCCAGGCCACATATTTACTTTACTGTAGTCAATAAGTCAACAACTATATTGCTGGAAAATAGGATACTTACCATATCAGGTATGCTCAATCAGTACCGAACACTCTCAGGTCAGATTGAACACAGCTAAACACAGAATAAAATTTGTTCCAATAATAAAAGCTGCAGATTTAATTTTTAAATAGCATAATTATTTTTCCAATTGCCTCAGCAGCTATCCTCTGGTTTCTCTACATAAGATCTCTTCAGTCCCACAGCCACTGTATTGAGGAGATGTCCATCTGACCAGCATATTAAAAAAACCTATACACTAGAGCTGAAGCCAGTGTCTAAGCATATATTCATGAAGAATATTGAATGAACTGTACATCATTTCTCATCCGCCATGGATCTAGCACCAGATATAATGGAACAATTCTCTTCAAAGTACAAAGGGGAAGGCAAGATAAAAGCTGGCATTCATCAGCGGGCTGAAAAGGCAGTTAATTCTGTTTTACAATGAGCTTGATTTTTGTTTATGTTTCTAGTAACTCGTACTGAAAATCAGGCATAACATAAACAAGGAGCTGATTTCCTATAAAACCACCATCTCATTCATGGCAGAAGACCAACTTCATCCCCAGCAACTACAATGAGTTGTGTATCTGCTTGCCAAAAATTCATTATAAATTAAACAAATGTAGTCTCTAATCTAGTAATCAGACTAGTTGATTCAGTTATTTCACGCCTCATGTTAAAAAAAACAATTAGAAAAGCACAAGACCTACAGTGGGTAGTGTCACACAAGCACCAAACAAATATTAAAACTATTTTCAAAAAAACAGTACTCTTAAATTGGTATCTGCCACAAACTACTCAACACCATGCTCATCATTTTATAATCATGTTTTCTTATTGGATCTGGGCGTGAAGAAAAGTGGATCAGAGGCAGGTAAAAAGAGATATTATGCATATATCAGACAATATAATTCAAATAAGTATTATATTAATAATCTTTCTTTCCCATCTCTTCTTTACAATTTCCCATTTGCTGACTACGAGAACAAGAAAACTGTTACTCTCTGTAGCCATATTTTCAGCCTATTGATGAAACATATTTCATCTCTGCATATCTCCAGCATCACAGTTGAGACTATAAATTCATGAATCTATTCATAACCTACCACTTTCACGTGAACATAATCTGGGTTCATCTACTCTAACTTTGAGAACTAGGTCAACTTGGCTTGGTGATTCCAGTTCTCATCTGTGTACAAAGTAGAGGAGACCTGTATTACCTGGGGTTCTGCCTATTATATGAATAATTCAATCTACACCTGCATTACACCACCTGACCAAAATCAGCATGGCCAACTCATCCTCAACTAACACCACCATTTTAACAACTGATTTACTGTACTGATATTAGGGTGATGAGGTGAGTTTTGAGGTCCTGCTTCATGCAAATCAGTTTGCCGCAAAGCAGCATAGGACAAAATGCGAAAGTATTCCACTGGCTGTGAGTTACATTATGACAGGAGCTGATCACCAATACCTGAGTGATGTCACATGCCTAAAACTAAATTTTCAATTATTTTTCACAGCGTATTTTGAGGTGGATGATGGGCAAAGATGTTTAGTTCCATTTAATTGATCCGTTGGATGGGGTGGATGAGACCAGTTCACAAGCCGAATATTAACACCGTAAGACCATAAGACATAGGAGCAGCATTAAGCCATTCAGCCCATTGAGTCTGCTCTGCCATTCTATCATGACTGATTTGCCATCCCTCTCAACCCCATTCTCCAGTCCTCTCCCAATATCCTTTGCCACCCTAATTAATCAAGAACCTATCAAACTCCATTTTAAATATACCCAATGACTTGGCCTGCACAGCTGTCTGTGACAATGAATTCCACAGATTCACCACCTTCTGGCTAAAGAAATCTTTCCTTATCTCTGCTCTAAACGAATGTTCCTCAGTTCTGAGGCTGTGCCCTCTGGTCCTAGGCTCTCCCACCATATAGGAAACATCCTTTTCACATCCACTCTATATGAGCCTTTCAATATTCAATATATTTCAATGAGATTCACCCTTATTCTTCTAAACTCTAGTAAGTACAAGTCCAGAGCCATCAAACATTCCTCATAAGTTAACCCTTTCATTTCTGGGATCATTCCCATAAACCTCCTCTGGACCCTCTCAAATGGCAGCGCATACTTTCTTAGATAAGGGGCCCAAAACCGCCCAAAATACTCCAAGTGCGGTCTGACCAATGCTTTATGAAGCCTCAGCATTACATCCTTGCTTTTGTACACTAGTCTTCTCGAAATGAATGCTAACATTACGTTTGCCTTCCTTGCCACTGGCTCAATCTGAAAGTTAACCTTTAGGGAATCTCACACAAGGACTCCCAAGTCCCTTTGCACCTCTAATTTTTGAATTATCACCCCATTTAGAAAATAGTCCACACTTTTATTGGTTCTGCAAAAGAGCGTGACCCATTAACTTCACAACATTCTATTCCACCTACCACTTCTTTGCCCATTTCCCCAATCTGTCTAGCTCCTTCTGCACACACCCTGCTTACGCAATGCTACCTGCCCCTCCACCTGCCTTTGTATCATCTGCCAATCTGGCCATAGAACTATCAGTTCTTTTATCCAAATTATTGATATCTACCGTGGAAAGAAGTGGTTCAAACGCCAACTCTTGTTGCACAGCAATAGGTACTGACAAACAACCAGAAAGGGCACCCTTTATTCCCACTTTTAGCCTCCTCCCAGTCAGCCAATCAACTATTCATGCTAATATCTTTCCTGTAATAGCAAGGGCTCTCATCTTTATAAAAAGCCTCATGTGTGGTGTCTTGTCAAAGGCCTTCTGAAAATCTGAACAAACAATATCCAGTGATTCTCCTTTTTCTTTGCTGTTAAATAAATCAAATAATTTCAACAAATTTGTCAGGCAAGATATCCCCTTTAGAAAGTAATGCTGGCTTTGACCTATTTTATCATGAGCCTCCAAGTGCCCTGAGACCTCAATGGACTCCAACATCTTTCCAACCACTGAAGTCAGGCTAACTGGCCTATAATTTCCTTTCTTCTGCCTCCCTCCCTTCTTAAAGAGTGGAGTGACATTCACAATTTTCCAGTCCTCTGGAAGGAACCATTCTAGAATCTAGTGATTCTTGAAAGATTATTATTAATGCTTCCACGATATCTTCAACTATTTCTTTCAGAATCCTGGGATGTAGTCCATCTGGTTCAAGTGACTTATCTATCCTCAGACCTTTCAGCTTCTCAAGCACCTTCTCCTTGTAGTAGCAATGACACTCACATATTTCTGTAATTCTGCCAGTGCTAGCATCTTCCAAAATGAAGACTGATGCAAAATAATTATCAGGTTTGTCTGCCATTTTGTTGTTCCTCATTACGACCTCGCCAGCACCATTTTCCAAAGGTCAGATATTCACTTCCATCTCTCTTTTATTCTTTATATACTTTTTTTAAATGTTGTATCCTCCTTTATATTATTGACTAGCTGACCTTCAAATTTCACCTTTTCATTCTTTATGGATTTTTAGTTACCTTCTGTTGGTTTTTAAAAATTACCCAAACATCCACCTTCCCACTAATTTTTGAAATATTATCTGCCCTCTCTTTTCCTTTTATGCTGTCTTTCACTTCTCTTGTCAACCACAGTCGCCTCATCATTCCTTAGAATATGACTTCATCTATAGTTGTATCTTTCCTGCACCTTCCAAATTTCCCTCAGAAGCAACAGCCATTGATGTTTTGCCATCATCCCTGTTAGTGTCCTCTTCCAATCAACTTTGGGCAGCTCCTAAATCATGCCTCTGTAATTCCCTGTATTGCACTGTAATACATCTGATTTTAGCTTTTCTATCTCATACTGCAGGGTGAATTCTATCATATTATGATCAGTGTCTCCTAAAGGTTCCTTTACCTCAATCAAATGTTGGCCATTATATACCACCCAATCCAGAATTGCCTCTCCCCTAGTGGGCTCAACCACAAGCTGCTCTAAAAAGCCTTCTTATAGGCATTCTACAAACTCCCCGTCTTGGGGTTCGGCACCATTCTAATTTTCCTAATCTACCTGCATTTTGAAATCCCCCATGACTATCACAACATTGCCCTTTTTATGTGCCTTTTCCAATGTATTTTGTAGTCCACTTCCTGGCTACTGTTCAGAAGACTCTATACAACATCTGTCAAGGTCTCTTTACCCTTGCAGTTTCTTAACTCTATCCACAAGAATTCTATATCTTCCAATACTATATCTGATGCACCATCAATAACTCTCGGAGACGGGAGTCGAACGATAGGCTTTTATTAGCTGCAAGAGACCACGATTAGTAGCAAGAGACCACCACACAACATCCTGGAGACTGAGGGAGGAGCAGTGCCTCCAATCGCCTTTATACAGGGGTCTGTGGGAGGAGCCACAGGAGCAGTCAGCAGAGGGGCGTGTCCAGACAGGTATATGTAGTTCACTACATTCACCCCCCCCCCCTTTGTTTTAAAAGAGAGTCCCCATGAGGCGAAATTTCTTACAAGTATATTTACAGGTTAAGTCTATCAGGTGGTCGAATCTGTTGCTGCGATCTATGTAGCACCGGTGGTGATTGCACCGGTGACGGTGGTTGGGCTGGCTCTGGCCTGACTTGAGGTGTCAGCCCACTAGGCGTCAGTAATCCCTCATGCGTGTGCGTGGCGCCCGGTATGAGAGTGTCATGAGGAGTCTGTGTAGGGCTTGGTGTGCGCGGAGTCTCATGGGTATACACCTCAGTGGGTACGGGGTTCATAGTCACCGTGGGGTGTTTGGGGTAGGGGTCTGGGGCTCCTGCAGGCACCAGGTCACGGACGGAGACTGTGTCCTCCCGCCCATCAGGTAAGACCACATAGGCATACTGAGGGTTCACATGAAGTAGGTGAACCCTCTCGACCATCAGGGAGTATTTATTGCTCCTCGCATGTTTCCGGAGCAGCACTGTCCCTTGGGACGTCAGCCAAACTGGTAGGGTGGTCCCAGTCGCTGACTTCCTGGGAAAAGAAAAGAGTCGCTCATGAAGGGTGGCATTGGTGGACGTGCATAACAGAGAGCGGATGGAGTGGAGCGCCTCGGGGAGGACCTCCTGCCAGCGAGAGACTGGCAGTCCCTTTGAACTAAGGGCTAAGAGCGTGGCCTTCCACACCGTGGCATTCTCCCTCTCCACCTGTCCATTCCCCCGAGGATTATAGCTCGTGGTCCTACTAGTAGCAATACCCCTAGCCAGCAGGTACTGGCGCAGCTCGTCACTCATAAAGGAGGACCCCCTATCACTGTGGATATATCAGGGATATCTGAACAGAGTGAAGAGCTGGCGCAGGGCTTTTATGACGGACGTGGCAGTGGTATCCGGGCAGGGGATGGCAAAGGGGAACCACAAGTACTTGTCAATTATGTTGAGAAAGTAGACATTGCAGTCAAAGGAGGGAAGGGGGCCCTTAAAGTCAACACTCAGTCACTCAAAGGGGAAGGTGGCCTTGATAAGTTGTGCCTTTTCAGGACGGTAGAAGTGCGGTTTGCACTCAGCGCAGACTTGGCAGTCCCTGGTCATCGTCCTGATGTCCTCAAGGGATTAAGGCAGGTTCCGGGCTTTCACGAAATGGTAAAATCGGGTGACCCCCAGGTGGCAAAGGTCTGCATGGAGGGCGTATAGCCGGTCGAGCTGCGAGCTGGCACACGCTCCCCATGATAGGGCATCAGGGGGCTCATTGAGCCTTCCAGGCCAGTACAGAATGTCATAGTTGTAGGTGGAGAGTTCTATTCTCCACCGCAAAATTTTATCATTTTTGATTTTGCCCCGCTGTTGGTTGCTGAACATGAATGCAACTGAGCGCTGGTCAGTCAGCAAGGTGAACCTTTTGCCGGCGAGATAGTGCCTCCAGTGCCTAATAGCTTCCACTATGGCCTGGGCTTCTTTCTCCACCGCAGAGTGCCGAATTTCAGGGCCTTGAAGGGTACGAGAGAAGAATGCTACCGGCCTTCCTGCCTGATTGAGGGTAGCAGCCAGCACTAAGTCGGAGGCATCACTCTCTACTTGGAAGGGAATGGTCTCATCCACCGCATGCATCGTTGCTTTGGCAATGTCCCCTTTAATGCAGCTGAAGGCCGCGCGGGCCTCGGCTGAGAGGGGAAATGCGGTGGACTTGACCAGGGGGTGGGCCTTGTCTGCATAGTGAGGGACCCATTGGGCGTAATAGGAAAAGAAGCCCAGGCACCGTTTGAGGGCTCTGAGGGTGGTGGGAAGAGGGAGTTCCAACAGGGGGCGCATACGGTCGGGGTCAGGGCCAATGACCCCGTTCCCCACGACATACCCAAGAATAGCAAGTTGGGTGGTTCCAAACACACACTTGTCCCTGTTATAGGTAAGGTTAAGAGCTTTGGCCGCTTGGAAAAATCGTTGGAGGTTAGTGTCGTGATCATGCCAGTCGTGACCGCAGATGGTGATGTTATCCAGATATGGGAACATAGCCTTCAGTTGGCATTGGTCCACCATCCGGTCCATTTCCCTCTGGAAGACAGAGACACCATTCGTGACACCGAAGGGGACATGCAGGAAGTGATAGAGCCTGCTGCCCGCCTCGAAGGCGATGTAGGGGCAGTCCTCTGGGCGGATGGGGAGCTGATGGTAAGCGGATTTCAGGTCTATGGTCGAGTACACCTTGTACTGAGCTATCTGATTGACCATATCCGCGATGCGGGGTAGGGGGTACGCGTCAAGCTGCGTGAACCTATTGATGGTCTGGCTATAGTCCACGACCATCCTATTTTTCTGCCCTGTCCAAACAACGACCACCTGGGCCCTCCAAGGACTTGTGCTTGGCTCAATGATCCCCTCCCTGAGCAGCCGCTGCACCTCCGACTTAATGAAGGCCCTGTCCCCCGCGCTGTACCTCCTGCTTTTAGTTGTCACAGGTTTACAGTCGGGGGTCAGGTTGGCGAACAGCAGTGGGGGAGAGATCTTGAGGGTGGAGAGGCTGCAAGTGGTGTCAGTAGCGCAGCTGTCGGCATGGTGCTGGGTGGGATGTGCGGGTCAGTGTGTGTGTGTGGTCAGTAACGGGGTATATGACGAAGCCCCACAAAACGGAGGATTTCTAACAGTGATTGGTGGGAGGGGCCCGTCATACTCCATTGTCATATCTTTCAGGTGGCTCTGGAAGTCGAGCCCTAATAGCACAGAGGCACCCAGTTGAGGCATGACCAGTAACGCAAAGTCCCGATATTCTGTGCCCTGCACCACCAATGTCGCTACACAACCCCCCCAGATGTCTGTGGAATGCGATCCAGAAGCCATGGTGACCCTCTGGCTTACCGGCCGTGTCACGAGTCCGCAGCGTTGCACCGTGTCCAGGTGAATAAAACTCTCAGTGCTGCCCGTGTCAAACAGGCAGCTAGTCCTGTGCCGCTCCACCAGGATGTCCATCATTGACCTTGCAAGCTGGTGTGGGGCGCTTTGGTCAAGGGTTACGGAGGCCAAAGTTGAATCGCCGTCTTGGTGCCCGGTAAGCACCCGTGGGTCGGAGGTGGCGCCAGCAAAGATGGCCGCCCCCATGCCTCGCACGAGGCGGGCAGGCAAGATGGCGGTGACCAAGATGGCAACCACCATGCCTCGCACGCGGCGCTGCTCAACCCTGCTCATGGTTTAGACTTAAAGGCCTTGGTGAAGTAGCCCTTCTTTCCGCAGCTGGAGCAGGTAGCTTTTTGGGCCGGGCAGCGATTTCAGGGGTGTTTTTCGAGTCCGCAGAAGTAACACTGCGCGGACTTGCAACTGGCAGGAGCCGAGGTCGATTCGCCGGCGGGTTGTGGGGACTTCATGGAGTCACGACTAGCAGCAGCCAAGGTCGATTCGCCAGCGGGTGGCAGGGTCTGCAGCATCAGCATTGTGCAGAGCAGCCTCCACTGTGTCGGCCAGCTCGATCGCCGACTGTAAGGAAAGATCGGCGTTTTCCAGCAGCCGCTGGCTCACGTACACTGACCTGATCCCCGTAACGAAGGCGTCTCGTACCAGGAGCTCCGCATGCTGTTCCGCCATCAGTCCCCTGCAGTCACAGGCCCGCACGAGTGTCTGTAGGGCCCGGACAAACTCAGCGCTCGACACTCCGGCCCGCTGCCGCTGCGTCGCTAAGTGATGTCTTGCATAGACAGTGTTCACCGACTGCAGGTACTGTCTTTTGAGGGCGTCCGGTGCCCCTTGGTAGGTCGGCAGGTCTCTGATAAGGGAGTATACCCGCGGACTGACCCTGGAGAGGAGAACTCTGTGCATGATAGCAGGCTCAGTCACGGGAATCTCTTCCAGGTACGATTGGAAGCATGCAAGCCAGAGTTCAAAGGCAATGGCTGCTTCGGGAGATTAAGGATCAATGTCCAATTTATCTGGTCGTAAAATGCTCTTCATGTTTTAAAATTGCAGCTAATAAAATTGATGCACCATCAATAACTCTCAGAGACGGTAGGCGAACGATAGGCTTTTATTAGCTGCAAGAGACCACGATTAGTAGCAAGAGACCACCACACAACATCCTGGAGACTGAGGGAGGAGCAGTGCCTCCAATCGCCTTTATACAGGGGTCTGTGGGAGGAGCCACAGGAGCAGTCAGCAGAGGGGCGTGTCCAGACAGGTATATGTAGTTCACCACAATATCACCCCTTTACAAGGATTTGATTCCAGTTTTGACCAACAGAACCACCCACCCACCCATACCTACCTGCCTGTCCTTTCAATACAAGCTCTATCCTTGGATGTTAAGCTCCCAACTATGATTTTTCAGCCATGACTCAGAGATGCTCACAAACTCACACTGACCAACCTCTAACTGCGCTCCAAGATCATCTACCTTATTCCATTTACTGTGTGCATTCAAATATAACACCTTCGGTCCTGTATTTGTCACCCTCTTTGATTTTGACCCCTGTCACACTTTAACTCATCCCACTGACTGCAATTTTGCCCTATCAACTGCCTGTCCTTCCTCACAGTTGCGTAGTGAGACTGTGGATACACTGTATCTAGTTGTATACTAACCTCCCCGTCCTCTACCCTAGAACTCTGGTTCCCACCTCCCTAACAAATTAGCTTAAACCATCCCCACAGGTCTAGCAAACCTGCCCACAAGGACGTTGGTCCTACCTAATCCTCCACACACCCCCCCCCCCAGCCAGGTTCAGGTGTAACCTGCCCTTTTTGTACAGGTCGTACCTTCCCCAGAGGAGATCCCAATGATCCAGAGATCTGAAACCCTGTCCCTGCACCAATTCTGCAGCCATGCATTCATCTAGCAAATCATCCAATTCTCACCATCAGTGTCGCATGACACAGGCAGCAATCCGGAGATCTAAAGCTTACTGCCTTGGAGGTCCTATTTCTCAGCTTTCTACCTAGCTGCCTAAAATCTCCTCACCTTTCCTACCTATGTCATTGGTGCCAATATGAACCATGACTTCTGGCTGTTCACCCTCCAACTTTAGCATACCTTGAACACATTCTTGGACACATCCTGGCATCTGGGAGACACCATGCCATCCATGTGTCTCTTTCATACCCACAGAATCGGCTTTCTGCTTCTGTAATTAAGGAATCCTCTGTCACTGCTGCAATCCTCTCCTCCTCCTCCCCTCTGAGCTCCCGAGCCAGACTCAGTGGCAGAGACCCGGTCTCTGTGATTTCCCCTGGGTAGGTCATACCCCACAACAGCATCCAATGCAATATACTTATTATTGAGGGGATCAGCCACTAAGATACTCTGCACTGGCTGTAAGTGTCTTGAATAGAGGACACTTCACACCCACAGCTCCCTTTCACTCTCCTGATAGTCACCAGGTACCTGCCTCCTGCACTTTATGAATGACTACCTTCCTGTAGCTCCTATCACCTTTACATTTTCCATTACGAGCTGCAGCTCCAATTTCCTTAATACAGTCTCTGAGAGGCTGATACTCAAGGCACTTCATGCAGATGTAGTTATCAGGGAGACTGGAGGTCTCCCATAATTCCTACATCTCTCACAAGGAACACACCACAAAATCTGGGCACATTCTCAGTGCAATAACTATATACTACCAGAAAACAACTTTACTTAGAAAACAGAGAAACACAGAAAACCTACAGCACAATTCAGGCCCTTCAGCCCACAAAGCTGTGCCGAACATGTCCTTACCTTAGAACTACCTAGGCTTTACCCATAGCCCTCTATTTTTCTAAGCTCCATGTAGCCATCCAGGAGTCTCTTAAAAGACCCTATCGTTTCCACCTCCACTACCGCTACCGGTAGCCCATTCCATGCACTCACCACTCCCTGCTTAAAAAATGTACTTCTGACATCTCCTCTGTACCTACTTCCAAGAACCTTAAAACTGTGACCTCTCGTGCTAGCCATTTCAGCCCTGGGAAAAAGCCACTGACTATCCACATGATCAATGACTCTCATTTTCTTGTACACTTCTATCAGGTCACCTCTCATCCTCCGTCACTCCAAGGAGAAAAGGCCGATTTCGCTCAACCTATTCTCATTATGCATGCTCCCCAATCCAGGAAACATCCTTGTAAATCTCCTCTGCACCCTTTCTATGGTTTCCACGTCCTTCCTATAGTGAGATGACCAGAAATGAGCACAGTACTCCAAGTGGGGTCTGACCAAGGTCCTATATAGCTGCAACATTACCCATCAGCTCCTAAATTCAATCCCACAGTTGATGAAGGCCAATGCACCATATGCCTTCTTAACCACAGAGTCAACCTGCGCAGCAGCTTTGAGTATCCTGTTGACTTGGACCCCAAGATCCCTCTGATACTCCACACTGCCAAGAGTCTTGCCATTAATGCTATATTCTGCCATCATATTTGACCTACCAAAATGAACCACTTCACACTTATCTGGGTTGAACTCCATCTGCCACTTCTCAGCCCAGTTTTGCATCCTACCAATGTCCCGCTGTAACCTCTGACAGTCCTCCACACTGTCCACAACACCCCCAACCTTTATGTCATCAGCACATTTATTAACCCATCCTTCCACTTCCTCATCTTGGTCATTTATAAAAATCACAAAGAGTAGAGTTCCCAGAATAGATACCTGAGGCACACCACTGGTCACCAGCCTCCATGCAGAATATGACCCATCTACAACCACTCTTTGCCTTCTGTGGGCAAGCAAGTTCTGGATGCCCCCTTGGATCCCATGCCTCCTTACTTTCTCAATACTTGAAACATATTTACTTGCTTAGAACCTCTGTTTGTGCTTACCCAAGCCTGTTCTCACCTAAGCACACCAAAGTGTGTGCAGCACAGCTGGCTGGTGTGTTCACAGACATTTTTAATCTTTCCCTCTCCCAGTGTGTAGTACCCTCCTGCTTCTAAACATCCACCATTGTCCCTGTACCAAAGAAAACCAAGGTAAAATGTCTGAACAATTGGCGCCCTGTTGCACTCTCCTCAATCATAAGCAAATGTTTTAAGAGGCTAGTCTAGGACTACATCTGCAGCATGCTACCACCTACGCTTGACCCCCTATAACTCGCCTACCAACATAACCGATCACTAGGCAATGCTATTGCCATAGCACTACACATAATCCTCACTCACCTGGAGAAGAGGAATGTCTATATTAGAATGCTATTCTTGGACTACAGTTCAGCATTCAACACCATAATTCCCTCCAGGCTCGACAAGAAGCTCAGTGACCTCAGTCTGCACCTTGCCTTGTGCAGCTGGATCCTGGACTTCCTGTCAGATTGCCAGCAGGTGGTAAGAATGGGCACCCTCACCTCTGCCCCTCTGACCCTCAATACAGGAGCTCCCCAGGGCTGTGTTCTGAGCCCCCTCTTCTACTCCCTATACACCCATGACTGTGTTGCCACGCACAGCTCCAATCTGGTGATGACACAACATTGATAGGCCTCATATCCAACAATGAAGAGAGAGCCTCCAGAGGAGAAGTCAACTCCCTGATACAGTGATGCCAAGAAAACAACGTCTTCTTCAATGTCAAAAAACAGGAGGAACGGAGACAGGATAGCCACTATTGAAATCAATAGGATTGTAGTTGAGAGGGTGAGCAATTTAAAGTTCTTCAGTGTACACATCACCAAGGATCTCACCTGGACTGTACATAATGGCTGTGTGGTGAAAAGGGCACAACAGCACCTCTTTCCCCTCAGAAGGCTGAAGATGTTTAGCATGAGTCCTCAAATCCTCAGGACTTTCTACAGAGGCTCCATCAAGAGCATCCTGACTGGCTATGACACCACCTATTGGGGAACTGTATTAACTTCAATCACAGGGTACTGCAGGGAGTGGTGTGGACAGCCCAGCGCATCTGTGGATGTGAACTGTCCTCTATTCAGGACATTTACAGCAGCAGGGGAGTAAAAAGGGCCCAGAGCATCAACAGGGACTGCAGCCACCCCAACCACAATCTGTTTCAGCTGCTTCCATCTGGCAAACAGTACCACAGCATTAAGGACAGGATCAACATGCTCCGGGACAGTGTCATTCACCAGGCCATCAGATTTATCAATACACATTGATCTGATTGCATATCTGACTGTACATTGTATCTGACTGTACGTACAGGTATACAGAATGATTTTGTATACAATCTTAGTGTCCGGGCAATATTCTCCCACATTTCCCTTCCTTATTGCTTGTATACAGTGACAGAGATGCAACATAAAGACTTTTACTCCCTCATGTTGTGAAATGGATGTAAGAAATAAAATTCTAATTCTAATTCCAGTTTTAAGCCTGTTGTGCCAAAGCCTGGCCACTCTAACACTGTCCACTCCAACAATGGCTGCTCCATTCACACTTCCCTTCTTTTTATTGGCCCCACACTGGAGCTCTTTTTAAACCTTGTACTGCATTACCAACAAGTGACCTCTCAAGCTGACTGGAGCCTGCCAAGGCCTTGTTGGGCACGCTTAGGGTGGAATTCGGTTCCGGGTGCAGTGAACATGTTGACATGAGGTTGGAAGAGTTGTAAATGTTTTGGTTTACAGGGAACAAAGGATACATATTTCAAACCTGAGTTTTTCAAACTTAAATAAATATGACCAATTTTTTTGCAAATTGAAGTAAAATAACTATTAATCTTTTTGAATATAAATTCAAAATAAAGCGTTAAGTGAATTCTAACACCATCTCTGGTTGATCTATCCATATTAGAAGTCATTCAGTTTTATTTGTAACATCTTTTATGCACAGAATATATTCTCAATGAAATTAAATTCCCATCATTTGCTGACTACCAAGAGTGACTTACAGTGAAAAATATCTATATTTTCCACATGACCATTTTATAAAAGTACATGACTCTCAATGCTCGGACTAACAGTTTTGATTATTCTTCTGTGGATAACTGAACAAAAAGATTAGAAGTAATAAATAATTAACTAGGAAAAATTTTAATGAATTATATTAAAGTGAATAAATAAGCACATTCATTTTTAATGCAATTTTGTTTATGCATATTAGGTTCAATAAGAGTGGTCAACCTTTTTTTCAATGCAACATAAATGAGCAGGCTGGCTATAATTTTTGTTAATTTATTTTTATAATTTAGGATCAAGTCCAACAAATCAAAAATGACACCATCTGCTTGTTAGGGTGGATTTAATAAGCTCTGATAATGGCAACATGCCATATTGGCTGGTAACATGTGGATGGAAATTGGACATGCAGGCATTTTGTAGCCAGGAAAAACATCAGCATATTTGAAGCTGAGCTTATATCTATGATGCCTCATTAGAGCTGCAGAATTATCTAAACAGGCCCTTCCCTAGATTTTCTGGCCACCTTCATGCCAGGAGCAATGTTTGATTAATTTCTAACAGATGTGAATAGCCTGGCATGAGGGAATAGGCTGTTTTAAAGGGAGTATTATTTTTGCAATTTTGCCTGGAGGATTTTTTTGGGTCATTAGTTTGCTTTACCTACATCTTATTGATGTTTGTATCTTTATTCATAAATAGGTCTGTTAAATTATCTCACCCCACTCTTCATCATTCTTCCCTTTGTCCTATCGATTTTTCTAATAGTTCACTAGATTACAGGTTTTCTTTCAAATGCCTGTAGCTTTCGACAACCCTTCTAGTTTCATTGGGTGATGTTTATCTCCCCACCTGTTGGAAACCCAACAACGAATAAACTTTCAAATCAGATGGGGTGAAAAGCCCCTCAATGTCCATGTCACTCCAAACAGAGGTATATGAGGCACTTGCCAAAATCAAGTGTATGTGCTGTATATTCATGCAGATTGAATCCCTGTTTTGACAAATAGATCACAATGATATATTACTGGGCAAGAGTAGGGTACCCACAGTGAGCATCTATCAATTACAGTATTTGGTGGGGGCAGGGGGGGGAATCACAGAAGCAAATTTAATCTTTCTATTGTGAGTGAGGAGGATCAGAGATACTTCCTGTCCCCACCATCCCCAACAACATGACGAACTGCTTTGGAAACCTCATCACCCTCCTGAATTCACACTGACATTGATGACTTGGGCATTTTCCTGTGGTGCTAATTGCTCACCACATCTCTGTCAGAGTTCTGTATTTTGATGGAAGTCACTTAGTCTCTGAGGTAGTCCCACAGGATTGAGAATTATTTACTTCCAATATGGCTTTGTGAGTTCTCAGACAGCTAATGAAGCCAATAGATGAGCTGCAGGCTTCCACAGGTGATAACTGATGGAATTGACATGTTGATAATCTCTACATACATAGAACCTCATGTATTACTCACACATCGAATGAAGATTCTCAGTAACTTCTAGAATGCTCCTTCTGACTTTGAACGGTCAAGGAACAGAATTTCTCATTCAGATTAAACCATGAATGCAATCATTTCTATCAGTTGCAGCTGTTCTCAGAGAGGCTAGCTCTTTGCTAGGGTGCATTCACACCAAAGTCACTACCAATGGCTCCTATACTCACTTTTTCCTTCACTCCATTCCGTCATTTGCTGGCCTCATCATTATCTATAATCTTCACCCTGCTAACACTCCCAGATCTTCTTCTCAATCAGCTACCGCCTTCTTTGTAATCCAACAATGTCACAGAGTTACCAGCACTTTTGTCATTTTTACCACTGATCTTATCTCAACTCTTAATGGTTTTTTAACCAGTTGGCTTCACCTTCTTTTTAGGCCATAACACATCGGAGCAGAAATAGGCCATTTGGCCCATCAAGACCAGTCTGCTATTTTATTATCCTACATTCTCCGATTAACGTATTTTTCCTTATTTTCCTATGAACTGGCCATCTAAGAATAGGTTCTTTCCAAAACATTCACAATATTGCGAACCTTCCTCAATGTTATGTTGAAGAAAAGAAACATTTAAACAAATTAAACCATTAAAAACAGAATTGCTCAAAGGGAATGAAGCACAGCAGAAGCTTTACACTTTGGTCAAAAAGGCAAATAAAACATAGTTATGCAAGGACAAAAACATAAGGAAACAAAATGGCAAAACACAAGAACATAAAGTCAGAAGCTAAGAGCAATATCAGACTAAACTGAAACACAGAAACAAGCAAGGAGGCACAAGCATAGACAAGATGGCTATCTGGATCAATGAGTAAGTAGACTGATGAAAAGGAAATCATTTCATTTGCTGTGGATTGTTAAAGACAAACATTGTAGCAGGCCTCACTGCTTCAGATGTCCTCACTGAAATTTTATTTAAAAATGAGTCACACAGACCAGAAGGATCATATGCTTGATCTGTCGTGCTAAATTTGCCGTCAGAGTGCAGTGACAATAACTGACCACAGTGTTTCTGGGCAGCAGAGTGGCTTAATCTCATATTAAGAAGGCACTGTTGGAATTATGGAGCTGGTCTGATGAGGCCTGTGGGCAAAATCATGGAGTTAAAGCTTCAGATTAATGATCTCCTAAAATGGTTTTTTCTGTTTCTCCTTCCATGGATGCTGTATAACTATTTACTGCTGTGGTGAACTAGATATACCTGTCTGGACACGCCCCCCCCCCCCCCCCCCCGCTGACTGCTCCTATGGCTCCTCCCACAGACCGTGGCTCCTCTCATGGACCCCGGTATAAAGGCGATTGGAGACACAGCCCCGGCCTCAGTCTCCAGGATGTTGTGTGGTGGTCACTTGCTGCTTGTTCTTTCTTCCAGCCAATAAAAGCCTATATCTCGCCTCACGTCTCCGAGAGTTATTGACGGTGCATCAACTGCTAAATTTCCTTATTTACTGTTTAATTTCCAATACCCAGCATCATCAATTTAATGCCTTTGGGCTAACCCTCATGCTGCCTATGCACTGGCCTCTGTGAGATAGTCTGTAACCAGTTTATGTGAAATGAGGACTGGCAGTGTTCCCACACAGCTGATTCATATACAATATCATCTAATCATCTGGATAAATAGTTTACACTGAGTGGAATGGGATTGAAAAGGCCTACTTGGAGTAATTTTCAAAAGCAAGAGACAAGGAGCACTGAGTGGGGAACAAACAGATGTGTATTCAGTTACAAATTAGTACAACTCTAGTAGCTGAAGAATGGTAGGAAGTGGGATAGAATTCAGCTTGTCAGATCCTTTAAAATTTATCTTCCACTTTCCTTGTGATTTTTGTATTTTTACCTAATACTGTAAAACAATGTCAGTCTGCCATTCTTGCCCATCCTTAATAATACATGGGTGAAAACCAACCCCAAGTAACTCGTCCTAGCATAATAATAACACAGTACCATTATACTTTAGTGGCTGAACAAACATGCTTTTGTTTGCTTGTTAGAGTTAATAATTTCAAGATTCCCAGCAGGGACAGAAACACTGACTGACTGTAAGGCATTTCGCATCTGTGCATGTGGTGAGGTTATTTTAAAAAAAAGTTAAAGGAGAAGCAGGGGAGAATACAAAGCACCTGCTAAAGAAAATTTATGCACCACAATTTCCATGGGAACAGTAAATAAACAGTTTCTGTTTCCGGGCTGGTGCCGATTTATATGTCATGATTAACTAGCAGGTGGGCAAAGCCCCAAAGTAACAAGTTCAGCCGCAGCCACAACACCCCTTGTTATGTATCCTGACGTTTGGCGCAATTGGGTAAAGTCAAATTGAAATTCTAATGGCCTCCAATGGAAGCATTCAAATTGGCATACAGATACCTAAGGGAACAGTGAGGAGACTGATATTTTATCCAGGCCCAGCTGGGCACGTTGGCCAAATTACCGACTGTGACAGGGAGCTGTCTAAGTCTGAATATTGTAACACTGCATTGCAGATTTTGGTGAGTCAAAGTCCTGTGGCTACAGCATTAACTGCTTCACATTTTGTGTGCTGAACACCCTGAACTCTGAATGAATAAAACACTGAGACAGATCTTCCTGAAGTGCCCTCAGAACCCATTTTTTTCATGGAGAGGGACCCCAGGACACAGTCTCTTTAGGCTCCTCCCACTTTCCCCAAACCAAAGGTATAGCCATCGGCATGAGACCACGAGACCGAGTCATGTCTGCCTGTTTGTCAGCTACGTGGAATAGTCTTTGTTCCAAGCCTACAGTAGGATTTCTCTTCTCTGTCAAACCGCTCAGATTGCCTTGACAGTCAGCAGGACTCCGCCCCAAGATCTCCAGCTCCCAGAGCTGTGATTGAAAACGAATTTTTAAAAAATTAAAGTATGACAAAAATGCTAAGATTTTGCAGAAAAAGTCAAATTCGGATAAAATACTGCACTAGGACATTATCGAGCACACTAAAAACAAGTAAATCCACTCAAATTAAAATTACCTTCTATTAATCCTTACAACTTGAACACAAGATTATACAACAATGTGAGCAGGTCTGCTCCATCATTCAATGTTATTATGGCTGATCGGCATGAGGCCTCCACACTTCAGCAAGCCTGAATTCCCTGTCATTCAAAACTTCATCTGCCCCCTCTTAAATATCTTCAACCACAGCACTTTTCCTCCTTAAAATCAACAGTTTACAGGCATATTTCCAGCCAATTTGATAAGTCTGCAGAGTTCTGCACTTTGCCATTGGAAAACCCCATGGGGAATCAAATGGCATATCACCAGCATCCTGTGATCATCAAATGGCCGGACTTGCATTGAAGCAACTGCCCAGCGAAGAGGTAAAACTAAGTTCTGAGCAAACCCCAGTGCTTTTTGTGAAGCAAACTCTGCTCCAACATCTTTACCAGGAGCCCAAAGATCTGAGTAAAATTGAAAACTTACAATCCAAAGAGCCACTACATTTCATATCTACTCTTCATATTCTAACAAAACAGTTGACAATTTTACAGTCACTCAAGTACACTTAGAATGGGAATTCATTTTTAGGTCATAAAGAAATGCATTTAATCATCTCCTCGGTAAACTATGGATGCCTTCACGCGACTCGATGGTAAGCTGCCATTTTCATATTGCACTGTAATTTTTCAAAATGAACATTAAGAAATCCAAGCCATTAGCATCAGACACCATATGGTCATGATCTCAAGAGGTGCAAATGATGTAAATGATGTAACACTGAAATCACTTAGAAACTGCACAGTGAAAGGGTATTATAAAGTCTTTGAAGTGTGACAAAAATGAAAATGTCAGTTAATTAACCAGCACTCATATTTAATTGACTGTTTCAATGTTCTAAACATTGCACTGCTAACAAACACCATTAAGGAAAACAGTATTTTAGATTAATTTTGTATTATGTATTTTTGAACAGTACTGAAATTCAGATTCAAAATGATTAATATTTTGGAATTTTTTTTTACTCCATTAAATTCCTCAGCATTAGATTATTATATGTACAGAGCCTTATTTATTCATCTTTCCTATATTTTTCTAAAATTATGACTGTTTAAGTATGCCAAACAACTCTAATCCAACATTAATGTGGCTATATTTACCATGAAATTATTTAAGTCTTCAAATAACATGACAATTAATGGATGTGTGTTAATACTGGTCAAATTCTGTAACAATATTATTAAAATTGACACCAAAGTTCAAAGTTCAATATAAATTTATAATTGAAGTACATAAATGTCACCATATACGTCACCATATACAACCCTGAGATTTATTTTCTTGTGGACTAGGTTAGAAAACCCCAAAACCATAATAGAATCAACAAAAGACTGACAGGGTGGACAAACAACAAATGTGCAAAAGACAACAAACTGTGCAAATACAGAAGAGAAAAAAAAATAGATAACGAGGTCAATAAACAAAAATACATAGGAAATGATTTTCAAGAACGTGTGAAGAAGAGCCCTTGAAAGTTGAATAGAAGAGGTTCATCTGATCATTTCAATATAAAACATGGGTTTTATAGCATAACCAAAATTATGACAATCAAAACAAATGTTTTTCTAATAAATATAGGTGCTTGATGTACAATTTCTTGATGAACTCAAATTAATATAATATACCTTTTAATAGTTTGTTTCTGATGCTTTACTAGCAAAGGGCTTGGAAATGGTTCAGATCTTGGCAATTATGCCAGGGGTATGAAGCAGAGCAAGGACAATAATATTTGAGGGCTTGATGCTGTAATATTGTTGACTACTAAAAGGCAAATATTGAAGTCACAAGTTTCAATTGTGGGTAATGGAGGGATTTTTGGGGGATGAGGCCACTAGTCACAGAGGAGTGAGCTAAGATCTAGGGAGAATCTGTTCACTGTTGGAGGTGCAACAATGGCTTTCATCGAAGCTGGAGATGAGAGTTGATTCACAGTCAGTTTGGTGTGGTGGGAGCTGCAGCTGGTGGGTTCAGGGGTTTTGGCCAAACAACACAATGTTACTTAAGGTAGACCTACCAGCAGCATCTTTCAAAGACCAGACTTTCTAAAGAAAGCCTCCTCCAAGTAATGATAACATAGGTTTCCAATAAACACAGGTAAACAAAAGTCACATGAAGTTGACACCATTGCCCTTCACATAATTGTGCGCCTGACATGGGAAGACAAATTACAAACCTAATTTTTGATTTGTGATTCTCCTGCACCCTGATTAACAAGACATTTGGCCATGCCCTCAAATGTGCTCTCACTCCCAGAAAAACTGATAGTACTCCCCTCATCACCACATCATGAACCACATTCAAAGGATCACTCCCTAACATTTCTGGTGTCTTCATTACAATGCCATCTCCAAATGGAGCAGCATAGTAGCCTAGCAGTTAGCATAACACCGGCGATCCGGGTTCAAATCTTCCACTGTCTATAACAAGTTTTTACATTCTCCTCATGACCATGCGGGTTTCCTCCAGGTGCTCCGGTTTCCTCCCACATTCCAAAGTTTAATTGGTCACATGGATGTAATTGGGAGGCATGGGATTGTTGGTCCAGGAAGGTGTGGTACTATGCTGTATCTCTAAAAGAGAAATAAATACATTTTTCCCTCTCCATTCCTATTGATATTGGAAGGGACAGAACCTTCTATGTCCTCTTAGTTAACGATCATTATCTTAATTGCCATACTTCATGTGTATGTGCAGGATAATGAGCATCTACTCCATTACCGTCCTTCATGCCATGATTCAAGGTCACAAATGATTCCAGCAGGAGAAACAACAATTTGCTTGTGCCTCTTTCAGTTTGGCATATTGCATTCACTGTTTATGATGTTGTCTCATTTAAACTGGAGAGACTAAAAACAGATGGAGTGATTGCTGAGTGGAAGTGCATCTTGTCACGTTAGTTTTCTACTCTGCTTCTACTCTGACCTCAGCTTCCCACATCAATCTAGTCAAGCTAAATGAATGAAATATGATACCTATATAAACCTTTCAATGGAGCAAACTGACATCAGTTCACATTCGGAAAATTTGGAGCTGATAACAAAAAGCTTGGTCATGGAGTGCAACCAGTGAAGCAGTTACCTCCAAGTTTAGTGTCCCAAATTCGATCCTGGCCTCTCAAGTTGTTTGTGTGGATTTGCAATGCTCTCCTTGTTCCCATATGAGTACCCCAGATGGATGCTCTAATTTCCCCCAACATTCTGAGAGAATAGGTAGTGGTAGAACTTGGAAGGGAGTTGATCACAAATAAAATGTGATGAGTAAACGCTCAGGGTAGAGTCTAATTGGGCATTCGACAGTCAGCATAGACTTATGGGACTGCTTCTTTGCTGTATGACTCTAGGCTCTAGGTAGCTTTTAAGAAGCAATCTAAAAGAAAAAAAAACAGGAGCAAAAGAGAATAAGAAGTTTGCAGGAATTGCTCAGCTGAAGAAGCAGTTGTCAAGCTGGGAAATTAAATCTTGGATTGATCAAGAGACCATAAAAAGGAAACGTTTCCACTTTCTCACTGTTCAGGTGTCTGTGGAGAATTGTGGTATGAATGCACTTTCAATTGTCCTCAAAATTTACATTTACATTTATATTTACATCAAACATCTGAATGCCATAACCATATAACACAAGCCTTCATTATAACTCCGGGGCCTGTTAGAGTAAAGCTCAGAGGAAGTTGTCGGAGTAAATTTCAGCCCATGTCATGTATTGCTAGGCCATTTATGGGGGTGTCTCTTCAAAACCTGTAGCTGCTGGTCCACACATAAACCCAAAGACTAGCATTAAACATGCATTTTCTTTCACTTTACACATGCATCATAAGAGTCATCATCAGTCTATTTGCCTTTCCCCTCCTCAGATTAAATGTGTTCATTGATTTTTATTTAACCAAAGTCATTGAGTAACATTGGATTGTTCTAAAAAGTATCACATCAGTTTCTGATTCAAATTTATTCATCTGATATCTCTTCATCCAAACTCTACATGTATAAACACAGGTACAAGTAAAATACCAGTAATAAAGTGTATATAAAATGCAAGAGATGTAAAAGATAGTAACATATTGCACATTTGTAATAATATTATTTGTTTATATGTTTAGCAATGGTGTGGTAATTAGGAATTTTCTAAATGCATTTTTCTGTCAAAATTGTTAGAGTGTGAGTGACAAAACGTACTGTAAGTGGTTATCTTAGCAGAATTTTAAGAGCACATTGGTGTTAACATGAAACTGAAGCAGAATGGTTTCTAAGGATGTGCGCCCGTTGCAGAGTGTCTAGCTTTTGGGAATGGTCTTTTGACTTCTTACAGTATTAACATGTTAATTACGCTAAGAAGACCTGATCTGAATGATATAACCCAATTGTGGATTGTTCAACCTGAAAATGGGACTGCCAGAGGAAATATTAAGTCATTAATATGCAATACAGGCACTTCCAAAGGTTAATGAAACATTTAAATCTCTGACCTGACATAAAGCAAGAAAGAGAGAGAACTACCACGAAGACATGGGAAATAAATAGGATCTCAGTGGAATGGAATGGGATGGGATGGGATGGAATCAAAAATAAGAAACGGGGAAAGAACATACACTGTCTGGACATTTGACAGGAATATGAAATAATTTAATTTCCTATTGTCATTGTTCAATACCTGTAAGGTCTTCTGTATTTAATTTCTAGAAATTAATCTAGTTCCGTCTTTTAGAATCCAAACTCAGTTTGACAGAAGCTTCAGGTGTTACCAATTTACTGAGTGCCTCAGAGAAAAATGATCTGCAATGGATACTGGTGATCTAAAATATTATGACTTCTAAATCTCTTTACAAAGGGAGAATATCAAATAGAAAATCTCCTGGTCCTATAAATAGTAAGAAATAGTGATGTGAAGAAACCCTTCATTAGAAAAGAACTCTAAAATTATATGAAGATAATAAGAATGAGATATGAGAAAAGAAAACAAGACTGCAATGTTTTTGCCATCACTTTCATGTAGTTGCAATGTTTGTTGGTTTTGATTAAAACATTGTGATTTAAATTCAGCACATGCAACAACTACAGAAAATATGTGGTCCTTTACGCCATATTCCATACAACTAGAGAAATAACACCAGCCTTGAGCTGCAAAGATACCAAATCTGCTGCTTGCAAAAGAGTCTGCAATAGCCTAGTATTCTCCTCAAGGATAACACTAACCATTCTGGTTCCTGTTTCGCTGGACATGTTACAGTACTGTCGATAAAGAAATAGTCCACCTTTTCTGTTCCTTTTGAGTAGGCAGACACACAGATCTCATGGAATGATTGACCACACATTCCATTATTAAATGCATGTTGAATTCATTTTTCTTTCCAAAGCCAGTTCACTTATTCTGACTTTCAGGTCCTTGTTTCCTCTTACTTTTGTGATGGCTTATACGGTATTTTTCTTTGATCCAAACATTAATTTTGTTCTTCTTGATGATCACCAAAAATGCATTACTCATGAACCAAAATTCATCAAAAAGACAGAAGCCTCTAACCCAATATGCTGTAGGGAAATTTGAACTTTTCAAACAGGCTGTTAATGACAGAGGATTATAAGATTACAAAAGCCATAAACAGAGTATACAGCCAGTATCTTTTTCCCAGAGTTGAAATGTCTAATACCAGCGGAGAGAGAGAGGTTAAAAGGAGAAGCGCAGGGAAAGTTTTTTTTAGACAGAGAGATGTGTAATGCACTGCCTGGAATACACTGACTAGAGTGATCATGGAGGCAAATATGATAGAGGTGTTCAAGAGGATTTTAGATGAGCACATGAATGTGCAGAAAATCAATGGACCTGGACATTACATAGGCAGAAGGGATTAGTTTGGTCAAGCATTTGATTACTAATTTATACAGTTCAGCACAGCATCGTGGGCTGAAGGGCCTGTTCATGTGCTGCACTGTTCTATGTTCTAATGAGTGCAAGCATAAGATATTCCCAGAACACTTTTTATGTGACATGTCATCAAATTGATAACAAGAGAACTCCAATGTGGCTTGGACTGCCCTGAATAAGCAAGCAGAAGCATCAAGCGAAAACTTGTTAAAAACTTTTAAAGTGCAGCTAAACTTCTTCAAAGCATCTCTTTGTGCTAATGTTTAGACTTCAAACTTTCTTGCATCATGATCCTGTGGCAGGCAAACAGGATAAAAATGGTACAATAAAAAGGAAAGATTGTATCAACCAAATAGTCACATCTGTGATTTTTGAATAATAAAAAGGGCTCAGGGAAGATTTGTGCAACTTGCAAGGATCTATGGGCAGCACTGTTCCACATAGTAAATGGTCATCAAGCTGAGGTTCTCCAAAAGTGTTATTGACCACTTGTAGAGTGAGAGAGGCACATGTGAACAAATGCCATGAGGTTAAAGCTGTGTAAGACCCAGAATATCGACATTGCATAAGATTATCTGAGTTTGCAGAATTTCTTCAGCAATGTTATGTAATACCATATATCATTTGTTATCTTTATATTTTTATGACTTCATTTGTGGTGTTTGGTTGACTGTAGCAAATGTCTTTCAACCTGTTATGCAACGTGTTGTAGATTGAATCTCTCTGTGAGCCAATATGAGTTGTCCCCAACCAGATGGGATGAGGATGAACTCAGAAGACAGATAAATGCAAATGCATCTATAGCAACCACTGTTGCTTTTTATTCTTCTGCTTGTTCCCAGTACTCTTTGTAAGATAAACACAAAAGCATGCTAATTATCCAAAACCAGCATACATTAAGGCAATGACCATTGGTGAAATGTAAGTACATGATACGGCTTTATATATTTTCAAACAAAAGGCTACAGCTGGTTTTAAATTCCAGAAGGTAAAATTAATGAACAACTTTTAATTAGAATACAGTTATTATTTTTTCACAATGCATCATTCATTGACTTGGGTAAGAGATTGAGTGGAGGTTATCATATAGATATAGGACCTCAATGTACTGATGACCATTTTACATATGAAGAAATCCAACTTTCCATGTATGTGTATATTAATGTGTTTTACTGAACCTGACCAAAAGCAGTCAGATGTAAATTCTGGACTAAACATTGGCCTTCTAAGATGCACATGTATCTCTTCTATGCAATATCCAAGGCTTTCAACAATCCATTTTCCTTGATGCATCATTGCAAGAGTGATTGTGCAGTTCTTTCTGCTTTAACTTGGAGTCATCTGATGTGAAGCAGGTCTCTAGAGTCTATTATTCTGGACTCAGACACAGCTTTAGTGCTTAATCCTACTGGATCTCAGTTCTTCTTTGATCTCCCACAGCATCACAGTCTCTATCTTGATCCTTTGTAAAACCAATTCTATTCTTGCTGGTCTCAAAACAGTCATAATGGGATAAATTTGTCTTGATGCACCCTATTGCAGTACATTGATCACATGATAGGTTTCCATATTGTTCCCGGTCTTTCAGCATGATCTCACAGCTGCTTCTCTGTCATGTTGTATCCCAGGACTTAAATGGTGTTTCAAGCCTACCATATCTCATCGTCTCAACATATTAGACAGTGAAACCGTGCTTTCATAAATCTTTGTGTTTGTACGAAATGAAGTTCTCCTCCAGGCACCATCAGTAGGGCCTTTACTTTTTGCTGTGGTACAATTCATTTATGTATCTTCAAGGGGGAAAGATCCGGTAAAAATACAGTAAATAGTTATCCATTATGACATCCACAACTCCGTTCTGGTTCAATTCTGTCCCTTCATGTTATCCAATATGTAACTTTGGAGCTGACTTCTTTGATGACGGCCTTGGCATCTATATGCAGCAGTTAATTCCCTTATTGCCCATTTAAACAAGAGTTAGGACAGGTAGGTCCAGAATTATCACAGATGCAGATCTCTGTACCCAGGGAATTTGGCTTTTTTTTCTGTTGGTCCATAATAACATTTTTTTCAGCAAGCTGTAAGGCTTATAGTTACTGAATAACTGGTCCATGCTCCTCCAGCTTGATAGTAGCTTATAAAACATCACTGTTGAATTCATATTAGATTCAGATTCAGATTATTGCCATACATACCAGGGTGCTATCATATTCCCTGTCTGCATTAAAGTTTACAGAGCAAACACTGTTCACGGTACAGAAGCCTGAAGACACATACTCAATGATTCAGGAAAAACTTCTTCCCCTCTGCTATATGATTCCTAAGTGGACATTGAACCCCATGAACAATACCTCACTTTTTTGAATTATTTCTGTTTTTGCACTATTTTTGATTTAACAATTTAATATACATATACAGTATATACTTACTGAAAGTGATTAACATATTTTTTCTGTATTATCATGTATTGCATTGTACTGCTGTCACTAAGTTAACAAACTTCACGACATATATCAATGATAGTAAACTTTATTCTGGTTCCAATAACAAGAAGCAAATCTTGTCCCATTTGTTGCTGGTCTCTGTGGGAACTTTAAGTGCCCGCTCACAATGATCTCAGCCGCATGGGACTGTGTTTGATTGTTTCCACCCAGTTCTGTTAACTTGACATGACGGAGATTGACTTAAACTTCCTTCTTCTTCATTTTTGTCACAGATCATGGTGGGAAGATAGGAAATAAAGGGTATCAGTGGGTGGTGGATCATCTTCATCAACACCATCAATAAGTAGAAAGGCAAAATGGAGAAACACCTGTCGTGTTAAAACACCATGCAATCTGATATCTGTTCTGTGACCATAACAAACTTAAATCCACTCACACAAGTGTGTATTCTTCATTCTGTGCCTTGCTGCTTAGTTGTGTCCATGAAGTGTTGACATGGAAGTGGCCTCCCTCCTGTCTTGTCCAGTATTGGCCAGCACAGTTTTCAGAAAGTTAAAAGACCAGATCCTGGTTGCAGTCCAAATATAATTTGTTCCTTGTGTTGGAACCAAGTCAGCAATGCCTTTGCTTTTCCCTTAGTGCTCACACACTTTTAATAAAGTTAAATTGCTCTCTCTCTCTGCACAGTTAATGCACTTGTTGAATCAAAAATGAAGTTAGGAGGTGTGACCCTTTCAAATCAAGGGGCAGAAAATGTGGTAACCGTACCATAGGCTCATAGAACTGCCCGGAGGGCCATCTGAACCATTCGGTCTGCGCTGCTTTCTGCAAGGCCATACAATTCTTTACCATCCCTCAACATTTCCGATAGTCCAGCAGGTTCAGGTTGTATAAGAGATTGCTAACATAATATCGGAGCACTTCAATATTAGTTCTGTGGGGAAGCCGAAATAGCTCTTAGATCAGATAAGGTTAACGAGGTTTGATTGATGAGCTTAAAGTTAGGATGCCTCTTTACAGCCCAAAGTTGAACATAACTGGCAAAAGAATCATAAGCGAAAGGAAGAAATATTTTTCCCACAAGTTGGTATGATCAGAACTTGAAGTGATGATGGAAGAAACTACAGCAGCAACTTCAAAAGAAATGTGGATAAAAATGTCAAGTGAAAACATCTTTATAGCTATGAGGAAAGAGAAGGCCAGACAAACAGCTCCACCAAAAAAATCACACCATACAATGGGCCAGACAGCCTCCTTTAGCACAATATTATAGCGTGGTTATGACTGCTTCAATGATTAATCATTTAATTTATAACAGTCACAAAAATGTGCTGATTTCAGTTTGCCAGAAACAAACATTGTGTAACTGATACTGATCCATCATTCATGAAAAACAAATAGGGTGAAAAACAATGTCTAAAAAGTCAAATACTTCTACTGTGATTGGCTATTATTAAAACACCAATTCAACTCAAAATATAAAAATCAAAATAAAAGCAATGTGAGTTGAAAGAATGAATTATGTGACGTTTGAAGAAATGTAAGTATGTTTATGTTGCTTGCTAACTCTCATACAAATGGTAATGCTAATCGTATAATCGTATTAATGGTAAGACTCTTGGCAGTGTGGAGGACCAGAGGGATCTTGGGGTACGAGTCCATAGGACACTCAAAGCTACTAGACAGATTGACCCTATGGTTAAGAAGGTATACCGTGCATTGGACTTCATCAATCGTGGGATTGAGTTTAAGAGCCGAGAGGTAATTTTGCAGCTATATAGGACCCTGGTCAGACCCCACTTGGAGTACTGTGCTCATTTCTGGTTGCCTCACTATAGGAAGCACGTGGAAACCATAGAAAGGGTGCAGAGGAGATTTACAAGAATGTTGCCTGGATTGGGGAGCATGCCTATGAGAATAGGTTGAGTGAACTCGGCCTTTTGTCCTTGGAGCAACAGTGGATGAGAAGTGACTTGATAGAGGTGTATAAGGTGATGAGAGGCATTGATCATGTGGATAGTCAGAGGCTTTTCCCCAAGGCTGAAATGGCTAGCACGAGAGGTCACAGTTTTAAGGTGCTTGGAAGTAGGTACATAGGAGATGTCAGGGGTAAGGTTTTTCCACAGAGAGTGGTGAGTGCATGGAATGGGCTGTCAGCGGCGGTGATGAAGGTGGAAATGATAGGGTCTTTTAAGAGACTCCTGGATGACTACATGGAGCTTAGTAAAATAGAGGGCTATGGGTAAAGCCCAGGTAGCTCTAAGGTAGGGACATGTTCAGCACAGCTTTTTGAACCAAAGGGCCTGTATTGTGCTGTATGTTTTTCCATGTTTTTTATGTTTCATACATAGTTGATGAGTTTAAATGTGATTATTTATCAGCTCTGTGCTACACTTAAGTATGTTTTATCACTTTAGAAGTGTAAATGAAAATGATAATTGCTGCCAAACTGTATTAGATGAATTTACTGAAGTGCCTTGCAGACAGAACTGGCCTGGTGGAGATATGCTACCATTAAACCATCACAAACCAGGAGTTGTGATCCTGATCCAGGTTAGCACCAGGTATGGGAGCAGTTACTCTTCACCTAAAAACTGGAGATATACCAAACTCCACAAGAGGGTCAGAAGTTTCCTTGTAAGGTCCAAATCAAAAAGGGATGATTGGGATCACCATCTGCCCTCACCTCACCTATCTCTCTGCATAATGAAACGAGAACAAGCCTGAAATTTCCAAGGGCATCAAGCTGGATGGAACTGGAGATATAGCAAAGTAGCAAAATAACATGCTAATGCATTCTTCACATACGCCTCCAATGCTTCACCCATCATGTATTTCCACTGTCCAGCTACCAGTTGTACTGTTCTTAAAACTATTCACACCCCCCCCTCCCCCCCACAGCCCCAAATAATCTTTTTTTCTTTGTTATGTAGAAGACAGTCATATATGAGGGGTCCCTGTAAAGTGTGAAGATACAAATGGGATACAGGTCAGTTGCTGCTAAATGTGTCCATATGTGGCTGACTGCTTTGTACCCTGTTGATAAAATCATCATGCAGTTGCATGAACAGCGATGAGAAAGAGAAAGCTTTCAAAGCAACTACACAGCTCTTACTGTCTACATTTTAATTTGTCACAACACTACAAGATTCCCAAACAGCTTAATAATACTCTCTTTCTATTTAATATATTTCTAAAAGCCTCCACAAATTGGTTCATGTTATAAGTCTGCAGTAAGTCTTACTACTCAGAAAAATATGATCAATAAAGTGGGCATATTTACTCTCAAGAAGGAAAAAATCCTATATCTCAATTATCATGCTTATATACAGTGGAAGAATATATTGGATTAGAAACTTTATTAGCAGACCAAGCTAATGAATAACATGGCTCAGCTTAAGTCAAGTATCGAATGAAACTGGTGAAAATGATAAAGAATTTGTGGCAAGAATCAAAACCAATAATCTCAGTTTCCCCAGTGAAGAGTTCAAGGTGTCGCTGTTTCATAATCAGCAGTTGGTGTTCAGAAATTGTAACAAGCCAAGCTAGGATGATGTCAGCACAGACAGTGAACTTTATGTCCATTAATAATAAGATCAGTATGTATACCAGGAAGAGAAGAGATTCCTTGGAGCCACTAAAGATAAAAGAATAAGGGCAGTGAGGAACTAGTACTAAGATGAAGGAGAAATATTGAAGAAGATGGTGTGGTTAGCTCTTATAAGGACTTGAGAAAAGGGATAAACACAGTCAGTCACAGAGAATTTTACTTATATAAAATAGATCATAACTGTGCACCAAATTGATCAAGTCACTGTATGGACTTCTGAATCTCACTGTCAAAAGATCATTGGACTAGATCATATTGAACCTGGCCCATACCTTCCATATATTAAGCATGCTAACCTCAAGATCAACCAAGTTATTGGAACTGCATGGTTCCCAAAGCATTGCTTGCATCACCAAGGTGGTCTATGAGCTATGACAAGGTCGCGCATCAAATGCAGACCTTGTCCACAGACTGGTCTGATGCCCTGCTGTGAGAAGGCACTGTCAAAGACTTTTACCACTGCTCCACATTTTCCCTGATTATCAGTTATGTTTGGAAACAGTTGAAAGAATTATTAATAATAAATAAAGCATATTCGGGGCAACACTTGGCACAAACTAGTGGAGCTGTTTCCTCAGAGCTCTCTATTCAAACCTGACCTCTGTTCCTATTCTCACTGTCACTATGTGGATTTTATTCAATGCTCCAGATTCCACCCATATCCCAAACTGGTAATTGGCAACTGAACCTTGTGTGCAAGTGTGTGATATAATCTAGGGGAAACTGATAGGACTGTGAGCGATAAAATGAGATGAGTGTAGGAGGAGGGTAAATGTTTAATGGCTGATGTGGACTCAGTCAGTTAAATGGCCTGTTTCCTTGCTGTATGATGCTAAAATCGTACTTTTAAAATGAAAAATTAAAACAAAACTATGAATCTATTGCAGGGATACAACAAATGAAGGTCAGGAACTGAATTCAAAAAATGAACTAGACTAGATGGTGGTCAGTATACAGAATAAGCTGCCAGGGAAAGTGTTGAGGCAAATAAATTAACTACATTTAAAAGATACTCAGGCAAGTACATAGATAGGAAAGGCTGGGAGGAATATGGACCACATGTGGCCAAATACGACTAGCTTAGATGGAAACTTTGGCAAGCATGGAGCAGTTGGTTCGAATGGCCCGTACCATGCTGTATGACTCTGACGTTAGATGTACCAGCAATAGCTACTGTAGAGCTGAGGCCCTCAGTCTAGACTGTATCTAATGCCTCTGCTCAGCAACCTATGAAATGCCCTTGAATTCATGTGACCTCCAGCATTTCTCCAACTTTGGCACTGGAGTGCACAGATGAGGATGTCCAAATTCCCAGCCACACATTCTGTAGATAGCTATCACTTCTCCACAGATTTCAGATAAATGCCAATGCAATCAGGACCATCATAGGCATAATAAATTGCAAAGTATAGATTCACTAGATGATGATGGAAAAGTTAAGATAAGAGAAATTAGATTTGGAAGTATTTCTGCTGAATTAGAGCAGGCTAAAAGATTTAAATGCTATTTTTTAAAACTATTAAGGACTCTAACTGAGTAAACAACACAAGACTCCTTCCTTTGATTAGGGATTTAATGACCAGGAGATCATGAATTCAGATTTATCACTGAAGGGGTCAGGACAGAGGCCAGAAGAAAATTTGGAGTACAATGTCACTACAATGTATAATCTTTCTGCAGAAGATGTTTAAGACAGAGGTTGCTACGTATTTTTCAGATAAAATTTAATAAACATCTGAAAAAGAGAAAGATAAAGGTGAGAGCAAACATTTTGAGAAGCATCAATTCTATCAATCCATAACTTTCTATGTACTGTATTTCCACAGTTCAAAATAAATTTATTATCAAAGTACATATATGTCTCCAAATACAACCCTTTTCTTGCAGGCATACTCAATAAATCCAGAATAGAATATCAATCATAGTAGGATCAGTGAAAGATTGCACCAACCTGGGTGTCCAACTTGTGTGTAAAAGAGAATAAATTGTAAATACAAAAAGAAAGAAAACAAAAAAATAAATAAATATTGAGAGCATGGTATGCAGAGTCCTTGAAATTGAGTGCATTGATTATGGGAACATTTCAATGATGGGGCAAGTGAGGTTGAGTGAAGTTACCCCTTTTGGTTTAAGAGCCTGATGGTTGAGGGGTAATAACTGTTACTGAACCTGGTGGTGTGAGTCCTGAGGCTCATGTACCTTCCTTCTTATGGCAGATCCATTGAATCTGTTTTGTTACTTCTGCACTTTATTTCCAAAATACATTACTTCTACATTAAACTTCATCTGGCTTTCACTTGTTCACTCTGCTGGCCACCCACATTGCCTTGAAATACTCAACATTTGCAGATTTTGAGATTCTGTGCCTCACGGAGAAATTCAGATCTTCTCGGTGTACTTTGAACATAAGGACAGCAGATGCTAAAATCTAGAGCAACAAGCCACCTGCTTGTGGAATGCGGCAACTCCATCAGGGAGAGATCTCGACGTTTCAGATCAAGATGGGTGGAGAGTCCTAATGCAGGGCCTCATCCCAAAACGACAACAGTTACTTCGATGAATGAGTTAATGTATGAGGAGTATTTGATGGCTCTGAGCTGCTACTCACTACAGATTAGAAGAATGAGGAAGGATCTCATTGAAACCTACCAAATATTTAAAGGCCTTGATAGAGTGAACCTGGAGAGGATGTTTTCAATAGAGTCTAGGACCAGAGGGTGCAGCTTCAAAATAGAAGGACCTCTCGCAAGAACTGAGATGAGGAGGAACCTCTTCAGCCAGAGGGTAGTGAATCTATGGAATTCATTGTCATAAACGGTTGAGGAGGCTAAACTATTGGGTATATTTGAACCAGAGATAGATATGTTCTTGATTAGTAAGAGCATCAAGGGTTATGTGGAGAAGGCAGGAAAATGGGATTTAGTGGGAGTAATATATAAGCCATGATCGAATGGTGGAGCAGACTTGATGAGCTGAACGGTTTAATTCTACTCCTACGTCTTATGGCTTTTCACCCCACATACTCTGCTCAACTTGTTGAGTCCCTCCAGCAAATTGTTTCTCATTGTGAGCATGAACCTAACTTTAACAGGAGAGTAGATACTTTACTGTGTGATGTGTGATGTACAGATAATTTAGAATTAGTGTGAATGAGAGTTTGATGGTCAAAAAGACCCTGTCTTGGTTCTAAAACTCCACCACACTTGTTCCTTTCACTAAAGACCATAAGACCATAAGATTATAAGGTATAGGAGCAGAATTAGGCCATTTGGCCCATCAAGTCTGAACCACCATTTCATCATGGCTGATCCAATTTTCCTCTCAGCCCCAATCTATTGTTTTCTCCCCACATCTCTTCATGCCCTGACCAATCAAGAATCTATCCTATGCCTTAAATATACATAAAAAATTGGCCTCCACAGCTGGCAAAGAATTCCACAGATTCACCACTCTCTGGCTAAAGAAATTCCTCCTCATCTCTGTTCAAAAAAAATGCCCCTCTCTTCAGAGGCTGTGTCCCCTGGTCTTAGACTCTCCCACCATAGGAAACATCCTCTCCACATTCACTCTAACCATTTGAAAGGTTTCAATGAGGTCACACCTTATACTTCTGAATTCCAGCATATACAGGCCCAGAGCAAATAAACACTCTTCATATGACAAGCCATTCAATCCTGGAAACATTTTCGTGGACCTCCTTTGAACTCTATCCAATTTCAAAACTGCTCACAATATTCCAAGTCAGGCATCACCAGTGTTTTATAAAGTTTCAACATTACATCCTTACTTTTATATTCTTGTCCTCTTGAAATGGATGCTAACATTGAATTTGCCTTCCTCACCACAAACTCAGCCTGCAAATTAACCTTTAGGGAACCTTACCCAAGGATTCCCAAATCCCTTTGCATCTCAGTTTTTTGTATTTTCTCTCCATTTAGAAAATAGTCAGTCATTTCTTCTACCAAAGTGCATGACCATACACTTCCCAACACTGTATTCTGTCTGCCACTTCTTTGCCCATTCTCTTAATTGAAGTCCTTCTGTATTCTCCCTATTTCCTAAAACTACCTGCTTCTTCATCTGCCTTTGTATCATCTACAAATTTTGCAACAAAACCATCAATTTCATCAACCAAATCATTGACATATAATGTAGAGAATTGGTTTCAACACAGACCCCTGTGGAACACCACTAGTCACTGGCAGCCAGCCAAAAAATGGAGTCAAGATGGTCAAAGATGAGATGGAATGCAAGCCAGAAAGAATACAACTTGCAAATCACAACAAGCTAGAACTAGTGATTCATCAATTGACTCAAGAATACATCTGTGCCACAAAAGTTTTTAAAAAACACATTTTTGGAAGGCCTTTTCATTTTGCCTTTAATGTCAATCACTCCTTGATATCTTGATAAGCCAAATTTGGTAATGATTC
Organism: Hemitrygon akajei; assembly: GCF_048418815.1. Taxonomy (NCBI): domain Eukaryota; kingdom Metazoa; phylum Chordata; class Chondrichthyes; order Myliobatiformes; family Dasyatidae; genus Hemitrygon; species Hemitrygon akajei. The sequence goes on from NC_133128.1 coordinate 61,029,740, forward strand.
TATCAAATGTTCAATGTGACAATGACATTGATTATGGTGGGCAGTGTCATCCAGGAACCAGTTTGCATATCAAACTCACTCAAGAAACTAACCTCCTGTTGAATCAGATAAGGAAAAGAGAAAGATCAACTGGAATATCTAATTAATTGTGTCAAGATATAGCAATTTAATTTCTGGTTAGCAGTACTTCAGCATCCGAAGCACAATTTTCTGTAAGGAATGTTTAAGGCAAAGGTCATTACATCTGCACAGGAAAATAAACACTGTTTCCTTTCTTCTACTATACATGTCCAAATCCCCCTTCACAGTCTGTGCAGTGGTGGAGAAGATGTGAAAACAAATTTTGAAGTTAATGGAACAACCTTATATTTGCTCTGATATATGCAGTCATTTCTTGCAGAACTTTCATTATCTCATGCGAGTAAAGCTCAAACTATGCAGACTTCATATCATAACACTATTTATGAACACATGTCCAAGCATTCCCTGCAAAGCCTGCTGATTGTGTGAGCAGTGTGAGATTTGAACTTGTGCAGAGGACCAAGCAGCTTTTTAGGAATAATTGCTAAATCAGCTATTAAATTTTCTGAAGCATCATCAGAAGCTTTAAGCTCGATATCAAACATTATATTCAACATACATTTGAATAAAATTAAAGCCAGAATAGACACAGATTTTAAAAAATGTTTCCTGAACTTGCTTCAGAAGACATAGCAACATGAGTTTTAGAAGCCTTTTATGGGTAAGCAACTACTTGTATTATTTCTGTACATCTCAGCTGACCTTGTCTAACAATAAATATTCGTATAAATTCTGAGTGTCTTTATCACAGACAAACTCAGCCACTGTGTGAGCATTGTGCTTGTGATGGTGACCATGTCTGCATACAAATGTCCCGGCTGTGAGGTTGAGCCTTGAGAATTTATTCTGTTGCACTTAGACATATGAATCATTGAGAATTAAGAGCTAATGAGCCATTGGCAATATCCTAATTTTCAAAGATAATGAAAAATAGAATTAGAAAGATATTGGTAACATTACACTATAACTTCTGATACCATGAGTTCCTGCATGATCTCCAGCATGAAGTCAAAGGTTCAAAGTAACATTAGAATAACTTTATTTATCAAAGTACATACAAAACGTATATGTTATGATATACTACCTTGAGATTCATTTTGTTCTGAGCATTCACAGTAAATGTAAAGAAGCACAATAGAATCAATGAAACAAAAACTGCACACAAAGACGGACAAACAGCCAAGATGCAAAAGACAATAAAATTGTGCAAATACAAAAAAGAAAAATACAAAATAATAGTCATAAGTAAATGAATAATATTGAGAAAATAAGTTGCAGAGTGCTTGAAAGTGAGTCTATATGTTGTGGAATCAGTTCAGTGTTGGGGTAAGTGAAACTATCCACTCTGGTTCAGCGAGCCTGCTAGTTGAATATTAATAACTGTTCCTGAACCTGGTGATGTGGGACCTAAGACTTCTGTATCTCTTTTCTGGTGGCAGCAGCAAAAGGGGAGTATATTCTCTAATGTGTATCTTTAGAAGTTTGCCAAACTTTTAGATGACATGACAAATCATTGCAAATGTCTAAGAAAGTAGAGGTGCTGCCATACCTCTTTGTAATGGTACATACATGCTGAACCTTCCACAGATCCTCTGAAATTGTAACACCAAGGAATTTAAAGTTACTGACCCTCTCCACCTCTGATCCCTTGATGCAGACTGGCTCATGAACCTCCAGTTTCCTCCTCCTGTAGTCAATAACCAGCTCTTTGGTTTTGCTAAAGCTGAGTCAGCAGTTTTGTTGCAATACCATTTAGCCAGATCTTCAATCTCCCTCCTCTATGCTGGTTCATCACTCCCTTTGTTTTGGCCAACAGCAGTGGCCAGCAATAGTGGAGTATGGCATTAAAGCTATATTCAGTCTTACAGTCATCAGTATAAAGCAAGTAGAGCAAGGGGCTAAGCACAGAGCCTTGTGGTGCACCTGTGCTGATGATAATTGTGGAGAAGATGTGTTGCCGATCCGAACGAACTGAGGTCTGTAAGTAAGGAAATTGAGGATCCAGTTGCTCAAGGTCTTGAAGCTTATTGATTAGTTCTGAAGGGACAATAGTGTTGGATGCAGAGCAGTAGTCAATGAAGAACATCCTGATATGTTCATCTTCACTATCCAGATAGTTCAGGGTTGAGTGAAGAGCCAATGAAATGACGTTTGCTGGTGACCTGTTGTGACAGTAGGCAAATTGGAGCAGATCCCAGTTGCCCCTCAGGCAGGAGTTGATATGTTTCATCACCAACCTCTCAAACCATTTCATCACAGTAGACATATGTGCCACTGGACAATAGTCATTCAGGCATACCACCGCGTTCTTCTTGAGTAGCAGTATAATTGAAGCCTGCCGGGGTCAGGTGGGTACCTCATACTGCTAAAGCAAGAGGTTAATAATGCCAGTAAACAATCCAGCCAGGTGTTCAGTGCTTGGCCACATACTTCCCATGAGTTCAGCCTTATGAAGGATGCTCTCATGTCAACCTCAGAGACTGAAATCATAGGGTCATTGGAGGCTGTGGGAGTTTGTGAAGGTGCCTCCATGTTCCGTGGTCAAAGCAAGCATAAAAGGCATTTTGCTCTGTGAGTGAAACCTTGTTGTTACATACAGTTTGTTGCTTGGATTAACTTTCTAAGGGGTATTGGCATTCAATCCCTGCCACAGGCATCGAACATCCTTCTGTAATTCAAGATTGGTTTGGAATTGCCATTTTATATGTGAGATTGGTTCCTGGAGATCATACTTAGACCTTTTGTACTTCCCTTGGCTACCACAGATCGAGACCTCAGCAGATTGTGGATCTCTTGATTCATCCAGGGCTTCTGGTTGGGGAAGGCTCTGGATCATTTTGTGTGAACGCACTCAAGTGTCTTTATAAAGTCCATGCCAACTGTGGCATAGCTGTTCAAACCCTCTGATGAGTTCTTGTACGTGGCCAGTCCACCGACCTGAAGCAATCCCATAGCTACTCCTGTCTCCTGTGTCCACTTCATTGTTGTCCTTACTTCTAGTGTCTTGCTTTTTAGCCTCTGCCTGCACATGTTGACATCAAAAGATATGTGCCCTCTCTGCCTTAATATAAATGACACTCCAAATTCAACCATTTGATTTCTTACTTGGGACCCACAAACAATCAAATCTGATGACAAAAGTCATCTTCTATCTGGCAGTCAACAATATTGGCCATGTTGAATGGAAAACAATAAAGCTGTTTGACAACCAGAAGAGAAAACAATGTTTGTTTATTGGCTCAGCTTTACCAGAAACCACTATGGTTACAGGGATATACAAGTTTAGCCTTTGATTTATCAGTGAGAATCTAACAGTCTTCTATAAATACTTAGCCAGTATTAAATCACCAAAGATTCAGGGTGGAGAAGGAATTGGGGGTTAAAGTGGTCTTGCATTATAACACTATTAGACCATAATACATTGGAGAAGAATTAGGCCATTCAGCCCATCAAGTGTGCTTCATCATTCAATCATGGCTGATTTTTTTATCCCTCTTAACTCCATTCTCCTGCCTTCTTCCCTTAACCTTTGATGCCCTGACTAATCAAGATACTATCCACCTCCACATTAAATATACCCAATGACTTGACTTCCACTAAAGTCTGTGGCAATACATTTCACTGATTCATCACCCTCTGGCTAGAGAAATTCCTCCTCATCTCTGTTCAAAAGGGATGTCCTTGTATTCTGATTCTGTGTCCTTTGGTCCTTGACTCCCCCACTATAAGAAACAGCCTCTCTACGTCCACTCTATTTAGGTCTTTCAATATTGGATAGTTTTCAATGAAATCAAATCACTTCAGAACACTTCATAACACCAGCAAGTACAGGCCCAGAGTCATCAAACAGTCTTCATACATTAACTGTCGGGACTCTTTCTCTTTCCTAGATAAGGGGCACAAAACTTATCACAATAATCCAAGCCATGTCTGTCCAATGCCTTATAAAGCCTTAGTATTACATCTTTGTTTTTAAACTCTAGTCCTCTCAAAATAAATGCTAACATTGAATTTGCCTTCCTTACCGCCAAGTCAACCCTAACCCTAACCTTTAGGGAATCCTGCACTAGGGTTCTAAAGTCCCTTTGCACATCTGATTTCCGAATGTGCACCTCATTTAGCAAATAGTCTTCGCTGTTACTCCTTCCACCAAAGTTCATGACCATACACTTCCCTACACTATATTCCATCTGCCACTTCTTTGCCCATTCTCCTAATCTGTCTAAGTCCTATTGCAAGCTCCCAGCTTCCTCAACACTATCTGACCCTTTGTATCATCTGTAAATTTGCCTAAAACATCATCAATTCATTCATCCAAATCATTGACATATAATATGAAAAGAAGCGACCCCAACACCGATGCCTGCAGCTAACCACAGAAGATCCCATATTATCGAGCAAGACAGTCAATATATCAAATCAATAGCATGTTGTTGGGTATGAAACAGGCTATGATAGTCTGTCATTCAAGACTACTTTGACCCTTGTAATATTAATGCCAAGGATGTTAGAACCACTGTATCTACACCACAACATGTTACAACTTACTGAAAGGTCAGAACAGAAAATTAGCAACATTGCCTTATATACCATTATTCTGCTTTCTGAACTCTGAATTAGAAGCAGAAGCTCAGATTTAACTATTATTTGCCAGCTAAAGAAGTAGAAGAACATAGTGATTCAGTTTTGAAGAAAGCCCTTATTACCAATAAACACTGGAGTATTGGATTGGATCATCAATAAAAAAGAAAAAGACGGCCTTTAAATCTTTTTAGTAATCACGTCTGCTTCAAGTCAGGTCATCTTAAGTATCCTCTGGAACATTCTGTGTGGGTGGCCCTTGGAGTGTAATGCTAGTGATTTTTACTGAGAAATTCACAGCCAATTCTGTACTTATTTTGAGATGAATCAGTCAGCTATGCTGTAAGTCAAGCATTTGATTTTTCCACTGAAGTCAGTGTTGCAATTCAGTGCTGTAATGCAGTATTTCAAACATCCATCATTGTTTTAAAATCTATCAGCTGGCTCTGAAAACTCCGTTTTTGAATATTCCAATGCTGAGAATGTTTTTTTTTGTCTAAATTTCCTGACAATATTTATGATTTTCTCTAATTTATGCTATCCTCACTCACTAATTAAAAAACATTGATTATAAATTGTCAGCAAATCTAAATATCTACATCTCACTAAATGTTGCATACCAGATTATTTCCCTGCTGGCCTTGTATGTTGGCAATCTATTCCAAATGAATCAGTCATTTCTTTACACAAAACAGCCAAATTGATCAGCAATTCAAAATAAATAACAAGAGTAATTTAGCAAAGGAGGCTTTTGATTGCCATGCAAACTTGAACTGTTCAGTAATCCTTTTTTCTTTAATTAATTTGATGTTTCAGCAATGAAGATAGATTCTATTCTTCTTAGTGGCACAGTAGTGGAGATAGAAGAAACTCTCCCTCACAGTACCAGAGACACAGGTTCAATCTCAACCTCGGGTGCTGTCTGTGTGGAATTTGCACAGTCTCCCTGTGACTGTGTAGGTTTCTTCTAGGTGCCCTAATTACCCAATGACATAAAGCTGGTAGATTAATTGGCCACTATAATTTGCCCCTTGAGTGTAGATAGGTTTCAAAGGTACATTTAATGTCAGAGAAATGCATATACATCCTGAATTGTGTTTTCTTTGCAACCATCCATGAAACCAGAGGAGTGCCCCAAAGAATGAATGACAGTTAAATATTAGAACCCCAAAGTCCCCCACAACTCCCCTCCCTCCCACGCGTAAGCGGCAGCAAGCAACAATCCCCCCTCCCCACCAGCAAAAAAAAGCATCAACACCTGCCACCAAGCCCTCAAGCATGAGCAAAGCAACAGCAAAGACACAGACTTGCAGTTACCCCAAAGACTTAACGTTTCACCCATTATTTGACATACCACAGGCTCTCTCTCTCTCTCCCCCTAAAAAGGGGGAAAGAGATGTCTCCATTTTCACAGCAAGTGGGGAGACATAACAAGCAGCTCACTGGTTTATGATGTTAAAAGTCCATTACATCGCTTTTTTTTAGCTCTGTCTGTGCCCAAAAATCTGGGCACACAGCCGTAGATATTCCGACTCTCCCGATGACACACAGGTCTCCTGCCGTGACACCAACCTTCAATCTGCCTGCCTCCAGAGTCCCGAGATCCTAGGCTTCCGAATTCGAGCCGGACTCTTAGGCCGAGCCCTTGGCGTGCCGAACAACGGCCAGTTAAGAAACCCCTAGAGCAGGTCCCATTCCCGCAAAGAACCAAAGTCAGCGTGTAACACCAGGTCAGGGTCTTCAAAAGAACCCTGATAGGGAAAAATAAAGATATTGAAGACAGAAATAGAGCTGTTTCTGAAGATGCAAGCAAAGGAGTCACTGTTTAGCTCCATCACCACTCTGCCTCCTCATTATAGTATATGGGGCCATTTGATGAGAATACGTGAAAACAATTTTTTAGTGAATTAATATCTGATTAGTGTAAATCAGTGGTTGATGGTCAGCATGGTGTCAATTGACCAAAGGGTCTGTTTCTGCACTGTATAAATTTAAGACTCTATGGACAGGTTCAAATTTTTGGGGTTGATATCTACCATTAGGTAGCTGCAAAATAAAAAGTATACTGTTTTATGAATCCTGGTACTCTACTTCCAAAATTTGGTGATATTGTTCATACTGTTCCTCTGGATTTCCCTTTCAGGCTTGTTTGGGGAGGAAGAAATCCATGAAAGCTATCAACCCAACAAAAGAGAGCAGTTTATGGCTTGTCATGTTCATACTAAGATTCCGCACTTAACAACCTTGGCAGCAGATAGACTTGTTTACACAGAAATCTGCTAATCTTTGTGATTTCGGAGATTTGCCCCTCCTGACACAGGTCTTCGGGTTTGTGGGGGTGTGGCCAGGGTTAATCTGGGTGTGTCTAGGGTTAATGAGGGTGTATGCCCTTTGGACCTTAGGTTTAGGTTTGAGCGTGCGAATGGCGGATATATGTGTGGGGCTGGGAGAGGTAAGTTTGTGGAGATTTGTGTGGTGAGCTATGTGATGCTATGGCAGATAAGGTAGTGTAGTGAAGCCAGTTTAATCTGGCCCATGCCTTTCATTATCGTGGTCTGACACCAGTTTATTTAACGAACCGGGTGTGCACTAGGACACATCATCAGTAATGCATCCTCAGATCACAGTGGGTTTCAGGTCTTTAATCATTAGACAAGGCGACCCAGCCAGGGTTGATCAGGCCTGGCGTTAGGGTTAGGGTTAGATGCTGTAATAGGTTGAACTCAGAATTGAAAGAGATCACGGTCATTATCAACTTACGATGGACATTGCAGGAGTGAAGATGAAGGCTGCACTTAATTCACCATTTTGCTGAGGGTAATTGCTTTTCATTGAAGTCTGGATAATTCAAAATTCCCGGTATGATAGGGAAAGAGAACTAAAGCTTTTAAATATATTGTGAGAAATGAACTGATATCTCAAAGTATTGGTACCAAGGTTAACCTGCTGGTAATTTAGCAGCAGAGGCTAGAGTAGATTCCACTGTTCCTTTAGAATAAGAATCCCAGCCTTTATTTCAAAGGGTCAGATGACATAATTATTGAAGTTAATGCTCAATGTAGAGCCTTGGTCAGATCCCAGCTGGAACTGAACTGTGCTTAGCTTTTTGAACCATTTCTCGTGATGACTGTATTAACCTTGGCAAATAAAAATGTATCAGAATAATATCAAGTGTTAGGAGGTTAATTATGAAAATGACTTGCATAAATATAATAAAAGTCTGATGAGTATGAGAAATCATAGAATGTTAAAAGGGTTTAAGAGTAGACTCAGAGAAATCATATAACAGAACTGTGAGGAATCCCAGTATAAAGATAGTAAAGCAGGAGGCTATTCACATAGCCCTCTGATGCACCCGTGCTGATGGTGAATGTGAAGGAGATGTTGCTGCTAATCCATATTAACTGGCATCTGCCAGTGAGGAAATTGAGAACCCGTTTGTTCATGGAGGTATTGAGGTCCAGGTCTTGGCGCTTAATGATTATTTGTGAGAGGATGGTAATGTTGAATGTTGAGTGGTAGGCAATGAAGAGCATCCTGACGTATGCATTTTCATTGTCCAGGTGTTCCAGAGATAAGTGAGGAGCCAATGAAATAGCATCTGCTGTTGACCTGTTATGTCTGTAGGTAAATTCAAGCAGATTCAGGTCACTCCTCAGGCAGGAGTTGATGTGGTTCATGACAAACCTCTCAAATCAATTCATCATGGTGAATGTCAATGATTATGTAGATCTAAGCTACACAATTAATGTTCTGGTGTGCATCAGCCATGATCTAACAAATGCGTAAGTTAATTATGAATATAACAGGCCTATTTCTACAAAGTCTATGGTGATAATGCAATTGTGCAACTAGAAGAAATGTCTAACAATGATCAGACCTGTAAAACTGATATCACCTGAGTATAGTCAGGTCAATATAGACGTCAGAGAAAGTCTTTAGAAGATGATAAATATCCGCAAAACAAAGGCTGCAGGAAGTTCAAGAGATTTCTAGAATCATAGTTAGGAAGATAGAGAATTATAGGTTGATCTTAGAGCAAAAAAAGATTGAGAAAAGATTGTGGAAACCTCAACAAATTTGAGCAGGAGAAATGGAGAGAGACTATTCCCATTAGAAAAGGAGCCAAGGAGCAGAGCTACAGATATTAAGTGAATGCTAAATGATCCAGTATTGACACTCAGATTTTGCTTTATGTTGCAAATACTTACGTTCAGGGATTCACTACCTCAAGGTATGGTTAATGAATATTAAACTGCAGCTTTCAAAAGGGAAGGAATAAATAATTGATGGTAAATATAAATATATTATGGTCACGGTCATAGAGAACGTTATTTGTGACTTTGATTAGCACAGCTGGAGATGCAAAAACATGATTGCAGGCCCTGAAAAAGGGATTTGTTGGAGAGATTAGTACAAATCTGGGAACTGACAACTTCTTTTTGGAAAGGATTTTGGAGAGAAATGCAATAATTAAGATAGGAAGGTGATAGGAAAAGATAAAAAGATCAAGGTGGGTATTTTGGAAAGGGAATGATATCGAGGAAGGAATAACTGAAAAAGAAAGAACTGAGGAAAGGACAGCATTTAATATGTCAGTTAGCATGCTGTCCAGCAAGACAAGATGGGAGGAGAACAGTTTCAAAGTATCAAGAGGTGACAGATTCCTTTTCAGCTTATCTTTTCATCTACATTCTCATCTACTGTGCAGGAGTGGAAAAGCTCTAAACGAGTAAACCATCTTCATGGTTTCATTAAACTATAATTTATTTGCTGATCCACAGGGCAGTGCGGAAACTGACTTGCAAACCTGCCTATGCTCTGCTGTGACAAGCTGCTGGAAGGTGTATGAGAAAGCCAGCAGGGTGCAAAATTGCCTGGCCTCTCTTCAGCATCTCTACATGCTGCGTGCCAGAGACTAGTGGTTGACAGTACAGAAGAATCATAGTGTGAACTTATGTCCTACCAGTTTTGACACAGTACATTGGAGCTCTAACATTTTGCAAAATTATGTGACCACACTGCCAAATTTAAAATGATATATCACAGGATTTAACTTCAAAAAAAAATCACAAAACCATTGTTCAAGTTAACAGGGCAGAGATACGACCTATACTGTCACTACAATTAAGATTTTGACATTCATTGATAGTCACAGACTGACATTATATGATATTTATAGAAGCAAATAGCAGATGGGTGAGTGGATCTTTATCCTTTTCAGTAAAATTCACATAGAGAATGCAATTGCAGGTAGCTTTCCACTGCTGTAGAGGCTTATTTTGGTGTGGCGTGCTACTGCAAACCAGGTACAATATGAATCAGCGACACATCTTTCTCTCAATTTTATTTAAAATGAAATGACTGAAATTTGTTTTAAGAGGAATGTAAGTAGACTGCCAGCTTACTTTATTATTTCATTATTATGAAATTATTCCATTATTTCACTGTCTCTAATGTATTTTGGAACATTCTGTGCTATGGAAGTCACTATATAAATACAAGCCTTTTTAATGTGGGTCCAGACAGCCTATAGTACCAGGAGCACAGGAAAGTTCAAATACTTACGCCAGACTGATTGATAGCTTTTGAGATTTAACCACCATTTTCAGCATGTTACAGAAAAATCTGCCCACATTATTGACATGATGGTTTTTACCAACAATTTAATTAATTCCTGGACAAAACAAGTCTGTAAACCCATAAGCTCAGGGCAAGATGTATACCACCTACTTAATTAACAGTTTCCCAGAAACCCTCAGAAAGAATTATTAAAACAGTCAAACACCTATCCCTCATACAGACTTTCTGCTATACCCTCAACTGCCCAGCTCCAGTAAAAACAAATCTTGCAAAAATCTCAAACAAGGTTATAATCAGCATCATCATTATATGTTATCATATTATATTATATTATATTATATTATATTTATATTATATGCCAATGACTTGGATGACAGAATTAATGGTATTGTGACAAAGCTTGCAGATGATATGAAGATAGGTGGAGGGGCATGTAGTTTTGAGGAAGTAGAGAGTCTACAGCACTTGGGCAGATTAGGAGAATAGGCAAAGAAGTAGCAGATGGAATACAGTATTGAGAATTGTTTGATCATCCACTTTAGTAGAAGAAATAAAAGGATAGACTATTTTCTAAGTGGAGAGACAATTCAAAAATCTGAGGTACAAAGGGACTTGTGAGTCCGCGTGCAGGATTCTCTAACAGTTAATTTGCAGGTTGATTCAGTAGGCAAATACGATATTAGCATTTATTTCCAGAGGACGAGAATATAAAAACAATGCTGTAAAGTTGAGGCTTTACTAAGCTATGGTGAAGCCTCACTTGGAGAATTGTGAGTAGTTCTGGGCCCCTTATCTAAAAAGGGATGTGCTGACATTGGAGAGGGTTTAAAGGAGGTTTGCGAAAATGATTCCATTCCGGGCCTGTGTTCACCGGGATCCAGAAGAATGAAGGGTGACCTAATTGAAACCTATAGAATGTTAAAGACCTTGATAGGGTGGATGTGGAGAGGATGTTCCCTACGTTGGGAGTGTCTAAGACCAGAGGATACAGCCTCAGAAAAGAGGGGTGTCCTTGTGGAACAGAGATGAGGAGGAATTTTTTAGCCATAGGGCAGTAAATCTATGGAATTCTTTGCCACAGGCAGCTATGGAGGCCAAGACATTGGGTATAGTTAAGGCAGAAGTTTGTAGATTCGTGATTAGTCAGGACATAAAAGGACACAGGGAGAAGGCAGGAGACTGGGGCTAAGAGAGAACATGAATCAGCCATGATGAAATGGTGGAGCAGACTCAATGGTCCAAATGGCCTAATTCTACTCCTATATCTTATAGTGTTATGGTATTGTCATAATATGTTATTTCTCAGGTTAGGAGCTTTCAAGAGGCAGCTAAAAACGATTAGCTTCAACAGGTGGCTGAACAGTTATAACTTCACAGTATATCCATAATTTCAGCCAATTTTCACCCCATGAATCTAAGTTTTTCTCGTCTCAATTCTATTTCCCCCTTACCCAGCCTCTTCCCACCTTCACCTGAATTCTAACAATTGCCACCATTATAACGGCTGATAGCAATGTTTTTATTGAGCTACCTCTTTGTTGTGGAGATAGAAAGCAGAGATCCATGGCTTTCATTGAGGTTAGATAGTACTGAGCTGATAGACTGAAATAGATTTTGTAAACTAGAAGTGGAGATGGCACTGGGCACATTTTGTCCTGGGGCATCATGGAAGTAATGGTGAACATGCACTTGAAGAATCTTCAGAACATATCTTCACTCCAACAAAGCAGAAGCAACATCCAAAAGGAATGCAATAACAATCAACATCATTTTTACACATCCCTTGATACTCCTTATATACATAGAGATCACACAATCACACACACACAGACCTGTGAAACATTTACTAATTTCAAACCATATGCAGACAAAAGTTCCATATGTGCTTCACAATTTCATGTTATAACCCTTGTTTTGTGCATTAAAGACACATGCTGCCTGATTGCATTCTGGGGTGACGATATCTCCATTTTTTTTCAATTCTAGTGAAAGATAATCATTGAAGAATGTGAACTCTCCATTTGCCTCTCCATAGCTATTGCCTGACTCACAAGTTCCATCAGGACTTTTCTGTCAAATTTCCTGTATTGGCAAATTTTGCATTTGCAAATTTAAGGATCACATCTACCAAACACTAATATAACAGTTGCATGCATAATAAATTACTCTGCTTTTAGAAATATTTCAAGTTACATATACAGTAAAGTAAGACAAACAAGCATAATTAATGAAATGTAACATCTATCCTTTCTCCTTTTCCCTTCCCACCATCAAGAGAACAGATAATTCTTTCAAGTGATTCTCTTGTACTTCTTCCAAGCTAACCTGTTGCATTTGGTGCTCAAAGTGAGGTTTTGGGTAAGAACATTGTGGAGTAACATGCTCTCTCATACAACTCTCTGATGCTCGCTAGTCCAGACAGCACCCTGGTAAATCTTCTTAGCACCCTCTCTAAAGCTTCCACGTCCTTTCTATAATGAAGCGACCAGAACTGAACATAATACTCCAAGTGTGGTTCAACCAGAGCTTTAAAGAGCTGCAACATTACCTTACACTTTCTTACAAGCATGAGAAAATCTGCAGATGCTGGAAATCCAAGCGACACACACAAAATGCTGAAGGAACTCAGTAGGCCAGCCAGCATCTATGGAAAAGAATATAGTCAACCTTTCGGACAGAGACCCTTCATGAGAACATCTTAACATTGATGCTGCCTGCTGAGTTCCTCCAGCATTTTCTGTGTGTTGCAGATATTTTGTTAACCAACTTATCAACTTGCGTGGTAACTTTGAGGAAACTATGGACATGGACCACAATCCTTCTCTTTCGCCACACTACTGAAAATCCTGTCATTCACCCTGTACTCTGCTTTTAAGTTATATCACTTCACACTATTCCAGATTGAACACCAGCTGCCAACTCTCAGCCTTGTACTACATCCTATCAATGCCCTGCTGTAACTTAGGACAACATTCTACATGATCAAAGGTAGGCTTCTTTAAAATAGAGAGTGGTAAAGTTCAAAATTCAAAGTAAATTTATTATCAAAGTACATATATGTCACAATATACAACCCTGAGATTCATTTTCTTGTGGGATTACTCAATAAGTCCGTAGACTAATAAGCAGAACAGAATCAATGCAAGACTGAGCCAACTTGGGCATTCAACCAGTGTTGAAAAGACAACACACAGTGCAAATACAAAAAGAAAGAAATAATAATAAAAAATAAATAAACGATAAATATCAAGAACATGAGATGAAGAGTCCTTGAGAGTGAATCAATAGGTTGTGGGAACATTTCAATAATGGGCAAGTAAAGTTGAGTGAAGTTATCTCCTTTGGTTCAAGAACCTGATGGTTGAGGAGTAACAACTATTCCTGAAGTTGGTGGTGTGAGTTCTGAGGTTCCTGTACCTTCCTCCAGGTGGCAGCAGTGAGGAGAGAACATGTCCTGGATGGGGGGGGGTGGGGTTGGTTTGTCCCTGATGATTGATGCTGCTTTCCTGTAACTGTGAGCTCCTCCTTTTCAGCTTCTTACCTAGCTCTCTACATTCACCTTTCAGCACCTCATCCCATTTCCTGCTATGTTATTGATACCAACACGAGCCATGTCTTCCAACTGCTCTCCCGCCCCCTTAAGAATGCTCTGGTCCCAATGTGAGATGTCATTCACCCTGGCACCTGAGAGACAATATACCTTCTGGGAGTCTCTTTCACGTCCACATGATGTCCTATCTGTTCCCCTAACTATTGAATTCCCTGTCACTACTGCTCTCCTCTTCACTTCTGAACCACAGAGCCAGATGCAGTGCTAGGGACCTGGTCATTGCAATTTTCTCCTAGTAGGTTGTCCCTCCCCCGCCCACCCATCCCCAGGAGCAGTCAGCAGGGGGGGGGCGTGTCCAGACAGGTATATGTAGTTCACCACACCACCCCAACTCTATCCAAAACAATAAACTTGTTATTGAAAGGAACATCCACAAGGGTACTCCACACTCTCTGCCTAGTCCCATTTCCTCCCATGACAGTCACCCAGCTACCTACTTCTTGCAAATTAGGGGTGACTGCCTCTCTGTAGCTCCCATCTATTAACCCCTCGTTCTTCCCAATGAGCTGTGGACTATCCACCTCCAGTCCAGTTCCCTAACAGAGTCTGTAAGAAGCTGCACCTATATGCACCTCTCGTAGACATAGCAATCAGGGAGACTGAAAATTTTAGCAGAGGAGCATACCACTGCCGTGGGATCCATTATCACTACTCTGGCACAGGTAATAGTTCCCATTATCTCAAGTTCAGCGATATCCTGACAGGTCTCATTCATTTTTAAAACTGGTACTATTCACCACAAAGAATGGCTCCTGTGATCTCAGTCTCAGCAGAGACAGATTTCCATTACTTTGTTTCATTTATGAGTTTGTTTCAAAACAAGTTAAACGCTCAAAGCTGGAGGTAATTTAATTAAGTAAGTGATTCTATATGTTAATTGATTTGTTTTTGCACCATATTGAACTGTCCTTTAACAACAGAGATTTGAAGACATTTTTCATTCCAAAAGAAGCAGCCCTCTGTTTGTCAAGGCCAGGGTCTGAAAATAGTGTCATTTTTTTGTGCTTCACACTGGAGCATGCAAGTACCAAATGGTATCAAGTATTGATCACTGAAATAGATTGATGCCTGTCTTGGGATTAAATGAAGTGCCCAGTTCTTTCCAAGTCACCATGAGAGAGTCCAAGGTGTCCATCTTCTTCCACAGTTAGTTTATTTAAGTTTTCACTTACTTATGATAATCTTTCTGCCTGACTGTGCACTCCCATCTCGCATTTCCTTTTTTTTCTTTTTTTTGTAATTTATTTTTTTATTGAAGTTCATCAAACAAACATTTCCATGAGACGTATTTCAGACATTGTACATATATATCATATAATCATATATATCACAAATCTCCACAAAGTATTTATCTGGGGTACACATTTATAGAAAAGAGTGGAAAGAAAAAACAAGCAAAAGGAAAGAACTATGTACAAGTAGGGAGTGATCTTTTTTTTTACAACAGATTCATTGATTTGTGAGAATAAAATCAGGCCTATGAGGCGTTATGTAGTTAAACCATTTTTCCCAGTATGAATCAAATTGTTCCAGCTTATGATTAATAGATGCTGATATCTTCTCCATTTTGTAAATGTCCATTGTAATTTCCATCCATATATTTAAAGTTGGGCTCTCCTGTGATAACCATTTCCTAGTAAGAGTCTTTTTACTAGCCACCAACAGTATATTCATTAAATATTTATCTCTTTTCAACCATTCTTGAGGTATATATCCAAAATATATGGTCTTACTCTCCAAGGGTATTTCACATTTAAAGATGTCTTGTAGGGCATTGTGTATCCCCCTCCAATAAAATGATAACTCCACAATTCATTCATTCCTTCCTTCCTTCCTTCCCTACCTCCTTCCCTCCTTCCTTCCTTCCTTCCTTCCTTCCTTCCTCTAATGCAGAATGTGAAAAGACAGGGAGATCTTCAACATCCCTGATAACTACACCTGCAAGAAATGCATCTGGCTTTAGCTTCTTACAGATCACGTTAGGAGCTGGAGCTGGAGTTGGTTGATCTTGGGCTCATCCAGAAGACAGAGATATTGACTGATAGGATATACTGCAAGGCAGTTACACTTCACGTACAGGATATAGGCATCTGAATGACCATCGGAAGAGAAAAAGGGGTTAGACAGTCCATGCAGGGTACCCACATAGCCATTCCCCTCAATAACAAGTATATTGGTTTGGATACTATTTGGGGCAACAACCTAGCAGAGCAAAGCCACAGTGGTTAGATTCCTGGCATTGAGCCTGGCTTTGTTACTCAGAGGGGAATGGGGGTGGGGGAAAGTGGTGAGCAGTAGTGAAAGGGGATTCATTGGTTAGGGGAATAAACAGGAGGATCTGTGGATGAGAATGAGATTGCTAGATGATACATTGTCAGGAACATCTCAGATTGAGTCCACAGCATTCTAAAGGGGGTTGCTGAGCAGCCAGAAGTCATTGCCCACATCATTACCAATGACATAGGCTGGAAAGAGGATAGGGTACTGAAAAGTGAGTTCTTGGAGTTAGGAGCTAAGTTAAAGAACAGGACCTCCAGGGTGTTGGTCTCATGCCATGTGCTAGAGAGGCTGGAAAAAGATAGATAATGCAATTTAACACAGGGCGAAGGAGAAAATGCAAGAGGGAAGGCTTCAGATTTATGAATCGTTAGGCTCTCCCCCAGGAAACGTAGGACCAGTACAATGGGATGGTTTGCACCTGAACTGGAGGGAGACGAGTATCCTTGCAGAAGCTGCTCTGTGGAGAGGGGGGAGGTTAAAATAGAGTTGGAGGGTAATAGAAGCCAGAGTGCCAGTGCAGCTGTTACAGTGGTTATCAGGAATGTCGATGTTAAGCCGACATATAAAGACAGGAACTGAAAGATGGAGCATGTTGTGTCTCATGTTCTTAATTGCAGCTACTTCAATGCAAAGAGTAGATGAACACAGAGCAAGAAATTATGACATTGCAGTCACCAGTGAAATTTGATTATAGGAGATGCAGGACTGGCAGCTCTGTGTCCTGGGATTTTGTTATTTTAGACATGATAAAAGGGACAGTATTAAAGGGGGAGGGATGGTATTACTCTTCAAGGAAAATGACACAGCGGTGTTTAGTCAGGACAGACTGGAGGGATCATCTACTGAGGCTATATGGGTGGCACTGAGAAATAAGAAATGGATGATATCATAGACCTCCCAGTAGTCAGTGGTATATAGAGGAACAAATTTGGAGAGAAATGTCAGACACTTGCAATAAATGTATGATTGTGATAGCAGATGATTTTAACTTTTGCATACTGAATGGGACTCCCATTCTGTAAAAGGACAGGATGGAATATTGATTGCCATATGTGTTCTGGAAATTTTACTTATAAATATATCGAGATCCCAACTAGAAAGAGCATGATACTGCATCTCCTATTAGGGAACAAGGCAGGGTAGCTGACAGGAGTATGTCCCTAATGGAACTAGTGATCATAGTTCCTTTCATTTTAAGATAATTATGGAGAATGATGGATCTGGTCCTTGGGTTGAGATTCTAAATTGGAGGAAGGCCTGTTTTTATGGCATCAGAAAAACATCTGCAGATATAGACTGGGATAGATTACTTTTGTCAAAGTGATGCTTGATAAGTGGGAGGTCTTCAAAGTGAAATATTGAGAGTAAGGAGTGTTCCTGTTAGAATAAAAAGGCAAGACTAACAAGTTTAGGGAACCCTGGTTTTTGAAGGATGTTGAAACCCTGGTTAAGAAGGAGATGCATAGACGGTATAGGCAGCAGGGAACAAATAAACTGTTTGAGGAGCATAAGAAATGGAAGAGTGTAATTAAGAGAGAAATTAGGAAGGGTAAAAGAAGGCATGACATTACTCTGACAGACAAGGTGAAGTCAAATCTCAAGTGCTTCTACAGGTATATTACTGTAAGAGCAAAAGGATAGCAAGGGACAAAATTGGACCTCCTGAAGATCAGCATGGTCATCTCAGCATAGAGTTGAAAGAGATGGAGGAGATCTTAAATGGATTTTCACATCTGTATTTTCACATCAGTATTTGGACACAATATCTATAGAACTGAGGCAAAGCAGTAAAGAGGCCATGGACTATATCCAGGGCTGATTGCTGTCTTGAGGAAAGTTGGAATCAATAAGGCCCCACAGCCTGACCTTATAGGAGGCTGGTATGGAAATTGCAGGACCCCTGGCAGAGTTATTTAAAATATGATTAGCCACAGGTGAGGTGCTGGAGGACTGGAGGATAGCTAAAATGTTTCCATTGTTCTGGAAAGGTTCTAAGAATAAACCAGACAATTATAGGCTGGTGAGTCTGATGTCAGTAGACAGTACATTCTTGAAGGTATTCTAAAGGACAGGATATATAAGTATTTGGATAGACAGGGTCTGATTAGGGATAGTTAACATGGTGTTGTGGTAGACAGAGTTTAACCAATCTTACAGTATTTTTTGAGGAAGTTACCAGGAAAGTTGATGAAGGGAAGGCAGTGGACATTGTCTCCATGGACGTTAGCAAGGCCTTCAACAAAGACCCGCAGGGAAGGTTGGTCCAGAAGGTACAGTAGCTTGGCATTCAGGATAAAGTAGTAAATTGGATCCAACATTGGCTTAGCGGGAGAAGCCAGAGTATAATGGTAAATGTTTGCCTCTCTGACTGGAGGCATATGTCTTGTGATGTGCTGCAGGGATCAGTGCTGGGTCCATTGTTCTTTGTCATCTGTATCAATGATTCACATGATAATAAAACCATAAGATATTGGAGCAGAAGTAGGCTATTTGGCCCATTGAGTCTGCTCTGCCATTCAATTATGAGCTGATCCAATTCTTCCAGTCATCCCCACTCCTCTGCTTTCTCCCCATACCCTTTGATGCCCAGGCTAATCAAGAACCTATCTATCTCTGCCTTAAATGCACCCAATGACTTGACCTCCACAGCCGCTCGTGGCAACGAATTCCACAGATTTACCACCCTCTGACTAAAGTAATTTCTCCACATCTCAGTTCTAAATGGATGTCCTTCAATCCTGAAGTTGTGCCCTCTTGTCCTAGACTCCCCCACAATGGGAAATAACTTCACCATATCTAATCTGTTCAGGCCTTTCACCATTTGGAATGTTTCAATGAGATCCTTCCTCACTCTCCTGAACTCCAGGGAATACAGCCCAAGAGCTGCCAGACATTCCTCATATGGTAACCCTTTCATTCTCGGATATAATGAGGTAAACTGGATCAGCAAATTCGGGAGTGTAGTGGACAGCAAGGAAGGCTATTAAAGCTTGCAGTGAGATCTGGACCAGCTGGAAAAATAGGCTGAATAATGGCAGGTGGAATTTAATCCAGACAAGTATGAGGTGCTGCACTTTGGGAGGACAAACCAATAGGAATTACACAATGAGCTGTGCAGTAGAACAGAGGGATCTAGGACTACAGATCCATAATTCCTTAAAAGTGGGATCAAATGCAGGTAGGATCAGAGAGAGAGCTTTTGATACATTGGCCTTCATAAATCAGAGTACTGAGAACAGGAGTTGGGAAGTTATGTTGAAGTCGTGTAAGACATTGGTGCGGCCAAATTTGAGGTTTTATGTGCAGGTTCGGTCACCATCCTACAGGAAAGATATCAAAAAGAATTCAAAAGTACAGAGAAAATGTATAAAGATGTCGTGGCACTTGAAGACCTGAGTTACAGGGAAAGCATGAATAGGTTAAACCATTATTCCCTAGCGAAGCAAAGAATGAAGGGGATTTGCTAGGGATATACAAGATTTTGATGGGCAAAGGCAAGTAGGCTTTTTCCACTGAGGTCAGGTGAGACTAGAACTAGAGGTCATAGGTTAGGGTGCAAGGTGAAATATTTAAGGGGAAACTGGGGGGATTGGCTGTGGAGCACAAGCCTCCAGAGTAGCCAAAGCCTATTGATGCTGCAGCACATGAGAGAAAGTGATACACCAATGAGTATAGGTGGCAGGTCCAGATTACACATAATCCCACCCAGAGACGACAATGTCCAACCTTGAGCAGCAGGCCCCCTGTTTGGTCACTTCACCAGAGTCCAATGTCATGAAGAGTTAGCATCAGCTGAAGCTGGTCTGCCTGGAGCTAGGTGGCACTTCTCCAAGAGGAAGTAAATTGAAGCTGGCATGGACATTACAAGTGTGGCTGAGCTGAGAAATGGTTAGGAATAGCAACATAACGGAAGAGCATGAGCCATGGCTTTTGCAAAATTACTGAAAATCCAAAACTACATTCTGGATCCACCCACTTCTTCTTCCTTCTCTGGAAGATCTCACCTCTCCTTTCCCTACTTTCCCTGGGGAAGTACAACGAGATCTAGGTGTTCTTGTACATCAGTCGATGAAAGCAAGCATGCAGGTACAGCAGGCAATGAAGAAAGCTAATGGCATGCTGGCTTTTATAACAAGAGGAATTGAGTATAGGAGTAAAGAGGTCCTTCTGCAGCTGTACAGGGCCCTGGTGAGACCCCACCTGGAGTGTTGTGTGCAGTTTTGGTCTCCAAATTTGAGGAAGGACATTCTTGTTATTGAGGGAGTGCAGCGTAGGTTCACAAGGTTAATTCCCGGAATGGCGGGACTGTCATATGTTGAAAGATTGGAGCGATTGGGCTTGTATACACTGGAATTTAGAAGGATGAGAGGGGATCTGATTGAGACATATAAGATTATTAAAGGATTGGACACACTGGAGGCAGGAAGCATGTTCCCGCTGATGGGTGAGTCCAGAACTAGAGGCCACAGTTTAAGAATAAAGGGTAGGCCATTTAGAACAGAGATGCGGAAAAACTTTTTCACCCAGAGAGCGGTGGATATGTGGAATGCTCTGCCCCAGAAGGCAGTGGAGGCCAAGTCTCTGGATGCATTCAAGAGAGAGTGAGATAGAGCTCTTATAGATAGCGGGGTCAAGGGATATGGGGAGAGGGCAGGAACGGGGTACTGATTGTGTATGATCAGCCATGATCACAGTGAATGGCGGTGCTGGCTAGAAGGGCTGAATGGCCTACTCCTGCACCTACTGTCTATTGTCTATTGCTCTTCCATTGTTAACCAGGTAAAGGTGGTTGTTATCTAGTATGTAACCAGAAATTCCGACACCAAACTTCCACTTACAGCAAGGATCATCCAGGCATGCCAAGGACCTATTTTATTACCCAGACAGCATCCATCCCATTTATCTTTAACCTTTGGCTCCCAATAACCGTCTTTTGATTTGTCATAATATTAGAAAAACATGTCATGCTCTTCCACATGATAAATATTAAGAGAGTATCACTGACCTATGTCCTGCATTATCCATTGTCATACTCCAGGTGAACAATCAGGTTGTGGGATATTTTTTACTTCCAATGTAATGAAGAGTTGACATACAATGTCCACAAAATAATGTGAGAAATTAATAGCATCCTGTGCATGGGGAAACTTATACTCCCAGCAAACCTCTGTTCTCAGGCAATTATTTCTAGCAAGTGACAGTGAAATGGACCTGGGTCAACTTGAGTCGAAAATGCTCACCCAATTAGTAGATGACAAATATATAGATGTTGTGAGTATCTTCAGCTCCAGCCTGGGAGAAACAAAGAAAAACACACCAAGTTCTGAGCTTCCAGAGACTCTTGCAGATGGTGGATTTTAGTAGATTCTTGCGGAGTCACAAACATCCCTTACATTGCCCCTTGCTGAGATGTTCGATAAAGATTAACTCTCTGGGCTTTCTTAACTGATGACATCCTACTGAGAAGATGTCACCTACCATCATCCTCCACATTCCTGCCACTTTTCTTCCTCTGCAGGTTGTCCATTCCATCTCCCAGTATTGCTATGTTACATTTGGAATCCTTCTTAATACCTGTCAGCCTACAACTGGTTTGGCCAAAAACCCGTAATCAGCAAGAAATCCTTCATACCTAAGCACTCCACTTCCTGTAGATTTTATAACCTCAGACAGCTTTAGAAAGGACCAAAGACTTGCGGAGGTGTCATGACAGGCAGAATAAATTAATGAACTATCAGGTAGCTCATTCCTTTAAGTAGCTTTGATGGGGCTTCTTTCTTCTGGTGAAGCCACATTCAAACCTACCATTTGAAAGAGATGTAGGCCCATATCCACCAGGTTGACTCGTTCCGCATGAATAAAGACAACACTGAGTCTTCAGTCTATGAGTCTGATCTCTTTCTGGGTATTCCAGACTACTTTGACTCAGGAACCTCGCTTCTAATTGCTGAAGTGGAGTCCAGGCCCTTTGAGCTAGGAAAGTGTGCCTACACCAAAAATCATTTGTTTCTCCCTAAAGCTGAAGGACTAGCATTAAGTCAAGCATGATCTGCCAAATCTGAATAATTCTGACAGGGATTCTGAATGCATCTTAATTTACTCATGTTTTGCGTCTGGTGCAAACCAAACACTTTCAGAACTTGTAGCATTCAGACAAATTTAACTAGCTTCCTAAAATTTTAGGCTGAATATTACTCTGAGCATTTTCTCTTTCTATGGAATATGGAGGACGAGTTCCAGAGGAACTCTGTTCCTATCCCCAACCCCCATCACCATTACCTACACCACAGTATTGTTAGCTCCTTCAGTCTGAGCAAGCTTCTCATTGGCTCTGCCCATGGATGTGGCAAAAGCCCTGTCTTGGTTCCTTGTGCAACTGCTTCCATCCGCATCATCCCAGGTGTCGGATGGCATTCAGACCACATTCCGCCACTCCATCCGGCAGCTTCCTAATGCCTGTGCCAGGGGGAACTGATGGTATCACTTTTCCAATGATACCTGCCCGTATCATTGGTGATGACGGTTGCCCCTCAAAAGGATATTTGTCCTCAGGGGAGGACATAACCTACAAAGGCGGTGACTATAAGTAGTAGGAGGATTACGACACCGATGTTTCAGGTTTCTTTATTAAGGTAAGAGCCGTAGTAAAGTCCCCAACCTAGAAAGTTGGCTTGGCCTGCTTTATTTTAAGAGTGACCCACAAATAGAGGGAGGGATTTTATTCAGCTGACGTTTTGTTTACAGCAGCGTTGTGCAGGTGGATGTGAGACGCTTTAAAAACATATTTATTCAATCCCGAGGCAACACGAGTAAATCTGCAGATGCTGGAAATAAATAAAAACACAAAATGCTGGCAAAACTCAGCAGGCCAGACAGCATCTATGGGAGGAGGTAGTGACGACCTTTCGGACCAAAACCCTTCATCAGGAGGGTTATTATTCAATCCCAATCCACTCTGTCTTCAGTACTGAGTGCAACATCTCAACAAAGTCATACACACTGAGATTAGCAATGCATGATTCTTGCCACCCACAAATTGTTGCAAAAAGGAACATAAGAAAGCAAATGCCTGTAAAAAGAAACAAAAACAGCACATCATTGGCATGCCGAAGCAGTCCAATCATTGCTCTGGGTGTGCCCTGTTGTACTGCAGGGCATATTTTTCTATCAGAAAGCAATTCACCGTGTAATAAAGAAAACAAAGAGGTCAGCCTGCCTTTGATCTTTGACAAGGACAAAGACAATCCAAGGCTGAATATGGTCTGTTGCTCTGAGGTTACTGCCAGGATGTAAGTTACATCTAATAGATCAGGTTAAATGTCAAAGTTGCCTAATATAAGCTCTACTCAAAGTGTTTATCCCTTTCTGCTAGGCCTGCCTTTACCGTGCCCACTATTATTCACTACATGACCTTATCTCTCCTGCACATATATTCATCTCTTGCCAAAGAAAGCTGTCCCAGTAAAAATGAAATGTCACAGTAAAATAGAAATGCAGATTAAATGTTGCAGTAGTATTTTATACTGTAAGGCTGTACTTTCATTTCAGTGGTTCCTTTTAATGACAATGTATGGTGAACACATCTCAGTTCCACCACTGCCCCACATCTTCCTTTGGTAGGCCATAAGATTAGAGGACTCTGCTACTGCACAGTTCCACTGCCTGAAAGGCTATTACTCACATGATGAGATGAAAGTCACGCATTCTGATTGCCACTGGAGGCATCACGTTAGAATCTGATGTTGACACATCTGTTAGGGTCACTGAACAGCCATCAGAATCTCCAGCAGTTTTTTTCTCCTTGCTCACCAAGGTTTGAGTCCAATTCAAAGTGTTAACTGGCTTTCTTTGTAATTCTTGCTATTTTTATAGGATTTTCAACTTTTGTTCTTTTCTCTATCCCTGAATGAGTCATGGACCTGGTATTCTTATCTTTATTCCATGATTACCAGCACTGTTATTTGTTACATTACCGGTTGTGATTATTACAGTCCCTGGGTTACAGGAAAATCTAGTGTTGCACATTTCCAACAATAACTGCTCTGAAACACCTTTATTTCCCACTGTTCTCCATCCAGCATGCACCATGAGACCAAATTGACCACACAGTAGGGCAATTGTAAATGAACACGACAACCATTCTGCTTCTCTCAAGTAAATACATTATCTGAAGGTTTTTGAATAATTGCCCGTCATTTACTATGGCCTCATCATCACCACTTCTTTGTGACTGCAAGTTAAGAATCTGTTCAAAAAATCTTTCAGCAATAGCATTGTACAAACCCAAGGAGAAAAAAAATCTAACAGAAACCAACAATTTTTCAAAGCCGCATTGAAACATGGTGAAACAACACAAACAAAGGTTGATATTCTGCTGAATAAAAGATATCAGGATAACTGGCCAAAAGAGATAGGTTTTCATGTGTGTTTCTCTTAAATGAAGAAAGATAGATTCCAAAGCATCAAGTCCAAGTGGCCGGGGACAGAACCAACACAACCGGAAAGAATAAATAAAATCGGCAATGCTTTAGAGTCAGGACTGAAGGAGTTATTGAAGGTTTAAGTGGTTGGAGGAAGCTTCCCAGAAAAGAAAATGTAGGGCCTAAGAAAGAGTTTAAAAGGAGAAAGATAATTTTAAAATTAGTAAATTGTGAATTAGAATATTTCAGCAAGCATGAGGAAGATGGAAGTCTGAGTCACTGCAAGATAACAGACTTTCAAATGGCTTCCAGGCTGTGAAGGTTGCAAAATGTAAGGCCAGCCAACTGAAGCTTCAAAGTAGTCGAGGTTAGCAAAATTTCATTTAAATGGCTATCAGCAGCACTTCTGTGTTATATTAAATTTTGAAAAACATTGAATGAATGTCTTAACAGTTCAAAATGACAATTTAACTCTTTCTGAACTCACAGCATGTAGAGTATCTGTACAAGGTAAACATTGTAGGTTTTTTAATGTCTAATATTTGTGATAGCAATTGAATCCTTTCTTAGTCTCAGGCACCATTAACATAAGGATGCCAATGACTAAATATACCTGTTGGTCAATTTGAGAGCTAAGTTGATGGATTTTTTTCTTAGTTTCTGTCAAATTTGCCTGATGCATTCGGGCTTATCACTAATATGTAATAGTAATGTTCTTTGTGAGTTTAAAAGCAATTTATATCCAAAACATTGGCGGACTGATGGATAAGGAGTGAACACTGAAGCCTCTAATTGATTTGTAAGGGTATTCTGAACCCTGTGTTAATGAACACGTGCTGATTGAATGAAAGAAACCAGGCTAAGTTAGTGGCATGAGTACAGAAGATCAAAGAGTTTGTCTGTCTCAATGTGTCTCTCCAAGCCTGTGAAACTCGTATTTATTGGGGCATCATTCCTGGGTTAGTCGGACTTCACCCAGATTGGAAATCGTGATCAGTGCCTGGGACCCAGGGGTGGTTTTATGAGTGAGTCTGAGTTCTGAGTTCTCCCGACAACAGCAACATTCAAGCTGTGGCTAAGAATCAGGAGCCCTGAAACCTTTGTGGATTTTTTTTTTGTTTGCTACATATTATTTTATGTAGCTTATTTGTGCTTTCTATTTTGTGATAATAAATTAGGCTGAAATTACTTTGTTGTACTTGTACTTGTACAACTATTACCACATCTCCTGAATACTTGAATTGTTTGGGTCTGGTCAACCCAGCCCATTACAAGTTGAGCTGAGACAATGGAAAACTTGTCAATATAATGGTGAGGTGAGGGCCTCCGCTGGTCAGAGTTGACCATGGATATTGCATCCTAGCTGTCTAGATATGCAAGCCTGGGCAGTATGATTTGGAGATCGAGCTGTTGCCCATGTAGCAAGCTCCCCCTCTCCATGCAACTGATGAACCCAAAGGAACAGCAGAGACCGAAACAGTTTGGTACCAGCAGCATCTCAGGTGTTGCCAGTCAACATTGAGCACAACGTAGGGCTGCCTTAGGGACAGCAGTTCTAGATTTTCCCTCAGGATTTACTCCCAAAGCCTTCCCCATGAGTGGGTGTAGCTGTAAGGCAGCGGAAGTTTGAGATCCAAGTTTTCCTTCTTCTAAATCAGCTGCCAACTACGGCTAACGAGCCCCATCTGCCTAAAGTAACTGGTTTTAAGGCACCAGTAACACACCTTCTCCTGTCAGTAAAAACAGTTCTGCCAAGCTTAGTAGCTAAGCCACAAGTGATGACTTTGTGTCAGAGACTATTTGAGGCACACGCCATTGGGAGCATTTAATAGGCAGTGGGAACTTGTCCCTATTACCTCCCCTGATGATAACAACTCTAAAGAACCAATATAATGGAGTGGATGTCATTTAAACGTAGTTGATTCTCTTGTAGTCAAATACTACTTCAAGATTACATAGGATCCATGATAGTTGTGAGTGAGAAAGTTGGAGTCAGTGTCTGGAAATCATTGTTTGTGTCTGGGACCGAAGAAAAAAATTAGCTTTCCAAAGATTAATTAGAGGAAATTTCTGCTTCCCAGTACC
Organism: Hemitrygon akajei; assembly: GCF_048418815.1. Classification (NCBI taxonomy): domain Eukaryota; kingdom Metazoa; phylum Chordata; class Chondrichthyes; order Myliobatiformes; family Dasyatidae; genus Hemitrygon; species Hemitrygon akajei. The sequence goes on from NC_133128.1 coordinate 61,056,380, forward strand.
TGATGTTAGTCTTGTAAAATGACAAGATGATGACACTGGACTGGTCTAGAAAGATGATAGCAGGGTGTAGCTGGATGTCATCAGACAACCTGTGGGAAATGTAATTTCAGGTTAGTTCGCTGAGAAATATGCTGAGAAGAAATTTTCATAGGAACATTTGGAACTCCATGGAGCTATTAACAACCTTTGCAAAGGTTCTTCAACAACCTTCTTCAATTGCAGAGTGCCTCAATACTGTGCTGAGGCTTTTTGATTCTGAGTACCGCAAATAATGGCGGTATAAAGAGAATGTACAATCTGTGCAGAAAATAAATCAATAGTTGATGACATTTCTGCTGCAGATTGGTTTACTCATCTATCCAAGGATCAATGGAATTATGCAGCTTAGGTTGGGTCATCCTGTCAGTAAGTTCATGGCTAATCCTACCAAAGGTCAAATATGCTTTCCAGCTCAAGGGATTTTTATTTATTTATTTAGCAATACAGCAAGGATTAGGCCCTTCCTGCCCTTCGAGCCATGTTGCCCCAGCAACACCCAACAAGCCCAATTAAACCCAACCTAATTAGAGATTCACAGATATATAATTCCTAACTGGTACGTCGGGAAACTGGAGGACCTGGAGAAAACCTATACATTCCACAGGGGAGTACAGACAAAGATTCCTCACAAAATGATGTCAAACAAATTATTGATCTCCGGTTTGAGTGGAGAATTCCATTGGTTTATAACATCAGTGTGATGGGGAGCACTCAATAAACACACTCCTTGTGTGCATTTACACACACACAAACGTGGTCTTGTCAGTCTGCTGTCATTGTCCTGAGTGTACAGTGCACACTTCAATGCCTTCCCTGGTATTATCTCATAACGGGTCCTAAACCAAGTTGATGCACTCAGGTTGGCTTTATGGTACCTTTTCCGCCATATGCAGCAAAATATTCAATTTTCTGAGGAAAGGTATGTGTAAACGTATGTATGTTGCCTGTATACTGTATTTAATGTAGGTACCTTTGTTTATTCTGTAATATGATTGTAACTACATTGTGAGGTGCATCATATTCTATTCATGTATAGCCTTAAGTTAGCTTCGTTGGTAATTGAAAATAGTATGTCCTAGTGCTAAATAAGGAGGAGAAGGAGGAGGAGGAGGAGGAGGAGGAGGAGGGAGGGAGAGAGGGAGAGATAGATATGGGCTGCCAGGAGATCACACTGGACAAAATAGTATGAAGTTATTATTATGTTTTCTGGTAGATATCTCTTTGTAGATATTGACAGTTTTCTTTTCACTATCTTCACTGATTCTTGTAAGCTTGATTTTTGACGCACCTAATAAGCACCCTTGCACTAAAAAGCGAAGCAATTCTAGTCATTTTTCCTTTGGCCATAACCCACATATCTAACAATCTGAATAAAGAATTCTTTCTTATCTCAGTCCTAAATAGAAAAACCCTGAGATGTTATGCCGTAGGGCTAGATTCTCTTGGTCAATGAAACAGTCTACCCTTTTAATACCTGACATAACCTTAGAAGAAATGGAAAGCAGGATTAACCTAGGTCAGTGGTTCCCAGCCACCGGGCCACGGACCAGTACCAGGCCACAAAGCATGTGCTACCAAGCTACAAGGAAACATTATGATTTCTCAATATGAAACAATATGAGTCAGCTGCACCTTTCCTCATTCCCTGTCACGCCCACTGTTGAACTTCAACGCACGCAAGGTCCGCAAGAATCCTGTCAATATTAAACCGGTCCGCGGTGCAAAAAAAGGTTGATGACCCCTGACCTAGGTGACAGATAGTGAATGGTGATGAGCTACATGATGAATGCTTGAGCCCAAGTTATCCACAATATATCTCAAGCATTTAAACAAAACTTTTACAAGTTTGCTGGCAACGCAAAGCATGGGGAAATGTGGGCTGTGAGGAGAACACAAAGGGTTTTCAGTGTTAGACAAACTGGATCAGTGGGAAAATGCCGAGCATTTGAATAAATATAAGTTTATTCACCTTAGTTCTAAAAACAGAGAGACAGTTCGTTACCTGAAAGATCATAAATTGGGAAAAGAGAACACACTTCTTGCTCTCCATGTACACCAGTCACTGACAGCAAGAGTTCAAGGCAACAAATGGTTAGCCAGACAAATGGTACTTTGGCCTTAATTGCAAAAGTACAGGAGCAAAGACATCTTACTGAAGCTGTAGAAGCCTTGGTGAGATCCTAGCAAGAGAATGGTGTGCAGTTTTCTTCTTATCTGAGAAAAGTTCTTCTCAAAATGGAAGGCGTGCAGCACATATTCACTAGAAGCTATCCCGAATCTGAAATATGATGGTAGATTGCATCATTTAGGCTATATTCACAGGAGTATAGACTAAAAAGATATCTCTGAATAATCTGTAAAATTCTAACAGGAATAGACAGACTAGTAACATTATTTCTGTTGGCTGATGAGTGCAGAACAAGGGCTCTTGCCTCAGGACATGGGACATAAAATTTAGAATCGAGATCCAGAGAGACTGTTTCACAGAGAGGCTGGAAATCTGTGCAATTCTCTACCAGAGGCCAATACATTTTGATATATTTCAAGGAATATGTGGAGGAGGTTGGAAAAGGGTACTGAAGTGAATAATCAGCCATAATCATCTTGATTGGTAGAGCCAGTACATAGGAATAAATGGCTTAGACCATAAGACATAGCAGCAGAATAAGGCTATTTGGCCCATCATTCACCATTCAGTTGATTCACCATTTTTGTTCTCCATACCATCTCTCCAACATCATTTTCCAGCAGTCCAATATCCACTCTCACCTCTCTTTTACTCTTTATATATCTGAAAAATCTTTCTGTATCCTCTTCTATATTATTGGCTAGTTTATCATCATATTTCATCTTTTCTCTCCTTGTGGCTAATTAGTTGCCTTATTTTGGTTTTTAAAAACTTCCCTATTCTCTAACTTTCCACTAAGTTTTGAAACATTTTATGCTCCCTCTTTTGCTTTTGTTCTATCTTTGGCTTCCCTTGGATGCCATGGTTGCTTCATCCTCCCTTTAGAATGCAACTTTTTATTTGGGTTATATCTATCCTGTGCTTTCGAAATTTCTCTCAGAAACACCAGCCATTGCAATTCTGCTGTAATCTCTGTTCGGATTCCCTTCCAATCACTTTGGCCAGCTCCTCTCTCTTCACTGTAATACTGATACTTCTGACTTCAGCTTCTCCCTCTCAACCTGCAAGATGACTTCTGTAATATTATGATCACTGTCTCCTAGGAGTTCCTTTACCTTAAGCTCCTTAATGAAATCTGGTTCACCACACAATAACCAATCCAGAATTGCATTTTGTCTAATGGGCTCAACTACAAAAGCCATCTTGTAGACATTCTACAAATACCCTCTCTTATGATCCAACACCAACCTGATTTTCCCAATCTACCTGCATATCGAAATCCCCCATCACTATCATAACATTGCCCTTTTTATGTGCCTTTTTTTTAATCTCCCTTTGTAATTTATACCAGACATTCTGGCTACTGTTCAGAGGCCTATATATAAATTGCATCTGTATCTTTCTACCCTTGCGGTTTCTTAACTCTACCCACAAGGATTCTACATCTTCCAATCCCATGCCACCTCTTCCTAAGGAATTGATTTCATTTTTTACTAACAAAGCCCCCCCACCCTCTTTGGCTACCTGCCTGTCCTTTTGATACACTGCATGTCCTTGATTGTTAAGCTTCTTTCAGCCACAAATTAGTGACGCCCTCAGTGACACACTTGCCAATCTCTAACTGCACTACAAGATTATCTACTTAATTCTGTATACTGTGTGCATTAAGATATAACATATTTAGTCCTTATTCATCACCCTTTTTGATTTTGCCCCCATGCTACACTTCAACCAATCCCACTGACTACAATTTTGCTCTGTAATCTGCCTGTCCTTCCTCACAGTCTCACTACACACTACATCTGCTTTCATACTAACTGCCCCATCCTCGGTCCTGACTCTCCTGTTCTCATCCCACTGCCAAGTCAGCTTAAACACTCCCCAGCAGCTCTAGCAAGTCTGCCCGCAAGGCTATTGGTCCCCCTCGAGCGCAGGTGTAACCCATACCTTCCCCAGAAGAGATCACAATGATCCAAAAATCTGAAACCCTGTCCCCTGAACCAGTTCCTCAGCCACACATTCCTCTGCCGTATCATCTTATTCTTACATTTACTGGCATTTGGCACAGGCAGCAATCCAGAGAGTGCTACACTTCAGCTTTCCACCTTACTCCCTGTATTCTCTCTTCAGGAACTCATCCTTTCTCGTGCATATGTCACTGGAACCAATATGTAACATGACCTCCAGCTGTTCAACCTTCCTCTGCTGAATGCTGAGGACTCAGTCTGAGACATCCCTGACCCTCACACCTGGGAGGCATTATATCATCGGGGGTGTCTCTTTCACATCACAGAATCTCTTGTCTGCTTCTCTAACTATGGAATGCCTTATCACTACTGCACTCCTCTTCTCCCCACTTTGCTTCTGTGTCATAGAGGCAGATTCAGTGACAGATGTGGTCGCTGTGGCTTCCCCCTGGTTGGTCTTCCCCCCCACCCAACAGTATCCAAAGTGATATACTTATTACTGATGGAAACAGCCACAGAGGTACTCTGCACTGGCTCCCAATTCTCCTTCCCTCTCCTGACCATTACCCAGGTACCTGCCTCTTGCAACTCACTGTAGCTCCTATCTATCATCTCATCGTTCAATGAGGCAAAAATCATCAAAGTGCAGCTTCATTGCCTTAACGTGGTCTTGAAGAAGCTGCAGCTCAATGCATTTCATGCAGATGTAGATATCCGGGAGATTAGAGGCCTCCCACAGCTCACACAGCTCTCGGAAAAGCATAACACTGACCCTGGATCTATTCTCACCACAAACAAAGAAAGAAAAAAAATACGAGGAACTTACTTAGAACATCCTCCTGTTCTTACCATAGCTGATCACTCTAACCATGGCCCACCGCAACAATAGCCATTCCCACAATGGCCATTCCACTTACACTTCCTTTGTTTTATTGGCTCGAATAAAACGCACTCCCAATGAGACTTGTTTTTAAATGGCTCCTGCTCTGCTCAGATCCCACTCGCTCAGTCGCTGCTTCAAATAAGTCATGCTTATTTTTGCTCAAATTTTCCATGTTTCAGAAAACTGAGAACAATCAATTCAACTTAATCTCTTGATCCCAGAAATTGACATTAAGAATCTAGGCCATACTGCCTGACTGTCAGGTGTATCCTTCCTTGCATATGGTGACTAAAATTCTGCAATATACTTTAGATATAATATTCCCAAAGCTCGACATATCTGAAGAAGGATCAGCCTTCTCTTTTACTCTTAACACCACACAATAAAGGCCAATTCTGTTCTAAATTGCTTGATGTATCTATACATTGACTGTTTCATAAACCATAACAAAGGTTCTTGATCCACCACTGTTTACCTAAGTTCAAAGTAAATTTATTATCAAAGTACATATATATCACAATAGACAATGCTAAGATTAATTTTCTTGTGGGCATCCACAGTAAATCCAAGGAGCATATGAGAATCAATTAAAGACTGTACCCAACAGGATGGTAAACAACCAATATGCAAAAAAAAACAAACTGTGTGTATACAAAATACAGTCCTTGAAAGTGAATCTATGGTTTGTGGGAACAGTACAGTGATGGGACAAGTGAAGTTGAGTGAAGTTAACCCCACTGGTTCAAGAGCCTGTCGGTTGAGGGGTAATAACTGCTCCTGAACCTGGTGGTGTGGATCCTGAGGCTCCTGTGCCATCTTTCTGATGGCAACAGTGAAAATGGAGCGTGGCCTGGGCAGTGGAGGTCCTTGATGATGGATGCTGCTTTCCTACAACAGCACTCTCTGTAGATGTGCCCAACGGTGGGTAGGGCTTTACCCGTGACAGTCTGGACTGTATCCACTTCTCTTTATAGGATTTTCCATTCGAGGCATTTGTATTTCCATACTAAGCCATGATGCAAGTAGTCAATATATTCTCCATCACACATCAATAGAAGGTTGTCCAAATTTTAGTTGTCATGCTGAATCTTCACAAACTTCTAAGGAAGTAAAGGCACTGCATCCTTTATTCACAATTGCACTTACGTGCTGGGCCCAAGACAGATCTTCTGAAATGTTTAACACTGAGGAATTTAGTTTCTGACCCTCTCCACTACTATTCCCTCAATAAGGACTGGCTCGTGGACCTCCAGTTTCCTCCTTCTGAAGTCAATAATCAGCTCCTTGCTCTTGCTGACATTGAGTGAGAGTTTGTTGCTGTGGCACCAGTCAGTCAGATTTTCAGTCAAACACCTATATGCTGAATTGGCACCACCTTTGAGTCAGCTAATAAGGTGGGGTGTGGTTAGCAAAGCTGAATATGGCATTGGAGCTGTGCTTAGCCTCACAGTCATAAGGATAAAGTGAGTAGTGCAGGGGGCTAAGCACACAGTCGTGTGGTGCACCTGTGCTGATGGAGATTGTGGTGGAGATGTTGTTGCTAATCTGAATCTACTGGCGTCTGCAAGTGAGGAAATCAAAGATCCAATTGCATAAGGAGGTATTGAGGCCAAGGTCTTGAAGCTTATTGTTTAGTTTTGAGGGGAAGATAGCACTGAATGCCAAGCTGTAGTCAATAAGGAGCATCCTGGTGTATGCATCTTTGCTGTCCAGATGTTCTAGCGTTGAGTGATGAGCCAGTGAAATGCATCTGCTGTGGGCCTGTTGTGTCAGTAGGCAAATTTGAGCAGATCCAATTTATTTCTCAGGCAGGAGTTGAAATGATCCACCACCAACCTCTCAAAGCATTTCATCACAGTGGGTGTATGTACTCCTGGGTGATAGTCATTGAGGCAGATCACCACATTCTTCTCAGGCATCAGTATAATTTAAGCCTGCTTGAAGCAGGTGGGTACCTCAGACTGCCAAAGTGAGAGTTTAAAGGTATCAATGAACACTCCAGCCAGCTGATCAGCACAATTCTTTAATACTCAGCCAGGTACCCCATTAAGTACCCAGGTACTTAATCTCAAAGTCAGGGAAACAAGAGTACAACAAAACCGCCAAGCAGGTCCATCCTGCGTATCAAGAAGTCTTCAGGTCTTACCAATGTATCTGATGTGTTTGGAGTGAGCCGTGTCTCCATGAAGCACTGAACACAGAATTTCCTCATCTCCTTCTGATACAGCAATCGTGCCATGAGGTACTCAATCTTGTTCTCTGTAGACTGGGCATTTGCTAGCTAGATGCTGGGTAGAGGGAGTATCATTCCTCTGCACTTCAGCCTGGCTTGGAGTCTTCTCTTCCTCCCTCTCTTTTGGCCATGGAAAAGTGTTGGAGCTGCACGTCTGAGAGTTAAATCTGCCAAGTCTTTCAAAAGATCATGCAGTTGCTAGCTCATTAAGATAGTTCAAAAGTACATTGCTTAAAGGGAAATTACAGGCTTCAAACTGCATTAAGAGTAATTCAGAAGACGTATATTTAGGAGTTTTGTAATTAGCCCGCATCACATCGCCATGGTTCATCAGTGCCATTTTGCAGGCAAAATTTTTACTGTTTTACTATTTTTAAAAGATTATTTTTCTTTTTAGTTAATCTAAGTCAATGGTTCCCGGAGTGGGCGATATCATGCTCCTGGGGGCAGAGGGGGTTTCTAAGAGGGCAATAAAGGTAAAGGTGGTGGTGGGAGAGGGTGCTCAGTAGCAAGGGGGGGGGGGGAGAAGCTGAGGGATTACATGCTTCATGTAAGAAATAAGTGACTTATTATAAGCATTTGATCCTCAGTGCCCCATATTTGTTTTCAATGATTATGAAATCATCTCATCTCTTGCTAACTCTCTGTTCTCTTAGACTGCTCGAAGCACGTTATAGTTGTTCAAAAGCAATGTGACACTTCCAAATATGGCATAGCATGAGAAATTTGGACTGAAGAAATTGTGTTATTTCTGTGCCCAGCACATGCACTATTGCCCTTCACTACTGTTTGTAGTGTTTTCTAGTACAATTCCCATATCCTAGTGATGCATTTCCTGTGAATTAGGGTATGGCGTTCAATGGGGTAAAGTTCAGAATCTGCTCTTTTGAATGGTCTTGACTGCATTTCTCCAGCCCACAGCCCAACTGAGATATCACCACCACACTTTATGTACCTTCAGGCAGAGTCAAGTTTTGTCTGAGCTAGTATGATGTCATAACATGCCCCTTTATTGATCACAGGGCTTCAGGTTGGACTTAAACTAAAAGCAGTTGACCAGGGTTGTTAACCCTTAATGAAAATGGCAGAAGCAGAAAAAGAAGTATGGGCAGTATAGTGTGGAGTAGCTGAAATATGGATCTATACTAGCACCAAGAAACCAAGAAATATGAAAAAGTCACATTCCTTCCCCATTCTGATGTTCGGTCTGAACCACAACTGAACTTCTTGACCATGTCTGCATGCTTTTATGCATTGAGTTGCCAAAATATGATTGGCTGATTAGATATTTGCATTAAAGAGGATGTATGCAGGTGTACTTAATAAAGTGGCTGCTGAGTGTATTCAACTTCTTTCTCTCGTTAGATACTTGATTTTTCTCTTAGTTTGATATAGTTATCGCCTCTCCTTCCAGTGATGAAAGTTATAAAATGTTTTATGTGACGCTTCAGGTATTTCTGAATCAGGGATAGCTCTGTAGCATAGCAGTTGATGCAATGTTTTTCAGCACCAGCTGTAATTCCCACTGCTGTCTGTAAGGAGTCTGTACGTTCTCCCTGTGACTGCACGGGCTTCCTCCCATATTCCAAAGGTGTGCAGTTACTGAAGGTACGGCGACACTTGCAGGCTGCCCAGCATGATCCACACTGATTTAATTTGATAAAAGTTCATTGTATGTTTTAATGTACATGTGACAAAGAACGCTAACCAATTATCCTCCCTCATATTTTGTTGCTGCTTCTGTCTCTAAGTAGTTTACATTTCTGCTGCTTTTTTTCTTTACACATTGTCTTATTCCAATGAAGTCACTGATTTGATAATATTGATAAGAATAACTACTCCATGTTCCTGTAGAGACAGGGTCCATACTATGGGAAGAAATGCTCCATTGTGTTACTTGCATTGCTGTAATATGAAATGAGATAGATTGAGAAGAGATATGACTGTTCAGGACCAGCCTTCCATGTAAAATTGTGGGCCAACAATGACACCAGTGCAATATTCCATCACAAACTAACCTTATGAACCATCATACTCATCAGTTTACAATTACAACTATGTCAAGGGACCATCCTTAATTCAATAAGGACTGAGTAAGAACACATTTAAAACACTGGACTTATTTAAAAGTGAGCTGTCGCCTGGCAAGATTACAGGCACACTGAAAATAATGTACAATTGAGAGAGCTAAGTGATCCCATAATCAATATATCCAACCAGAGCTCTGCAGTCCTGCTAGATTCAGTAATGAGTATGGTGGGCAACTGTTAATAGGAGGAGAAGTCTCCCAGAATATACAGTTCTATTGTCATGGATTTGGAACCAACGTGTCAAGAAAACATTCACCTTATCTTCAGCCAGAGGTCCCCACAATCACAAAAGCAAATTCAATTCCATTCAGTCTGTAATGATGTAAAGAAACAACTGAGAGAACTGATTATAGCATGACAATGCTGCTGAAGACTTGCCAAACCTCCAGCCAAGCTGTCCCACTGCGGTGAGATGACTGGCATCTGTCCAACAGTGCAGAAAATTGCACATCTCTTACACAAAAAGCAAGAGAAATCCATCCTGGTTAATTATACCCAATCAGTCTACATTCAGTCTGAGCTTCTGACTGACAGAAGGTGTCATCTATGCAGTAATTAAATGGCAGCTTCTCACCAATAACTTGCTTAAAGGTACTCAGTTTGGGATTTGCCTGACTACTTGGTTCCAGCTTTCATTAAAGTCTTGATGCATAGAGGCAAGCCTATCGATATCGAAGGAGACACATCGGAGCCTCCTCTATCAGTCATTTAAAATCATTGCAAATTTGACTGTAACCTCAGCTCTGCATTCCTATCTGCCCCAGAAACCTTTCACCCTTTGTTTAACAAGATTCGATCTACTATGGCCTTAAAAATATTCAAAGATTGGCATGGATTGCTTAAGAAAAGGGTCCCCAAGACTCATTACCTCTGAAAGAGGGGGGGAAATTGACTCACCTTTTGCTTTAAGAAAGCATTTAACTAAGTGTGGCACAAAGAAGCCATGGTAAAGCTGAAGCCAGTGGTGAACTGGGAGGAAGACGGCCCCATGATTACAATCATACCTCATACAAAGGGTTTCTCAGGGCAGGTTAGTAGATCCAAATATCTTCAGCTGTTTCATCAATGGCCTTCCCTCCTGCTGGGATGTTCATTGATGATTGTGCAATGTTCGTTTCTTTATAGAATTCTTCAGATAAAAAGAAGCTGGAAAGTTGATAAGTGGCAAGAAGGATTCATTGCACATCATTGCTTCATTTCCATCAAGAGGGCCTAACCATCTGCCTTTAACATGCATTGGCATTATCATTGCTGAGTGCTTCAAGAAAAACATTCTGGAGGTCACACTTGAGCAGTCACATAAATTCTGTGGGATCCTAAGATGAGTGACCCTGAGATGAGTGAGCACAACATCTGCCAATGTAAACACTCGCTCTCTCAACAACCAACACACCATAGCTAAAATGTGTATCTTGCATAAAATGCAATGCTCCGTGACAAGGGTACTCCAATGACATGTACAAACAAATGTTTTTTCACCATCTAGAAGAACAAGAGCAGCAAGCAAATGGAAACGCCAGAACTGTGCAATCCCTTCTATGTCACATATCATCTTTGCTTTGAAATGAGTCTCCAGCTCCTCCGACACAAATACAACCTTTATTTTGTATTTCTTGCTAATTAGTTTATATACTATCTTCTTCATCTTCATTAGATATTTTAATTGCTCATTGTTGATTCCATTCCACAAATTATCGATTCTTTGAAAAAATGCTAAATCTAATACATACTTGTAGATATTTGTATGAATGTCTACTCTTTGCATATCTTTTTTTTGCAAAGCTGAAAAATGAAGGATAATAGATTAATCAAATACTGGAGAATGAAACCACCCCATACTTCAGACTCAAGATTTCTGTGCTATGTTAGTTAAAATACTATTTCAAAAAACAGCCAATGATTGAGATCCAGCCAGATCTTGACTGTGAAGTATTTCTGTTATATCTTCTTAAAAAAGGAGGAAATTTGATTGCTGGGTTTGCCAACCATTCCCACCCATTCTATCTTCCCACCTATCAACAACTGAGCATATTCCACAAAGCGTATAGTCACTCTTCACTGGTAGGCACTTGAGATATGTTCCTAATAGTTAAAATGAGGTAACACTTCCTGACTCTTGGAGTTTAGATCACTTAATGAAGCTAGAATTACAAACATATTTTCAATCAATGCCTTGCCTGAGAGAATCTGACCCTAGTACTTCAAATCACAAATGGCCATCCTAAATCATACGTAAAATATCCAGCTCGGTTCAATCAAAGAGAATGGTAATAAATCATAATATTAATTCCTACCATTGCAAAACTATATCCAATAGAATATTCAAAACAAATATTCAGTCTTCAAATACATTTTATGTAATTGAAAATATATACTACAAAAGTAATGCTGAATTTCATTGTGGATTTCAAAGTATTTGATTGTGATCTGAATCCTGAAGAAAATCCTGAACATTTTGAGAAGATAGCAGGTCATTCTACAGATAGTTCTAAATCACAACTGGATAAATCAATAACACAACAAAACAGCAAACTGGCAGAAAAGATATGTCACGTCAATTTGATTTACTATGAGTTGGTTTTGAGATGCAGCATAGATCAACTAAAGTGTTATGTTATAATTCAGAGGAAAACAACATAGAGTAAAAAAAGATGCATTGGGATTTGGAGATTCAAATAGCTTATGTATTAGTGGTTCAAATACAAAGATTGGAATTTATCTATAATTGCTTTCAGGAAGTTATGGACTTGTCTCATGTCGCCATCTGCAGGAACAGGGCATAATGCAGATATTATCCAAATCAGATTCCTCACACTTAATGCTACATTTGTTGATAATAGTTCTGCTGATTTTAAAGAAATTCATCAGCAAAAAAAAAACACATTTATATTGCTAATTCAAGTAGCGCAATGAATTTCTTTCTTGCACAAAATGCACCAAATTTAAACAGATGATCAGATGCCAGTCAAATTTTCTTAGTTTGCTTTGTTTTTGACAATGAAGAGCCTGTTGTGTACTCCAGTACTTTCAGCTTTTACCCCAGCTTTCCACTATTCCACAGTTTTGCTTCCTATTTGGTTTGTGCTGCACTGATCATTGTGTATCTGCCGAAACAGTTAGTTGGAGCAAGGAGACGAACACAGCTCAATTTTGTGTCAAATCTTGTTGAGTATCAGCAGAAACATCCCTAAGAAGAAGAATGAAACTTAAAGGCGCTATCTGAATTTTCTTCCCATTTTCAGGGTTTGATATCCTACCTGCTCTGTTCACTCAGCCTTCACCTTAACAATAACTGAGCTTCAATTCCATTATTAACAGCTCCAAAGCTAATCATTTTCACCCCATGTGACCTTCCCGGATCTGCATCAGGTTGAGATGTCACAATGCTTGACCCTAGTCTTTGTCACCCCTGATCATTTAGCCCTTGAATTCATGGTTAAGCAAACATTACTGCTCCACAAGAATGGAGTCCTCCTTGCTATATCCTTATTGGTTGCAAACTAATTTATATGCTCACAGTCATGCAGCACTCTGAAAGCGATACAGTAACATCATGTGACAACTTACTTTGCTTCTTGGTGTACTTTGTGTTAGCATCCCATCCTTGAACCTCCAAAACTCTCTTGTTCATCTTTTCAGCTACATACGACTCTGATTCTGCCATATTGAAGTTAAAGCATTTAGTCTCATCCATTCAGCCCTTTAGGACATCATTTAAATCTATTTCAATAACCTGTGACACATAGCTAGGTATTATGTACTTAGTCTTACTTCAACTTTTCACCAAGTATCAGGTGCCTAATTTGATCTTCCAGAATTTCCTCTATAAATAACTTTTTTTCAGTCTTCCAACCATGTTTTTGTTTCTCCTAATTTTCCCACAAAATCTACTTACGCTATTTTTATTTTTCCTGAAGAATCTTAATATGCTCTTTCTCAGCAATAAATACAAATTGGAATGCAAAGGATTTAGTTGGAGCTTAGAAATTTCTATTCATTGTAGGCATGGAATTGGAATGGGTGAAACTACAGAAACCAACTGTCAGGGAGACCGTTACAGCAGAAAAATTCTGAGCTGATTCTATTTTATTGCACATATCTGCAAGGTTATTAGTAATTACGAATCAATCTTCCATGTTATCATACATGGAAACTCAGAAGATGTGAGGGTTGATGTGATTTTTCAGATAATACAGAACTCTTTCATAAAACTTGCCTTTTTATATTCTGTTGATAGGGTAAGTTATATTAGATGGTGTTTATAAAACTCAGTGCTTCTGAAACTCCCTGTACATGCCCAACTCCAAAGTGAAAAAGAGCTTATTTTTAACTAAACACATACTGCTCTTAAATAATAAAAGCATAGCATCATAGAATTGTGATGGCTCAAGAAATCATACAGCCCATCAAATCGCTGTCATCCTTATTCTCCCACTTCTTCCTCAAAGTCCTGAATACTATCTCCAATGCTGACCCAATTCTCTTGAATGTCTTCATTGATTATATTCTCACCATCCTTCCAAGCAATAAATTCCCTCAGTGAAATATTCTTTCCTCTCATTCCCTCTGTATATTTTACCCTTTGACCTGTTTGGCATTGGTGACCCTACCAAGAGCCAAAGTATGAAGACCTGGCACCGGCCAGCATAGCTCTCTGGGTGATTTGAAGCACGCGAGCCTCCAACCTACAAGAAGATTATGGTCCTCTTGGAGAATGTATTGTGCATACATGTTTTTCATGACATTCTTACCAATTGCTAGAGTTAATAACAGCTTCATATTTGGTTGTCCTCATTTCTCACCATGCAGCTGAACTCTGTAAGAACATGAAGCAGGAGGCGGTAACACAGCCCCTCAAGCCTGTTATGCCTTCCAATGATATTATGCCTGAATTTTCATGTTAACTTTCCTAGCCCCTTATCCACTAGAATATTTATCATTCTCTGTTTTGAGTATATTTATTGACCAACTGAAGCCTTCTGTATTAACTATTGTCATCTAATTTCAATTTATTTTTTGTGTATGTCCCCTAGTATTTGAACCTTAGAAATTATATAATTCTTCAGATCTATCAGACCCTGAAAGAATATTCTAGTTTAATGAGGTCATTTTCCATTCTTTTTAACTCTAGAGAATATATTCCAGAGAAATACAACTCAATCCATTGAATAATTTTTGAAATCTGTCTGTTAATGTGTTAATGCCATTTTATCTTCAGGATATTAGAACTTTGCACTGTCCATCAGTATGATCTCAAAATAAGCACAATACAGCAGAAAGGACGATTTATTATTATACTGCACACAACTTGAAATAAAACCTGGCTTGCATTCCCAATTTCAACAAACTTCTAAATGAAATCAGTGGGTCAAGTAACATCTATGGGTGGGTGGAGATTGTCAATCTTTGGCTCAAAACTCTACATCAAGACCAGGTGGATAAGCATCAATATTTTCATCCCACCGACACCCCAACCCACCCCCTCCCGGAGATGCTGCATAACTCATTGAGTTCCACGAGTTGATCATTTTTTGCTCCAGATTCCAGCATCTGCAGTTCCTTGTGTCCCTATTGTATTCATAATTGCCTGTTTTACTTACATTGTAATTTGTGTACCTAGACTTCAAAATTCTTCTAAATAGAAACATCTGTCTGTTCCCGACCTTGCAAACAATTCTGCTTTTTCATATTTCTTACTTAAGTGGATGAAATACAATTTCAGAAACTATCCGTTATTTTCTTTCCTAGCTGATTAATGCCATTCACAACCATTTATCCTTTTTCAATATAACAACATGTTTTCTTTCCTAGTTGTCTAAGAATTTTAAAGCAAACAATTTTTGGAAGTCCGCCTCGCCATTTCTAGAAGATTTTTTTAAAAAGTATAAAAATATATTTAAATGTCTTTTTGAACAATTGTTATCATATATAGGAGAAAAGTTTGTAGATGCAGATAGACTAGCAACTACAAGCACATAAGACTCTCAGCCTTTTTCCTAGGCTTTAATAACCCAATACCTATGGATATATGGATCTAAATAATATTAATTACTTTAGTGTTAATCAAGTGATTAGCTTTCATCATGCAGATGAGAGATTACCTGCCTAGAAATTACTACATGCTTACTATTACTTAACAGAAAAGGGGTAAATTTTGGAACAAGTGAGAAAAATAATTACAAAATATAATTATGAAGAAGAGGGTGCAGGCTGTAGTCTTAGAGTCATAGAGTCATAGGGAAGTAAAGTACAAACAGGCCCTTTAGCCCATCTAGTCCAAGCTGAAACCATTTAAACTGCCTATTCCCATCAACCTACAGCAGGACCATAGCTCTCCATGTCTCATCTATCCAAGCACCTATCCAGACATATCTTAAATGTTGAGAATCAAGTCCACATGCCCCTCTTGTGCTGGCAGCTTGTTCCATACTCTCACAACCCTCTAAGTAAGAAGTTTCTCCTCATGTTCCCCATAAGCTTTTCACCTTTCACCCTTAACCATGACCTCCGGTTGTAGACCCACCAAACCTTGCATTTACTTGCATGCATTTACCCTATCTATACCTTGCATAATTTTGCATATCTCTATCAAATTTCCTTTCAATCTTCCACATTCAAAGGAATACAGTCCTAACATATTCAATCTTTCCTTATAACTCAGGTCCTCCAGACCCAGCAACATCCTTGTAAATTTTCTCTGTACTCTTTCAAACTTGTTACATCTTCCCTGTTGATAAGTGACCAAAACTGCACCTATTCCTCCAAATTAGGCCTCACCAATATCTCATACACCCTGTCTCCTGTACTCAATACATTGATTTATGAAGTCCAATGTGCTAAAGGCTTTCTTTATGACCCTATCTCCCTGTGGCACCACTTTCAATGAATTATGGAACTGTATTCCCATATCCTTTTGTGCTACCACACTCATCAGTGCCCTACCATTCTCTTTGTAAGACCTACCCTGGTGGATCCCAATAAAGTGCAAAACCGCATACTTGCCTGCATTAAATTTCATCTGCCAGTTTTCAGCCCATTTTTCTAGTTGATGCAGATCTCTCTGAAAGCCATATTGGCCTTCTTCACTGCTCACTACATTCACATTCTTGATGTCATCTGCAAATTTTCTGATCCAGTTAACCACATTACCATCCAGATCATTAATATAGATGACAAACAACAAAGGGCCCAGCACCGATCCCTGTGGCACACTGCTAGTCACAGACCTCCGGTCAAAGAGACAACCCTTTACAAGCCTGCTCAAGCTTTTCCCACAAAGCCAATTTCCAATCCAATTTACTACCTCATGCTGGATGCCGAGTGACTGAACCTTCTTAACCAACTTCCCAGGTAGGACTTGTCAAGTGCCTTACTAAAGTCCATGCAGACAACATCCACTGCCTTGCCTTCATCCATTTTCTTCAACAGCAATGCATAGAAAGGACCACTTCTTCAGATGGCAGATATGGCAGATGCAAAGACATAGAAGGGAATAGAAGGGCTAGTGGGAATTATGAGCTTCTCACAGTTGACATACTGACCATTGTGAGTGTTCCTTTAACAGATCTCTCCATGTCTACTTGCTGGTAAATCTTAAGAAATCTTAATGGGGTTCATGGAATAAAAAATGTAGCTGGAAGTTTCAAATAAAGGTAAATTTTAAACTGGTGTAAAAAGTACGAACCTATGCCTGTTTACGTTTAAGAAATCATTGTATCTTAATTATCTGCCTTTTTCAAACAATACTATAAGGACAGATGGGAAGAAATAAATGGTGAAAATTAGGATGGCAAAAGTCATTACAATCTTTAAACCGATGATTTGGTTCTCTAGGGTGTCATGCAATTCTTCCACCATGGCATTGCTGCAAAAATTAAGATTTAGAAGTTGCAGTTATTGAACTATGCATGTGAGGTCATTAAACCATTTTACACTGTACTGGGTAGGCGCTTGTTGGTTGGTGTCAGGGGTTATTCTGAAGTTATGAAATTATAAATAGCAGACATCAATTAAGATGAGAACTGATCTTCAGGAAGTAAGATCTGTTTGCATTTTAACTCCAGCTGATTCTGGAAGGCTATTGAAACTATCACTAGGTGTGGGACATTCTCCCGAAACTACACAGGGGAAGACAATAGATGAATCTTCATATTAATTGGTGTTCTTTGAAAACTTCAGGATGAAACTGGGAAAGGTCTTAAATGACCACCTCCTGTATTAATGTATTGTTAAAATTATGCACTTGTCACTAAATGTACTGTTCAGGACAATTTTGGTTTGTTACTTAATATTCTGGCTAGTTGTATATTCAAGGAGGCATCCCTCAATACTTTAACAAAAGATACATATTTTGGGTGTCTGGAATTTATGCTGAGGAGCTTTTGGTCAGGTACCAAAGTGATATGTTCAAAACAGTTCTACTGGTTAGAATGCTCTACCATTGTAAATATATAATTTGGCAAAGTAACCATACAAAATGTTAAAGTAGGTAATTATAACCATTGAAACTGTAGTTAATTGTTTATTGTTAGATTTGTGTTTAAAAAGTATAAAAGATTGTGTTGGGAGGCAATTCCAGATTCTTTCCAGAAGATCTGCTGTACTTAATAAAGACTTTTTTTATTACCCAGTTACGGCTTCATGTGGCTCAGTTTAGTGAGTGACAACAGCTGGCAGAGACTGAGCATGCCAACGTCCCTGTTTCTGTGTTGTATGATTCTGTGGCTCAGATACTCAATGCCTAATTTTAGTATTGATGACTACAGCTATTACGTCCCACAACTTCAGTAATTGCTTGGAGGCTCTGCTAGACCTCTGTAGGTTAACCTCCCACCCCCCAACAAAGACTCTGATGCAACCTAACTAAAATCCATGTTTTTGTGCTGCAGTCCCTGTATGAATAATCCTTTATATATGAAAAGTTATATTGACAACAAACTCTCCTTTATAACTTCCATTGTTCAGATTCTACAAGTTCAGTTCTTAAA
The DNA here is from genome assembly GCF_048418815.1 of Hemitrygon akajei. Classification (NCBI taxonomy): domain Eukaryota; kingdom Metazoa; phylum Chordata; class Chondrichthyes; order Myliobatiformes; family Dasyatidae; genus Hemitrygon; species Hemitrygon akajei. The sequence continues at coordinate 61,074,707 of NC_133128.1, forward strand.
GAGCTGCTTATGTCAGTTGCTATCATTTGACTTTATCTATCTAGGTGACCTACAGCAGCATCTCAGTTTTAATTTGGTCTTTGCTTGTTCCTTCTGGTTAGACTCCTTCGCTTTTGTTTTCCTATGGGATATCAATTCTATTTGCCTGACTTTCAAATTATCTTGAATATATAACACAGCCCATCCATTTACAGTAGGGGCCAATGAAAGGCAACAGAACTTATTCTCCTTGGATGCTGCAAATAGCCATATTCTGAATTACTGCTAAACCTCTAGAAACATGAACATTGATGAGCAATGGGAGAGGCTGATATAGCTGAATTCAGCAGAGTTTTAAAATGTTTATCCTTATTACTGTAGAATTCTTGTTCTATTAAAATATTGATATTCCTTTTTTAATAGAGCTTTTGAATGCCGTCTTATATTTGAAATGTTGTCCCCTGTCTCTTGACCATTGTGAAACAAATTATCCAATGGCATGCTACACTTTTGAAATCAAAAGATGGCTTCAAGTCAGACTGACTGCTGACAGTATTAACATTATGAAATTCTCCAAATTTAGAGGAAGAATAAACAAGCCATCCTAACCCAGACCAAAGTCCACTGAATCAAGAAGATAATGTTGGATTTGAAGATGACATTTCCCAGAAAGTTCTTCAGAATCGAGAATGAGAGGGCAAATCTTATCATTACAGCCATTTTATTTGATATTCATCATTGTACACTTCAGATAAGGTCAGCCTGCACCAGCAAGTAAGACAGAGAAGTAACAAATGAACTATAACTGCAACAAACTGTAGCAAGCAGTATCTGTAATTGGCTGTAACAAAGGAATGTAAGCACATGGTTTCCTTTTATAATGCAAACCATTTCTGAATCAAAGTCAAACTGAGAAAAAGGTTTAATATCACTGGAAAATGTTGTTGTTTTGTGGCAGCAGTACATTGCAATACATGATAATAAAAAACTATATATTAAGTATATATTAAAAATAAATTAAATAAGTAGTGCAACAAAAGAGAAAAAAATACTAAGCAAGTATTCATGGGTCCATTGTCCATTCAGAAATCTGATGGTGGAGGAGAAGAAGCTGTTCCTGAAACATTGAGTGTGTATCTTCAGGCTCCTGTACCTCAATCCTTGATGGTAACAATGAGAAGAAAACATGTCCTGAGTGATGAGGTTCTTAATGACAGAAGCTGCTTTTTTGAGGCATCACCTTTTGAAGGTGTCCTGGACACTGGTGAGGCTAGTGTCCATGATGGAACTGGCTGAGTTTACAACTTTCCAATCCTGTGCTATGGCCCTTCTGTATCAGCTGGTGAATGAACTAGTCAGAATGCTCTTCATGGTACATTGCAGAAATTTGCAAGTGTCTTTATTAACATGCCAATTCGCTTCAAACTCCTAATGAAATATAGCCATCGTTGCGCCTTTTTTGTAATTGCATCAACATGTTGGACCCAGGATATATCCTCAGAGATTTGGACACTCAGAACTTGAAACTGTTCACCCTTTCCACATGTGAGGACTGGTGTGTGTTCCCTCAACTTCCCCTTCCTGTAGTCCGCAACCATTCCTTGATAAAGTACAAGGATGTCACTGCAACATCACTCAACCAGCTGATCTATCTTGCTCCTGGACACCTCCTCATCACTATCTGAAATTCTGCCAACAATAGTTATGTCATCAGCAAATTTATAGTTGGTATTTCAGCTCTACCTAACCATACAGTTGTGGGTGCAGAGAGAGTAGGGAAGAGGACTAAGCACACGTCCTTGAGGTGTGCCAGTGTTGATTGATAGCGGTCCAGGTACTTGGTTAGGTAGTTGATTCAAGCCATGACCAATCTCTCAAAGCTTTTCATCACAGCAGATATGAGAGCCACAAGGTGATAGTCATTAAGGGAACCCACCCTGCTCTTTTTAGGCACTGGTATGATTGTCATTCTTTTGAAGCAGGTGGGAACCTCCATCTACAGCAGTGAGAGTTTAAAGGTGTCCTTGAACACTCCCATTAGTTGGTTGGCATAGGTATTCAAAGCTCTCCCAGGTACACCATCAGGGCCTGATGCCTTCTGAGGGTTCACCCTCTTGAAAGATGATCTGCTGTCAGCCTCTGAGACACAGATCAAAGGGTCACTGGATGCTGCAGGGATTTGCACAGGTGTCATTTTATTCTCCCTTTCAAAGCATGCATACAAGGTGTTGAGCTCATCTGCGAGTGAAGCATCACAGCCATTCATGACATTAGGTTTCAACTTGTAATGGCCTGCAAACCCTGCCAGAGCTGACATTCATCCCACTCTGTCTCTAATCACCATCAGAATTGATTCTTCACCCTTAAAATAGCCTTCTGTAGGTCTCACCTGGATTTCTTTTATAGTTCTGGATCACCAGTTTCGAATCTCATAGATCTAGCCCTCAGCAGACTAAGAATCTCTGGGTTCATCATGTCTTTTGGGCCAGATTAGATAAGAATCCTGTTTAGCGGGTGCTGACTGAGTTACTTCAGCTTCCGCTTTGCAAAGCAACAACAGAAATATTTAACTGAGTATACTACAAGTTACTATTAGTCTACAGACAAACAGGTGATTATACAAACATTTAAGCTTGTGTAAACTAGAATTAAAAGAAGCAACACAATAAGAACAACAGTCTGAACCCGAATCCAATACTAGTTATTCTCATTAGGCTATGTGAGAGAAGCCACATCTTTTACCTACCTGACATTAGATTCCTGAATCTGACATCCTCTTCTGAGTTTTTTTTTCTTGGGAAGAGATTAAGAGTGAGCAAGATTTCAAGATGTGTTGCAGCCTTCTTAAAGCAGTGCAACATTAGACTTCAGCTGGAGCATTCTGTGTAGTTGCCGTGAATGCACTGTAGATAGAATAACAAAGGACTCAGCGAAGGTTAGCTAGAGTTTGGTATTAATATTGGCATTAATTGGCAGTGACATTGGTTTATTATTGTCAATTATTATTACCAAGATATGCTAAAAATATTGTATTGCATACTGTTCAAACAGATCAAGTCATTACACATGTATTGAATAACAATAACATTGTAGAATAAAGTGTAAAAGCTACCAAAAAAAAGTACAGTGCAAGAACAGACAAAATGCAAGATCATAATAAGGTAGACTGTGAGGACAAGAGTCCATCTCATGATGGAAGAGGTGTGTTGAAGAATCTGATACCAGTGGGATAGAAGCTGTCTGCGAGCCTGGTGGAGTGTGTTTTCAGGCTTTTGTATATTCTGCCCAATGGAAGAAGGGAGAAGAGAGAATGTCTGGGTGGGTGGGGTCTTTGATTATTCTGGCTGCTTTACTGAGGCAATGAGAAGTGTAGATGGTATCCATAGAGGGCAGGCTGGTTTACATGACATGGTGAGCTGTGTCCACATCACTCTGCAGTTTTTTGCAGTCATGTGTAGAGAACTTGCCATACCAAGCCGTTATGCATCCAGACAGAACGCTTTCTATAGTACATCGATAATAAGTGGTGAAGGTCATTGGGAATATGCCAAAGTTCTTTAGTCCCATGATGAAGTGGAGGATTTGGTGTGTTCTCTTGCTTGAGACATCTACCTGGCCGGAGTAAGACAGGCCATTTGTGATGTTCACTTCTCGGAACCTGAAGCTCTCAATCATCTTGACCTCATCACCATTGATGTAGACAGGAGTATATTTACCACCCCCCTTCCTGAAACCAATGACCAGCTCTGCTGTATTGATGACATTGAGAGAAAGATTATTGTCATGACACTATGACAAAGCTCTCTATTTCCTTCTTGTACTCCAACTGATCGTTATTTGAGATACGGCCCAGTACAGTAGCATCATCTGCAAACTTGTAGATGTAGTTAGAGCAGAATCTGGCCATGCTGTCATCAGCGTACAGGGAGTAAAGTACAGAGCTGAGAATGCAAACTTTGTGCAGTACGAGTGTTTAGAAAATCCTTACTGATTGCACTCTGTTGGTCAAGAATTCAAGGATCCAGGTGCAAAGAGAAGCATTGACTTCCAGGGTGTAGAATTTCATGATGAGTTTGCTTGGAATCATAGTACTGAAGGCAGAACTGCAATAACTAGACAATATTTGGGTGGCAGGGTAGCATACTGGTTAATGTAATGTTTTACATTTCCAGCAATAGGAGCATTGGGTTTCCATTCCTGCCACTATCTGTAAGGAGTTTGTACGTTCTCCCCATTATAGCACAGGTTCTCTCCATATGCTCTGGTTTCTTCCCACATTCCAAGCCCTGAGTCAGGGTTAGTAAGTTGTAGGCATGGAATGTTGGCACCAGAAGCAAAAGGTGCCTCCAGCACAAAGCAACTGATGACACCATGACACATTTCACTGTATGTTTTCATGTTTCAATGTATGTGGAACAAAGAAAACTATTCTGAAAATTGGCCTGAAGTAGATGTCCTTACTGTCCAGATGCTCCAGGGATGATTCGATAGCCAGGGAGCTGGTATCCGCCATAGTCCTGTTTCAGCAGTGGGCAACCTGCAATGAGCTGAGGCTGTCTGGAAAGCTGGTGTTGATGCATGACTCTCAAAGCACTTCATAATAGTGATGACAGAGCCACTGGACAGTAGTCATTAAGGCACGTTATGTTGTTTCTCATGGGTACCAGGATGATAGTGATCTTCTTAAAGCCAGAGAGAAATACAACCTGAAGTGGGGAGAGGTTAAAAATATCTGCAAGTACCCTGCCAGCTAATCCGCACAGGATATAAGAACAAGGCCAGGGATACCATCCATGCCTGATGCTTTCCATGGGTTCATCTTCCAGAAGACTGAACTTACATCTGCAGTGGTGACTGTAGATTCAGGCGCTCTGGAAGCTGTCAGGGTGAGTGGTGATATATCCATTCTCTTCTGTTAAAAATGTGTATAGAATGTATTAAGCACATCAAGAAGGAAAACGCCGCTGTCAGCGAAGCTGCCCAACCTCATTTTGTAACCTAGTATAATATGACAACTGTACTAGGGCTCAATTCTGGAGTGGTACTGTCTCTTAGCATCTCTGATAGCATTATGGAGGTCCTATCTTGATTTCTCGTGAAACCAGAGTTGAGTTATCTGTTATGCCTGGGGAAACTAGGATTCTTCCCATGCAGAGCAGGCCAAGGTGAGATCAACTAAAGCTACCTAAAATTATGAGAAAATAATGATTTCTCCTTACTTATTCTATCACAACAAATTCCTATTTTGGTAGAATACATAAGGAGGAAGGCTTTATCAGACTAATTGGTTGGTGACCAGATATATTCCACTTAAAATAACTGGAAAAGAACTGAAAGAAAATACAGTAGTACTTCATTACATAAATGAAAGCAAAAATCTGGAATGTACTAACTGCCAAATATTCATCAAGAACTTACTTCGGCAAATGGGCAATCTAAAATGTGTGGGGATAAAGCTGGGATGTGGGATTAACTTGGAGAATGGTTTCATCATGCAGAATGGGTCAAATGCCCTTCTTCAGTACTGCAAGATTCTGTCTCCTCGGTATCAATAACCATGGCTTCCACTGGTACTGGAAATCCAGAATTTTAAGACCTCCCACATGTTGGAATTCTAATCAATCTGTGCTGCTTTGGCCTTGACTGCAGAGACCAGTCATGTATCCATTGAGGAAGGGAAATCAGTGGAATAGACCACAGGAGCAAAAGAGTTTGAATCTGTTAGTGTTAGCTCAGAGTTGACCTTGGAGGTTGTTGATCCAATTACAAGCCTAGGATTGGTTACTGCAAATCAAACCTAGGAAGGACTACTCCTGAGGACTGTGAAAGGCTGATCCAAACCCAATCTTGAGGCAGAAAGGCAAATTTCTCAACAACTGGGTCTCTGAAGGACGTATGGAAGGTACTGGAAGACAAAGGAAAAGCAATTCAGCTCCTCCATTCCCCAACACAGTGCCCCAAAGTTCTCCACTGCTCACTTTAACTGCCTGTCTTTTCACAAAAGCTGAAAAACGTCTCTGACCACTCTAAGCCCTATCACATGTTGAAATGTTCGTGATAAAACAGGCTTACTATTCACCCAGCATCTAACCTCTAGAAATGCAGGTGTTGGTGTGGGTTTGGGCTGGCCTTTCACTTTTAATACTTAATATTGACTTGACTTGCTTTTAGAGGTCATGGAATTAACCTCTATTATTTTACGATTCCATATTCTTGCGGATCATAATATTTTAGTCACTGTGAACTACAGCTGGAAAAAATATATAGAAATCCAAACATAACTCAACTTGTTATTATAGTTTGTGATTTTCTCAGAATATACATCTAAAAAATACATCAGTACAATGCTAATCTTCAATGGAAAGATCAAGGAACTTCATGCATAATTCAATTAGGCTGGTTCTTATACCTTGCATGTACTTCCATGATCATTTATGCCGTATCAGTAAAATATCTACCGACACGTTTGCTTTCATTGGCAATGTTTTATGCTAATCTGAAAGAGCAGAGAATACTTATTTCCTGCTTTTATACCAGTATTTGGAAATTTACACCCCAAATTTTAGAGAGAGCCGAAGCCAGCATTTCTGGTTCTTAATGGCAACTTCTTTTAAGGAATTGTTTAAAAATTTGAATCCCAGGGACCTTACCTATGTTTTCAGAACTGATTCGATTAAAAATTGAAAATTGCATTTTCATATGCATAAATAATGTTTTGATATCTTCAAATTAGATTTTTCACACATAAAGGAGAAGAGATGCAATTTCCATGCTCAAACCCTGACCACAATTGTTATGATTGATTTTTGACAATTTTTTCTTTCCAGTGTGTGTTAATAAGATTTCAGAAAATCTCAACACAAGTTAGCTGACTAATAAGATTTCTGTAGAAGAGGATATAAATCGTATTGTGTTGCATTATCAATCAAAAATTTCCACAAAAGAGCAAACAATATGAGGCCCATCTTACAAGAAAAATTAAAAAGGAATTTATAATTACAAAATTACAAGAAATTTATCAAATGTAATACTTGAAAAAGAATGAGAAAAATTTTAAAATATATTTGGAAGGTAACAGTAGAGTTAAGAGAGGCACTTTCGAAAATCACTCCACAGGACCCGACATAAAAGAGAATCAGCAGTTACACTCGACTGATGTTGCAGATTTTCCATTCTAAACATTCTCAGAGCAGGTAAATATGAGCAAGTCTGGCTAGGAGAGGAGGTGGCAGGTCAGCAATTTATTTCCTTTCACTTTTTCAGTATTGTTTCCTCATGCAGCTGTGTAACCACAGGACAACAGATTCGTTAGTTGTACATTATTTCTTATTCCTTCCATGGGAATCTGGATAATGAATGATAGTAGACATCTATAAATTACAGACATATATACAGCAACTGTTCTAACATCTAATTTGGCAAGATTAGAAAACTTTACTTCTCTAAGTGAACAGATTAATTTTAGCATCTTATGACAAAAACCTAGCAAAGGAAATATGGGATGAATTATCTTCTGCATTGTACCACTCTGAGGATCTACGATTGATGCATAAATACTAAGCCATTTCTAAATCTCTCCAAGGTTCATCATTAATAATTTTTGATTCTGTGTGCATCACTGAAGAATGAAAATGACTAAGTAAAATATCCGCGGGAGAAACACTCACATCTTATCCCAATTTAAAAACACGTGGACAGTTAAAGGCATTTAAAGGATTAATGGTAACGATTCAGAAGCAGTGAACAAAAAAAAGACCTATATTTTATTTATGTATTTTATTTAGAGACACAGCACAATAACAGGCCCTGCTAGCCCAGCAAACCTGAGACACCCAATTATACCAAAGTGTCAAATTAACTTACTGACCTGTTCAACTTTGGGTTATCAAAAGAAACTGGAGCACCCGGAGGAATCTCACACAGTCATGGGGAGAAAGTACAAACTCCTTACAAACACCAGCAGGATTGAAACTGTGTCACTAGGTTAATGGTGTTATGCTAACTGCTCTTCTGCATAGACCATCACCGCGTAATGGTGGAGAAGCTTGTGAGTTCCCAAGCTCCCAAGGGTAATGCCGCCTGGAATTTAGCTATCTGGCGCTTAGCTCTTGGCAGGGTAACCTATGGTGGTAAGATCAAGGGGGAGGTTCCAGACAAACAGCAATCCAACCAAGACCTTAGTGGTGGAGCTGGTGGAAGATGATGACACATGACAATGGGATAAAAGCTGCACCAGGGAAAGGTCCCCAGCTGTCTCGCATTCCATTCAATTGAACCCTGACCATGATCTGTCAAGGATTGTGTGGTGGCTGCCTGTGCATCCACCACAACGTTAAACAAAGTCACACACAAGCATTCCCCATTAAGGAAATCAGAATCCGGCTTATTATCACTGGCATTTGTCGTGAAATTTGTTAACTTAGCAGCAGCAGTTCAATGCAATGCATAATATAGAAGAAAAATATAATAATTATAAATAAACAAGCAAATCAATTACGTATGTTGAATAGATTTTAAAATATGTGCAAAAATAGAAATACTGTACATTTAAAAAAAGTGAGGTAGTGTCCAAAGATTCAATGGCATTTAGGAATCGGATGGCAGAGGGGAAGAAGCTGTTCCTGAATCGCTGAATGTGTGCTCAGGCTTCTGTACCTCCTGCCTGATGCTAACAGTAAGAAAATGGCATATCATGGGTGCTGGAGGTCCTTAATAATGGACGCTGAATTCTGAAACACCGCTCTTTGAAGATGTCCTGGTTACTTTGTAGGCTAGTACCCAAGATGGAGCTGAGTAGATTTACAGCCATCTGCAGCTTCTTTCAGTCCTGTGCAGTAGCCCCCACCCCCCATACCAGACAGTGATGCAGCCTGTCAGAATGCTCTCCACGGTACATCTATAGAAATTTTGAGTGTATTTATCGACATACCGAATCTCTTTAAACTCCTAATGAAGTGTAGCCACCGTCTTGCTTTCTTTATAACTGTATCGATAGGTTGGGACCAGGTTAGATCCTTAGAGATCTTGACACCCAGGAACTTGTAGCTGCTCACTCTCTCCACTTCTGATCCCTCTGTGAGGATTGGTATGTGTTCCTTCATCTTGCCCTTCCTGGAGTCCACAATCAGCTCTTTCATCTTACTGACATTGAGTGCCAGGTTGTTGCTGTGGCACCACTCCACTAGTTGGCATATCTCACTCCTGTATGCCCTCTCCTCACCACCTGAGATTCTACCAGCAATGGTTGTATCGTCAGCAAATTTATAGATGGTATTTGAGCTATGCCTAGCCACACAGTCATGTGTGTATAGAGAGCAGAGCAGTGGGCTAAGCGCACACCCCTGAGGTGCACCAGTGTTGATCATCAGCGAGGAGGATATGTTATCACCAATCCGCACAGACTGTGGTCTTCCAGTTAGGAAGCCAAGGATCCAATTGCAGAGGGAGGTACAGAGACCCAGGTTCTGCAACTTCTCAATCAGGATTGTGAAATGCTGGGCTATAGCTGATGAACAGCATCCTGACATAGATGTTTGTGTTGTCCAGGTGGTCTAAAGTCGTGTGAAAGGCCATTGAGATTGCATCTGCCATTGACTTATTGTGACAATAGGCAAATTGCAATGGGTCCAAGTTCTTGCTGAGCCAGGAGTTCAGTCTAGTCATGACCAACCTCTCAAAGCATTTCATCGCTGTTGATATGTGTGCTACCGGGCAATAGTCATTAAGGTAGCCCACATTATTCTTCTTAGGCACTGGTATAATTGTTGCCTTTTAGAAGAAAGTGGGAACTTCCTCCCACAGCAGTGAGAGGTTGAAAATGTCCTTGAATACTCCCACTAGTTGGTTGGCACGGGTTTTCAGAGCCTTACCAGGTACTCCATCGGAACCTTATGCCTTGCGAGGGTTCACTTTCTTTAAGAACAGCCTAACATCAGCCTCTGAGACGGAGATCACAGGATCATCAAGTGCAGCAGGGATCTTCACAGCGTCAGTTACGTTCTCCCTTTCAAAGCGTGCATAGAAGGCATTGAATTCATCTGGTAGTGAAGCATCGCTGCCATTCATGCTATTGGGTTGCACTTTGTAAGAAGTAATGTCTTGCAAACCCTGCCAGAGTTGTCGTACATCTCATGTCATCACCAACTTTGTTCGAAATTGTCTCCGCCCTTGAAATAGCCCTTCGCAAATCACACCTGATTTTCTGGCACTGGCCTGGGTCACCAGACTTGAATGTCACAGATCTAGCCTTCAGCAGACAATGTACCTCCTGGTTCATCCAAGGCTTTTGGTTTGGGAATGTAAGTCTTTGTGGGCACACACTTATCCACACAGGTTTTAATGAAGTCGGTAACAACTGCAGCATACTCATCCAGGTTTGAACATGAATCCCTGAATACAGTCCTGTCCACTGATTCAAAGCAGACCTGTAGGCACTCCTGTGCTTCCCTTGTCCATACCTTCTTGGTCCTCACTACTGGTGCTGCAGTCTTCAGTCTCTGCCTATACTCAGGGAGTAGAAGTACAGCCAGGTGATCAGGCGTCCTGAAGTGAGGAAATCCTCCATATCAGAGATTTAGTCCTGTGGTGGTCAGCACGTGGTGAAGGGGGCAGAATTATGAGGTCTGGAAGCCCCTCGAAATATATAGACCCTGGATCTGCCCCTACATCCACCTGAAGAACCAGCAATAGACAATCCCTTTGGAGAACATCATCCTGGATTTGAGTGATCGCACTACAAAGCTCACCACGATGCTACCGTGCCGCCTGTGACAAAATCCAAAATGGAAGCAGAAAACACTGGAAACGCTCAACAGGTCAGGCAGCATTTGTGGAGATTAAAAACGGATTTCCATTTTAGGTCAATTACCTTTTCTCAGCATTGAAAAAGTTAAAATGTAACAGTTTTAAGCTATAGAAAAGGGGAAGAGACAGGACAAAAGAGTAGTCTATAAGGGAGGAAATCTAGGCTAAAGTAAACTGCGGAATTAGAGTGAAAGAGGTTGCTGATATTAGGTGATGGCTGGAGGGAGATGGTGAAGTTATCTCTGGAGGGAATGTAAATAGGAGACAGCTGATGTCTGAAAGAGCACAAGAGAAATCAAAAACTGGCAATGGCCAATTATCTGAAACTGCTGAATTTGACATTGAGTTATGAAGGCTATAACATGCTCTATCAGAAAATGGATCTCTATTCCTCAATCTTCTATTAGCTTTGCTGTGCAGGCCCTATCCCTGACTGGCTGAACACTTCGCAGAATACCTCTGTTCACTACACTAGCGTGATCTTCCTATCACTCCCACTCTGACCTATCACTGGCTTTGAATATTAATTTTTATTTTCTTCCATTCTGATATTTCCGATATTATTCACCTTCCTACCTTCTCCAGACACACGCTTATCACTCTCGTTCAACTATTTCTACTGTCAACGTATCATTCCATTTTATCTCTGACCCGCTCTTTTGTTCCTGCCTTGCCCTTCCACAAATTCCGCTAGCCGATCCCTTTCCCTTTTGCACCCACTATCCGTTCCCCACAACTTTACACTTGATTTGTTTCCAGCTTTTCCTAGTTCTGATGAAAAATCATCAATGTAAAAGATTATAAACACAAGAGATCCTGCAGACGCTGGAAGCGCAGAGCAAAGCACACAAAATTCTGGAGGAACTCAGCAGCTCAGGCAGCATCTGTGGAGGGGAATAGGCTGAGAACCTTCATCAGGACTGGGAAAGAAGGAGAAAGAAGCCAAAATAAGAAGGAGGAGGGGAGGGTGAGGAGTACAAGCTGACAAGTGATAGGTGAAACAAAGTGAGACGTAAAATGGTCTCATCATCTCCGCTGATGCCCCTCCTCCTTCCTTTTTTCTCATGGTCCACTCTCCTCTCCTATCGGATTCCTTTTTCTTTTGCCCTTTACCTCTTCCACCCTTCCAACTTCTTAATTCATTCCTCCTCACTGTACCCACCCTCCATTCCTTCACCTGGTTTCACCTATCACCTGCCAATTTGCATTCTTCCCCTCCCCCCACCACCTTTTTATTATGGCTTCTGGTGCCTTCCTTTCCAGAGTCGGCCCGAAACATTGAATGTAACACTTGAATTCTCTTTCTCTCTGTGTAGATGTTGTCTTACCTGCTGAGCATCTCCCTCATTTTCTGGTTTTAATTCAGAGGTGGAAATGTTCAATTCGGGAAAATGGACAGAATATTCCTCGCCATCAGGAAGGAGTGAAATTTTTGACAAGGTAACCTGCAGGGGTACAAAGTACTCCATTCCTTCATACAGTAACCCAACAAAGACCTCATGAAATCTGTCAATGACGAACAGGTGGCAAAGGAGCCCAGGAGGATTTGAAACTTACCTTTTAGGAATAAATCTGACAACCTGCTTTCATTGAACTGGTCTAGTGTCTGTGAAGACGAAGAACTAGTTTCTGCACTATTTCAATACATTCTTGAGCGAGTTTGAAATTCAAAGGACTTGACCTTTTTCAATATGTGTAAATTAAATATTAAGCAAAGGCAACCTTAAAATGCATTAAAATAATATTACCTTGTAAAAATGCATAATAGAAAACAGTCAAGTATGAGATAGTCAAATGAATTTAGCCCTGACTCAATAGTGCTTTAAAAGGTCACTGTATTTTTAATTTGATTGTCTCTATACCACAATCTCTCCTATTCCTGTTTAATTAGAAAAGTCAATGCACACAAGTTCACTTCTAGTTCCTAATAGCAATGGAGCAAATTTTAGAAGAGGAAAATGGCAAATTATGTTTATATATTAAATAATAATAGTGCAACTTTCTGGACCTTGATGTGTTTTGCAAATCTTCCTTTACACTTTTGTGTAAAATCTGCAGCAGTTCTTTTATAACAATGAAGGCTTTCAAATGAGGTAAAAGTTCATGTTCTAACTGTAAGTCTCATTTTAACTAACAAAAGCTCAATTTTCTTCTTTCTCATGACATGATAACTATTCCCCATACCTCCCCCTACCAATCCACCACCTCCACAGCCACATACGCTTTCATTAAAATGAAGTATCAAATTCAGCAACAAGGCCTTGTATTGAACTACAGTATCAGTGCCATGATATATACTTTGATTAACAGTCAATATTATGAAGTTTATGAAAGGCCGTTCAACCCAAGAGATTTCTGATTTTTGAAGAACTATAGTTCGGAGGATTTCACCCCAAACAACTTCAATCTCCTTGCAAATATGAAAATAAATTGCTGGATTAAGGTACCATGAAATAACAAATAAATGGATTACAGGAAGGTTACCTGTATAATACATGAGATGTTAGTAAAATGTCACTGAATCACTTTAACCTTTTCTTTGCAGGAAGAAAACATCACAACTTATAAATTTATTGGTTTATTTATATAACATTTCAATTCAAGACAATTTTACTTCAAAGACACATTCTTATTGGCATAACAATGCTACTTAAAAAATCACTACGTATAACTCTACCTTCACCTTTGGTATTCAGTTATTTGGTTCATGTTTGAATCAAAATTGTAACAGGTCTGATGCTGGTAAATCCCCAAGTTTAGCTGCTTCATCAATGACCTTCCTTCCACCTTAATGCCAGAAGTGGGGAAATCTGCAGTTAATTCACCATTTCAATGCTATTTAACAGCTCCTCTGAAAATGAACAAGACAATGTTTGCATACAATTGGATATCATTTAAACATGGGCTGATAAGTGACAAGTGCCATTCGCATTACGAATTCAATCATCTGCCCTTGACGTATTGATGTTCAAGGACATGACAGTTCCTGGCTCGCTCATCTTTACCAGTCTGGGGAAAACTCCACTGATCAGTAGCTTAGCAGGGCCAGAAGCTAGAAATCGTGGAATGAGTGATGCATGAGCAATACAACCCTACCCTCAGCACCACGTTGCTGCTCTCTTCCCACAGCCATTTTCAACTGTCAGTCTCTGTCTTGAATTTGTTCATTGACCTCTCCTCCATAACGCCATGGGGGTAGAAAATTCTAAAGGCCAAAACCTTTAAGAGAAGAAATTACTCCTAATCTCCATCTTAAATGGGTAACAATTTACTCTGAAATTAAGCCCCCTGCTTCTAGATATCCCCACTTTGGGGAAGCTTCCTCTCAGTCCTCAACCCTGAGAGAGGGTCATTTGAGGGTCTAGCTCATTAGGAAAGTGACCTATCATTGCAGAATGTTATAGATAAGGTCTTATCAGGATATTTAATGTACAAATATAATGAACTCCAAATTAAAAGACAGTTGCTGAAAAGATCCAAGGATATTTCATAGTATCATCTTATTCGTTCACTTTTATTTAATACAATTTAGTCATAAAAGAAAAAAATGTACATAATCCATTCTTTCTGCTCCAATTTATGCTTTAACTTCATTCATACTGAATATTTTATTTCTTAACCCAATTTTGCCCAAAGTCTGTAACACTTGTTAAATGTCCTGTGTTTGAGCAATCACAGTTTTTGTAACAGGGTTTGTTAATATTTATAATAGTTAAGTGTTCATGGCTTAATTTACATTATATTGTAAAATTTCTGATTATATGGATGAGATTAGAGGAATCCAAATTGGTGTTTTTAATATGCAATCCATCGAAATTCTTGGCATAACATTTTTCAGCCTAACATTAATCAGCGCAAGCCACATTCAGGTATAAAATGAAGCTTTTAACAAGAAATGCATAAAACATTATAATGAACTTCACAGCCAGTGGCTGAAAATTAATCTGGACAGAATTCTACAAATTATATGCATTCACACTGAAAATTATCTCTGAAAATCACATTTCAAAGAAAGGATTGGGCCTAATTGTACTTATCATTTGACAGTGGTTTCATAGAGTACTGCCAGAGATGTCCTGTTCAAAGTTAGCTCATCGCTGACTTATCTGCACCCACACATCACAATACAGAGATCAGAGACAATTTCCAACACAGTTATGAGTGTATCAGGTCAGCTACTCTACTGATAGACACAGTGATGAATCCAGAAGCAAACCACAGAAATCTGAGCAGAGGGGCACAATGCTCTTCAAATTTAGCTCCTCAGCCTTTTACCAAGGACGGCTGATGTTGAATGGGTAATCAACCATGTTGAAAAATGCAAACAAATGGCTTATTTTCTTTTCTTTGTTTTATTTAATCTTTATATTTTAATTAATTTCTGACACATAATTAAGTTTTAAGTAAACATACTGTAATTTTTAAAATTATTATTATTATTAGTTAAATATATTTGACTGTTGTTATTAGTCTGATTACAGAGACATTTGAAAATAAATATTCAGGCTTTTGACTGTAGTAAAATGTCAGTGGGAGAATTGGGGCCACTGCCTGCAACCTGCTTGATCCTCACAGCCTGCTTCACGTTGTAGAATGGCTCCTCAGAATGGTAAGTCTCCGATGGCCACCAACACTGCACAGGCAACTCTTTGAAAAGTGTGGGTTGGGAGAGGGGTGTGGTCAGGGGTAGGCACCATGAGTGGGTGTCCAGATGGAGAATAATCCAGCCCATCAAAAATTTAAATTTCAAATTTCTTCCCATTTGATTTTCTGAAGTCAGAACACCAGATGTTAAAAGCATTACCCAAAAATAGATGAACACATTTAAATGATGTGTTGATAAAAAATAAACAACCCATTACTCATCGTTACTGCTTCATTTACATGGTCAGGAATTAGATTTTGACAAAACGGACATTACTCATCCTGAGCAAAAGACCAAAATGGATTAAGATGGCATATTTTTGAGATAACTTCAAATTTGTTTTGTTCATTAATATCTGAATGTCTAACAGCTGTTCGATCTGTGTGTCTTTTGATGAGTGGCTTCTATCTTTTATTCCAAATGGACTTCCAATTGGAAATTTCCCTATATGTACCTATATTGGAGGAAACTAATGAGGTAGCTCCCAAAGTTTATACTGAAAGAAACTATACTATGACAAGTGTATGTGTTATATAAGATAAGGTCTGATGTGTAGCTCCACCACTGCTACTGGTATTCTGAAATTGATAAATTTATACCACAGAACTACTGTGTGTTGCCTCTGGGGTCATAACTAATATTGGTCAATCATCTATTTGTAAACCATGATATTAACTGCAGATATAATGTCTCCTGAAATGAGACTAAGGATCCCTTCACCATTGAAAATCAGAGGCAACATATCAAAGCAGAACCACTTCACAGTGCATTAGGATTCTCTAAAGTACAAGGAGTCATGCATTCCACTAATACAGCCATGTATAATACTTCAGAACCTGAAGTAATGCAAAGGGATTGCATGTGCTGAACAAATGTTTTTTTCTCTGATCTAGAGCACCAGATAGTATTCACTTTCTCACCATTTACCCCAGTGCTTGCTTTTTAAGGCCGTCCAGAACATTAGCATTACTTCTCCCAGAAAGGAACATCTGGGAGTGACTCTGAGGAAATCAAGAATACCGCATTTGACTTTTGTATTAATAATTATGCGTTTTAGTGGGATCCCAGCTGAGTACTTCTGTAATAAGTCTTCTCTGCCAATACTATCAGCTTTTATAGTACAATTGGATGTCTGCAAACACACATCAGATACTGAATTTAATTGGAGAGCAATCTGGATTAACCATTTCTGGAGTACAATGGCGTGGTGTGGCAGAATTTTACCCTAGGCGAAGTCCTACAAGGAAGGTTGTGTCACATGGGACAAAGCAAGGCTAGCCGATTGAATACAAAATTGACATGGTGGCAGGAGCCAGGGGGTTGTAGTGGAGCATAATTTAACAATTTGGAGGTCTATGATCAGTGCTGTGATGCAGGAATCAGTACTGGGTCTACTGTTGTTTGCCATATGTATTTACGATTTGGATGAGAACATGGATGACATAACTAATAAGGCTAGGGATAATTGATATAGATGACAGTGAAGAAGATTGTCAGAGTTTACAGCATGATTTTGAACAACTGGGAAAATCAGCCAAGGAATGGCAGATGAAATTTAACATGAACAACACGCATAAAATATTGGAGGAACTCAGCAGGTCAGGCAGTATCTATGGAAATGAATAAAAATTCAGCATTTCATGCTGAGACCCTTCATCAGGACTGGAATGAAAAGAAAAGAGAAACAAGAAAAGGAATGTGCAGGAGTGGAAACAGGTCATAGGTGAGACTAAATGAGGTGGAGAAGCGAGGACGAAGCAAGAAACTGGGAGGTGATAGGTGGAAGAGGCAAAGGGCTGAAGAAGGAATCAAGTAGGAGAGGACAATGGATCATGGAAAAAAGGGAAGACAGAGGGAAAGCAGAGGGAGGTGTCGTGTTGGCGAGGAAAAGAGATGGAGTGAAAGGGTAACCAGAATGGGGAATGGAAGAAAAATGAAGGAAGGAGGGGAAAAATTACCTGAAATTGGAGAAATCAATATTAATGCTTTAGGTTGGAGGCTATCCAGATGGAATCTCTCGCTTTAGGAAAGGAGGGAGGCAGCAGAAAGGAAATTATAGACCAGTTAGCCTGACCTCAGTGGTTGGAAGATGTTGGATTTAATTGTTAAGGATGAGGTTATAGAGTACTTGGTGACCCAAGATAGGACAAAGTCAGCATGGTTTCCTTAAGGGAAAATCTTGCCGGACAAACCTGTTGGAATTCTTTGGGAGATTACAAGTAGGATAGATAAAGGGGATGCAGTGGATGTTGTATATTTGGACTTTCAGAAGGCCTTTGGCAAGGTGCCACACAAGAGGCTGCTTACCAAGTTAAGAGCCGTGGTATTACAGGGAAGTTACTAGCATGGTTCAAGCATTGGCTGACTGGTAGGAGGCAGCAAGTGTGAATAAAAGGATCCTTTTCTGGTTGGCTGCCAGTGACTAGTGGTGTTGCGCAAGGGTCAGTATTCTTTTTATGCTTTCTATCAATGATTTAGATGATGGGATAGATAGCTTTCTTACCAAGTTTGCAGATGGTTTGAGGGTTGGTGGAGAGGCAGGTAGTGTTGAGGAAACAGGAAGGTTGCAGAAGGATTTAGACAGATCAGGAGAATTGGCAAGAAAATGAAATGCAAAGTTAGAAAATGCATGGCCATGCACTTTGGTAGAAGAAATAAATGCACAGACTATTTTCTAAACAAGAAGAAAATCCAAAATCTGAGATGCAAAGGGAGTTGGGGGTCCTCGTGCAGAACACCCTAAAGATTAACTTGCAGGTTGAGTCAGTGGTGAGGAAGGCAAATGCAATGTTAACATTCATTTCAAGAGGTCTAAAATACAAGAGCTGGGATGTGATGGTGAGTCTTTATAAGGCACTAGTGAGGCCTCACCTTGATTATTGTGAACAGTTTTGGGCTCCTCATCTAAGAGAAGGTGTGCTGGCATTGGAGAGGGTTCAGAGGAAGTTCACAAGGATGATTCCAGGAATGAAAGCGTTACAAGATATGAGGAATGTTTGATGGCTCTGGGTCTGTACTCGCTGGAATTTAGAAGGATGAACAGGGATCTCATTGAAACCTCGAAATGTTGAAAGGCCTAGAGAGAGTAGATGTGGAAAGGATGTTTCCCATGGTGAGGGAGTCTAGTACAAAAGGGTACAGTCTCAGGATAGAGGGGTATCCATTTAAAACAGAGATGCAGAGAAATATCTTTAGCCAGAGGGTGATGAATTTGTGGAACTTGTTACCACAAGCAGCTGTGGACGCCAGGTCGTTGTGTGTATTTAAGGCGGAGATGGATAGGTTCTAAAGGTTATAGGGAAACAGCCGGGGAGTGGGGCTCCTCTATCCTGAGTTCGTTCTCATCACGGCAATAGAGGAGAATCGTGTCAGAATGGAAATGGGAAGTCAAATTGAAACACATGGCCACAAGAAGATCCTGCCTTTAAGTAGGGCAAGTGCAAAGTGATATATTTGGATAGTGAAACCAGGGTAGGACATATTGTGAATGATAGGCCACTGGAGAGTGTTGATGAACAGATACAGCAAAGGATACAAGTACCTAGTTCCCTGAAAGTGGCAATCCAGGTAGACAACATATTAAGAAGGCCTATGACATGCTAACCTTCATTGGACAGGGAACTCGGTTTAAGATTAGGACAACATGTTATGGACGTACAAGACATTGGAGAAACAATACCTGGAGTATTGAATGTTCACCATACTACAGGAAGAATGTGATTAAGCACGAGAAGGTGCAAAGAAGATCACAAAGATGTTGTGTGGACAGACTGGGTAGTCTGGGGCTGTTCTCTTGGATCAATGGAGAGGTGATTTAAGGAGGTGTATAAAATTATGAAAGGCATGGATAAAAGGGATGACCACTGTCTTTTATCTAGGTTAGGGGAGTCTAAAACTAGTTAATGCAAAAGGAGTATGATTTGAAGAATATCCGAGGTATAAGCTTTTCACACGGAGGATGATATGGAATGAGCTGCCAGAAGATGTGGTAGAGGCAGGTAAAATCACAATTGAAAGACAATTGTGGCACATTAACAGGAAAGGTGTGGAGGTATATGAACCATATGTGGACAAATGGAACTAACTCATTGTTTGCATTGGACAGGTTAGGCTGGAGGCCTATTTCCTTGTTCCATAACTCTATGACTCCAGGATCACCAATCACTCAGTATGAGCTGTTGTGAAATTAATAAATGACTGAGACAATGTGCTGAGACAACTCCATTTTACTGGAATTAAGTATATAAATAATATGCTATGAACTGTCAACCAACAGATGTTCCTATTGAGATCCTGGGTATTCATGATGATCAGAGCAACCAGTAGCTTTATGAGGATGTGAACCATTACCAGCTATTGGTGACCTATCTAATATAAAAATATATATTTTCCTTCAATTTGAATAGTGATGCACAAAGAGTGCAGTCTGCTTTTCCTCTCTCCTACTGCCCAGTATGGCATAATCTCAATATCCTTTTGATATCATAAATTCTTATTCCCAAATCTTCGACAGGGTTCTTTCAAACCTAGTCAACATGGAGATTTAAGCTGCTAATTGCTTTTAAGGCAAGCCTGCCTCTTAATGTTCATGTCTGTTCCTAAAGTTTTCTCTCACTCCTGCCAGTACTCTCAAATGTGTGACTCTCCAGAATATCTTGACTGGTAGAATTTCACTAAGAAAAGAAAAACAGGGCTTTTAATATAACTTTCCAATTGAACACGCTTAAGGAGTCAACTGACTTTCACATAGAATGGTATGCCTTTGCTCCAAGCATTCCCATTTCGTGGAGAAGATGTTAACTTTGTGTGACGGTACAGAATGAATGATAAGGTACTATAATTCAAATCAATGCAAAGAAAAATCATGAAAGATGTAGATGAGGTTGATGTTGTTCATTTTATACCATTACACATCAAGATATGCCCCTACGCATTTCTGATCTTGTTATGATATCAAAGAAACTAGAAGGCAATAATTGACAGCAGGTGGTTCAGTAACAGCTCACTCAAGACTGCCATCAGCAGCAATCTAAAACTATGGAGAAAATAAAGCAGATGTCTTTTTTCAGGTTATTAAATGTATGTGATGTAACAAAATAAACAACTGAATAGCTTCTAATCAAAGAAGCACATGGATGTTAAAGGGTGCATTTATACTATGAGAAGTAATGACATTTTCCTGCTGAAACAACAAAATTTGCAACAGTCAATTTCAAAATCAATTGAGCTCATATATAGAAAGATCAATTTTTGAAGAAATGATTTTAATAATTTCAGAGCACCTTAGGTTTTTAATTCTGTCATATGATCATCCTTCAAATAAATACTAAATTAGATACACACTGAAATAGATTGGTATGTTTTGCCAAAATAAAATAGGTCAATGATCTTGAAAGAATGCCGAGAAAATTTGCAAGGATTTTACCAGCATTTGAGGACCTGAGTCATAGGGAAAGGTTGAATGCATTAAAACTATATTCCCAGGAGCATACTGAGTTTAGATCATACATAGGTATACAAAATTATGAGAGTTATAGAAAGCGTAAATACATGCAGGGATTTTTCCCCTGAGATTGTGTGAGACTAGAATTAGAGGTCATTGTAAAAGGTGAAATATTTAAGGGGTACCTGAGGGGGAACTTCTTCATTCAGAAGGTGGTACGAGTGTGAAGCAAGTTGCCAGTGGAAGTGATGGATGTGGGTTCCACTGCAAAATTGAAGAGAGCTTTGGGAAGGTATATGGATGAGAGAGACATGGAGAGCTATGGTTCAGGTACAGGCAGAAGAGACTTAGGAGAAAAACAGGTTGGCATGGACTAGTTGGCCAAAAAGCCTGTTTCTGTGTTGTCATGCTCAATGACTCTATGACTCCATGATTCTAGGTCAAACACATAAAAAGACACTATGAATGTCCAAAGTTAATGTGATTCAGTATTTGGAAAATTTAAATCATGCAAGATGAATGAGTGACCTTGTTTTATTATTAATCGGCACTTCAAAACAAGTTATTTTTTTAATTTGTTACTTAGTTGGGCAGGCAAATTGAAATTGGTTTCCAGGCAAGCAACACTTCAGATTTAAAATTCTCACATTTGTTTTTCAAAGCCCTCCAGGGAACCAAAACACCCTGGCCATGTAATCTGTTCCAGCCTTTTAACCTTCCCAGATATCCATGTTCATTTAGTTCTGTCTTCTTATAGGTCTACAAATTTAAGTACTTGTCCATTAATAGCTGCCAAAGTTCTTAGCTCTGACTTAAGGCTGATTTGTACTTCTGCGTAGTAACCTATGCCGTAGCCTTCGTAAGTGGCCTGCGCCATTGTGCGCATTTATACCTGTGCGTTGGTGTGTCTGCGTCGCTCTGCAATTCACCACCAAAACGTTAGTTGGCGGTGGTGTTTCTATGCCACTGTGTAGAGTTTCTTTGTGTACTTCAAACAATGACAACTGAGCACATCATGTCGTAGTTGGAGCTAATAAATGTTGAACAAGGGTTACTTTTATTGAAATTGCTGCAACACAGAAAAGAGAGAAGACGTCAGAGGAGATGGTATGTACGACCATTGAACGGATTGAGGCAGAAGGAGGGTGAATTTTCTGTGCTTGTCCGGCCACTGAGAGACATGGACGAGGAAATGCATTTCAAATATTTTCGGATGTCAGCAGGTAGATTTGACGGTTTTGTTCATCGTCTCCAACCATTTATTTTGCATCAGTGTACGCAGAGTATGCCTATAGACAGGAGGAAATGCGATGCTACCAAGCAGACCAATCACAGTTGTTGCAGTCTGCGTCGCAGCGACGCGCCGTTACATTTTTGGAGCGGTGTGTGTCAGGCTATGGCGTAGGGTAGGGCATAGGGTAAAGCGTAGGTTACACGGCTACGCCATATCTACGGTGTTCATTTGACGCAGAAGTATAAATCAGCCTTTACCCTTCACAAACCCATCTGCCTCTCTACTTATTATTGATAGATGGGGCTACAGAGAGACAGTCACACATTAGTTGCAGGAGGCAGGTAGCTGGGTGACTGTCAGGAGAGGGGAAAGGAATCAGCAAACAGTGCAGAATACACCAGTGGCTGTTCTCTTCAATGAGAAGTATATTCCACAGGAGTAGTGTTGGGGGTAGTCTTGACCCACCAGGTGAAAGCTGCAGCAACTGGAACTTTGGCACTGAGTCTGGCTTTGCGGCTCTGACGGGAAGGGGTGGAAGAGGAGAGCAGTAGTGTAGGGGATTCAGTGGTTAGGGGAACAGACAGGAGATTATGTAGATCCAAATGAGTCTCTCAGATGCTATGGTGCCTCCCAGGTGGCATCTCAGATCAAGTCCACAGCATTCTTAAGGAAGAGGGAAAACAGCCTGAATTCATGGGGAAAGAGATGAGGTGTTGCAACGAAAGAGGCGAACCCAAACGCAGGATGCAGGCACAGAGATTGAGTTAGGATGCAGATATGGGCGTGAGCGTTGAACGGCAAACAGGAGGGAGCGCAGAAAGGCAGGAGGCAGGCAGAACTTACCTTGACACGGACTGTAGAAAGGGAAGTGGCAGACAAAACTTTTGTCAGAACGGAGAGACGGAGTTACACAGGTGAACCTCGGTACTGGAGTAAACTAGGAATCCTTATATTGACTCGGAGAGGCAGAGTCTCACAGGTAAACCTCGGTACTGGAGTTGAACTTAGAAAACTTATCTTGACTCAGAGAGACTGGGTATCACAGGTAAATCTCGGTGCTGCAGTAAAACTGAAAACACACAGTCCTAAGTGGTCGGGAAACGTTAATTACCACACAGGCAAAACCAACGATCTGGCAACTAGTGAGTGCAAATCCGGAGTTCTTAGACTGCAGGTCTTGATGAAAACCAGGTGTGTCATCATCAAAGGAAATTAGGAGAAAATTAGGAATTAATAGTCGGAACCATGGCACAATCAATGGGAATTAGGAGAAAATGGGGAATTAACGGTCAGGACCATGACATGAGGTCCTAAAGAATTAATTTAGGGAGCAAGGAAGGAATCAAAAACACAGCACCTCAAGGGTAGTAATCTCTGAATTGATGCCTGGGCCATGTGCCAGTGAAAATAACAATAGGGTGATAAGGCAGATGAGTGTGTGGCTGAAGAATTGTGCACATGGTGGGATTTCAGTTCTGTGGATCACTTCTGGGGAAGGTAGTGTATGACCTGTACAAAGCAGACACCAAAACTTGAGAGGGACCAATGCCCTTACAGGCCAGCTTGCAAGAGCTGTTGGTGAGCTGTCCAGTATCTCCTCTCCGGAACTGCAGCAGCAGACAAGCCCGGGGCTTGAGGCCTGGTCCTCACTACCAAGGTCACACAGCTCCTCCGCCACCTGTGGCACCAACACCAAATGGCACCTTACATTATCAATATCCGACAAGCTCTTGAAATCACAAGAGAAACATCCAAACCAATCACTTGAGATTACACTGTGTATAATGCATATGTGTAGAATGCTCTGGGGTTTTCCATAATCTTACACATCAGGGCCTTCTCATGTACCCTTTCTAACTCTACTAAGACCCTCCTTAAGCTCCTTCCTGCCTATCTTATAACTCACAAGTGCCCCTTCTGATTTTTGCTTCATATACCTTAAGCATGCTTCCTTCTTTCTCTGGGCTAAATGTTCCACTTCTCGTCAATCATAGTTCCTTCACTTAGAATCCATTCCCTGCCTCAAATGGACAAACCTATCCAGAACCCCTTGCAAATGCCCCCTAAACAACCTCCACATTTCCATTCTACATTTTGCTTGAGAACATCTGTTCCTAATTTATGCTCACAAGTTCCTGCCTAATTGCGTCATAAACCACCCTCCCCCCACTCAAATATTTTCCCATAATACCTGCTCCTATTCCTCTCTAAGGCTATGGTAAAGGTCAAGGAGTTGCTGTCACTGTCTCTGGAATTCTCACCTACCGAGTGATGTCACATGACCAGGTTTATTCCCTAGTACTAGATCCTGTCTGGCTCACCTCTAGTCAGCCTGTGGACATATCATGTCAGGAATCCATCCTGCACACCTAACAAATTCTACCCCATCTAACCCTCTTGCAGTAAGCAGGCACCAATTAATATTAGAGAAGAAGTCACCGAGGAAAACAACCCTGTTATTTTTGCGCCTTTCCATAATCTGCCTGCTGACCTGCCCATCTGTGTCCTTGGTGCTGTTGGGGAGGGGATAGTTTATAGAACACTCTCAATAGAGTGATTGCTCCCTTTCCGTTTCTGACTTCCACCCAGAACGATTCAGTAGATGATCCCTCCATGACATCCTCCCTTTTTGTAGCAGTGATACTGTCACTGATTAGCAACGCCACTCCTTCACTTCTGTTACCTCCCGTTCTGTCTCAATTGAAATACCTAAACCCCAGAACATCCTGCAGTTATTCCTGTCCTTGTGACAGCCAACTCTCTGAAATAAGACCTTTAATTAATTAATAAAAGAATAAACAAGAACCTATGAACCTCCACTTTAAATATACTCAATGATTTAGCCTCCACAACTGTCTGTGGTAATGAATTCCACAAATTCAGCATTCTCTAACTCAAGAAATTCCTCCACATTTCGCTTCTAAATGGATGTCCCTCTAACTCCCTGCTTCTTAAACACTACCCACACCTCCACTTATCTTTGTATCGTCTGCAAACTTGGCAACAAAGCCATCAATTCCATCATTCAAATTATTGACATATAATGTGAAAAGAAGCGGTCCCAATTCCGACCTCTGCAGAACACCACTCATCAATAGCAGCCAGCCAGAATAGGCCCCCTTTATTACCACTCTTTGCCTCCTGCCAGTCAGCTAATTTTTTATCCGTGCTAGTATCTTTCCTGTAATACCATGGGCTCTCATCTTGTTAAGTAATCTGATGTGAGGCACCTTGTCAAAGGCCTTCTGAAAATCCAAGTAAACATCATCTACTGACCTTCCTTTCTGTATCCTGCCTGTTATTTCCTCAAAGAATTCCAACATGTTTGTCAGACAAGCTTTCCCCTTTAAGAAACCATGCTGCCTTTGGCCTATTTCATCATGCACCTCCAGGTACCCCAAAACCTCTTTAGTAATGGACTCCAACATTTTCCATTTTCCAGTGATGCTTCAGCATGAAATCAGTTGTCCACAGGGCCAGGCAAAGCCATGCAAGGCCATGCACCAAAAGCCCGTGTCTTCCAGGCATCTCCTGGATTTGTTGAAAATGGTCAGTCGGTAAGTTCTGGAAGGAGAAACTCACCCACTGTGGAAAACCACCATTCCTCAAGCTTTTCAATTTTGCCCCCATGTCACACCTCAACTTATCCCACTAGATAAAAACTTTGCCCTTTCATCTGCCTGTCCTTCCTGACAGTCTCACTACACACTGCACCTGCTTGCATAGCAACTGCCCCATCCTCAGCCCCCCCCCCACTGTCAAATTAGTTTAAACATTTCCCAAAGGCTTGTGGAGGTGTTCTTACCAACTGTATCTCCTAACTCTCGAGTCTTCTATCACTATTGCTCTGTCTGAATTTACCCTTCCCTCCTGAGGCTCAGAGCTGCCACAGTGCCACTGGCCTGACTGCTGCTGATGTGCCCTGATAGGTCATCCCCTCACACCCAGCACTATCCAAAGGGGTATACGTGTTGCTGAGGGGAATGGCCACAGGGAAACCCTGCACTGACTGCTTACTCTCCTTACTTCTCCTGGTGGTCACCCATCTACTATCTGAAGCTCACACTTTGGGTGTGACCACCTCGGTAAAAATCCTATCCAAGGTTTTCAGCCTCCCGGATGGTTCTGAGTATGTCCAGCTCCAGCTCCAGTTCCTTGGCCTTGGCAGTCAGGAGTCGCAGTTGGATGCACTTCCTGCAGATGTAGTCATCAGAGAGACCTTACCAACTCTGAAATCCTACATCTCACAGGAGGAGCGTTCCACTGCTTGAACTACCATCATGCCGATACTTGTTATAAGTCTAACTTCTCAAATTTAAGTTCTAGTCTGCACTTATTCTCATCCAAGCCTGTTCAGCCAAAGCCTGACCGCTCTAATGCTTGTCCACTTCCACAATGGCTGCTCCAACATTGACCACACTGCTTACAACTCACGTCTTTTTATTGGACCCTGTCAAGTGCCAAGAAGATTGTTTGTAATTGCAGCTGTGCTGCCCTCCAGTGTTTGATTGGTGGAATAACAAGCTGGATTGTGTGCATTCGTTTGCACACTGCTGGAAACGGGACCATCAATTTGCGGGAACGTCACTCAGGGATTTGGTCTTTATATATATTTGCGTGACTGCATGTTTGCTTGCTATCTTGAATGTGCTTCCGTTCGAGATGGCACCAGCATACAACACTCCCTCAGCCAACATGTTCCATATAACAAACAAAAATAGCTTTTTTACTTCTTTTACATCTGTTTTTCACCCTAAATGTGTTTCTGTGGCTGTTAAGAGTCTGCAATTTACAGCTTGGAGATCGTGTGAGTGCTTTGTTGGCTCTGAGAAGATTCCAGGAAGCAAGCACATACTTGGATGGCCTCGAGGCAAGGGAACTTTGAGACATGGCGTGAACCGATGTTTGACTCTGTTTCACTGCTTAAAGCATCCACTAGTCGCTGATTAAAACATCAAGGAAGACTGAGACATTAAGGCAAATGCAGAAGGCGAGCAAGGTTTCAGCACTGGCTGCCTTCCTTTTGATCACTGCCGGAAAGGAGCCTATGAGCGGCCTATCGATGTGTGGCAGGAGGGTAGGCCTCTCTTTCAATGAATGTCAGTGATATCACAGGATGGTATCGTGGTTCTGCGTTTATGAATTGGACTGTTGTGTTTATGAACTGCGGACTTATGGTTTTTATATTCTGTTCCTTTTTATCACTCATTCATTTTCCATTTTGTTGTGCAAGGAAGGGTGCTTGGAGGCTGATGTTCTGCTAGTTTTTTATGTGCAGGAGGGTTTTTTTGTGGGTCACTGTTCCTGTTTGGTGCCGGGGGAGAGTGGTTTTGAGGGGGTTGCTGATCAAGATGCTGTTCTGTTCTGTATGGGGTGGGGGGGTTGATATTTCTCTCTGAATGACTTTCATGTCTCCTATGTGTGAGAGAGTCTAAGACCAGAGGACACAGCCTCAGAATAGAGGGGTGTACTTTTAGAATGGAAATGAGGAGAAATTTCTTTAGCCAGAGAATGGTGAATATGCGGAAATCTTTGCCACAGGCAGCTGTGGAGGCCAAGACACTGGGTATAGTTAAGGCAGAAGGTGACAGGTTCTTGATTAGTTGATGCAGAGAGAAGGCAGGAGATTGGGCTGAAAGGGAAAATGGATCAGCCATATTGAAATGGTGGAGCTGACTCAATGAGCCAAATAGCCTAATTCTGCTCCTATATCTTATAGTCTTATAGTCTTTCTTTGTTTCATGGCTATTTGGAGATGTACAAATTTCAGAGTTGTATAAGGATGCATGCCTTGACAATAAATGAACCCTGGGCTTTTGAACCTTTGTATGCCTTGTGCTCTGTTTTGCTGTGTATGGCCCCAGAGGAACACTGTCTCGTTCAGCTGTATTCATACATGGTTGAATGATAATTTAACTTGAACTTGAATTTACGTGAAGAACAGAAGAATGACTAGAATGAGCATAGGACCAATCATGGATAAAAGACAAAATGTGCCTGGAAGTGGAGGAGGTAGGGGAGGTCCTTAATGAATACTTTACTTCAATATTCACCAGTGAGAGGCACCTTGATAAATGTGAGATCGCCGTAGAACAGGCTACATGCTGAAACACATTGTGGTTAAGGAAGAGGATGTGCTGAAACATCTGAAAAATATTAGGATAAGACCCTAGAGCCAGAACGTATATACCCCAGGTTCTTACAGGAAGTGAGAAAAGAAATTCCTGCACCATTGGCGAAGTTCTTTTGTGTTTCCATGGGCCACCGGAGTAGTACCAGATGATCGGAGGGTGACAAATATTATTCCTTTGTTCAAGAAAGGTAATAGGGATAATCCTGGGAATTATGGACAGTGGGGCTTACACTAGTAGTGAGCAGAGGATTCTTAGAGACAGGATTTATGACTGTGGTGAACTACATATACCTGTCTGGACACACTCCCCCCGCTGACTAAGAGTTACTGATAGTGCATCAGTGACACGTTGGAGAAGCATGCTCTGATTAGGGATGGAAAGCTTACTTTGTGAGGGGCAGGTCATGCTTTCCAAGCCTGAATGATTTTTTGAGGAAATGGCAAAGTAAATTGAAGAAGGTAGAGCAGTGGATCAGTATCACTGGTGTATATGGAATTTAGTAAGGCATTCGACAATGTTCTCCATGGCAGACTCCTCCAGAAAATCGGATGGCATGGGATCCAGGCTGCGTAGATTCATAATTGGCTTGCACACAGAAGGCAGAGGATGGTTGGAGATGGAGCATATTTCACCTGGAGGTCCATAGCTAGTGATGTTCCACAGGGGTCTGTGATTTTTGTAAATATATTAGGTGAGGAAGTGAAAAGGTGGTTTAGTAATTTTGTAGATGACACAAAGGTTTTTTGTCTTGTACAAATTGTAGGAAGTTGTTGTAGTAAACAAAAGGATATTGACAGGATGCAGAACTGGGCAGAGAAGTGGCAGATGGAGTTTAATCTAGGAAAGTATGAAGTGGTACACTTTGGAAGGTTGAACTTGATAGCAAAGTAAAACGTTAATGGTAGGGATCTTCACATGTGGAGGATCAGAGGGATCTTGTTAACAAGCCCATAAGTTCCTCAAAGTTGCTGCACAAGTTGATGAGGTGGTCATAAAGATGTAGTTGGCCTTCATTGGCAAGAGCTTGAGTTCAAGAGCTGTGAGGTATTATTGCAGCTCTATAAAATTCTGGTTAGACCACATGTAGAGTATTGTGTTCAGTTCTGATCGCCTCATTATAGGAAGAATGTGAATGAATCTCAGGGTTGTATATGGTAACATATACATACTTTGATAATAAATTTAATTTGAACTTTTGAGCATTGATGTGGAAGCCTTAGAGAGAAGGCAGAGGAGATTTAACAGGACTAGAGAACATCTTATGAGGGAAGATTAAGTGAGCTAGAGCTTTTCGCTTTGAGGCAAAGAGGACAAAGGAAGACTTGACAGATGAAAAGAGGCAAAGGTAGAGAGGACAGCCTGTGCCTTTTTTCCAGGGTAGCAATAGTTAATATGAGAGGGCATTCTTTTAAGATGATGGAGGATTGTATATGTGGGACATCAAAGATAATTTTTTTACACAGTGTCTAGTAATTGCATGGAACCTTGGAGTGGGTTAAAAGTTTGGCACAACATCATGGGTCTGAAGGGCCTATACTGGGGTTTTCTTTCCTCCTTGCAGTCTCCCCTTCAGATCAATTTCCTGGCCAAGATTTTCTTCACTAGGTTTAACATCAATTTTTGATTAACTTTGTTTCTGTGAAGCACCTTGAAATGCTTTGCTGCACTTCAGGTACTATATAAATGGAAGTTGTTATTTTTGAAAGTTAATCACTCTGAACTCAGAACATAACAGCGGTCACACATTCTGCTTGAGTTCTGAAATTCAACTCCTTTGAGATTAGTGGAGCTGACTGTCGCATGTATGGCAGGATGTACAGTATGTTTAGAGCTACCAACTGTGGTGAATCACTAGGCAACTGAGTTTGTTAATAGTCTTCAATAAGTGGAATAACACTGTTAAGTTAATTGGAGATAGAAACTTGTGCACATTCCACTCAAATTTAATACGTTCAAAATTAGTGCCAAATATCAAGCCACCACCAAAAGCAACATTCACTGAATATTCTAGGCTGCCCTTTGGACAGAACATTTTTCACATACTGCTGACAAATCAATCACGGAGTTTGTGGGGGGGTGAATGGGGTTGTGAGAGGTAGGAACTGCGATTTGGCAAAAAATTAGGAGTTCCTACTCTTCTTTGCTCAGAGATGGCAGGAAAAGTGTGAGCAGATCTCATTACATGGAAAATTAGACCGGACCTCTGAAGCCAGGATTAGAATAGCAAAAAAACGTAATTTTTCTTCCCCATCATTTATAGAGTTTTATTTAAATGAAATATTTACAATTAAAATTTTTCTACTGGAGATAGCTTAGCTATTAGAGTTTTCTAAAATTAGTACTCTTTTCTTCCATTACTTTCATAATGGAAGCTAAAATGTATTGCAACATATGAACTTAATATTTTAGGTGACCTATTCCATTCAGTGAATCTCTGAAATCCAGGAATCTATATCATAGTAGGTAGCTAATAATTTTTTAAAAAATTTTTATGATATTAAAAATTTTCATGCTGAGACAGATCAGAGGTTTAAGATGGGCACGTCCATTGTCACACCTCCCTCAGATGATCATATTCCTGGCAAATTGTCTGACCTTCTTTGGCAGTCAAGAATCTAGCAACTCTAGTGCCTAGAAAGTAGCTTGATGGAGGGAGGGAAGCAGAGATACAAGATGGGATATAGAAGAAGTGGTTTAAATTTGATTCACAACGTAAAAGAAACAGTTGCTGTGTTTGTAGCTGGACAGAGGAAGTTATGACAAGAATGTAATCATGGCAACGTACTTTAACAGATGTTAAGGGACAGCTTTTGTGTGTCGAGTCAATGATAACCGGATTCTGAGGCACTTGCTGTCAAAGGTGAATCTGACCTTTGAGAAAGTACTGAAAATTACCCAATCAGTGGAAGCAGCAGGAAAAAATAAAAAAGGTCTGCAGTGGAACTGGCTGTTTCGTGTCAAAGCATGCATATGGGACAAGCACAAAACATTCTAAACATAAAACAGAATACCAGATAAGCAGGGAAACATCTAGCATCTAAATACTGGTTAGGAAAGAAAAAGTCACAAATAGTGTTTAAAAGGCCATATCACCAGAATGTGTAAGAATAGACATAAAGCAAAGTCAAGCAAACTAAATGAAATTAAGAAATAAGGCATCCAAAAACTTCTGTCCATGTAAAGGAAGCAGAAAAAGTGTTCACAATATCTAGGGCAAAAGGGGCTGACTTAACAAAAATAGAATCATTGTTAATGACAGACATGATATCTGAGTTTGACACAGGTATCAGATCCTCCTTGAAGAACTGGACTGTGCAGGCGGACAGCCAGAAAAATGTCCCCCCAAACATAAAAATCACAGCTAAATCTGAAACTGAGGAAGGAATTGAAGTAAAATGGAGATGCTGAAGTGACCACACAATACCTTCTTTGACCTACACTCAGGTTAAAACATTACCTTAAATAGTCGTTACAGTCTTCATGCTAAACCTGTTGGGAAGTGGTTGATTGAAGAGAATACTGCTGGATTGAACGAACATTCCTCATGTTAAAAGGATCAGGCCAGAACATTGCACAAAGTGCTAGTGATGCAAGAGAGGCTTTCGAAGATGAGCTGAGCACCTAGCTATTTAACCAGGTCAAATATATGCTGATTCTAATGTTCTACCATGGTTCTTCAAGCAATGTTTTTGCTTTATGCAATGAAACCAGAATTGGACATAGAAATTAACTGGCTTCTGTGAAAGAAAACAATTAAGTACTCCGGACAGACAGCACCTATCTTGCCAGTGTTAAAGCATGATGGATTCATCAGGATTTGCAGAGATTACAAGCTGACTGTTAATCAATTCTTGTTTCTTGAATAGTCCCACACTCCTAAAATAGTAAACCTATTTGCAGTTGTGTCTGGAGGACAGCAAGTTACTAACTCTCCATGTATAATGCATAATAACAGATAGTATTAGAGGATCAATCTTGGAAGCTCTTGACTGTCAACATGCTCAAGAACTTACTTACAAGATCTTCATACATTGCCAACTATCCTCTGGAGTTTTATCTATGGCCACTATCTTTCAGAGAACCATGGAGAGGTTTCTGGAGGTGACTCCAATGTTCACTGGTTACAGGAGAGACAAGAACAAATGCAATTTGGAAGAAGTGTTGAGAAAACCAGAAAAGGAATACCTATATTTGGTGAATGAAATATGTTGTTAGGGACATTGCTAAAAAAATTACAACCATTTCAAGAGTAGGTAAAAGCTCTGACCAGACTTTCTTCCCCAACTAACATAACTGAACATTCAGCACATCTGAAATTGTTGAATTATAATAATAAACTTTTAACAAATCTCACAGTGTTTATACATCCAGTGCATCAATTGTTATAAGAATATATGAAATGGAGGTAGATTGTAGCTCTTTGACCTCTCTAAAGAGTTGTTGCAGTGAGCTGATGTATCACTAGAAGGAGAGTTAATCTGACCTTGTGGCACATCATCATACAGTGTTGGCATTGGTGCATCAAACAAAAGATGAATGTGAAAAACCATATGATTTATGTTCAGAACACTGGCAGCAACAGAGACATACCACTTTCCACCTGATAGAGAAATTTCAGCCATTATGTTTGGAGTGCAGCTGAGTCAAAAGTACATGATGGCTGTCTCTTCACCAGCTATGCAGATCACAACAGCCAAAAATTAGCTTTACTTTGAGAACATATGAATATGCTCCCAAGCTGGGTAATATAGTGGGAATCCAAACACAAAGTGCTTATGGATCATCTAGAGATTATCTGGAAAGTTTTGTTAAATACTGTTGAATCAATTTGGAGTGAGAGAGTATGCATAATGTATATGTTATATCAAATTCAGGTTTAATATCACTAGCATATGTTGTGAAATTTGTTGTTTTGTGGCAGCAGTATGTTGCAATACATAATAGAAAAATATAAACTACAATAAGAAATGCATGTTAAAAGTAAATTAAATTAGTGGTGCAAAAAGAGAACAAAAAAAGAAAAAAAAGTGAGATAGTGTACATGAGGTTCAATGCCCACTCAGAAATCTGATGGCAGAGGGGAAGAATCTGTTCCTGAAATGCTGAGTGTGTGTCCTTGGTCTCCTGTACCTCCTTCTAAATGATAGCAATGTGAAGAAAGCATGTCCTGAGTGATGGGGATCCTTAATGACAGATGTCATACTTTAGAGGCATCACCTTTTTGTCATGCTGCTTTGTAATTGGCATAAATATACTGGGACCAGGATAGATCTTCAGAAATGTTGACACCCAGTATCTTGGAGCTGCTCACTTTCCAACGCTGACCTCTCAATGAGGACTGGTGTGTGTTCCCATGACTATCTCTTCCTGAAATCCACAGTCAATCCCTTGGTCTGACTGACATACAGTGCAAGGGTGTTGTTGCAACACCACTCAATCAGCTGATCTACCTCGCTCCTGTATGCCTCCTTGTCACCATCTGAAATTCACCAGCTGATCTACCTCGCTCCTGTATGCCTCCTTGTCACCATCTGAAATTCACCAGCTGATCTACCTCGCTCCTGTATGCCTCCTTGTCACCATCTGAAATTCTATTAACATTAGCTGTGTCATTGGCTAATTTATAGATGGTGTTTTTGCTGTGCCTAGCCACACGTTCATGAATATGGAGATTAGAGCGGTGGGCCAAGCACACATCCTTGAGGTGTGTCACTGTTAATCATCAGCGAAGGGTATGTAGAAATATATATAATTGGATAGTTGTTCTCCTCAAAGTCCTCATTGCTCTTGAAATTAAAATTGGTGAGACTATATTAAAAGCTTTGAATGTTATTCATGGTATTGCTGTATCAGGCTCTTTGTCAACTTTACATTCATATTACAATGAAAGTGATCATAAAACTTCTCGATAGAAGACTCCATTAAGCTGCAGATTTTCTGTTCTGGGTCATTTTGGATTTGGCCTGCTTCCTAGGCTCACTGCCTATGGTCTCTGACCAGCCACATTTCCAAACAGTTGGGCACAGTCCCCAGAATGCTGTGCTTGTCACCACCCGAACAATAGTTGGCAATGGGGGATGAAATTTGCCTCCTATCAAAGTTGTCAGGTTTTGTAATGAGTTTTACATATCTCTGATATTCATAGGTATTTTAAAACTATTAAGATTTAAGTAATTCAATTAAAAATTAATAGTTTTAAAATAGAATTAATTTTAACCTTAAAACATTAAGAAATAATTACAATTGAATGTGCAATTTAAAAAAAAACATAATTCAACTTCTTTCCAGGTCTGGAATCCTTCTGCCTGGTACCGACATTGCTGGGAATCCTAGCATTTATTGGGCTCAGCTGTTGGAGTTCAGCATAAGCAGAAGTGACAGATGCACGAGCATCTGTCACTCAGCACGTCCTAGACTTACTGCTGGCCGCAACCAATTGCATTCAAATCAATGTTTTGCACATTTATGCATGTGTACACAGAGATGTTCTGTCACATGCACAGATTAACCATTCTAGTTTTAACTTTTACGCAAATGGTGGACTTACCCAGAGTAAATGTCTTCTAATGGAATGTCTGCCCAAAACATGGACAACACTTTTCCTCCCTGAGATGCTGCTCAACCCACTGAATCCCTCCAGAGGACTGTTTGGTGTTCAGAAGAATAATTCAGTCAAAGCAAAGTATATAAGTGACAAATAAAGTTTGGGATTTCTAACAGCAGTTGTGAGAGAATGCTGGAAGAGTGGCTGATAGATAACTACTGAACGAAGTCTGTTTCAGCTGTTGGAAGGTCAAGGTCTTGCACAGTGCGATGGCGGTTGACGACTGAGATGAAAGAGAAAAGACAAGTTTGAAGAAAACTGCCAAGATATTTGATATGACAATGGAGCCTTTATGTTTGCCAAGCTTAGCCTTCTAACTTAGCAACTGACACTTATAGAGATCAAACAGTTGTTTCTGAGTAAGTTAAACTTCCAATGAATATTCTTTGTTCAGCTCCTTGTCATAAACTGGAGCTAGTCATCAGTCGTTAATGTGAATGGCAAGAGGTAATCAGTCTGAAGCTAAAAGGACAAACAGCACTGTCCAAAGAACACAGGGTGCTGGGCAAAGACAATGGGGTTATGTTAATTGGCCTGTTTCAAACCAGACAATACTGACTGATTATTTTGTTCATGAAAGCTTGCAGACCAGATTGATGCTATGGCTTAGCACAGCAAATAGTTGATCTATTAATAGTTGGAAGATATGTGTACTCAAAAAGTCAGCTTCACAGCATTAATTGTGAGTATTAGGGATCTCTGTTCCCAGAAGCATTTAAACTGCCTGTATGAAAAGATATGTGAAAAAAATATCACCTGTGTGAAGTCACTCAAGTGACAGAAAAACAGCTTAAATTTGGGAGAGCATTCAGGTCAAGGAACGGCAAAAAGATTGACAGAAAGACAGGGTGACTAGAATCCATTCCTCTGCCTTTGATTTCTGCACTTGTTGTTTGAGCATGTACAGATTTTTTTTCTTGCCTTCCCTAAACAATACAGTATAACAACTATTTACATAGCATTTACATTGTATTAGGTATTATAAGTAATCTAGGGATGATTTAAAGTACAGGCAGTCTTTAAATCGGATTTGTACGTAAGTCGGAACAGGTACATCCGGTATTATTTAGCATCAGTTAGTCAAACATTTGTCTTAGTATATAGTATATATTTTACCTTTCTATGCATATAAAACACTTAAGAAATGTAAGTATTTCAATAATTAAACTACTGCGTTGCTTAGTAATAATTCATCGGGGCAGGGCCTTTCACATACTCCATTATTTTTACTTTATCCTTTAAAATTGTTCCAATTGTTGACTGACTATAGCCTAACGCTTTTCCAATGACCGATGGTGTTTCACCTCTTTCCGATCGCTTTGTTATTTCCACTTTATTTTCCATCGTGATCGTTTTCCATCAATGGAACAGAAACACTGCTGATTCAGCAGCAGCCGCAGGTGACGGGTCCTGAGCTCCGCTGGGTCCTAAGGTCCACCACACTGAGACAAGTTAAATAAGGGACTTGAGCATCCACGTTTTTTGGTATCCGCGGGGGGTCCCAGAACCAATCCCCTGCGGATAAGGAGGGCCAACTGTATTTTGCACCTATTGTCCATCCCTTCACGCTGGTTGTTAACCTCTCAGAAAATTATCTCTATTCTGTGTCTTACATTCATTCATCCATCTCCTATTCTTGCAAGATATCCATCCATTCACGGTAGATCATGGAAGCTAACAGTCTCCCTTGACACGGTTTCTTACAGAAGTTTCAGGTGGGAAATCACCAAAGTGATAGATACAGGTTCAGTGATAAAAAGATTAACTTCAGTGAAATATTTCAATGGAATGGCTGAATTTAATCAACACAGCACAATAAATTGTAAGTCTTATATTGAGTTCCACATATGGAGATGGGTTAAACAATTCAAATTAAGTGAATGGATTGGAACCACAGGGGTCAGCTCACTGTAGAAATAGCTGGGATTGAATCGCAGTTTCCCTTGTGTTTGTGAGAGGGAGATTCACTTAGTGTGTAAGTGACAGCTTGTTGTCCAATCTGCTGCCTGTGTTGTCATATATCTCCCTCCCCCTCTCCCCCACCCATCCTCTTTTCTCTAGGGAAAAAAGATTGAGTATCAGACATGTTTACTGCCAGCCAGTTTCCCTTTGCCCTGTTCATGTAACAATGCCTCCGATGCTTTAAGAGGAATACTTGAAATGTTTCCTCACATTGTGAATATCTGCATTAGGACAAACCAGTGGTGGAAAAAATTGTTTTTTTTTCTAAGTGCACACATTTATTGCAGAATTCTCTGCTGCTATTACTGCAAATCAAGAAATCTGTCAAATTCATTTAGTTCACAAAGGCTGCTGCATTCAGTTGCGATATGCAATGTTTGGAACACAGGTGAATAGTTGTTTGCTGGCACTGTGTTTAACTTTGCTGGCTCTCTGAATGCACTAAACCTCTTTTGGCACGTTCTGTATAACTATGAATCTGAGACTTACACTCATGAATACAAACCATATCCTGCCTCATGAGTTGTTGTATTTGATGGCATTCTCTCAAATCCTTCAACAGTGGCATTCTTCCTATTACATGCTCTTACCTGAGCAATCACATTCCCTCAAGGAAGTGGGTGTTGACCCCAATGTAGAGCTAATAGAACTTGATATTTCAATCCCTATGATAAGTCGGCACTCTCGATGTTGGCAGTGGGCTTGGAGTGGTGACAAGGAGGGTAGGTACCCCATCAGGGTCATCAGGTGGGCACCCTCCTTCTTTGACATTTTGTTGATAAGTCCACGATGTCTCCAGAGGGCTCAACGGTGCTACCTGGCATCCCAGATGCACCCCCCTCAGTTCCATACCCTCCTGTCTTCATCTTGCAGCCCAAGTGTTGGCTTTCCTCTTAATCCAAATCCAATTACTGCTTTCTTCTGCTGCATTTGACAAGGACTTGATTGCTTGTTGGAGTGAGTAACCCCTCACCCCCATCTTCTTCAATAGACTGGTCGTGGATGTAGTAATGAATCCCCTGCATCCCTCTTCTACAGGGAAAATCTTGGTCTTCCAGCCATTCTGGACAGCTTCAGTGCCAGTTCAGAGTACTTGGTCTTTTTCCTCTCATAAGCTTCTTCAACACCATCTTCCTAAATATGTTGTCAATTCCACAACATATGCCAGCTTGGCTGTTGTGAACCACAGGACCATGTCTGGTCGGAGTGTTGTAGCTGCAATGTCTGGGGGAAACACAAGCTTTTTTTCCAAGTCCACGTCCATTTTCCAACCCTGATCTAGCTGCAGAATGCTTACCTCTTTTGATGTTATATGGTGCTCTGGAGGTTGGCCTGCTGGTACAAATAGTGTGATGTGAACATTTCTTGCCAATGTTTGTGGGGGAGCATTTGTTGTGATTTGCCTCTGTGCCAAGATTGATGCCAGCTGTCTGAGAATTTGGTTATACTGCCAAGTATACCGCCCCTGGCTAAGGCTCCTGGTGCACCCTGTTAAAATGTGCCTTAGTGATCCAGGTGCTCGACAAAGAGAGTAAGTGGGGTCTTCTCCCCACCACTGGTTCAGATTCTGGGATGTGGGTAGGAGGTCATAAGTGGTTCTGATGACAAAATTTAGCTGAGATCCCTCCATCTCCCAGATGTCATGCCAGCTGAGTTTCCTCTTTTCCAGGCTCTCCCAATTACTCCATTGGCCCTGCTTGGCCGTTGCCTCCTCCTGTCTTCTCACCTCCTCCACCATCATCTCTTCTGCACTGATGTTGCCTTGTGCCATTGAGGAGCCTTTGGGATGAGCCCAAGACCCGCTCTCCCAAGTTGGACTTGGCCAACCACATCCCTGAAGCGAAGAGCAGACTTAGCACTCTGAACGGCTTCAGATGGTGTCCACTTCCTCCCCATTGCCACACGGGGGGCCGCTGTTCGAATAACAGTATCTTCAGATTCAGTGAGGTAATGACCAACCTTGCTTTGGTGCATTTGAATTCTTCCACAAGACTTGCAATTGGTAATTCTAATTTGCAGTTCCCGTACAGTCCAACAGGACTTAAGCATCGTGGAAGTCCAAGCCACTGTTTCACACGTGTGCTGATCACTCTTTTCCACCTTGTTTGAGTTTTCCTGGCAGCCAGGTCTTGTTGATGCGAGCTATGTACATGATGGTATCCTTTTTGAGTTGCATAAACTGCTCGGTGTCCTTGAGCTTAGCATCGGCCCAAGCTCTTCACTGGCATTTCTGTCACAGTTGGGACAGGTGTTCCGTCAATATGATACCTTTGATCCGTGATTTGACCTCGCCCATGAGATGTTTTGATGAAGCTTTTACAGAAGTCTCAGTGCAGGGGACAGTTGTTGTCAGTATAGTTATATCGTCCATATAGGCTTGTATCAGTGGTAACCATTGACCAAACTGTATGCATTTGGTTATAGGTCAAAAATGCCCCATGTCCTAATTGTTTCATCTCTCACACAGTATACCCTGTCCATTGCTTTCTGAACTTGTAACCTTATTCCATAAGCGTTAAAGAACATAGAACATAGAACTAAAAATCTATAGCACATTAAAGGCCTTTCGGCCCACAACGTTGTACCAACCATGTAACCTACTCTAGAAACTGCCTAGAATTAACCTACTGCATAGCTCTCTATTTTTCTAAGCACCATGTACCTATCTAAAAAGCTTTTGAAAGACTCCATTGTATCTGTCTCTACCATCGCTGCCGGCAGTGCATTCCACGCACCCACCACTTTGTGTTAAAAACTTAACCCTGACATCCCCTTTGTACCTACTTTCAAGCACCTTAAAACTATGCCCCCTCGTGTTAGCTACTTCAGCCCTGGGAAAAGCCTCTGGCTATCCACACAATTAATGCCTTTCATCATCTTATACACCTCTATCAGGACACTTCTCATCCTCCATCGCTCCAAGGAGAAAAGGCCAGGTTCACTCAACCTATTCTCATAGGGTGCACTCTCCAATCCCAGCAACATCCTTATAAATATCCTCTGCACACTTTCTTGTAGTATCCACGTCCTTCCTGTAGTGAGATGATCAGAACTGTACACAGTACTACAAGTGGGATATAACTAAGGTCTTATATAGCTGTAACATTACCTTACAGCTCTTGAATTCAATCCTATGGTTGATGAATGCTGACACACCATATGCCTTCTTAACAATACTGTAACCTGTGCAGCAGTTATGAGAGTGCTATGGACATGGACCCCAAGATCTCGCTGATCTTCCACACTGCCAAGAGTCTTACCATTAATACTATATTCTGGCTTCAAATTTGACCTACCAAAATGAACCACTTCACACTTATCTGGGTTGAACTCCATCTGCCACTTCTCAGCCCAGTTCTGTATCCTATTGATGTCCTGTTGTAACCTCTAACAGCCCTCCACACTATCCACAACAGCCCCAACCTTTGTGTCATCAGCAAACTTACTAACCCACCCTTCTACTTCTTCATCCAGGTTATTTATAAAAAATCACAAAGAGTCCCAGAACTAGAAAATATATGAATTCAGTCTTTCTGAAGGGAATGGTTTCCAGACTTTTTAGGAATGGCTTTTAAGCACTTCCCTCTTTAGCTTCAAGCAAAGATTGTCATTTTGGCATTTAGTGGCCACTAGAGTTTACAGAGAATGATGTGTCACATACCCTGTGACCGGGTTACTGAACCAGCAGAAATGGAACACACATTGGAGTCTGGTATTACTGTAACTAATAGTGTTTATTAGTAAACTAAGTATCAATATACGAAACAGGTTAGCAATGATATATACAGAAGTGTCGAAATAGGAATCAAAACCAAGCTCCTTCAAAGTCTAGGTGTAAATGGATAGTCTTACAACAGTGAAGAGTTCAATTCAGTTCAGTTCAGTTTAGGTCGAGGTAAATGCTGGTGCACCGTTGGAGAGAGAGAGAGAGAGAGAGAGAGAGAGAGAGAGAGAGAGAGAGAGGTGATGCAGTTGCTGTCGAACCGTCCGTTGTCTTCCTGTCCTGTTATGGTCACCGACTATGACCCCGTACAACCGTTCTTCGGTGGTAGACCTGTCACCCTGGCAAGGGTGGACACACAATCAAGTCCCCACTGGTTGCACCTTCACACACTGTGAGCCACTTTTCGATTCCCCGAATCGATCCTCCAAACCCCCACCTTCACGTGAGTGCTCTTTCAGTGTCCCATGGTGTGTCTGCTTGTGTCTTCGCAGACCTGCTTTTTATCTCCCCTTGCAGGGCACCGGCCGTCCATCAAACCGGTTCCGCCTTGCTGTCTCTGCAAAAATCTTACAAGCAGGCAAAAGTGTCCTTGGAGCAAAGGTAAACAATCAGCCAAGGAGCCATAATATTAAATCGTGTCTCTCTCTCTCTTATCTGCGTAGGATGCCTCCCCCCTCTTCTCTCTCTCTCTCACTAACAGCATAGTTCACAGGGGGGTCAACTCTGGACCCATCTCAACTTGGTTTGCTCATCACAGATGCAAAAAAAAGCAAAAATCATCCAGTACTGTGAGTAAACACATTGTTGATGAGAGAGGCCAGAGGAGAATGGTCAGACTAGTTCAAGCTGACAGGAATGTGGCTGTAACTCAAATAACCATACATGAGAATCAGAATCAGGTTTATTATCACCAGCACATGAGGTGAAACTTGTTAACTTAGCGCAGAAGTTCAATGCAATACATAATATAAAAGAGAAAAATAATAATAAATAAATAAGTAAACTTATTCAGTATACTTCATACAATATACACATATTGAACAGATTAACAATTGTGCAACTACAGAAATACTATAGATTTTTAAAAAGTGAGGTGGTGTCCAAGGATTCAATGTCCATTTAGGAATCAGATGGCAGAGGGGAAGAAGCTGTTCCTGAATCACTGGGTGTGTGCCTTCAGGCTTCTGGACCTCCTGCTTGATGGTAACAGTGAGAAAAGGGCATGCCCTGGGTGCTGAGGGTCCTTAATAATGGACGCTGCCTTTCTGAGACACCGCTCCCTGAAGATATCCTGGGTACTTTGTAGGCTCATACCCAAGATGAGGCCGACTAAATTTTTAACTTTCTGCAGCTTCTTTTGGTCCTGTGCAGTAGCCACCCCACCCCCCCACCCCCATACCAAACAGTGATGCGGCCTGTCAGAATGCTCTCCACAGTACATCAGTAAAGGTTTTTGAGTGTATTTGTTGACATGCTAAATCTCTACAAACCCGTAATAAAGTATAGCCACTGTCTTGCCTTCTTTATAACTGCATCAATCAATTTGTTGGGACCAGGTTAAATCCTCAGAGATCTTGATACCCAAGAACTTGAAACTGCTCACTCTCTCCCCCTGATCCCTCTGAGGATTGATATGTGTTCCTTCAGCTCTTGCGTCTTACTGACGTTGAGTGCCAGGTTGTTGCTGCTGCACCACTCCACTGGTTGGCATATCTCGCTCCTGTGCGCCCTCTTGTCGCCACCTGAGATTCTACCAACAATGGTTGTAATGTTAACAAATTTATAGATGGTATTTGCTCTATGCCTAGCCACACAGTTATGTGTATACAGAGAGTAGAGCAGTGGGCTAAGCACACAGCCCTGAGGTGCACCAGTGTTGATCGTCAACAAGGAGATGTTATCACCAATCCGCACAGATTGCAGAAGATCCAATTGCAGGGGTGGGGTACCGAGGCCCAGGTTCTGCAACTTCTCAATCAGGATTGCGGGAATGATGGTATTAAATGCTGAGCTATAGTTGACAGAAGTATTTATGTTGTCCAGGTGGTCTAAGAACCATTGAGATTGCATCTGCTGTTGACTTATTGTGGCGATAGGCAAGCTGCAATGGGTCCAGGTCTTTGCTGAGGTAGGAGTTCAA
Organism: Hemitrygon akajei; assembly: GCF_048418815.1. Lineage (NCBI taxonomy): Eukaryota > Metazoa > Chordata > Chondrichthyes > Myliobatiformes > Dasyatidae > Hemitrygon > Hemitrygon akajei. Next base: position 61,117,375 of record NC_133128.1, read on the forward strand.
TCTAGTCATTATCAACCTCTCAAAGCATTTCATCACTGTAGACGTGAGTGCTACCGGGCAATGGTCATTAAGGCAGTTTGCGTTATTCTTCTTGGGCACTAGTATAATTGTTGCCTTTTTGAAGCAAGTGGGAACTTCTGCCCGTAGCAGTGAGAGGTCGAAAATGGTCCATTCCAACGTTGACGTGCTGAAGAGCTTCTCTGAATGCACAAGTCAAACATTGAAGTGGATGGGTTACAGCACCAAATAACACATACATACACTGATTGGCCACTTTATTAGATACAGGAGGTTCCTGGATAAAGTTGCCACTGAGTCCAAAATCTCCCTAAGAAATTAGGTGTGACATTCCCCTAATCAACCTCAAAGAAGGCAAATAACATTAATGAAGTAACAACAACCTAATGGTTAATAAAGTTTTGTAAACATCCAAATTAACTCCATGTTGACCAGCTTCATCCAAGCTTATCTTACTCCTAAGTTCAAAGTGTGGTGGAATTCTCTCAGAAAAAAATAACTGTAAATGTGAGATAAATTTAGTTACTAAACTAAGTATTGTAAACTAAGGAGAGTGAGGAGTATGAAATGTACAATGGAGATGAAATCTATGATAACTGTGATCCTACCATGTGCTGCAGTTACTCACAGTAAAAACCTAAATTGCTGGCTACTGACACAGCCCACATGCTGGCAGATAAAAGACCTTGCACCGTACAGCATTTTCTGGATTTCTTGTGCAGGGAGTAATCCACATCCAAATTGAGCAAACTGGCTTATTTTGAAGTCTAGGAATGCAGGCTGAGGGACAGACTGAAGCTCAGTGCACCCTCTTGAAAGGAATTGTGGAAAAGGGCCGTAGTTTATGAAACTCATACCTGAGGAGCAGGGAGCCTTGTGAAGTCTTCTTTGACTTATCTCCCATGGAAGTACATTTAATGGAATACTGACATCATGCAAATACATTTAAATAGATGGATAATTTGTTTTACATTATGACTGGTGGTTTATGTATTGTATGTAGCTTAACATATATTTGCAAATTTTACAAATAAGGTATATTTTCAGGAAAGAAAATCTCCATTCTGAAAAGAGGTGAAAATTATTCAACTGGTCAACATTGGTCATCTTATAGTGATCTAGAAACTACAAAGGCAACCATCCTTTGTTTCCTACAAATGGGTATGCTGAGTTTTAAGGATACCGTGGGCAGCATTATAGTAAATAACAGCTCATTTGTAATACAAGATGAGTTTCCTGGAATATCTTTGTGACTCTCTACATGGAATAGTGTTTTTGAAACATTTCAACAGAATGCATATTCATAAATGACATTGATTTGGTCACCAGCACTGAACTTTATAACTTGCAAAAATGTGTTTTGACATTTCTGCCTCTGAAGCATAACACAGCATTCCAAGAATCTCCTTTCCTCTCTGCACTTCTTGACTAATCTCTGTGTTCTGTTGATTTCATAGCAGTTGGAATTGTCTTACTGAACATATTGCGAACATTTGGTTCTTTAGATTTTTTTCTAAAATTATGAATCAAGCTAACTGCTGAAGAATGGAGCACATTCCATCTCAGGCAGCCTCTGTGAGTATCAAGCAGCCTGAGTTAGGTATAGCGCAGTGTGGTGGTGTCCTCTCCACTGTCCTGGCCCACCATCATGGGAGTTTCTTCTACTACATTAGTTTGATAGATTTTTAACTGCTACATTCAGTAACACTGGCCATGAATTCTATGATAGAGTTTGCTTTAAACCTAAGTAGACTGGGATCAGAAGGTTCTGGAAATATTAGCAGATCAACAGCATAAGACCATAAGACATCGGAGCAGAACTAGGCCATCTGGCCCATCGAGTCTGCTCCACCATTCAATCATGGCTGATCCTTTTATTTTATCTCCTCCTCAACCCTAGTTCCTGGCCTTCTCTTCTTAACCTTTGATGCCATGCCCAATCAAGAACCTATCAATCTCTGCCTTAAATATACCCAACGACCTGGCCTCCACAGCTGCATGTGGCAACAAATTCCACAAATTCACCACACTTTGGCTAAAGAAAATTCTCCGTATCTCTATTTTGAAAGGGCGCCCCCCTATCCTAGGCTGTACCCTCTTGTCCTAGATTCTCCCACCATGGGAAACATCCTTTCCACGTCTACTCTGTCTAGGCCTTTCAACATTCAAAAGGTTTCAATTAGATCCCCCCCCCCCCTTATCTTTCTGAATTCCAGCGAGTACAGGCTCAAAGCCATCAAATATTCCATGTATGTTAACCTTTTCATTCCTGGAATTATCTTTATGAACCTCCTCTGGACCCTCTCCAATGCTAGCACATCTTTTCTAAGATAAGGGGCCCAAAACTGTTCACAATACTCAAGATGAGGCCTCACCAGTGCCCTATAAAGCCTCAGTATCACATCCTCACTCTTGTATTCTAGCCCTCTTGAAATGAATGCTAACATGGCATTTGCCTTCCTCACCACCAACTCAACCTGCAAGTTAACCCTCAAGGTGTTCTACACAGGGACTCCAAAGTTCCTCTGCATCTCAGACTCCTGGACTTTCTCCCCATTTAGAAAATAGTCCACACAATTATTTCTACTACCAAAGTGCATGACCATTTTTCCAACATTGTATTTCATCTGTGGAGAGAGAAGCAGAGTTAACATTACAGGTCAACGGTAGCCACCCATTTTAATTCTGCTTCCCACTCCCATTCCACCATGGCAATCCACGGCCACCTCTGCTGCTACGATGAGGTTACATTCATGTTGCGGAAGTAACACCTTATTTTTCGTCTGGAAAACCTCCAACCCAATGCATGAACATTGTTCTCTCAAAATGTTGGTAATTGCCCCCTCCTTTACTATTGCTCATTCCCATTACCCTCTCTCACCTTACTTCCTTACTTGTCCATCACCTCCCTTTGGTGGTCCTCCCCCTTCCCTTTCTTCCATGGCTTCTACCCTCTCCTATCAGATTCCCCTTTCTCCAGCCCTTTATTTTGTTCACCAAACAATTTCACTGCTCTTTACTTGACCCCTCACCCCCTCCCCTCCTGGTTTCACCAACAACCTTGTATTTCTTCCTCCCCTCCCCCTACCTCTTACTCTGATTTCTCATCTTCTTTCTCCGTTCCTGTTGAAGGGTCTCAGCCCAAAACGTTGACTGTTTACCTGCTGCATGGCTTGCTGAGTTCCTCCAGCATTTTGTATGTGGTGCTTGGATTTCCTGCATCTGCAGCTTTTCTCTTGTTTGTGATTACTTCATCAGAACACTCCTCTCTCTTCATCTGTTGCCTGACCAACTAAGTATTTCTCGCACGTACTCTTTATTTCAAATTTCTAGCACGTGTAGTTCTTTTCTGATTTCCACGAACTACTCAAATTAATTATACAGAGAGAATGGAAAGGTTTTAATCTCAACAGCCAAGCCTAAATTTGAACTCAATGTTTTGTTTGCATGTTTTGCGGATGTTGGTGTGGAACCTTCAACAGAATTGGTAAATGAGTTTTAAATAGAAAGAATGGCCACCTTCTGGGGAAATGTAGCACAATGTGATCTCTTTGTTATACTAACAGTTAGTACACAGCCTTTCAATTTAGTGATTATGTCTGACTCCTTTTGTATCTAATGCAAAGCAAGATTGCATAATGTGCCAATTAGCCAAATGATTAATGCTTGCAGAATAATTGTTTAGTATGTTAATTAAGTGAACAATGGTGATGTCTAAAAGCCAGTCGATTGTGAAATATTTTATTTAAAGAAATATAGATATTCATGTGTTAGTGTAGTGTTAACTGCTCAGTACTGCTGATGCTTTCTGCATTCTTTATTGTTATGGGTCTGTGCCAAGCTTTCATAATTTACTGCTCTTCTTCGACATTCTCTTGAGGCTGACAACAACTTGCAGTTCCAAGGAGTGGGCGATGGCTGTGAATGTCTAATGCGACTTGAATATCTAATTTATTTTATCATAAGGTGGCCGTCATAGCTACAACATGGTCTTAGTCCAATGGGCAAGAGGATCTGGGACAATTGTAGATCCTGTTCTCTTTGGCCCCCTACCATCCATGATATCTCAGTCATGATCACTCCCATTCAGCACCCTCCCCTTCTCACTCGTTTCACAGGTTTCCTGCTAGATCGACCTCTTTCTCCCGGAGCCAGTGGAGCTGCTGCTTTTCCCTTGACCACTGGCAGAGTTCCCAATTCAAGAAAACCTGATGTCTGTGCTTAATTAGTTTCCAGTTCTCCTGTTCATTCTTACTAAACAAGTCCTTGTGTTTAATTGCTCAGAAAACAAGAATGTTCATACTGAGGAGTGGAAGTTGCCTGTGCATGGGATGTTACACATTACTATCATGACAGAGCATCACATGCCAAATGCTGAAGGAATTCAGCAGGTCAGGCAATATATTGGGTGCCACGGTAGCGCAGCAGTTAACATAGCATTATTACAGGGGTTTGGAGTTCAATTGCGATGTAGTTCTGTAGGACTTCCCCCTGGTTTTCCCCAGCCTGCTCTGGTTTCCTCCCACAGCCCAAAGATATACCAAGTAGCTTAACTGATTGTTGTAAGTTGTCCCGCGATTATATTACAGTTTTTCGGGGTTGTGGGGTTGCTGGGATGGGTGGCTCAAAGTGCCAGAAGGGCCAACTCCACACCATGTTGCTAATAATAAAAACTTATGGAAGGGAATATACAGTCGATGTTGCAGACCTAAACCCCTCATCAGGAATGAGTTCCTCCGGAATTTTGTGTGTGTTGCTCTGGATTTCCAGCATCTGCAGAATCTCTGATTTGTGGTCACGACAGAATCCAGTTGCAAGGCATTTCAAGGTGACTGAAAAACAGGCTCCTCAGGCGTGGATAACTTCTTTTCCTGTAAATGAGTACAGGGAAATGAACCTCAAGATAGTAAATAGTTAACATTTATGCAATTTTATAACTTTGAGATTTGAACTTGGAAAGGGGCCCAGTGACAATGTGTAAGAGAAAATATAGGTCTCCATCTGTCTGGCAGGGCACCCCTCAGGTGTCTCCATACACTAAGTGCTTAGAGCATGTTGAGGTGGCATTAGTAATCATGCAATGCACAAGTGACTCTTATCCTATGAGGTCAATTCAAGTATATGGAACTAGCACATAGTATGATCTCCGCACTGGAAATCAGGTGCAAACAGAAGGAGAAAGCTCGACTCTTTAACAGATCATTGTTTGGCCATTCATCTGGAGGAAAGTTAAATAAGGACAGCTGGGCTCACCATTAAAAATTGAGGAGACTCTTGAATTTGCATTCAGGGAAGCTGTATATTGGATTTTATAAAACAATGAAACAATGAATGAATGTTTGTCAAGCCAAATGACCACTTAATTTTTTTCTGATATGAGGTCTGTGAGAATGTCTGTTAATAGCTGGATTCATTCTTCAGGCTTATCAAAGTGCATGACCATTTTTCCAACATTGTATTTCATCTGTGGAGAGAGAAGCAGAGTTAACATTACAACATGACAATGGTCATGCACTTGGATATGTAAATCCAAGGAATGTTATGTGTCCTGACACAAGAATGTTGTGCGCTATAAGATCATGAAAAGTGTCCACTAAAATATCTAACTGAGTGTGTTAGTGGACACACTTGTTGTTTGAACGAAAGAAACCAGATTGAGTTGATGGCATGAGAACATAAAATCAGAGTTTGTCATTCTCTTGGTTGCTCTGTGCTTACAAATCTTATGCAAATACTGGGCTGTTCTTTAATTTTCTTTGGACTTTGCCCAGACCAGGATCGCGAGCGGTGTCTGGGGTCCGGGGTGGTTTACGAGTCAGTCAGAAATCAGAGCTTCCCCAACGACAGCAACAACCAAGTGGAGAAGGAATCGTGAGCCGAGAAATCTTTATAGAAATCTTTGTGATTTGCTATGTTATATTTTGTATGGTTTATTTGTGCTTTCTATTTTATGATAATAAATTAGGCTTAAGTTACTTCGTGGTGCTTGTACCCTTATTTTCACATCTCCTGTACACTCGAATTGTTGTGTCTGATCAACCCAGTCTGTTACACAAGCTGAGGGTGTGTGGTAGAAATCTGATCCTCGTCATAGATCAGATGCTTTTCCAAGTCTTAATCTGGAGATTATCATGTCAAGTTGTTCATCTTTTCAGCCTTACCCACCCCTAGGAATTGGTAGAACTGGTCGTTATTCTTTCATTCGACTGTAACTCACTTGAATAAAAAAAATACTGCAGATGCTGAAATTGTGAATGAAAAACAGAAAAGGCAGAAAATTGACCTCCATCAAGGTAACAAAGCACACTAAAGAACAAGTTACAACTGTCTACCCTTCATAATTTTTGACATTTGGGTTCCAATCAACTGCAGCTTCAGTCTGAAGCCCCGATCAGACCATGGGAATCTTTACAAAATTCACAGTCTCAAAAATATTTTAAGTGCTTCCTTAGTGTACCAGAAATAAGCCAACACTGGACCATCCAACATCACTAGGAAAGACCTTCTCAACCCAGTGAACAAGAAATCAATGAAGAGCAAAATGAGGCAGGATATAAATCAGGTGAGCCTTCAAATTCCCATCTTATGGGTCAGGTTAAAATCAACCCCACCCAAAACCCCACATTTCAGGTTGTTTGGTAAGAATTGTGTTGGCTTCTGACTCCAAGATGAGCACTTTACAAAGGACCCTCTTGATCCTTCCTATTAAAGAGATAGAAGGGCCCATTACTAATAATCATAATTTTGAATATCCTTCAGAGGTAATAGATTTCTTGAATACAGAGGAGTCATTCAAGTAGATGAGTTGTCACTCTCAAGATCTTAAAACATCAATTATCTAAGAAATGTGGAATAAATTTTTAACCAGCAAAAAGCTTCTGAAATTCTATCTCATTTTAATAGCTCATTTCATTTGCCTCATTTTGTAATCTAATTGCAATGTCAGATCTTTTACAATTAAACCTTCATCATAAACCATACTTCCAGTAGAAAATCAAACAGATTAAAGGACATACAATGACAGGCTGATCACGAGCAGTGGTGAAAGGATCAGAAATTAAAACTTCATGTCATTCTTTCTGATAAATTCCAATTCATTCAAAACTGAAATTTCAATCATTCATTATTACATGACAGCTACTTCCATGGAAGTATTAATTAGTGGTTCTAAGTTCAAATTCCAGACATTTATCTGAAATGAAAACTCCTATGGAATGAGTGAACCAACCTGAGATAATTTGTTTTAGGATGGCATTTGAATGACTCCCTGCCAATAAGTGAAAGTCCAAATCACTACAGGCACCAGGAAGTCTAAAAGAAAACACTGGGAAAACTCAATAGGTCAGGGAACATCTGTGACAAGAAAAGCATTTAACATTTCAGTCTGAAAACATTTGGTTAGATCTGTTTTTATTCTGATTAAGTGATTTTGACCTGAAACATTAACTCTACTTCTCGTTCAAAAGATGCTGAATCTATTGAGTGTTGCTAGTACCTATGTCAGTCTCCCCACGAGGGGTACAATGATATAGTGACAAAACTAGTGGATGAGTAATTCAAACTGATAAATTCAAATCAGACCACAGGAGTTTGGGATTTCACACACCATTTTTAGCTGGGCATTTTTAGCCTAGAACTCCTTGCCTTCCAGCATATGGTCTGCAGAGATTCAAAATCAGATTTCTCAATGGAAAACTAGAAATTAATAATCAATAATCATCAGCAAATTTTAAAATCTTGGCTTCTGTAATTCCCTCTGCAACTAGATCCTTGACTTCCTCATCAGAACATGACAGTCAGTACATGATGCACCATCAATAACTCACGCCGAGACTTAGGAAGTGAGATTATCGGCTTTTATTGACTGAAGGACAACACTACATCCTGGGGAAAATGAGGGAGAGCAGCAGGCCACAGTCGCCTTTATACAGGGGTCTGTGGGAGGAGCCACAGGGGTAGTCAGCAGGGTCTTGGGAGGAGCCACAGGAGCAGTCAGACAGGTATATCTAGTTCACCACAGTACAGAATGGAAATAGCATCCTCTCACTAACAATCAGCACTGGCACACCTCAGGGGTGTGTGCTTAGCGCACTGCTTTTCTCTCTCTACATCCACGACTGTGTAGCTGGACACAGCTCAAATGCCATCTATAAGTTTGCTGATGTTAATGATGACAGTTGTTAGCAGGATCCCAGAGGGTGGTAAACAGGTGTACAGGAGTGAGATAGATCAGCTGGTTGAGTGATGACAATAAACAACCTTGCAAACAGTGTCAGTAAAACCAAGGAACTGATTGTGGACTTCAGAAAAGTTAAGTCGAGGGAACACATACCAGTCCTCATCAAGGGATCAGCAGTGGAAGGGGTGTGCAGTTCCAAGTTTTTGGGTGTCAACATCTCTGAAGGTCTATCCTGGGCCCAGCATATTGATGCAATTACAAAGAAGGTATATCAGCAGCTATATTTCATTAGGAGATTGAAGAGATTTGAGATGTCGCCAAAGACACGTGCAAATTTCTACAGATGTACCATGGAGAGCATTCTAACCATCTGGTATGGAGGGGACACTGCACAGGATCAGAAAAAGCTACGGAATTTGTGAACTCAGCCAACTCCATCATGGGCACTAGTCTGCACAGCATAGAGGACAAATTCGAAAGGTGATGCCTCAGAAAGCCGGCACCCATCATTAATGACCCCCATCACCCAGGACATGCCCTCTTCCTTTTGCTACCATCAGGGAGGAGTACAGGTGCCTGAAACCACACACTCAACATTTTTAGGAACAGGTCCACCCTCAGATATCTGAACAGACAATGAACCAATCCATGAAAACTACCTCGCTGTTTTTCCTCTTTATTATTTGAGCTATTTATTTAATTTATATACAGTGCATATTATAAGTATTCACCCCACTCCACCCCCAGAAGTTTGCATGTTTTATTGTTTTACAACATTGAATCACAGTGGATTTAATGTGGTTTTTTTGACACTGAACAACAGAAAAAGACTTTCATGTCAAAGTGAAAACATCTCTGCAAAGTGATCTAAATTAATTACAAATATAAAACACAAAATAATTCATTTCATAAGTATTCACACCCCTTAACATGACACACCAAATATCACAAATGCAGCCAATTGGTTTTAGAAGTAACATAATTAGATAAATAGAGATCTATTTTTGGAGACCTGTGTGTAAAATCAATTGATTTTGGTAAAAATACACCTGTATCTGGAAAGTCCAACTGCTGGTGAGTCTGTATCCTGGCAAAAACTACACAATGAAGACAAAAGAACACTCAAAGCAACTCCACAAAAATGTTATTGAAAAGCACAAATCAGGCAATGGATATAAGAACATTTCCAAGTCATTGAATATCTCTTGGAGTACAGTGAAGTCAATCATCAAGAAATGGAAAGAATATGGCACAGCTGTAAACCTGCCTAGAGCAGGGCAAGTCATCCTCAAAAACTGAGTGACTGTTCAAGATTGGGACTAGTGAGGGAAGTCACCAAGAGACCTATGACAACTCTGGAGGAGTTACAAGGCTGAGATGGGAGAAACTGCAACATACAACAACTGTAGCCTGGGTGCTTCACCAGTCACAGCTTTATGGGAGAGTGGCAAAGAGAAAGCCACTGTTGAAAAAAATTCACATGAAATCTCAGCTAGAGTTTGCTAGAAGGCATGTGGGAGACTCTGAACTCAGCTAGAAGGTTCTATGATCTGGTAAAACCAAAATTGAGCTTTTTGACCATCAGGCTAAACACTATGCTTGGCGTAAGACAAACACATATCATCACAAACACACCATCCCTACTGTGAAGCACGGTGGTGGCTGCATCATGCTGTGGGGATGCTTCACTGCAGCAGGCCTTGAAAGGCTTGTGACGGTAGAGGGGAAAATGAATGCAGCAAAATACAGAGAATTCCTGGAGGAAAACCTGATGCAGTCTGCAAGAGAACTGCGACTTGCGAGAAGATTTATTTTCCAGCAAGACAATGACCCCCAATCATAAAGCCAAAGCTACACAGGAATGGCTTAAAAACAATAGAGTTAATGTCCTGGAGTGGCCAAGTCTGAGTCCAGATCTCAATCCAATTGAGAATTCGTGGCTGGACTTGAAAAGGGCTGCTCACTCACGATCCCCATGCTGACAGAGCTTGAGCAGTTTTGTAAAGAAGAATGGGGGAAAATTGCAGTGTCCAGATATACAAAGCTGATAGAGATTTATCCACAAAGACTGAAGGCTGTAGTTTCTCCTAAAGGTGCATCTACTAAATACTGGCTTGAAGGGGATGAATGCTTAAGCAATCAATTATTTGGTGTTTTATATTTGCAAATACTTTAGACCACTTTGTAGAGGTCTGTTTTCACTTTGACATGAAAGAGTCTATTTCTGTTGATTGGAGTCAAAAAGGCCAAATTAAATCCACTGTGATTCAATGTTGTAAAACAATAAAACATGGAAACTTCCAAGGGGTGGGAGGGTGAGTACTTTTAACAGGCACTGCATACAATGGATTCCAGTTAACTGGGCCATTGGTTAATCAGCACAGCTGATTATTGGAGACAACTCTTAAAGAACAAAAAGTAGTCAAGAAAATAGCCAGGATTCCCTTCATTTATTTGGGACACCATGCCACATAATTGGGACAAGAGACTATTGCTGAATTATTGCAGAACTTGTGTCAGTCATGTGCCATCAGACAAAGGAATGGTTTTTAAATAGCATCAGCTGAACGTGTTTTCGTTATGTGATCGATTTGGGCCAATGGACGCCAATTCAAAAAGCAGTGATTTGTCATCATTTTGTTTCTTTACTTTGACTTTTAAAAATTTCAGACTCATGCCAAGATGCCACGAAAAGATTTGACACCAGCTGAAAAATTACCCTACTGGACCAAATTGAAAGCCATCTGCCTAACACCATTCATTGTCAGCTGGCAGAGATCACTGGAATGCCAATATTTACAATCACAAGCTTGGTACATCTGTGAGAAGAATATGCATTACACAAGGGACAAAAGAGAACATTCTGAAAACAAAAGTGTGAGGGTAAGGATCCAGATGTTGAAGAGGCCTTCAATCAATGGTTTTCCATTGTAACTGGATGAGGTGTGCATGTCAGTGGACCAATGTTAAAAAAAATGTCAGAGGAGCTGGCTAAGAAGACGGACACGAAGATTTAAAACAACATGTAGTTGGTTGTCTTGATGGAAATGTAGACACCAAATTAATCTTCAAAGCACACGGCAATGAAGATAGTGCTGATGCTGTAAGTGCAGAAAGCTGGAAATCTACAAAACTCCCTGACTTGCTTCAAAAATTTTGTGCAGATGATATCTACAGAGCTGACGAAACAGGCCTTTTTTTAAAGCCAGCCAGCCAGATTGTTCCCTTGACTACAAACATGCAACACTATCAGGTTCAAAGAAAACAATGAATCGCATAATGGATCAATTATCTGCACAGGGTGTCAGCGCTGATTTGTTCATTTACAGTCAAAAGAACACAGCAGTGTATGCTACTGGATGAATTCCTCTGGCAATAACTTTGAGGAACTATTACACAGTTTTATAGCATTGTAGTAGTATTCCTAGGGTTCTATTTTTTCTGAATTATATTTAAATACATAACTTATTACTTGGTTAAATGGTAGCTTGTATTGCTTGCACATTTTTAACTATTTCCATGAGACTTTGGCTAATTGGAGCAGCGCTTAATTGGGTCAAAATGCTCCGTGTCCCGATTCACCAGAATCCACTGTATATATTTCTTATTGTAACTTATAGTATGTTTCTATGTTAAGCACTGTACTGCTGCTGCATACGTTCGTGATATTAAACCTGATTCTGATTCCGAGAGGTGCAGTTAGTAGTTTGTTGTTCTCATACACGAGGAAATCTGCAGATGCTGGAAGTTCAAGCAACACACACAAAATGCTGGTGGAACACAGCAGGCCAGGCAGCATCTATAGGGAGAAGCACTGTCGACGTTTCGGGCCGAGACCCTTCGTCAGGACTGACTGAAAGAAGACATAGTAAGAGATTTGAAAGTGGGAGGGGGAGGGGGAGATCCAAAATGATAGGAGAAGACCGGAGGGGGTGGGATGAAGCCAAGAGCTGGGAAGTTGATTGGCAAAAGGGATACAGAGCTGGAGAAGGAAGGGGATCTTGGGACGGGAGGCCTAGGGAGAAAGAAAGGGGGAGGGGAGCAGCAGAGGGAGATGGAGAACAGGCAAAGAGTGATTATAAGAGGGGCAGAGAGAGAGAAAAAAAGGAAAAAATAATTAATAAATAAATAGATAGATAGATAAATAAATGGGGTAAGAAGGGGAGGGGGGCATTAACAGAAGTTAGAGAAATCAATATTGATGCCATCAGGTTGGAGGCTACCCAGATGGAATATAAGGTGTTGTTCCTCCAACCTGAGTGTGGCTTCATCTTGACAGTAGAGGAGGCCATGGATTGACATATCAGAATGGGAATGGGACATGGAATTAAAATGTGTGGCCACTGGGAGATCCTGCTTTCTCTGGTGGACAGAACGTAGGTTTTCAGAGAAACAGTCGCCCAGTCTGCATCGTGTCTCAATATTTAAAAGGCCACACCGGGAGCACTGGACATGGTATATCACACCAGCCGACTCACAGGTGAAGTATCGCCTCACCTGGAAGGAATGTCTGGGGCCCTGAATGGTGGTGAGGAAGGAGGTGCAGGGGCAGGTGTAGCACTTGTTCCATTTACAAGGATAAGTGCCAGGAGAGAGATCGGTGAGAAGGGATGGGGGGGGGGGAACAAATGGACAAGGGAGTCGCGTAGGGAGCGATCCCTGCGAAAAGCAGAAAGGGGTGGAGGGAAAGATGTGCTTTATGGTGGGATCCCATTGGAGGTGGCAGAAGTTACGGAGAATTATACGTTGGACCTGGAGGCTGGTGGGGTGGTAGGTGAGGACAAGGGAACCCTATCCCTAGTGGGATGGCGGGAGGATGGGGTGAGGGCAGATGTGCGGGAAATGGGAGAGATGCGTTTGAGAGCAGAATTGATGGTGGAGGAAGAGAAGCCCCTTTCTTTAAAAAAGGAAGACATCTCCTTCGTCCTGGAATGAAAAGCCTCATCCTGAGAGCAGATGTGGCAGAGAGGGAGGAATTGTAAGAAGGAGATGGCATTTTTGCAAGTGACAGGGTGGGAAGAGGAATAGTCCAGGTAGCTGTGCTGATATGTCAATCCATGGCCTCCTCTACTGTCAAGATGAAGCCACACTCAGGGTGGAGGAACAACACCTTATATTCCGTCTGGGTAGCCTCCAACCTGATGGCACGAACATTGATTTCTCTAACTTCCGTTAATGCCCCTCCTCCCCTTCTTAACCCATCCTTTATTCATCTATTTATGTGTGTGTGTGTGTGTGTGTGTGTGTGTGTGTGTGTGTGTGTGTGTGTGTGTGTGTGTGTGTGTGTGTGTGTGTGTGGTGTGTGTATGTATGTATGTATGAATTTATTATTTTTCCCTTTTTTCTCTCTCTGTCCCTCTCACAATCACTCCTTGCCTGCTCTCCATCTCCCTCTGGTGCTCCCTTCCCCCTTTCTTTCTCCCTAGGCCTCCCGTCCTATGATACACTTCCTTCTCCAGCTCTGTATCCCTTTTGCCAATCAATTTTCCAGCTCTTAGTTTCATCCTACCCTCTCCTGTCTTCTCCTATCATTTTGGATCTCCCCCTCCCCCTCCTACTTTCAAATATCTCACTATCTCTTCTTTCAGGTAGTCCTGACGAAGGGTCTCGGCCCGAAACGTCGACAGTGCTTCTTCCTATAGATGCTGCCTGGCCTGCTGTGTTCCACCAGCATTTTGTGTGTGTTGTTGTTCTCATGTTGTGTGTTGCCTGTTAAACCACCACATCTCAAGCTTCTCATTCAAACAGCACTACTCCTGTTATGTTGCATTGTTCAAATAAAGGTCTCTTTTCAATGACAAGCTGGATAATGCAAGTTAGATTACTGCTGATAGGTTTGCTGTGCCCTTAATATCACAACCCAAGAATATACCTCTTCACGCGTTATGGAATTCCGTAGCCAGTTCACAAAATCAAATCCACTAATGTCATCTTCAAAGAGACATGGCAATGCACATCCATAACAAACTGAATGGGGTAACACTTAATTCAAGAGAACAAAGAAAAGGAGATATAAGTGATAAAGCTGAAACAAATTAATGGATTTTTGATCAATAAATTAGTAAATTGGTTTACTATTGTCAAGCGTATCAGGTACACGGATTGTTTTTCATGGCATCCATATAGACCATAGTGCATTGAGGTGGTAAAAGGAAAAACAATAAAAGAATGCAGAATAAAGTGTTACAGTTCAGTGAAAGTGCAGTGTAGCCAAATAATCAGGTGCAAGGCCACAACAAGGTAGATTGCAAGGTTAACAGCCCACCTTATCGTACCAGATAACCATTCAATATCCTTCTAACAGTGTGATAATATCTGTCCTTGCGATAGGTGGTACAGATGTTCAGGCTTTTGTTTCAGATTTGTAAATATTATATGAATCAATGGATGATGGATTAGGGTAGGAAGGTGGAACTGAGCAAAAAGATCAGCTTTGGTCTTACTGAATGATGAAAGTGCCTCCTCTTGCTTCTGTTTCTTGTACCATTTTGATATTTGATCAGCATGAAAGCAAACTGAACACAATTCAAGACATCACTCACCAATAGACAGAGGAAGCATAGTAAATACTGTAAAAATCATGACCACAGTTCAGTTTTAACACCAATCATTTGATGCCCTAGCATGGGCCCACATAAATGTAAAAACATTGCAAGATTAAATTTCGCAAAATAAGGAAAAATAATGGTTACAGTTTTGATAAATTTGTATGTAGTTTTGAAATTGTATAAAGTGCTGACTACCAGCAATACCAGGTTTTTTGCTTACTTTGACTTTAATTACATAGTAACTTCAGAAATAACATCTGCTGTGGTTTTGCACCTCATCAGATCAGAATGTGCTGAAAAATCTCACTTTGGAGGTTATTTTTGTCTGTGAACAACAACAAAGTGCTCAAATCGTAATATAAAACTTAAGGATTTTTATAATGTTCTGCTGAATTCCAGCTGTTTTGCATTTTCTATTTCTTCATTATCATGTAATTCTTTGTCACAGTTCTCATATAATTTATGCTTCATGACCACCTCTTCTAATATCATAAAGTCCTGTGCACTCTTACCTTTACTTTTTTTGTATTCCGTTGTCATGAATATTCAGATAAACTAAATTTCTATGCAAATTAAACTCCGAATAAGAAACACCAATAACATAATCAGATGGCCCTATTAATAAAAGCAACAAGGAAACTGGTGATATTGTAAAATGCATCCAAATCACTTCATGATGCCACAAGTCTAATTTTCATTTGGTTTTAGTTTCTGCTCTATTTTCTGTGAAATGCTCATTGTGTATTACAGGCCCTTCAACAGCAAGCTCTGCTGATTGTTAGCTGCAACGCATTTCCTTCAGCAAAATTCCCAGTGGGATCCTTCATTCTTCATACACTGACTTGCTCTGCGCTTGTTCATAAAGCTGAACAGAATTATTTCTACCGCACTGACATTCTGACTTTACTCATTTCACTGACAAGTCAACGTGACAGAGATCTTCAAAGGAACTAAATTCAATGAATTGGTCTCAGCGTCACACCTAATTAGCATCCCCTGGTATTGAAACCATTAGCTTGATGAGTGAAAACCACAAGTGAATACTAATTTGGACTCATTCCCTCAGGACAATAATTGGAGGTGACACCATTAAAGATATGACACTTCAAAGCTGATAAAAAAAATACTGGCAACTGTCACCTTAATATACAAATACCTAAATTTAGGTATAAACATGGAAGAGTATTTTTAAATCTATTTCTTCTTCAATTATCTTCTACTCATCATAACAGAATTCAAATATTATTCTGAAATGAAATAATGTTCAATATTTTGCCGGTGATGATAGTGCTGAGTAAATCTAGACTGTAACACTGATGGTCCAAATGTGATGGTTTGTTGCACATCACTTTCCATGTGGGAGAAATCAAGAGACGTGCTGCTCTGTCAACAATAAAGCATCTCTAACAACAGCATATCCTGATGCACTTGGCAGAAGCATTATCAAACTAAACTTTTACTGTGATTTCCAGGAAGACATGTTGAGACAGATAATCAAAGAAGGAAATAGGTTTTAAGGAGCATCATAAACATGGAAAGAAAGATACTTCAAAGACTACAGTATCTGAGTTAATAGATAGGTCCTTAACACCATGATTCCTAAATCCATCTTGAACCCTTCCAAACAGGGTAACATTGGTCAGGAATACAAGCAGAACGACTCAATGTTCTTTTAATGGTCTTGTATGACAAATACTTCCCTACACCAGGATGCTGAACTCTTTTAACCATGTTTCCTTTCACATTTAAACCCTACTCAGATACACAGTCATCTTGACTGGCGTGAGAGGGGAACTGGCTCAAGTTAACTGGAAAGGGACACTTGCAGGAGAGACAGCAGAGCAGCAATGGCTGGAGTTACTGCAAAAAATGAGGGAAGTGCAGGATAAATATATTCCAAAGACGAAGAAATTTTCAAAGGGAGGAAGGACACCACTGTAGCTGACAAGTGAAGTCAGAGCCAAAGTAGAAGCAAAAGAGAGGTCAAATAAGGAAGCCAGAGCTAGTGGGAAGATAGAGGATTGGGAAGTTTCTAAAAACTTGCAGAAGGAAACTAAGAAGACCATTTGGAAGGAAAAAATGAATTATGAGAGGAAGCTGGCCACTAATATCAAAGAAGATACAGTACAGCTTTTTTAAGTATATAAAGGGTAAAAGAGAGTCAAGGGTAGATATAGGACCAATATAAAATGATGCCGGAGATATTGTAATGAGAGGTACAGGAGATGGCAGAGGAACT
The DNA here is from genome assembly GCF_048418815.1 of Hemitrygon akajei. NCBI lineage: Eukaryota > Metazoa > Chordata > Chondrichthyes > Myliobatiformes > Dasyatidae > Hemitrygon > Hemitrygon akajei. Next base: position 61,134,359 of record NC_133128.1, read on the forward strand.
GAATGCGTAGTTTGCATCAGTCTTCACAATGGAAGACGTCTGCAGTATACCAGACATTTAAGAGTGTCAGGGAAGTGAAGTTTGGGCAGTGAAAATTACGACTGAGAAGGTGCTCAGGAAGCTTTATGGTCTGAGGGTAGATAAATCTCCTGGACTTGATGGAATGCACCCTTGGGTTCTGAAGGAAGTACCTGGAGAGATTGTGGAGGCATTAACGATGATCTTTCAAGAATCAATAGATTCTGGCATTGTACCGGATGACTGGAAAATTGCAGATGTTACTCCACTATTTAAGAAGGGTGGGAGGCAGCAGAAAGGAAATTATAGACCTGTTAGCCTGACATCAGTAGTTGGGAAGTTGTTGGAATCAATTGTTAGGGATGAGATTACAGAGTATCTGGAGACATATGACAAGATAGGCCAAAGCCAGCATGGTTTCCTGAAAGGAAAATCCAGCCTGACAAACCTACTGCAATTCTGTGAGGAAATTACAAGCAGGGTAGACAAAGGAGATGCAGTAGACATGGTGTACTTGGATTTTCAGAAGGCCTTTGACAAGGTGCTGCACATAAGGCTGCTTAGCAAGATGAGAGCCCATGGAATTACAGGGAAGTTATTAGTGTGGATGGAGCATTGGCTGGTCAGCAGAAAACAGAGAGTGGGAATAAAGGGATCCTATTCTGTCTGGCTGCCAGATACCAGTGGAGTTCCACAGGGGTCAGTGTTGGGACTGCTGCTTTTAATGATGTATGTCAATGATTTGGACTACGGTATTAATGGATTTGTGGCTAAATCTGCCAATGATACAAAGATAGGTGGAGGAGTGGGTAGTGTTGAGGAAACAGAGAGCCTGCAGAGAGACTTAAATAGTTTAGGGGAATGGGCAAAGAAGTGGCAAATGAAATACAATGTTGGAAAATGTATGGTCATGCACTTTGTGGAAGAAATAAACAGGCAGACTATTATTTAGATGGGAAGAGAAATCAAAATGCAGAGATGCAAAGGGGCTTGGGAGTCCTTGTGCAGGATACCCTGAAGGTTAACCTTCAGGTTGAGTCAGTGGTGAAGAAGGCAAATGCAATGTTGCCATTTATTTCTAGAGGTATAGAATACAAGAGCAGGGATGTAATGTGGAGGCTCTATAAGACATTCATGAGGCCACACTTGGGAGTGTTGTGTGTAGTTTCGGGCTCCTTATTTTAGAAAGGATATACTGACATTGGAGAGGGTTCAGAGAAGATTCACGAGAATGATTCCAGGAATGAAAGGGTTACCATATGAGGAACATCTGGCAGCTCTTGGGCTGTATTCCCTGGAGTTCAGAAGAATGAGGGGGGATCTCATAGAAACGTTTCAAATGTTAAAAGGCCTAAACAGATTAGGTATGGCAAAATTATTTCCTATGATAGGGGATTCTAGGACAAGAGGGCACGACTTCAGGAGTGAAGGACATTCTTTTAGAACTGAGATGCAGAGAAATTACTTTAGTCAGAGGGTGGTAAATCTGTGGAATTTGTTGCCACAAGTGGCTGTGGAAGCCAAGTCATTGGGCATATTTAAGGCAGAGATAGATAGGTTCTTGATTAGCCAGGGCATCAAACAGAATGGGGAGAAGGCAGGGGAGTGGGGATGACTGGAGGAATTGGATCAGCCCATGATTAAATGGCGGAGTAGACTCGATGGGCCAAATGGCCTACTTCTGCTCCTATATCTTATGGTCCTATGGTCTTATCTTTAACTGTTAGACTTCAAACACTATTCTTCCTGGTGATCAGTTTTGCTTCTGTACTTATGATTTATTACATCTCGTCTGGTTTGTTCCTGGAGCCACCCTTTAGTATGATGAAATCTTGGCATGTCAATTGATTGACACATTCTCTCTTCTGATGACACAGTCTTAAACCACTCTGTATCTGGTGAATGCATTAATGGGTTGATTTAATAAATCAATCCATTGTCTTATGGAATTGTCATTCTGTTTGATGTTTGACCATTCTCACATACAAAAGGTATTTCGAAAGGGAGAAGTTCTGAGTTAATCAGCAGTTTTGAACATTGGTAAATGGGTTCTACCAAAGTAATGCCATTGATGTTAACATTTCCAAAAATTGTGAGGACAAATGCAAATTTGCTGCAACCTGTCATATTGAAATGCCAATCTTGTGTCAGCTTGATTATCGGAGTTCAATGGGCAGTATAGGAAGCCAGACTTGAATACAGCCACATTGTTACATGGCCTGGTTACTGTAGCTGTTTTCCTGCTTAATGTATTCATAAAAACAGTCACTCATATCAACATCCTGTATGAAAAACTTCACTACATTGCTTCATCTCAATGCCTTCTTTAAAGCTGTATTTAAGAGCCTTGTTGGTTCCTCATGACAGGCCAGGGTATAAAACAGACTGTGGCACCACTGTGGGCTTTATATGTGGACAGGTAAAGCAAAAAGGCCTGCTTCCTTTCTCTATGAATTTATGACCTCATGACTCAATGACAGAGTGCATCTTAACCGAGTGGGGGGAGCGGGACTGATGGTTAACAGGAAGTTGGGGGTGAAGGTGGGAGTGGTTTACAGGACTGGGACCATGATTGCCATGGTCAATTGCCATAGGGGATTCTATGGTACTATATTAATGTGATGGTGAAGTGGGCTGAAAAATCATAGATGGAGTTTAATCCAGACAAAGGAGAGGTGATGCATTCTGAGAACATTAATGAAGTTAGAATATACACCATGAGCATTGAAGTCACAGTCTGTATTGAGTAACAGAGGGACTTCGGAGCACATCCATAGATCTTTTAATCCATAGCCCTTGCAGGTTGCAACACAGGTAGAAAACATTGACAGGAAGGCTTATGGAATACAGGCTTCATTAGTCGAGGTGGGTTATGCTCCGAAGTACAGTGTGCAGTTCTGGTCACCAAGCTAAAGGAAGGATGTGGTGGCACTGGTGAGGGTGCAGAGTAGATTCACTAGGACAGTGCATGAATAAAGCAACACAGTTTTGAGGAGAAACTGATGAAGATGGGTCTGCTCTCCCTGAAGCAGAGGGTAAGAGAGGACATAACTTAAAAATATGTTTTTTGATAAAATCATGAGAGCTGCAGATGGATTGACTGCAGCAAGCTGTTTCCCATATCAGAGGCAGGTAAAACTTAACTAGATTTAGGAAGGGGATGGGGAGATTTAGAAAGGGAGTTCTATTTTCACTCAGAGAAAGGTAAATACTTGGAATGTACTACCGGAGAGAATGGTTGAAGTCAGGTCACTGACAGCATTTAAGAAGTCTGAATGAGCTCTTGACTCTCCTGAGCATAAAGAATATGAACCAGCTGCTGGGAAGTGGGATTAGCATGAAAGGGCACCCACTGTCTGGCATGAACAAGTTGGACTGAATGGCCAGTTTACACACTGTGCTGTTCCATGACTCTGTGCCTCTCCTAAGCCAGGTCAAAGTTTATGTAGGAAGTTCTCCAAGCTGAACTTAATGCCTGATACCTTCATGTCAAGTCAAGTCAAGTCACTTTTATTGTCATTTTGACCATAACTGCTATGTACAGTACATAGTAAAATGAGACAACGTTTTTCAGGACCATGGTGTTACATGACACAGTACAAAAACTAGACTGAACTACGTAAAAAGAACACAGAGAGAAAAAAAAACAACTACACTGGACTACAGACCTACTCAGGACTGCATAAAGTGCACAAACAGTGCAGGAATTACAATAAATACTGTAATAAACAGGACAATGGGGCAGTAAGGTGTCAGTCCAGGCTTTGGGTATTGAGGAGCCTGTTAGCTTGGGAGAAGAAACTGTTACCTAGTCTGGTTGTGAGAGCCCAAATGCTTCGGTGCCTTTTCCCAGATGGCAGGAGGGAGAAGAGTTTGTATGAGGGGTGCGTGGGGTCCTTCATAATGCTGTTTGCTTTGCGGATGCAGCGTGTCGTGTAAATGTCCATGATGGCGGGAAGAGAGACCCCGATGATCTTCTCAGCCGACCTCACTATCCGCTGCAGGGTCTTGCAATCCGAGATGGTGCAATTTCCAAACCAGGCAGTAGGAGAGGTCATGGAGGGACTTGGAAAAAGTGCCTGAGGGTCTTAAGGTTTAGTACAGTCAGAAAGAGAAACAGGTACAGATGAGATGGGCGGACAAGACATTAATGGAAGTAAGATGGGGGAACAGAGGTCTCGATGAGCAGATGTTTGCACTGAGTGTAGGTGAAATAACCCTGAGGGATTCCATAGTAACAATGCAGGGATGATACTCTAGGCACGATTCAACAAATTAGAATAAAAGCAAGCAAGAGCAGTTCCACCCAGCTGCACAAAGGAATGGAGACTTGCCATGTGTTCACAATCAGCACTCGCACAGTGGAATTGCCACTCTGTGGGAGCTCAGCAATATCGTTGGCCTTGCCTCCGATTTAGTAAATTTACTATAGTAGCAGCATTCATACATTCCATTTAGTGTAGAATCAAAATCAAAGTGCTATGAACACCTTTCATTTAGTGATTTTCAGCAGCACTGCAGTGCCAGAATGAAAGCTATGAAGATATCTCATTTGTCTGCAATCATAAAGAAAACTGTGTAGCCCTGCACTTCCACAGGGATAAGCATGAATGCTACACAAGCTAATTATTTAGTAAACTATAAGAATACTGTGGACACCCTGCTGCTCACAGTGGGGCCAGAATATGCATTCAGTGATGGATCAATAACATTACATTTTTTGACGATAGATCTCAAATAACAGGATATATGAGATCAAACCATTTTGTGAATTGATCTAAAGCTACTTGACCTCAGGAAAAATGCACAGTCTATCTAGATAGACTGTTCACAGGAAATCACATTCAAACTGTTTCAGTTTACGTTACCTATAAAATGGAAGAATCTAGTTCAGGATACAGGGGTCTCTGCATGTTTGATAGTATTATTTGCCATTGTTATTTAAAGGTTACTTGCATCTCTACAAGGCTTACTCCCTCTATCACATGCCATTTATCAATCAAGCGAAAGGAGACTCCTGAAAGAGTAGATATTGATTACCTTGAAATCTAAGAGAGAGGAGAATAGAGTTAGCTTTTAAAATAGAAGAGTAGTTGTAATAAATATAACAATTTTGATTGAGGCATGTGCAACAACCCTTCAGACCTTCCAGTTTATGGTGAACTTCCTTCCAGCTCTGGTGAAGTTCAGCAACTACTTTTCCATAGCAAACAAAACAATGGAAACAACCAAATACTTCAGTAATAATTATTTTCTGGCAAACGATCACTGCAAAACAATGGCCTGTAACTTCCTTTTGGAGTTGGAGGGAATTCAATGCAGCAGAACAGAGGCAAGGCAGCGAGCCCGTCACCAAGAGCGAGGAAAGACCTGAGATTCGATCAATTTAAGCACTGGACTGAAATGGAAAGGTCAGCTGAATCGAGCTGGCGTGGTCCAGGCCCCACAGTGTATCAAAGCAACAGAACCTGATGTTTGAGCGATGATTTAAGTGCCGGGCCAAGTTGATGAAGTCAGGGTGTCAGAGCCAGAGGCAAGGAACAGGCCGGTTTAGCTCGCTGCTCCGCGATGTTTACTCAGCTCTGAGCTGAGTAAAGGTTGTGGCTTCGTGTCTTTGACTCCCTTTCATGGACCTCAGTTCTGAATGCTACTTGTTTGCATTTATTGTTTGCACACTTAGTTTTATTTTCCTCTCTGCACACTGGGCGCTTTTTTAAATGGTTTCTTTGTTTTGTGGCTGCCGGTAAGGAGACAAATTTCAAGGTTGTATAATGCATACGTACTTTGATAATTCATATACTTTGAACTTTGAACTAGAAAAAGTTATTAAATGAAAGTGAGCCACTGTAAAATCTGTTGGTTGAAAAATGTTTGATCAACACTAATAAGGCCATTAACTTCTGGTTCTTGGTACAGAGTGAAACAAACAATGATAAATAAGTAAACACATCTGAAATTCAGATACATTGTTAATTAATCCTGGGTGCAAAGTAGCATGACACATACATTGCATCACTTAAAATGGGAAGGGTAGTTTATGGTACCTCTTCATTAAGTAAAAATTAAGGTGTAAAACTAAAGAAGTCAGAAGGAACCAGCAACAAGAAATTAGTGGTTTATAGAAAGCAAATTGCATGAACCATAGGGGAATTGGGTATACAATAAATGGCAGGATCCGTAAAAGCACTGATGTACAGAGAGATCTTAGTGCTCCGATCCATAGCTTCTACAGCCACGATGAGGATTCTCAAGTTGGAGGAGAAACAACTTATATTTTATCTGGGTAGCCTCCAACCTGATGGCACAAACATTGGTTTCTCTAACTTTGAGTCATTTAACCCCTCCCCCACACCACCCCCTTCCATCTTCATCCATTCCCTACTTTGGTTCCCCTCTTACCTTTTCTCTTCTCGCCACCTGCCTATCAACTCTCCAGGGATCCACCCTCCTCTCCAGTCAGATTCCTTCTTCAGCCCGTTACTTTTTCCACGAATCACCTCCCAGCTTCTTACTTCATCCCTACCTTCCTTCTCACCTGGTTTTACCTATTACCTTCTACCTTGTAATCTTTTCCTTCCTTCCATCTTCTTATTCTGGTGTCTTCCCTGTTCCTTTCTGGTTCTGATGAGGGGCCCTGGCCCAAAACATCGACTGTTTATTCCTTTGCATGGATAATGCCTGACCTGCTGAGTTCCTCCAGCATTTTGTATATGTTACCTGAAAGTGGCATCACAAGTAGTAAAGAAGGCTGATGATGTGCTTCCCTTCATCAGTTAAGGAACTAAATATAAGAGTTAGGAATTCATGTTGCAGTTGTATAAAACTTCAATTAAGCCACCAAAAGGCAATTGTATAAAATTCTGATCATCACACAACAGGAAGGATGTGGAGGTTTTGGAGAGAATGCAGAAGAGTTTCTGCAGGATGTTGCCTGGATTAAAGTGTTAGCTGTAAACTGCAGTTGGACAAACTTGGACAGTTTCCTCTAGAGCATCAATGGTTGAGGAGTGACCTGACGGGGATGTATAAAATTATAAGCAGCATAGATAGTCTTTTTCTCAGAGTTGAAATGTCAAATACTAGATGGCATAGCTTTAAGCTGACAGGAAGAAAGTTTAAAGGAAATTTTTTAAAAGAGAGTGGTGGATGCTTAGAACGTGTTGCCAGGGAGGTGGTAGAACCAGATGCGATAACAACAACTAACATGCATTTAGACAGGTACGGAGCTGGGGCATGTAGACCATGTGCTGGCAGATAGAATTAGTTGGATTGTCATTACATGGGCACGGACATGTTGAATGTTGGGCTGAAGGGCCTCTTTCTATGCTGTTCTATGTTCTGTATTCCATGTTCAATGTATGTCCTGGTGCAGCAGCTTTTGCTCTACCAAGATTGACAGCTGAAGATTTCCATGAACTTTTTATCTAATGTCTTGTGGGGGTGTGCCTGATTCTGATTGTTAAAAGTTGCTTCTGTTGTGATTGGTTAGTTTAGAAGCTGCAGCTGCTTTTCCCATTGGATAACTGCCTGGTGACCAGTTTCAAATATCCTGGGTACTTAAAATAACACATAGAAGGGGCTTGCTCTTTCCTTCCTTTGTTTAAGGCAAGGATGCTCAAGACCATTGAGAAGGTATTCTTTACATGCACTTATAACCAAATATCTTTGTTGAAAGTATGCATATCTATTGAATATTCAGCTTTGTAATGTCTGTAACTTGGGGAACGTGAGTGCTTGGTTGAATGTTTATGGTTTGTAAATACATAATTAATATACCTATTCAGACAGAGTGCTTTCTGTATCAATTGCCAGACCCACAAACTTGATTAAACTTTACATCTTATCTACAGGATTCATTATTTATATCATAATTAATAATCAATGTCCAATTAATACGAAGTAGTCAAACTTGTTCAGTTGAAATGGCTTTGGACTCTCTACGCTGGAATAACAGCACTTTGTTATAATGACTTTAGATTTATGTAACTGCATGGTTCCTGGGGATTGACCTCACTGTCTCAGCTCCTTGACCTCATTTCATTGCAGCTGCAGTTGCCTTTGCCTTTAAATCCAAATCTTTTTCCAAAGAAACGTTTTCTCATAATTGATCTTCCTCCAAGTGAGTGCTTTCCGTGAAGCGGTCTGTTAGTGACTGTTCCCACTAGCCCCTTCCTATTGATGTTTGACCTTTTCTGATCTCCTTTGAAGCAATTATGCTAACCAAACCCTGTATCTGATCATGTCTCAACCAGATTTTGCCTCCCCACTAACAAGTTCAAGCATCTTGTGCTTAGCAAATCCTCAATGATTTCATGAGTCTCAACTGCCACACAACACATTACCCTTGTCTCAAATGTTGCACAGTCCTCCTTTCCTAAGTGATCATTTCCCTGACACCCAATGACCATTCTACCCCTTAATCTTCCCTCACCAGCTCCTGTTCAATGGTTAATTATTCTTCGACATTCATTATTCACAATAGTAGGAGACCATGCAAGAAAAGTAAAAAAGATCTTTACCATTTATGAAACATTAGCCCAAAGTTTAGTTTCAGGTAGAAGGAGCCATTACTTACCACAAGAAGCAAGAGATTCCTTTTCAGTAATTAGACAATTACAAAATGGCCAATAAAAAGATGTTGCTACGCCTTTGACTATGATGTTTGTGTCTTCACTGGCCCTTGGAGTAGGTCCAGAAAATTGGAGGGTCGCAAATGTTATACTTTTGTTCAAGAAAGGTAATGGGGATAATCCTGGGAATTACAGACAAGTGAGTTTTATGTCCCTGGTGGGAAAACTATTGGAAAGGAATCTTAGAGACAGGATTTTCGAACTTTAGGGGAAGCATAGTCTGATTAGGGATAGTCACCATATGGTATGATGGCCTTTGTTAGTCAGGGAATTTAGTTCAAGAGCCAGGATTTACCAGGTTGCAGCCTGGATTAGACAGCGTGTTTTATGAGGAAAGGGAGAACAAGCTAGGCTTTATACTTAGGTGTGAAGTAGGATGAGCGGTGACTTGCTAGAGGTATGTAACATATGAAGCACAGACAGAGACGGTGTCTGGTGCCTTTTTCCCAGGGTAGTGATGGCTAATACAAGAAGATATACTTTTAAGGTGATTGGAGGAAAGTATAGGGGGGATATCAGAAATAGGTTTCTTTGCACAGAGTGTGGGAAGACACTACCTGGTTTGGTAGTAGAGGCAAATACATTAGGGACATTTAAAAGACTGTTAAATAGGCACAGTGGACAAAAGATAAATGGAAAGCTCTCCAGGAGGGAAGGATTTGGTTGATCTTGAAGTAGGGTTAAAAGGGCACAACATTGTGTGCCATAGGGCCAGTACCATGTTCTATGTTCAAATAAGCTATCAATTCCTCACCTACCTTTTCCCTCCTGGCAACTACTAGGCCACATTCTAACAAGCTCAATTTTTAACTTTCTTATTTCTAAGAAATGCAGTGGTCTTGCTCCACCAAGCTAAATCCACTATCTTTTATGTCTCCAACCTCTTGCAGCTCCTTTTATATTCCCATTTCTGGCCTCTTGCCTTCTCCTAATTTTAAACACTGCATTAATAACATTGATGATATACTCTCTGCTGTTTAACATCTTTTAAGCACTGTATTCCTTCCCTAAACCAGTCCTCTATCTCTCTCTCCAGTTTTAAAGAAGGTGTTCATTTTTAAACTGATCGCTTTGACCAAAGCTGGTGAATAATATTAAAATGATGATTTAAATAAACCTGCAATTAAAAGTCAGGGTAAGATTGCTCTGAAGAACTGGAGAAAGATTAAAGTGGGAAATTCTAACAGGATTTAAGAAAATTATCACAATGAAGTAAAAGAGGACAATTAAAAAGATGATCACAATTACCATAAAAGAAATTACAATAGATTATTTTACTGTTCAACATGGGACTGTAAAAATGATGTACCAGCCAAGCTTTCTGATTATTGTTATCTTAACTCGAGATTAAGTTACATTTTTAAAAGGTAATGGTAGCATTAATATTCCATTCAGAGAACCTGGTGTAATGAATTATAGTGGACAAAGATAATGAGTTTTTCTGTTGTCAGTACTGAGATTTTGATTTTAGAAGAAGCCTTTGAACCATCTACAAAATGCACTGCCAAAACTTGTCAAGGATTCTTTGCCAGTGACTTCCAAACCCATGATCTCCAACACCTAGAAGGACAAGGATATCAAGTACGTTTGGAATGTCAACACTTGACTTGAATTGATTTTATTACTTACATCTTTCATATACATGAGGAGTAAAAATCTTTACATTACATCTCCATCTAAATGTGCCATTTATAATAATTTATAATAAATAGTATGTACAGCAATATCACATAGAAATACAGTTGTGTCATCATGAACTTGCCAGTTCCTCCTCCAAATCATACAACATCATTACCTACTAATATCCCATCTTTCTCAGTGGATCTAATACTGCAAATTTCTACACTACAGTACCTTTAGTCAAGGTGTTTTGAGAATTCTAGAGAGGGCAAAACGGGACCTTATTCTAGAGTGAGGACAGTAGTCCAAAGATGTTAAGAGATGAAGCTGAAGGCAGAATCAGAAGGGGTGGCGTAAACACAGCATGGGTGGAACTGGGGAAGTGATGGGGTTTGAAGAAAGGGCAAGGAAGATACTGCAGGTTGGGAGGAGTATTGAAATCCAAGAGCTGTTGACATTTGCGATCTTGGATATCTACAATAAATGAAAATTAAATTGTCTGCTGTAATGCTGAACTTGACAGAGGATTAAGAGCCAACATGTTCCTGTAAGGGTAAAAGCCAGGGGTAACAAGTTTTGCAAATGTTGAATATCAAAGAGTATTGAGGATTAGATAAAGAGTACAAAGGAAGCGTATGGCAAATATATGGAGCTGCGGAAAAACCAGTCGCTTTAGAAGGAAATTAGGAAGGCAAAGAGGGGTCATGTAATATCACTGGCAGATTGGATTAAGGTTAATCTGAAGGTATTTTATAAGCATATTAAGGAATAAAAAGGGAATTTATGGCCCATTAGGGACTAAAGAGACAGTCTGTGTATGAAGCCTAAAGGTGTGGAAAAGTTATTTGTTGAATCCAGGGTAGTTTGATAAAATGAATACAAAATTGGCTCTGCAATAGGGGTCAGAGGGTGATGGAAGAGAACATCAGGTCACAATAGCTTTGAGATAGAGTAAACCAGTGTCATTGCAAAAATAGTTAGAGCTTGAATGCACCAATATACACATGACATAAAGCAAAGATGCAATGGAACACTGCCTTAATAATTTACTCTTGATCTCAATCCCCTCAATGTTTCAGTTTCAAAAATGTAATGTTACTCCTGAAAGCATCATTGAATGAAGTTCAAAAGAATTGCACTAAATATTAACCCTACCCAGAAAACATCACACACCTCCAGAAATTAATCACCATTGTAAATATCACTACTTTTGCTCATTTGCAAGTTTTCAAAGAAGCCGAGGGTTTTTCTTTCAGCGCATGGATATTAATAGGTACACTTTAAGAGCTATTAAACATAATTGTTTTTAATTTGCTAATTAACAGACTATTGCACACGTATAATTAGTAAACAGCACAATATATTTTAAAATGTTTTTAATTATTTAAAATCATGTTATTCACATGTGGTGAACTGGATTCTTTGATTAAAATGCTAATTTATATTTATAAACCCATTTTAGTTGCATTAATCAAACTGCACCAAATCAAGTACTATTTTACAATGTAAATTTTAGTTGAAATGAAAGACATTCCAAACCACTCCCAGGCTGCAGTGGTCCATGGCAGATATTACATTCATCAATATGCAAATAAGTCCTAGTAGAAACCTGGGAAAAATCACTTTTCAAAACAAGTGTAATGTGGGTACAACATGCATTCAGAATGTTAATTGAGCTGAAAGCCTTTATCATTAACACAGCAACCAGAGAAAATGTTCTATGCAAAAAGATAGGAGAAGTTAGTGGTGCATGATCTGTGAACAATCCATCCACCATACATGAAATTTGCTAACAGCACAGATGTGCGATTTGGATATTTAAGCAACCTTGTTTCAGACGGGTGTGATGTTCACCCATTTACAGATCTACTGCAAAATTGTGCCAATGCGGCTTACATTTTAACATTACTATTCATAGGAGCAAACTCTTGAGCATAAAAAGAGCAGTCGAATTAACCTCATAATTGTTGATTGCTTACCTTCCAAGGAACAAATAGCATGGGTTTAAAAATTATACCACTATGTTCTGGGGAGAAATAAAACGGATTAGAGAAATTAAAAGAAGCAGGTGAAGTATTATTTTTCATGTCAGCCATGGATAACATGAGATCAATGGAGACATTAATAGTTTCTTCTCCAGGATGCAAACCTGTAGCTAAAATGATGGAGAAACAGGTAAGATACACGGAGAAAATAATTGATACCAGTGAAATGGAACACTTAATATTTCACAGAGAGTTGTTCTCATATTGAATGCAACAAAGAATGTCTGTGTTGAATGATGGAAAAATATAAGGACTGCAAAAAACATTGAAAAAATTATGGTAGCACTGGACTATGTTTTGAAAGGGTCATCACATTGCATAGTATCACTTACCAAAGGAAATGAAATGACTGAGTTTCATTGGTCAGGTCATGAAATGAAAGTTGTTGTGGACAGGGCTTCATTAATAAAAAAAAGCTACTTACCAACTATCAGGAGAATGAAATAAAATCTGCAAGAGGGAAGACAGTAACTACTAGAAAAGAACTTTTCATAGGGAATTTAAAAACTGGCATTAAACCAGAAGTAGCTGGATTGTCTACAAAGGATAATAGCATGCATACTGTTATGTTCTTGCTCTACATTCTCAGAACCTTTGCCTCCATTGATCCTCTTCCTCTTGCATTACTATTTATGAACATACAAGATTCATAAGCAGAAAAGAGATATCTGAACAATTAAGTCTGCCTGCAAATTAATGACCAACATTTCCTCCCTCCTTCCCTTTCCCCTTATCATCTTTTTACTCACAGTTCTACAGCAATCCCCTCTGCTCATCAGGAAGGCTGTTCCAGCTGCTTCAGCCTTTCTGAGAACCTGATAGGCGGGTAGAAAAGTTATCTAAAGAATCTTCAATGAGCTATGACTTTAAAATGAAGAACATCACTGTCAATCTCAAATCTTGGTACAGGATGTGCTGAATTTTTATATGCAATCTTAAACCCTGTTCAATCCTGCTATAAATATTGAAGATATGCAATTGCAAGCTTCTTATAGAAGAGGGAAGAGGGTATGTGTTAGTAAGTGAAGCTTGGTCTAAAGTGAGTTTATTTGGATGTTATATAAAATTACAGTGCACGATCTCTATTAAGAGTTCTATTTGAGTATCCTTGATTGACTGACATAGCAGAGTACCTATGTAACTGCATGACCATACAATAAAACAAATTCCTGACCATTAGGCTTTTAGAAAATGAAGCAGATAATGAAAAGAATTATCTATTTCTTTTCAAGTTATGAATAATCCTCAGAGATTGAACTTTTAAGTTTTATTATTTTTGATTTAACTTTAGGGTGTTTTGTTTTATATTTATTTGGGCAAAAATTGATTAACATGAAAATCAGCCAAGGCATGCATTAGCTTTTCAGTCTGTGTAAGGATAGATAATATTTTGAATAAGCTCCCAGCTTTTCCAAGTAATGCTGCTGGTAGCAGGAAATTATACTGTATGTCTGCAGAGTTTGTATGTCAGCCATTCGAGTATTCCTCTCAATGTCATAATTGGCAATCGAGAGCAGAGGCAGAGAGCAGAGAGAGCAGGTGTGGGGAAATCTAAAAAGTTGAAGAGGAAGGACGACTTAATGATTTAGGGTCATGAAATGGGCAATGAGTCTTTTCTCAGTCCAACATCCCCTGTTAATTAGACAGACCAGATCATCCACATACCCAACATCTAGAATATTATATTGCAAGAAATCTAACTTTTAGAAGAGATAGGAAAAGTGGAAAAGCAGAAGTATAGCCCCAATATAAAAGATGGGATAACAGACGCCAGACAGAAGGTATCTTGCTTAGAAATCAAAAAATAGAATTTATTTAGAGGAGAGCAAGGAAACAGGTTAGAAATATTTGTGGCATTTGTCAGTAGGCCCTCAAATAGTAATGAACTCTATAGTTTATTGTGAATCAGGATATTATAGGTGCATTTGACAAGTGTAATACAGTAATTATGGGTTTACATAAAAATTCAGCAACTCAAAGTAGTAGTAAACATGGGCAGGACAGTATATAAGATGATTCTGTAGGCTATTGCTTCAAGGAACTAAAAAAGGGTCAGGTTATTAGATTTGGCCTTAAGCAACGAGAAAAGGGTAATCAATAATCTTGTAGTTCAGTCAGTTTTGGCAAGAGTGTTCATAATATGGTAGAATTTTATATTAAATCTTAAATATAAATTTAAAAATACAAAGATATAAGGCATGATTTGAACTTGTTCAACTGAGAAACTACATTAGATGATATGACTGTAATTAAGACATTTTTCAACATTAAAAAGTCCATATAAATGTATATTCTTTTAAAGCACAAAAATAGGAAAACCTCAGATAACTGTGGTTAACAAGGTAAGTTAAAAACAATACTAGATCAAATGAAAAGGCTTATGATGTCATGATGCAGATACAATAGGGACTTTTAAGAGACTCCTGGATAGGTACATGGAGCTCAGAAAAATAGAGGGCTATGGGTAACCCGAGGTAATTTCTAAAGTAAGTACATGTTCGGCACGGCATTGTGGGCTGAAGGGCCTGTATTGTGCTGTAGGTTTTCTATGATTCTATGTTGCAAAAGAGAGCAGTAGATTGGAAAAATGTTGGAACTCAGCAGAGGAGGACCAAGACATTGAAGCCTATGAGTGTAATCTACCATGCAATACAAAAACAGACTGTGGCAACTTCCATGAATATACAAGGTAAAAGCTAATGTGGTTACCACAGAGAAAATTAGAAAGGGAAAAAAAATCCTTTGTCTTGGGTTAGGAGGGTATCATTAGCCAGGTGCTGCAGGAATTGCTGCTGGCTCCCCTGCTGTTCACGATCTGGATCAATAATTTGGAAACCATCACAAACTCCTTTGTAGTTTTGGTCATGACCTATGAGATGTTTACAGGAAGTACGTAGGAGCTTTTGGGATGAAGAGAATGACAATTTTGTGGCAAAGGTCGATAATGGATTGTCGTGAGACTCATGAGCTTATCTATCACTTTCAATAAGTTGAGGTTTAAACGAGTGTGCTACAGCTTTCATGAAGAGCTTGTTTCTGACAGTTTCCATCTACTCCATTTGTATACCTTCTAAAACAAAATTGCATGAAACATACTTTTATTCCATCATATCATCTAGCTTCAAATGGAATAACTGAGAGGTTGTCTGAATAGAATAGTTAAAGAAGCACTCTATAGAAGCATCATTTGATTTTTCAAAACTCTGCATGAAGTAACACATAGCCAATTACTTGCTGTAGCACAGAACAACTCGGCGGACTACCACAGAGTATAAACTTGCAGAATTCTTGAAGAGGAGAAGAGTAAGAACATGTTTGAGATCTGTTCAACCAAATATGGCTTCTAACAGAAGTAGTGAGTAAAAATCATCACCAGATCACTAAACAGAAAGAATGCCATTCCATGCAAGAAGGAGTTTGTGATCTTCAGTGATGTAGCAATTCAAACTTGCACGAACGTGAGGGAGTAACCATAAATGAGGGTTGCAGAGTTAAGAGACATTTGGTTGGAATTAGTGACAACATTTAAAGCATTGTGTAGATCAAATGAACTCTGTTAGAGATGAACCATTTAAATATGTAATCACTTAATCATGAAGCTTTGGCCAAGTTGGTTCCAATGTAAACTATGGGAACTGAAGGACCAAATTGAAGCAAGTCCAACAAAGAAACAGGATCGCCATTGATTCAAAAAATTCACCTAACACCAAAACCGAGTAAGATGCTGAGAGGTTCTAAAACCTGACCTGGATTAGATTAATCATGAAATATGTAATGATAAGTTCTTTGTAAATCATGGTTGAAAATATAAAAATCTGATAGACAGAATTACTTTCCTTTAAAAAAAATCACTTGTTTGTATCACTAGCAATGGAAATATTGCTATCTGTATATCTTTATGTGTATTTATCTGCGTTCTGTTTGGACAAAAGTCAAACGAAGAGTTTGCTTTCCAACAATGTCACAACCCCTCAGGACATAAGAAGTAAACAAGCTACGTTCTCTAGTGTAAAAGTAAACTGTTACCACTTAAAGTCTTCTTGAAGAAATTACAGATAAAACTCAACAAAATCAGGCCCAGAGAAGTATCCCTGATGAATTCAGCTTTGTGACACAGCTAGTTGAGCTGCTGTCTCAGTATCTGAGACCTAAATTCAATCTTGTACTGCCCATGTGGAGTTTTCATGTTCTCCCTGCAACCATGTGGCTTTCCTCTGTTTGCTCCAGTTCCATCCCACATCCTAAAAACGCTCAGATAGGTAGGTTAACAGGCCACAGTAAATTGCCCCAAGTGTGTAGATGAATGGCAGAATAGGGGGAGTTGATACAATTTAGAGAGAATAAGATTAATATAGGATTGAAAATTTGCACAGGTTTGGTGTGCTTTTTCTGTATTGTATTGATGGCTCTAAAAATCCGTATGTGAAATACAATAGCTAAATTTTATTCAGTGAGTAAATACAGCATGTGTTGTGATTCCAGGACAGAAAGCCACAAAGGAATCATCATCAATCAATGTTAGGTGCTGAGCAAACTAATCTCAGCCAGTGGGAGTAACGTGGTTAGTTTCAATGGCCCTCAGCAAGAAAGGGTAAAATAATTGCCACTACTTCAGGTCTGCATTACTCCCTGCTGGAAGTCATAGATGTATGCACATTGTTTGTGGACAGAAACTGCAATGCGACTCATCTCTCTTCAAACAAGTAATAAACTGAGACACACACAGAAAACAGCTACACTGACAAAGTATCAGAGACTATTAGCGTGCAATAGATTGTTAACTTAGAACAAGGGACATATAGTTAAGGAATGAAACTGCTTTTGTCAGATTTTTTGCCTCACTTTGTATTCACTGGTTAGGCTATGGGGTAAAACCAAAACACAAAACAATCAGAGAGACTATCATAAAGATCTCCATTATTACCTCACAGAAAGATTTTTTTCACCATTCAGGTTTTTGTTGGTCACCCATGGCTTGATGAGAGAGGGTGTTACTTAAATGGGAAAGTTGCATCCTGGTGATGTCATTGGGATCTACAGGCCGTTTTAACAAAACTTAACAGTTTTAAAGTTTCAGTCTAGAAACTCAAATGGTTATGAATTTTAGATGCAGGAGGCTGATATCAACATCAGGGCTTGTACATAACCCAGGGGTTAAAATGTCCCTGTCCACATGTATTGACCATTGAGAGTAAGGTTTCTGGATGGTGCGCTGCCTGCTTCAGACTATGCACTACTGATGACTGTTTTGGGATCAATTTGTCCTGGTGATCTAAGGTCCATTATACTATTTCTTTGTAGATGCAATTTCAGTTTCAGTTCTTTTGCACCATCCTCTCTACCAGCTGCCAATAAAGAAATCTTTCCAAGTATAAATGGCGATCAACTACTGGACTAAACATGCATTGATTCAAATGGTGCCACTGTTTGGACGTCTTATCAGAGTGCTGCCTCGTTTCTTCTGCATTTCTTGCTGAACTGTGCATGAGTTAGGTGAGAAAAAATAGATATTCAATGTAACTGACAGCATTCGTCCTGTAGTATGCTCACAGGGACATGGCTTAAGGCATTTTCTTTATGACCTGTAATTTCTATCAGCCTCCTGTCTAAGATAACAGAGGATAGCCAGTAAGTTAAATGCAAGTTAATCAACATAACTCACAGGGAATGCCAGTTCAGTCAGGCAATAATTCCAAGCCAATTCAATGCACATTTGTAGGCATCCATTAGTCTCGTGAGACCATGGATTTGCGCCTTGGAAAGTTTCCAGGGCACAGGCCTGGCAGGGTTGTATGGAAGAAGAGCAGCTGTCCATGCCCCTCTTCACGCCACCGATGTTGTCCAAGGGAAGGGCACTAAGGCCAAGCTGTATTGGCACCGATGTCGTCACAGAGCAATGTGTGGTTAAGTGCCTTGCTCAAGGACACAACATGTTGCCTCAGCTGAGGCTCGAACTAGCAACCTTCAGATACTAGACCAACAGCTTAACCACTTGGCTACGCACCAACACCAATGTACATAATGTATGATATATATAGAGTGGAGCTGGTCCAGAGGTAAATTCTTTTTGAGGTACCCACCTGATATTCCAGAAGGTGTATGTGTTAATAGTTAATGTTACAAAAGAAGTAACATAAAACCCAAAATAGACTGGTTTGGAACAGCATAAAGCTAAAAGCCAGAATTAAGAATAAATCATATTCATTCTAGCTTTATGAAATGGGGCAGTGTGTGGTGAACAAATCCACCCCACAGAGTGAAACAAGTGCTTTGATATTTTCAGTGCAACCACTATAATAGCAATTATAGTTTTAAAAATGATGAGCCTGAAATGTCTTCCAGGAAATAGACAATAGACAATAGACAGTAGGTGCAGGAGTAGGCCATTTGGCCCTTCTAGCCAGCACCGCCATTCACTGTGATCATGGCTGATCATATACAATCAGTACCCCATTCCTGCCCTCTCCCCATATCCCTTGACCCCGCTATCTATAAGAGCTCTATCTGACTCTCTCTTGAATGCATCCAGAGACTTGGCCTCCACTGCCTTCTGGGGCAGAGCATTCCACATATCCACCACTCTCTGGGTGAAAAAGTTTTTCCGCATCTCTGTTCTAAATAGCCTACCCCTGATTCTTAAACTGTGGCCTCTGGTTCTGGACTCACCCATCTGCGGGAACATGCTTCCTGCCTCCAGCGTGTCCAATCCCTTAATAATCTTATATGTTTCAATCAGATCCCCTTGCATCCTTCTAAATTCCAGTGTATACAAGCCCAGTCGCTCCAATCTTTCAACATATGACAGACCCACCATTCTGGGAATTAACCTTGTGAACCTACGCTGCACTCCCTCAATAGCAAGAATGTCCTTCCTCAAACTTGGAGACCAAAACTGCACATAATACTCCAGATGGGGTTTCACCAGGGCCCTGTACAGCTACAGAAAGACCTCTTTACTCCTATACTCAATTCCTCTTGTTATAAAGACCAGCATGCTATTAGCTTTCTTCACTGCCTGCTATACCTGCATGCTTGCTTTCATTGACTGATGTACAAGAACACCTAGATCTCGTTGTACTTCCCCTTTTCCTAACTTGACTCCATTTAGATAGTAATCTGCCTTCCTGTTCTTGCCACCAAAGTGGATAACCTCACATTTATCCACATTAAACTGCATCTGCCATACATTTGCCCACTCACCCAAACTGTCCAAGTCACCCTGCATTCTCATAACATCCTCCTGACATTTCACACTGCCACCCAGCTTTGTGTCATCGGCAAATTTGCTAATGTTACTTTTAATCCCTTCATCCAAATCATTAATGTATATTGTAAACAGCTGCAGTCCCAGCACCGAACCTTGCGGTACCCCACTGGTCACAGCCTGCCATTCCAAAAGGGACCCGTTAATCGCTACTCTTTGTTTCCTGTCGGCCAGCCAATTTTCAATCCATGTCAGTACTCTGCCCCCAGTACCGTGTGCCCTAATTTTGCCCACTAATCTCCTATGTGGGACTTTATCAAAAGCTTTCTGGAAGTCCAGGTACACTACATCCACTGGCTCTCCCTTGTCCATTTTCATAGTTACATCCTCAAAAAACTCCCTTCATTTTCCCTTCATAAATCCATGCTGACTCGGACTGATCCTTCTACTGCTATCCAAATGTGTCGTAATTTCCTCTTTTATAACTGACTCCAGCATCTTTCCCACCACTGACATCAGGCTAACTGGTCTATAAATCCCTGTTTTCTCTCTCCCTCCTTTCTTGAAAAGTGGGACAACATTAGCCACCCTCCAATCAGCAGGAACTGTTCCTGAATCTATAGAACATTGGAAAATGATTACCAATGCGTCCACGATTTCTAGAGCCACCTCTTTAAGTGCCCTGGGATGCAGACCATCAGGTCCCGGGGACTTATCAGACTTCAGACTCAACAGTCTATCCAACACCATTTCTTGCCTAATATAAATTTCCTTCAGTTCATCCTTTACCCTAGTTCCTTTGGCCACTATTACATCTGGGAGATTGTTTGTGTCTTCCCTAGTGAAGACAGATCCAAAGTACCTGTTCAACTCGTCTGCCATTTCCTTGTTCCCCATAATAAATTCACCCGTTTCTGTCTTCAATGGCCCAATTTTGGTCTTAACTATTTTTTTTGCTATTCACATACCTAAAGAAGCTCTTACTATCCTCCTTTATATTCTTGGCTAGTTTACCTTCGTACCTCATTTTTTCTTGGCGTATTGCCTTTTTTGTTATCTTCTGTTGCTCTTTAAAAGCTTCCCAGTCCTCCAGTTTCCCACTCATCTTTGCTATGTTATACTTCTTCTCTTTTATTTTTATACTGCCCTTTACTTCCCTCATCAGCCACGGCCGCCCCTTACTCCCCTTAGGATCTTTCTTCCTCTTTGGAATGAACCAATCCTGCACCTTCTGCATTATTCTCAGAAATACTTGCCATTGTTGTTCCACTGTCTTCCCTGCTAGGGTACTGTTCCATTGAACTTTGGCCAGCTCCTCCCTCATAGCTCCATAGTTCCCTTTGTTCAACTGTAATACTGACACATCCGATTTTCCCTTCTCCTTCTCAAATTGTAGGTTAAAACGTATCATATTATGGTCACTACCTCCTAATGGTTCCTTTACCTCCAGGTCCCTGATCAAATCTAGTTCATTGCACAACACTAAATCTAGAATTGCCTTCTCCCTGGTAGGCTCCAGTACAAGCTGTTCTAAGAATCCATCTCGGAGGCACTCCACAAACTCCCTTTCTTGGGGTCCAGTACCATTCTGATTCTCCCAGTCTACCTGCATGTTGAAATTCCCCATGATAACTGTATCATTACCTTTGCGACATGCCAATTTTAACTCTTCATTCAACTTACACCCTACATCCAGACTGCTGTTTGGGGGCCTGTAGATAACTCCCATTAGGGTCTTTCTACCCTTAGAATTTCTCAATTCTATCCATACTGACTCTACATCCCCTGATTCTATGTACCCCCTTGCAAGGGACTGAATATCATTCCTCACCAACAGAGCCACCCCACCCCCTCTGCCAGTCAGTCTGTCCTTTCGATAAGATGTATACCTTGAATATTCATTTCCCAGGCCCTGTCCGCTTGAAGCCATGTCTCTGTTATTCCCACAACATCGTACTTGCCAATTTCCAATTGAGCCTCAAGCTCATCTACTTTATTCCTTATACTTCGTGCATTCATATATAATACTTTTAATTTGTTACTCCCCTCTCCTTTCATATCAATTCCTATTTCACTTGGCCATACTGTATGATCTCTTCTTGAGCTTTCTACTCCATTGATTCTGTTGTCCTTTTTAACTTTTCTTATTTTCACTTTCCCTTTAACTCCATCCTTATATTTCCAGTTCATCCCCTCCCCCCCACTACTTAGTTTTAACACATCCGTGTTGCAGTGGCAAACCTGTCTGCCAGAATGCTGGTCCCCCACCTATTAAGGTGCAACCCATCCCTTTTGTACAATTCATCCCTACCCCAAAACAGATCCCAGTGGTCCAAGAATGTAAATCCTTGCTTCCTGCACCAGTTCCTCAGCCACACATTCAGATCCATTATCTCCCTGTTCCTGCCCTCTCCAGCACGAGGAACTTGAAGCAAACCAGAGATAACCACCCTGGAAGTCCTGCTTTTCAGCCTTGTTCCGAGTTCTCTGAAGTCCCGCTGCAGAATGTCCTTCCTCTTCTTCCCGATGTCATTTGTGCCAACATGCACTACCACTTCCGGCTGTTCACCTTCACCCTTGAGGATTCCCTGCAACCGGTCTGTGATGTCCTGGATCCTAGCACCAGGGAGGCAACACACCATCCTTAAATCTCGCCTGTTGCCGCAGAAACCCCTTTCCGTACCTCTTACTACTGAGTCCCCTACTACTACGGCTCTCCCTGATGTCTGACTCCTCGGCTCTGCTTCTGCACCAATTTTCGGCTCACAGACCTGTCCGCCTCTCAGACTGGCAGAATCTTCTGTCCTGACAGCTTCCAAGAAGGTGAAACTATTTACGAGAGGTGGTTCCATTCCAGTTCCCTGTTCTCATTGATGATCTTGTGTACCAGGCTTTTTAGTCCAACAAAAGCTCAGGCTGGTTGTAGCAAGCAACACAGCATAGACATTAAAAGACGCCCTACTCTTGTAAGCTACAGGACTGAAAGCATGCCTGATTTTTACAGAATTCCCATCCATGATTTTGTATGCCCTGTGCCAAATATCTTCTAATAATACCACAATATCAGAATCATAAACAAAGGTTTCCAGCAAGGTGTGAATAAGCTGTCACATCCATGCAGAACTGTGTGCTCAGCACGGTGAACAAAGAATCTTGAGTGTCTGCTTGACATGAGGAAATTGGTCAGGTTATTTCCATCAAACTTTACACTTCTATACACTTTAATTGACTGAAATAAAGTTACTTGACCTAGCTTTCAGCCTATGTCTCCCCTGAGATGGATGAAGTTATACTGAAGAATGAGGAACTCAGCAGTAAACTTCAAACAACTATTTTCTAGTTTGTGGAAGGAGACATCAAAAACCTCCCAGCAATACAGGAGAGACACAATTGTTTAATCAACGAGGAATGTAGCAGAATCAGCATTAGGGAACTAATAGTACTGGAAAAGCCATTCTGATGACCTGATACTTATGGTTTTGAAGGAGGTGGTGGCAGGGATAGTAGATTCACTGGCTGCAGTCTTCCAAAATTCCGTAGATCCAAAAATGGTTCCCACAGATTTAAAGGTTGCAAATGTGACCTGACTACTTAGTAAAGGAAAGAGAGAGAGAGAGAGAGAGAGAGAGAGAGAGAGAGAGAGAGAGAGAGAGAGAGAGAAAGAGAGAACTGTATTCAGTCAACAAACAATGTGCTGCTGGAACTCAATGGATTGAGTAGTATCTGTGGGGAAAAGGATTTCTTAACATTTTGTGTCGAGATCCTGCATCAGTACACTAGCAGATTATTTTTTGCTCCATATTCCAGTATCTGTAGTCTCTTGTGCCTCAACAATTCAGTCAAATATCAGTAAGTAGGAAGGTGCTGGAATCTGTTGCTAAGAAAGTGATAAAAGGGCACTTAGGAATTAATTTGATGGATTTATGAAAGTGAAATTGTATTTCACAAATCTGATAGACCTTTTTGAAACTGTAGCAAGAAAACTAGAAAAGAAATGACCAATGCTTGTGATGCATTTGGAGTTATAGAAAGCCTTTAATAAAGTACCACACAAGAGGTTACTGGAGAATATTACAGTGCAGAGAATTGGGAGTAATATATTGATATGGATTGGTTAATGCACAGAAAACAAACTAGTAATAAATGGGTCATTTACAGCTTGGCTGTGATTCATAGAGTGCCACTGGGATCATTGCTATAGCCCTAGCTATTTAAAGACCATTATCAATGAGTTGGATGAAGGGATCAAGTGTAATATATCCAAGTTGGCTGAAGATACTAAGTGGATGGCAATGGAGACTTAGAGCATGCAGAGAAACTTCAGTGGGATACAGACAGGCAAGGTGAATGGTTAGGATGTCACAGATCAAATATAATTTAGAAGATATGTGTTCAGCTATTTTGTTGCAAGAGGAGCGAAACAAAGAGAAGTTTTTAAATAGTGTGAGATTGAAACGTGTCCAAAGATACCTGAATGTTTTTGTATACATATCATTGAAAATTATCTTTCAGACAATATAAGCAATATAAAGGCAATGACCATGTCGGCTATTATCACAAAGAAAAATATAAGCATTTGTGCTCAATTATATAAGATCCTAATGAGACTCATTCTGGAATATCGTATCCAGCTCTGGTTTCCTTAATTAAGAAACAATATGTTTTCAATTAAAGGAATTCATGGAAAGTTCACCAAAAGATAAGACCATAAACATATAGAGCAGAATTGGGCCATTCGATCCATAGAGTCTGCTCCACCATTTGATTATGGCTGATTTATTATCTCTCATAACCCCATTCTCCTGGCTTCTCCCCATAACCTATTGAATCTGCTTTAAATATACCCAATTATTTAGCCTCCACAGTTGTTTGTGGCAGTTAATTCCACATATTCACCACACTCTGGTTAAAGAAATTCCTCCTCCCCTCTGTTCTAAAGGGATGTCCTTGTATTACAAGGATGTCCCCTCTGGTCCTAGCTCTCCCACTTTTGAAAACATCTTCCAAACATCCACTCTGTACCGGTATTTCAATACTTGATAGGCTTCAATGAGAAAGTCCCTCCCCCATTCTTCAGGAGTCATCAAATTCCCCTCATAAATTATTTCTTTCATTCCCAGGATCATTCTTGTGAACTTCCTCTGGATCCTCACCAATGCCACCAAATCCTCTCTTAGATAAAAGTAAATTTTAAGCCTAATCCTTTGACCGCCTTATTTGATATTGCTGGAGGGAACGATATCACTTTGAAGACATCTGACTTGCACATTCTGGCTTTTATCTCTCTTATGGCTAGGAGGGTGCTCTCGCTTAAATGGAAGGATGCTCCGCTCCGTGGTTACGGGATGTTATGGCGTGCTTAAATTTAGAAAAGATTCATTGTTCAATTTCTGAATCTAACCAAGATTTTCAAAATGTGAATTATTTACAAAACCTTTGATTTCCCGTTAAAGTACGGGTGCTGGTTAATAGCATATTTCACTATCTGATAAGGTTTTTTTCCCCGTTTTTTTCTTTACCAAACAGCTTCGGCTTTGGTAGTGGGTTTAGATCTTATATATCTATAAATTATTCATATCTCAACATATGAATTAATCTAATCTACGTGAATATAGGGCAAGGAGTTTGTTAATGTAATTCAAATATAATGTATTTGGTATTATTGTATCTTTCTTTTGTTTTATAATATGTACTTTCTTGAACTCTGTATTCTTCTATGTAGAAATGAATAAAAATATTGAAAAAGATAAGGGGCCCAAAGCTACTTATAATACTCCAAGTACAGTCTGACCAATGCCTTATAAGGCCTCAGCATTACATCCTTGCTTTTATATACCTGGCTTGACCCATGAGGAGAGATTAGCTAATGTGGGTCTCCTCTCTCTTGAACTTTGAGGAACGTCAGGTTGACACCATTAAAACATTTAGATTTCCTGACAAAGATGAATCCTTGTAATCTCTTAGCCCAAACAATAATGAAGGCACAATCCATTCAAGACTAATAAATTTTGGTACATTCAATGAATCATGAGATATTTGGTATGTGCTGGGCATGGCATTAAAGTAAATAGTCCACCATGAACTTAATGGATGACGAAAATGACACAAGGAACTAAATAGACCCCTCCTACCTTCAATTCTCATGTTTTCAACATTTCAATTTCTTACAAACCACACCCCAAAATGAATGTGATTGACAAAACAAGAAAAATGGTTCAGCCTTTAAAACTAACTTATTAGAAAAGATAACGCTGTACATTTTCTCGTAAAATAATGTAAAAAATTAACAAAGTAATACAAGGAGTGAATAATAAAGCAAGGGAGCTGAATTAAAATGATTTTGTTTTCAAATCTTTAAACACAAAATTACAAATATAATAAAGCGCTCCCATGTCTGAAAAGAATTAGAACTTTAAAATTGGCATTGTTCAAAAAAAGCTAAGCTTTATCTGCTAAATATTAAAATTTTGCTTATACTCTCTCATTATAAAAACAAAGTGTCTCAAGCTCACCTGCACATGTAATGTAGCTAACACTACTATCATGTAACACCCAAATACAAATACAGCCACATAATTCTACATAAAAATTGTATCAATTTTGCTTCACTGAACTAGGTCTTGACACAATTTTCCACTGCATTGACCCTTTGTTCATTCCAGTGGTACCTTATCTAAATATCCTTTGGCAGTTCTGTAACCAAGTGGAACTAAAACACTGGATGGCAATCTTTATAAAGTTATGACTATCTGAAAGTGTGAAGACAGGGTCAGCCAAGAAATGATTAGCTGGTATGACTGTCGAAGGGCTACAGCTGATGACTGATGAGTGGATTGTGCTATCTTTACAGGAAGTCTTTCAGGGAGGCTTTAACTAACACATCACAGGGCGAACACTACAAAGAAGCTCAAATTACTGAATTTCAAGCAGTTCTTCATAAATGTTCCACATTGAGATGCTGTGAATCCAGAGGTGAGCCTAAAGGGAAGGTGTGATTATCATCATTGGTGAACTTTGGTAACCCAATTTTGCTACTTCTCCCCAACCCCACCTCTGGTTGAAACAGCGTACCCTATGCACATGGAAAATGCACAGGGGCGTGTTTTGAAGAATCACATTAATGACTGAGATTTAGAGGAGTTGAAAACAGTGCAAATGTACGTAGAAATAAAAGGGAACTGAGCATTTATCATCTTTATCAGGAAATACCCCTTAAGTGCTATAATGGAGTAATCAGTCATTAATTGCATTCTAGGATGCAGCATAAGATTTGATTGAGAAATACTGTGATGTGGTAAGCGTAGTATGCTTGAGAAGAGGAAGGTGACTTTCAATGCATGGTTCCCAAAGCTCTCCTCCACTGGAGTTCCTTTCCTATTATTTCTGAATCAGTTCAATACCATTTGATACAGATTGATTGTCACGATTAGTCAGCAATTCTACTATCAATATATCAAACGACCAGAATGCAAACTAGACAGGCATCAGTCTACCTTTGTCCAGAAATTCTTATGTCCTTCAAAAGCATAAATGCAGGAAAAAAAATGTTTGAGGTGTTGTGAGGATATTAACCTGAATTTGCCCTTATTCTACCAGAAGTGTTGACTTACTGCAGTATAATATGTGGTCTGGCAAAGGAATTAAGATGTCATCACTCATGTTGTAGAGAATGTGCTGAGGTTTTGCTGATTATACTTTCCACAGTGATTAATGAAACAGCAGGTTGCAAAAACTTTAGTTTAGTTAGAATGTGCGTTTTGGAAAATGAGGCAAGGGAGCATTGCTTAGTGATTGGAAGAGCTGATGGAGCTTTTAAAGATCAACAGAGACTATATATATAGATGCTGTATATATCAGTTAC
The DNA here is from genome assembly GCF_048418815.1 of Hemitrygon akajei. Lineage (NCBI taxonomy): Eukaryota > Metazoa > Chordata > Chondrichthyes > Myliobatiformes > Dasyatidae > Hemitrygon > Hemitrygon akajei. Next base: position 61,161,737 of record NC_133128.1, read on the forward strand.
AGGAATATTAGCTTTAAGCAATGGCAGTCCTCTTAAAGCATTATTGAATATTTACGTATTAGGTATAAAAGCGGGGTGGGGGGGGAGCTGTAGCAATCAAATTGTTCGGGACCAATTCTGTGTCAAAAGGTGAGTGAGACACCTTCATCCAAACATGGTCCATCTGCAATTCCAATCTTAGAACCGGTGAGAAAGCCCTTTGCCAGAGGCGTGTAAGACACTTCGGCAGTAGTAGGCTGTGAAAGTGCTGCGCTTCTAGGAGGGAAATGGGATTACTTTCAATGCATCACAGCTGGCTGTCTATTGTAGCCTAGAGCAGTAGGAAATGGTCCATTTTATTCCCAGAGAGTTGAATAAGCTCCATTCAAATTTCAAAGTTCAAAGTAAATTTATCATCAAAGTGCATATATGTCATCATATACAACCCTGAGATTCATTTTCTTGCAGGAATATTCAAAAATCCATAATAGAATCAATGAAAGACCGCACCAGCCTGGGCAGTGTGTAACAGATGACAAACTGTGCAAATACAAAAAGAAAGTAATAATAATAAAAAGTAAATAAGCAATATATATGAAGAACATAAGATAAAGAGTCCCTGAAAGTGAGTCCATAGGATGTGGGAATATTTCAATGATGGGGAGAGTGAAGCTGAGTGAAATTATGCCCTCTGGTTTAGGAGCCTGATGGTTGAGGGGTAATAACTGTTCCTGAACCTGGTGCTGTGAGTCCTGAAGCTCCTGTACTTTCTTACTGATGGCAGCAGTGAGAAAAGACTATTACCAGGCTGCTGGGGGTCTTTGATGATGGATGCTACTTTCCTGTGACAATGCTTGGTGTAGATGAGCTCAGTGGTGGGTGTAATGGACTGGGCCGTGTCTACTACAATTTGTAGGATTTTCCGTTCAAAGTTGCAATGCAGCCAGTCAATATGCTTTCAAAGTATTGCAGTATATTGCAAAAGTGAATAGTCACTCACTTCTACAATATAATACAAAATGCGCACAGGCACAGCTTCGTGAGAACTGCACGTTTCCCCATAGTGCAATGTGCATCGAATACATGAATGCTACTTAGTGGGTACTGCTTGTAGGCTCTATGATATACTGCAGTCATTTGTGTTTCAATGACTAGGTGGTGTGTGCCACAAACTGTGCATCATGTAGCTCATGCTCAGTATCTTGACATTTGCCTTCATTCTATGGGAGTCTATTTGCCTCTTGAATTTGAGCCAAATTAGCAAATCAAAGGGGGGAGGGCAAGGCTTGAAAAATTTCTCTGATATATAAACTATGCATTATTCATCTTGCATAGAGGCAGGCAAGCTGCCACACAAACTGTATCGGAGCAGTCACTTGGTGTACTTAAACTATGCATTTCTTACCAGACCCTCTCTGCAGGAGCCCCGTAGTGTTCAGCAGCGGGAGTGTCAAGATTCCTTCGTGCCCACACAATGCTGAATTACCTCATCACTGGGTGGGATCAGCCTTTGCTGCCTGCTAAAAGTGAGTAGAGGCAAGAGGAAGAGTTGGAGAAAGAGAAGCAAAGACAACCCAATCAACTCATTTCTGCCTCAGCTGCAGATAAAATGGTTCCATCTGAATAAACTCCTGAAAAACATAATCTCCGTTATCCATCCACCTGCTGCCTCATCTGCTGTTTCCTCTGTTAGTGACCATCACAGTCCCTGCTTAAATATAAATGTCACAATAAAAGCCAATGGGAAGTGAACACTGCAAAGCAAATTTGCCGATAAAACCATCTAAATACCACACAAGCATCCACAAATAAACTTTATTTGATGCATGATTCAAGCCCTCACCAGAGGCTGCAGTGTGGCTCATGACAACTCCTGCCTTTCACTGGAGAGCAAACAGTTGTCCTTGGAGGACAATCTTGGGTCTGGAGCAGCAGCAATTTGGTCTGGTTGGCGGACAGCAGAGGCACTGGCAGGTGGTAGCACTGAAATCGGAGATGTTGCCAGCCTGAGAGAGGTGTTTTGTGCTCCACTGAGCCACTGGCACCAGAAGCCGGAGTACAGATTGCTGGCTTGTAATGCCATGCAATCCCCTTTGAACAGGTATCCATAGACATGATGAGCAGCATGTTAGCTTGTCATACAGCACTTTGATATTCTACTGCACCCAGTGTGATGATACTGGGTTTGCTGACCGTGATATTTTAAATACAAACGAAAACCTTAAGCCCTATCCACTATAGATAGCAACAGGTGCACTGACTAAAAGGAGGTTATACTGTAACTGCCTACTCCTCAGAAACTAATTCATGTTTATCCTCTGTGGCAAGTTTACCTGCCAATACCCACAGTTTGAGTGGTGGATCCTCTCTCCCTAACATGGAGAACATACTTCCAGCTAACAAAATTGTTTAGACCAGTCTATTTATTTTTAGGGATGCATGTTTAAATCCAGACCAAACTCTTAAAACATGTTTAAAACTCTCAGAGGATTTTTACATTGAAAAAGATTTCCAAATTACAAACCATTTCTAAAACACAAAGGATTTCCAAAACATGTATACAATTCCTATAATCCAAAAAGGCATATCAAAATTGACAGACAGACATACTTTATTGATCCCGAGGGAAATTGGGTTTCGTTACAGCCGTACCAACCAAGAATAGTGAAGAAATGTAGCAATATAAAACCATAAATAATTAAATAATAATAAGTTAATTGTGCCAAGTGGAAATAAGTCCAGGACCAGCCTATTGGCTCAGGGTGTCTGACACTCCGAGGGAGGAGTTGTAAAGTTTGATGGCCACAGGTAGGAATGACTTCCTATGATTCTCAGTATTACATCTCAGTGGAATGAGTCTCTGGCTGAATGTACTCCTGTGCCTAACCAGTACATTATGGAGTGGATGGGAGTCATTGTCCAAGATGGCATGCAACTTGGACAGCATCCTCTTTCCAGACACCACTGTCAGAGAGTCCAGTTCCACCCCCATAACATCACTGGCCTTACGAATGAGTTTGTTGATTCTGTTGGTGTCTGTTACCCTCAGCCTGCTGCCCCAGCACACAACAGCAAACATGATAGCACTGACCACCATAGCCTCGTAGAACATCCTCAGCATCGTCCGGCAGATGTTAAAGGACCTCGGTCTCCTCAGGAAATAGAGACGGCTCTGACTCTTCTTGTAGACAGCTTCAGTGTTCTTTGACTGGTCCAGTTTATTGTCCATTCATATCCCCAGGTATTTGTAATCCTCCACTATGTCCACACTGACCCGTTGGATGGAAACAGGGGTCACCGGTGCCTTAGCCCTCCTCAGGTCCACCACCAGCTCCTTAGTTTTTTTCACATTAAGGGGCAGATGATTCTGCTCGCACCATGTGACAAAGTTTCCCACCGTAGCCCTGTACTCAGCCTCATCCCCCTTGCTGATGCATCCAACTATGGCAGAGTCATCAGAAAACTTCTGAAGATGGCAAGACTCTGTGTTGTAGTTGAAGTCCGAGGTGTGCAGCTGTTTTCTGTTAAAGGTGTGCCTAGTAAGTGTGAGGCCTTCAAAAGTGAAATATTGACAGTGCAAATCTTGTATGTGCCTGTCAGAATAAAAAGTAAAGATAACGAGTGTAGGGAACCTTGGATTTCAAGAGATTTTGAGGCCCTGATTAAACAAAAGATGGATGGTGCATAACCGGTATAGGCTGGCAGGAACAAATGATGTATTTGAGGAGTATAAGAAATGCATGAGAACACTTAAGAAGGAAATCAGGAGGACTAAAAGAAGCCATTAGTTTGCTCTAGCAGACAAGCTGAAGGAGAATCTTAAGGGCTTCACAGATATATTAGGAGCAAAAGGATAGCAAAGGACAAAATTGGTCCTCTGGAAGATCAGAGTTGTAATCTATTCATGGAGCCAAAAGAGATGATGGATATCTTAAACAGATTTTTTTGTGTCTGTATTTAATCAGGAGATGGACATTGAGTCTATAGATGTGAGCAATGCAGCAGTGAGGTCATGGAGCCTATACAGATTACAGAGAAAGTGCTGTTTGCTGTCTTGAGGCAGATAACGGTGGATAAGAGTCTGACAATGTGTTACCTTGTGCAGAAATTACAGAGGCTCTAGCAGAGATATTTAAAACATCCTTGGCCACGGGTGAGGTGCTGAAGGAATGGAGGCTAGTTAATGTTCTTCCATTGTTAAGGAAAGGCTCTAAGAATAAGCCAGGAAATTACTGGCCAATGAGCTTGACATTAGCAGTAGGAAACTTGGGAGAAAACCTTTGGATTCATAACTGTTTAGACCCATGAAATTTCCCTATCATGAAATTTTGAAATGTCAATTCATAATTCAAGTCAGAATAAATGATGCCAAGATTAAGGAAAGCATTTTTGTGGGTCCACGAATCAAATAGGTCATCAATGACAGGCAACTTGAAGAACTTCTAGTGGGACCAGACAAAATCACATGGAAGGCATTCAAAGATGTTATTGAAAATTTTCTTGGTAACTACAGAGCACCAAATTATGTGCAGGCGGTTAAAAATGTGCTTCAAGCATACAAAACCATGAAGTGCAACATGTCATATGTTTCTGTATTCCCATTTAGACTTCTTCCCTGCAATTCTTGGCACTGTCGATGATGAGCATGGTGAAAGGTTTCACCAGGACATTGCAGTCATGGAGAAACAGTATCAGGGCAACTGGAATCTATCAATGCTGACTGATTATTGTTGGACACTTAAACGAGAAGTCTCTGACACTGAATGTAAATAAAAATCTACAACAAATCATCTTTAGCTTAGATAAACTTCTTCAAAGCCTCAGCACCACTTTGTAATTAAAAGCATTATAATCAATAAAAGTTAATTCCTTGTTTCTCCAAATTCCTATGTAATAAAAGTAGTCTGAAATTATATTTATGTTTAGCTTCAAGCAGTCTACCATAAACAAAACAAAATTCTGAGGAAGCAACACTTCCAGAAATATTTGTTGTCAGGTGTTACTTTTTGTCCATATTGCAGTGTTTAATAAAAATTCATTCCATGCCATATGATTAGCCTAGAGTTCTGGTATTATAAACACAATTCTGCAGATGCTGGAACTCCAGTGCAACAGACACAAAGTACTAGAGGAAATCAGCAGATCAGGCATCATCTAAGGAAATGAATAAACAGTCGACATCTTGGGCCAAGACCCTCCATCAGCACTACAGTCCTGATAAAGTTCCTCAGCCGAAACATCGACTGTTTATTCATTTTCATAGATGCTGCCTGATAAGCCATGAGACCATGACATAGGGGCAGAATGAGGCCATTTGGCCCATAGAGTTTGCTCTACCATTTCATCATCTCCCTCTCATCCCCATTCCCCTGCTTTCACCCCATAACCTTCCACACCTGACTAATCAAGAACTTATCAACCTCCAACTTAAATATATCCTATGACCTGGCCTGCACAGTCACTTGTGGCAATGAATTCCACAGATTCACCACCCTCTGGCTAAAGAAATTCCTCCTCATCTCTGTTCTAATTAGAAATCCCTTTATTCTGAGGCTGTGCCCTCTGTTCTTAGACTCCCTCACCATTGGAAACAATCTTTCCACATCCACTGTATCTAGGCCTTTCAACATCCAATAGGTTTCGATGAGAACCCCCTCATTCTTCTCAATTTCAGCAAGGAGAGACATCAATCACTCCTTTCATTCCCAGAATCATTCTCGTGAACCTCCTCTGAACCTTCACCAATGTCAGTACATCCTTTCTTAAATAAGGGGCCCAAAACTGCCCACAATACTTCAAGGAAGACCTCTCCAGTGCCTTATAAAAGCTCAGCATTACATCCTTGCTTTTATATTCCAGTTATCTCGAAAAGAATGCTTACATTGTATTTGGCTTCCTTACACTCACTCAACCTGTAAACTAACCTTTAGGAAATTCTGCACGAGGACTCTCAAGTCCGTTTCTCTCCCATTTAGAAAATTAAGTATGCTTTTATTCCTTCAACCAAAGTACATGACCATACATTTCCCAACACTGTATTCCATTCTCCTAATCTATCCAAGTCCTTCTGCAGCCTTTCTCAATACAACCCGCCCCTCCACCTACCTTCGTATCACCCACAAACTTGGCCACAAAGCATCAATACTGTCATCCAAATCAATGACATACAAAGTAAAAAGAAGCAGTTGTAATACCAACCCCTGCAGAACACCACTAGCCACCAGCAGACAATCAGAAAAGGCTCACTTTAATCCCAATCCTTGCCTCTTGCCAATCAGCCAATGTTCTATCCATGCTCGTATCCCTCCTGTAATACCATGGGCTCTCGTCTTGTTAAACACCCTTTTTTTCAGCACCTTGTCAAAAGCCTTCTGAAAATCTAAGTACACAACATCAACAGATTCTCCTTTGTCCATCCTCAAAGAATTCTAACTGATTAGTCAGGCAAGATTTGCCATTAAAGAAACCATGCTGACTTTGGCCTATTTTAACAAGTGCCTTCAAGTACCCAGAAACCTCATCCTTAACTATCAACTCTAACGTCTCCCCAGCCACTGAAGTCAGGTTAACTGGCCTATAATTTCTTTTCTTCTGCCTCCTTCTCTTCTTGAAGAGTGGAGTGATAGTACAAAAAGGACGGGTTGCACTTGAATCCCAGGGGGACTAATATCCTGGAGGGGAAGGTTGCTAAGGCTACTGGGGAAAGTTTAAACTAGAATTGTTGGGGGGGTGGGAACCAAACTAAAGACACTGGGGAAGAGGTAGCTCACAAATAGAGAAAGCTTGCAGACAGTGCGAGAGGGAGGATAGGCAGGTGATAGAGAAGGGACGTGTTCAGACCAAAGGCTTGAGATGTATCTATTTTAATGCAAGGAGTGTTGTGAACAAAACGGATGAGCTTAGAGCATGGATAAGTATTTGGGGCTATGATGTGGTGGCCATTATAGAGACTTGGATGGCTCAGGGACAGGATTGGTTCCTTCAAGTGCCGGGTTTTAGATGTTTCAGAAAGGACAGGGAGGGAGGCAAAAGAGGTGGGGGCGAGGCACTGTTGATCAGAGATAGTGTCACAGCTGCAGTAAAGGTGGACGCCATGGAGGGATTGTCTATGGAGACACTGTGGGTGGAAGTTAGGAACAGGAAGGGGGCAATAACTTTTCTGGGTGATTTATATAGGCCGCCTAATAGTAACAGGGATATTGAGGAGCAGATAGGAAAACAGATCCTGGAAAGGTGTATTAATAACAGAGTTGTCATGATGGGAGATTTTAATTTCGCAAATGTCGATTGGCATCTCCCTAGAGCAAGGGGTTTAGAAGGGATGGAGTTTGTTAGGTGTGTTCAGGAAGGTTTCTTGACACAATATGTGTCATTATCCTGCTAGTGTCCCATTCACATCAACTTTGGGAAGCTCCCTTCCCACGCCTAGGTAATCCCCTTTGTCCCACTGTAATACATACATCAGACTTTAGTTTTTTACTCTTAAAATGTAGGGTGAATTCTATAAAATTATGGTTATTGCCTCCAAAGGGCACTTTTACCTTAATCAGATCCCATTCATTACACAGCACCCAATCCAGAATAGCTAATCCCCTTGTGGGCTCAACCATGAGCTGCTCTAAAAAACAATCTCGTAGGCAGCCTATAAATTCTCTCTCTTGGGATCCAGCACCAAACTGATTTTCCCCGACTACCTGAATATTGAAATCCCTCATGACTACCATAACATTTCCCTTTAAACATTCCTCTTCTATCTTCCACTGTAATTTGTAGTCTACATCCTGGTTACTGTTTGGAGGCCTGTATGTAACTCCCATCAGAGTCTTTTTACCCTTGCAGTTTCTTAATCCTACCCACAAGGATTCTACATCTTCTGATCCTATGTCACCTCTTACCTGCTCTTTTATGATCTGCTGAATTCCTCTAACATTTTGTGTATTGTTCTGGGATTATTTTGCTTTCTAAAGCTTATCTAAGACTTCACAAAAGCTCTGATGCTAAAAAAAATAGTCCTAGTTGGTTAATTTAAGCACACTTTATAGTGGAGATAGAGTCTAGTACAATATTTTGCCTCTGAGGCTTGTTCCACTCACTTCTAAAAGTTTGTCAAGGTCAAACACATCAGACCATTGCCACTGTAATATGTTCAGATTTACCAGTGGGGGTGAATTTTTAGACAGAAATCTTCTGTTACTAGGCAACAAAAGTCTCTGGAATGTATCTCGTGGGATACTGCAGAGATTGGTCCTTGAGCCCAACAATCTGTATTGACTATTTAACTGAAGGGACCAGCAATCATATTTCCAGGTTTATTGATGACATGAAACTATGTGAGGTGGAAACAAACAGGCTTCAAAGGCATATAGGAAAGTTGAGTGAGTAGGCAACAACAAGGCAGAAGGAAGAAAATGTGGAAAAATTTGAGGTTATTCACTTTGATTGAAAAATCAAATAAAAAAAAAAATTTCAAACAGCGAAAGGCTGAGAAATATTGTTGTTAAAAGGCACCTGAAAATCCTTGTACACAAGTCAATGAAAGTTAAAATTAAGGTGCAGGAGGCAATTAGGAAAGTAAATGGCATGTTGACTATTTATATTAGAGATGCTGAGTACAAGCTTAAAACACTCTTATAATTGTATCAGACCTTGTTGATACTGCACCTGGAAAATTGTATATCATCTTGGTCTCCTTACTTCAAAAAGTTTCTGTTTGCTGGAGGTGCAGTGCCGTGAAGGTGCACCAGTCTGATTCCTGGATGGCAGACCTATCATGTGAAAACAGTTGAGTAGATTAGGCCAATCACAAACAAGCGATAATCTGCAGAAGCTGAAAATCCAAGTAACATACACAAAGTCTTGGAAGAACTCAGCAGACCTCTCGGTTCAAAATGTCGACTGTTTACACTTTTCCATAGATGCTACCCAGTCTGCTGAGTTCCTCCAGCATTTTGTGTGTGTTGCTTGAGTAGATTGGGTTGGGACTCCCTAGGGTTTAAAAGTATAAGAGATGATCTTATCGAAAATACAAAATTCTTTGAGGACTCAACAGCATAGATTTGGGAGGCCGTACCTCCTTTTGAGGAATCCTAGAACTATGAGTCACCAACTCAAAATAACAGGTAGTTCCTTCAGAACTAAAATGATGAGAAATTTCTCCAGTAATATTGATGAATACTTGGAATTTCCTATCCTATAAAACAATGGAGACTCAGTTATTGACTGTCTTCAGAACAGAGGTAAGTAAGTTACTGGATACTAAAAGATCAAAGAAAGTGGTGAAAATTATGTTTGAGGTAATAGATGTTGTTGACCAGAGGAGCAGGATGAAGAGTCAGATGACCTATTCATTTTCCAATTTCTGTTGTCTTTATGCATTGTAAGAACCATGTGCACCATTAAAATGAAATTCAAAGATGCAGCATTTTCGTTGCCAGTTGATAAAGGCACTGAAGTGCCCTAGATGGCAAGGGTATAATGAGTCATAGATCAGACTAATTAAACCAATAATCATCAGAGGGATTGCTGAAACCTACTACACTACAACTACGTTTCCCCTCATGACCATCTGTTTCATCTCCTCCTTAGACATCATAAACCGCTCCTGGTGTCAGCTCTTGCTCTTTGCAACGAGCACATGAAATCTTCAGGCAGAACCAAAGAGCTTAACATGAAGGACACTTGAAATGAAAGAGAAGATTGGTAGCAACACACACAAAATGCTGGAGGGACTCAGCAGGCTAGGCAGAACCTAAGAAAAGATTGCAGCTGACGTTTAGGCCCCAGACCCTTCAGCAGGACTGCTAATTTTTGGATGTTTTTGAGAAATTTGGTAGACTGTATTGGCTGCTTGTTTGTAGGGTTGTTCACTGAATCTGGAGGTTAGGTTGCAAATGTTTCCTCACCAGTCGAGGTGACATCATCAGAAGGCATCTCATCTGGAGAAAAAGCCTCCTAACTCCTACTAAACAGACAAGAAAGAGGCTAACCCTACCATACATCAGGAATACTTCCAAAGTGATGGTAAGACTGCTCCAACCACATGGAATAATGGTAGCACACAAACCCAGCACAACCATCAGAACGCTTGTCTCGAGACCCAAAGGTCCAACAGCCCAGATGGAGAGAACAAATGTAATATACCATATCCAATATGGAGACTGCTCCTAACACTATGTACGGCAGATGGGGAGAAAACTACCCATGAGACTATATGAATATCAGCTAGCCAGAAGAAGACATGGCCCTCTGTCACTCATCTCTGTAAATGAAGATGAAGAGGGATGCAAATTCATCTGCAACTACAAAAATGCTGGCAGAAGCACAAAACAAGAGAACAAGAGAATTATTAGAAGCTTGGTTCTCAACAGAAGAGTCTATTAACAAGCATATTGAACTGGATGCAATTTACAAACCTGTGCGTCTACAGGATTGGAGCCAAAAGGTAAGCTGCAGATACCTGAGGAACCAATGCTCACAACGTCTGTTACCCAGGGTTACATGCCAGTGGAGGCCACTCAGGAATCCGGCTGGCTGGGGCCCAGTGGAGGTTAATGGCCAGTGCGTGACAGCCAACCAATCAGAACAATGAGTCGGACAAATATAAACGCAAACATTCGGCAGAAACAACACTCAGTTGTGCATTGATGATGTCACCTTGACTGGGATGACGCAAAGTTTGCGACCTAATCTCCAAACTTGGTGAACGACTCTACAAACATGAAGATCACTTGCTGGTGGCACTATCAGATGATTTGAATGAATCAGATATGTAGATCAATTTCTAGGTTTCCCCAAATGTGGTAACAATTCTTCTATAAGCGGTATTGCGATTTCTATCCATGGTGGAACACAAATGTGAAATAAGGGCAGTGAAATGCTTCAGTACTCCAATTTGTGAATAAGTCCTTCAAAACTCTCATTATTCTGCACTGGTTGACCATTTTGTCATAAACACAGACAGATTTCGGTGCAACTCCATCAAAGTCAATCTAAGCAATTTTATGACAAGTGAAACTCTGTTGCATCTAAAAATAATAGTGTCTAGTTGCCTCAGGTACCCCTGATACTGAGTGAAATGTACTGCATAAATTATTTTGCAAAGGATGGAATACTTATTAAAGTCAATAAAGACTTTTTGGCAGTTTGACCTACAGAAAACATAATTTAAAATATCATGTTATATAGGCTTGATTTTTGAATCAGAGTAAATAGTCTTTTTGTTGCAGAAAATTCACAGAGGGAAGATTACTGTTTCTCTCATGTATGTCAGAAGCTTAATTTAGAAGCCATTTATTTTCTTGAAATACATTATGGAAGGTCCTTGTGGTCTTCTGAAATAATTTATAATGACAAAATCAACCTCATATGTCAAATTTCACCCTTTTCCCAAAACAACATGAGCTCTACAATGATTGTAAGTAACATGTTATCATTTTACTTATAAAATTCAATATATTTGCCAGGAAGAATAAATTATTTTGAAAGAAGGGAAAAATGAATGAAAAAGCTTTTTCTCTTATCAGCCATGGCAGGCATTTGAAATTGTCATTCATGAGTTTAGCTTAAATGTAATGAGAAGCTGGGTGATGTTTATTCTTTTATGATATTTGATGCTTTAACTATTGATTTGATTATAGAATTTTCAGATCCAGATGACCATTTTTTAGTGGAGCGATGGGTCTTTTTTATTTCATCTTTAGAGCTTAGATCAATTGTTCACAGAGTTTCTGTGGGTAAGGGTGAGGACTCAGGAGATGCATGATAAAATAGTAGTAGTTAACATGGTTTCCTTAAGGAGAAATCTTGCCTGGCCAATCTGTTGGGATTCTTTGAGGAAATAACAAGATACAACTCCCTGACCTTTGCCATAGCCTTAGATGGAGAGAGGAGAAGACCATATAGGAAAGCATTTAATTGGGGGAGGAGGAATTATGATGCTATTAGGCAGGAACTGGGGAGCATAAATTGGGAATGATTGTACTCCGGGAAATGGACATTGTTCAGGGAGCATTTGCATGGGGTTCTGGATAGGCTTGTCCCAATGAGCAGTGAAAGGATGGTAAGGTGAAGGAACCATGGCTGACAAGAGATGTGGAACATCTTGTCAAGAGGAAGAAGAAAGTTTACTTAAGGTTTAGGAAGCAAGTATCAGACAGGGCTCTAGGTAGTTACAAAATAGCCAGGAAGAAGCTGAAGAATGGACTTAGAAGAGCTAGAAGGCAGCATTGAAGGCCTTGTGAGTAGAGTAAGGAAAACTCCAATGTGTTTTCCTCTTATGTGAAGAACAAGAGGATGACTAGAGTGAGGATAGGACCAATCAGGGATAGAAGAGGAAACACGTGACTGAAGTCAAAGGGGTTAGGGAAAGTTCTTAATGATTACTTTGCTTCAGTATTCACTAGTGAAAGGGACCCTGAAGCTTCTGAGGACAATGTAAAACAGACTGACATACTAATACATGAGTGCAGCAAGGAAGAGGATGAGCTGGGTCTTCCAAAAAAATTAGGATAGATAAGTCCCCAGGGCCGGATGGGATATACCCCAGGTTACTATAGGAAACATGGAAAGAAATGTTCATTGCATCCCCACTGGCCATAAGAGTAGTATCGGATGATTGGAAGGTGGCAAACATTATTCGTTTTTTCAGGAAAACACATTAGGGATAATCCTGGCAATTATAGACCAGTGAGTCTTACCTCAGTGGTGGGCAAACTATTGGAGAAGATTCATAGAGACAGGATTTACCAGTGTTGCCCACTCACTGGGCTCATAACAAATCTGGCACATTAGCCAGCTCTGCGAACAGCCACCTGACTCGGCGGTGAGAAGGCCACCTTTCATAAACAATATATACCTAGGGTCTGTATGATTTGGGGTTCAACCAAACAGGAATGTTCATGATGTTCCAATTAATGAAACCTCAATTTCAGCGAATGCTGTGTAAACACTGCCCGTACACAATTGCTGGTAGCATAAAATTATAAAGAATTTATATTTACAAATTTCAGCTTTATCAAACAGTTAGTAGAAAAGAGAAAGAAAAAAAATAAATAAGATGTCCCATTACAGTTAAACCAATCCAATGAGCTCATCCTGGAGTTATCATTTACTCACGCGCTGGACCCATGGTCTACGTGAAAGTACACACCACATTCTGAACTTTGCTCAAAATCCATCTCAGGAGGATTTTCCCTTCCTCCTTGGAGCCATTCATCTGCACAAAGCACTTTGTGCAATGGGGACTCTCCTTCCAATGGCATTATGTGGCATCTTCCCTTCTGTCCTCTCCGCAGCTCCTGCCAAATAAAGAGACTAGAGTCCATCATAAATTTCTCTTCACCCCGCTCTCTAGAACTTTCTCACAATTCCACCATCCTGACTGGCTGACACAACAATCCTAAGTTGAGCAGCAGGGCTTCTTATCTGTAGCTGAAACCAAAACATTCTACCAGCAGGACACAGAGCTTTGGCAGAAACTGCTAAAATAAAATATCTACAGCATAACAGTAGAAATCTTAACCAGGGTATTACACCAGCAATTGAAGGAACATGGCCTGATTAAGGATAGTCAGCATTGCTTTATGAGGGGCAAGTCATGCCTCATGAGACTTAAAGGATAGTACCAAGCACATTGATGATGGTAGAGCAATGGATGTGGTGTATGTGGATTTTAGTAAGACGTTTGATAAGATTCCCCACAGTAGGCTCATTCAGAAAGGTAGGAGGCATTGGATCCAGGGACACTTGGTTATGTGGATTCAGTATTAATTCGTCCATAGAAGGCAGAGGGTAGTTATGGTTGGAGCATATTCTGCATGGAGGTCAGTGACAAGTAATTTTCTGGGACCCCTGTTCTTTGTGATTGTTATGAATGACCTGGATGAGGAAGTGAAATGGTGGGTTATTAAGTTTGCAGATGACACAAAGGTTGGTGGAGTTGTGGATACTGTAAAAGGTTGTCATAGAGTCACAGCAGGACATTAACAGGATCCAGAGCAAGGCTGAGAAGTGGCCAATGGATTTCAATCCAGAGAAGTGTGAAGTGAAGGGCTTTAGAAGGCTGAATGTTAAGGCAGAATACATTGTTAATAGCATGATTCTTGGCAGTGTGGAGGTACAGAGGGATCTTGGGGTCTAAATCCCTCATAAATCACAGATCCCGCAAAGTTGCTGCAAATTTTGATTGGTTCCTTAAGAAGGTATATGGTGCGTTGGCCTTCATTACTCAGGGGATTGAGTTCAAGAGCCACACTTGAAATATTGTGCTCAGTTCTGGTCATCCCATTATAGGAAGGTTTAGAGATGATGCAGACAAAATTTACCTGGATGCTGCCTGGATTTGAGAGCATGTCATATTAGGATAGGTTGAGCGAGCTCAGGATTTTCTCCTTGGAGCAAAGGAGGATGAGAGATGACTTGATAGATGTGTACAAGATGATAAGAGGCATAGATAGAGTGGATGGCCAGAAACTTTTCCCCAGTGTGGAAATAGCTAATATGATGCGATAATTTTAAGCTAATTAGAGGAACATATGGGAAAGCGATGTCAGAGTTACATTTTTTACACAGTGAATAGATCATGCTGCCAGGTATGATGATAGAGTCAGATACATTAGGGATATTTAAAAAGATTCTTGATTAATAAGGGTGTCAAAGATTAGTGAGAGAAGACCGGAGAACAGGATTGAGAGGGAAAATAAATCAGCCATGATCAAATGGCAGACAGACTTAATGGCTGAATGGCCTAATCTACTCCCAAGCATTATGCTCTTATGGTCCTTGAATGTGATTTAACTGCCTCAGTAAATCTGATCTGCTTCCTTAAGATTGTCATTACTGGAGTGGGAGGGGGTAGTGGGAATAATCTCCCACTACCTATTAAATTATCCCAATGGCATGTGTCATAAATTGCCTCTGACAACCAAGTCCAGCTCCTGGCCTACAAAGCCAAACAGAACTGTCTCTACTAACAGAAGGGACAAAGGCAGATTACTTGCGCCTTAAAACCAGTCGCTTCAGGGAGATGGGGCTCATCAGCCGTGGTTGGCAGCTCACCTAGGAAAGAGGAAAACTCTGATCAAACCTCTGCTACCTTGCAGATATGCCCACTCATGGGAAGGTTTCGAGAGTAAACCCAAAGAAAAGTCCTGAGCTGGAGTCTCTAAGGCAGTCCTACGTTAAGTTCAATGCTGACTTTCAGCCATGTCACAAGCGCCAAACTGTATCAATCTCTGCCGTTCCTTTTGATTCATCAGCTGCATAGAGAGGGGAGACTGCTGCATTGTCCACAGCTTGCACTCCATATATTACCGCTCAGGCTTGCATAATGGCTTGTGTATCAATGGAACATAGACAGCTAGGATGCTATACCCGCCATGGTTGGCCACCACCAGAGGCCCTCTGCCTCCTCAAAGCTGAACTGAAATTTAAGGAAGTGCGGAGTATAATGTAGATACCTTAGGATATATATACTTTTCATGTTTTGAAACTATGAAAAAATACAGATTCTATACTACAAAACATGGTGTATGTCGTTTTGTTCACTAAGAACAACATAAGAACATAAGAAATAGGAGCAGCAGTCGGCCATCAGGCCTGTCGAGCTAGCTCCGCCATTCAATAAGATCACGGCTGATCTGACCATAGACTCGTCACTACCTACCTGCCTTTTCCCCATAATCTGGAAGAACAGTTATGTCAGGCTAGAGAGGATGATAGATCAAGCTGTTCAGAAGAAAATTCAAACAAATCCAATTTTTGTAACCTTTTCCCACCCCTATGGGCCATGGATCTTGAAGAGGAAGTGTGTTCTGAAGAGGAATGGAGACACATAAGTGGACATTCAGGTTGGAGGGGCAAGAGAGCGAATTCACAGGCACAGTGTATATGACAAGTAGTGTAGGTAATGTTTTAAGGTTGTGGAGTGTGACATTATAACCTTAAAACAATGTTTCATGTGCAGTACTTTACCACTGCAACATTATGGATACCGGAACTGTACAGTATTGCCCTAATCTAACAGAGTTAAGCTACACTCCACAGTACAAGCAAAAGAACTAGATGTATCATAGTGGTGAGAAAAATGGCATATCAGATGCATGGGTCTATATTGCTGGAGGGAGGCTTGTGACCCTATGACTTAAGCAAGGGGCAGTAAAACAGAAAGATGAATCTCTCAGGCTGAATTAAGAAGAAGCATGACTGAAAAGAGAGTCAAAGCAAGAACAGAAACAAAACAGGAAGGGTATATTGGGATACTCAGTGAATACAGCAAAGTGTATAAGGGATTCAGCAATTGAGCATTGAGCAATAGACCGTGAACAATTGGATATATTCTTCAATAACATTGCCTATAACATTGTAGAGGTTACAAATGAAAATCACACAGAACATAAGATTTACAAGCAAGAGTAGATTGTGTGGTCTTTTGAACTTGATCTGTCATTCTTCTGCCTCAGCTCTGTTTCCCTGCACTGTCCCATTTCAGTTGATTCCCTGAATATCCATAAACCTTTAGATCAGTGACTTGAATGAACATGATGTAGTGGCACTTTACAACACAGTTGGGGGTCTGTGTTAATGAGATGATTCATATTCTGAAGATTGCTTTCGACCCTTCATCATCAGAAATGTCTCAAAGTTAAACACACATTTTCAAATAGCAGAGGAATGACTCAGCAAGCATATTGTCAATTCGAGAAAATAGACAAAATGTTGCTTTGCAGACACAAGAATGCAGATGCTGGAAGCTGGAGCTACACACAAGATAGTGGAGGAACTCACCAGATCAGGCAGTATCTGTGGAAGGAAATAGATATTCAACAATTTGGGTAGAGACTCTCATCTGGACTGAAAGATAGAGGAGAGGTAGCCAGTAGAAAAGGTGGAGGGAAGGGTGGAGCAGCAGTTTGCCAGCAATGTGAATCCAGATGAGGAAGGCAGATGAGAAGATGAGGAATGGGAATGAATGTGGAAATAGTGACAATAGCTGTTGTAATGTGAGTATTATTAAAAGTAAGTTAATACTAATCGGGAAGCTGTTGGTAGCAAGAGGCGGGATCCGGGGTTGGCGGGGTCTTTACTTCCGCTCTTTTTACTCCCAGTATGCATTGTATATCGTTCCTCCACCCATGCCGCACGAGATACCTGGAAGCCTCTGTATTGTAAATATCATTTGCCATCCCAGATAAAGATGCTCTTTGGCCATCCAGTTGTCGAGTGGTCTTTTTGTAAAGTAGAAGTTACCACATATTTTTGGCGACGAGGTAAACTGGTTTTGCGGACGGGTCGGCCCCATTTTCGATCAGGAGCTGTGAGCAGGCGAGGAGCCTCGTGTACAGATGGCTGCGTTCAGAACGGTCGGTGTGTTTGACAAGCAAATCGAGGAGTGGCCGGAGTACGAGGAAACGTCGGGCCACTTTTCCTGTGCTAATGGAATTACTGAGGAGGCTAAGAAGTGCTCTATTCTCCTGAGTACGTGTGGGGCAAAGACGTACAAGCTGATATGGAACTTAGGTACACCGCGGAAACCGGGAGAAATTCCATACAATTAAATGGTCAAGCTCGTGGGGAACCACCACAATCCGAAGCCTTTGGTGATAGTTCAATGGTTCAGGTTTCACAGCCATGTCCGGAAGCCAGGTCAGTCTGTGAGTGAATTTGTGGCCGAGCTTCGGCAGTTATCGGAGCATTGCAATTTTGGAGCCATGTTGGATGACATGCTCCGTGATAGATTAGTATGCAGCATTAATAATGACGCCGTACAACGCTGCTTGTTGGGGGAAACCCCACCGTTGACTTTCAAGAAAGCCCTAGAGATTGCCCAAGGCATGGAGATGGCTGCTAATAATGCGAAGGATATACAGAAAGGATATGGGAGGTCGCAGTCGACAGCAGTGCTCCAAGTTAGGAGGGAGACTGGTAGACAGGAACAGCGGGTGAAATGTTTTCGGTGTGGAGGAACGCACTATGCAAGTGTTTGTAAATTCAAAGATACTGTCTGCCATGGTTGTAGCAAAAAGGGACATTTAGTTAAAAAGTGCAGGAGCATAAAGGGTAAGGTTAAGCCTGGGCAGGGGAAAGCTCAACAGACTCAGGCAGTCACCCACCACCTAGGGGAAGCAGACAAAGAGGCAGCGTGTGCCTACAACATGTTTGGGGTGGGAACGGATGAGGGACCACCTGAACCATATTATCCTTCAGTAACTGTCAAGGGAAAGGACATTAAGTTCGAGATTGATTCAGGGGCTACTGCATCAGTCATTAGTGAAGAGACCTACAGGAGGACATGGGGATCCAACCTGCCTCCCATCAGACCATCTAAGCTCCAACTCAGGACCTATACGGGGCAGCCCATACCTCATTTAGGAGTGTTATATGTGGATATTTCAGCTGGGGGCCAGAAGGCTGAAGCCAGGTTGGTGATAACTAAGGGCTGTGGGCCCATTCTTCTGGGCCACGATTGGCTTCGCAAAATCTGGCTCAACCAGCATGAATTTAAATATGCACACATGACGGAAGAGCATGAGGTGCAGCGGGCAGATGAAGTTGCCGATGCCAATGTGAGTGACAGACATAGTCCAGACACATTTGAGAGTGAGCTCACAGCACAGCTTGCGGCTCTTCGGCCTATTACAGGAGCAATTGAAGTTACCCCCTCGGCACTGAAAGCCAGCACGCCACTTCTAGTACGGTGAAGCAGTGACCCAGCTCTTGTACCACCTGCCCAGTTACAGCAAGGTGCATCTCAGCCTGATGATCCCGCTAACAGGAACCTGCACGTGAAGCTAATCGTAACAGTAGTAGACGGGGCACCCGCAGACGATGTAAGAACAGAACCTCCAGGACCACCAGACAAGCTTTCAGAAAGCACTCTAAGTGATTGGACAAAGAAAGTAGAATTTTCTGGAGGCAGTGGCCCCCTGGGAATCCATGTGGTGCCCTTTAACTCTACGCTGAGTGGAAGATTCCTTGGCCTGAGTATTTGTGGTATTGAAGAGAACAGCCGTTCAGGAAAAGAGAACCTGCTCCAGGAGAATGAATGTATCATCAAAATCAATGACTGTAATTTAACAGACAAGACTTTTGTTCAAGCACAAGAGTCTTTCAGAAACGCATTGCAATTTCCTGCTGTTGAACTCCAGATAGTTCCAAGTTATAATAAGGAACTCTATGAAAAATTTGCAATTGGGTCTATTCTGAGCCACAGTCAAAAACCAAAGTTCCTTCTTCAGTGCGTTCCAAGCCCGGTGGCAAACCTGCAGATGCCGTTTATCCCAAAAATGCTGAGAATAGCTTGCCACCAATTTCAAAGAAGCTCAGTAGTCCAAAACAGTTAAGGAGCAATGACCACTTCATGTATACCAGGAAAGCATGTCCACCAGTGACTTTGCTAGAGGGAGAGACACTGGCAGAGGGGGCAGAGTCCCCTGAAGTGGATGGAAATTCTCACACGGACACACAGACCCCTCTCGTGTCCCCAACACTAGATCCACCCAAAACATCCTCACCAGTGGTGCCTGCTGGGTCACCGGGAGTAGTGCGTAGATCGCAGCGCCCTCACAGACCTCCTGACAGACTGAATCTTTGATCGGATAGTTTCTTTTGTTGTTAGATTGAATGTTGAATTTGCCATGTTTTTTAGGTGTTTTTGTATTGGTAACTTGTTGCTAATGATACCACTGTTCATATTTCTCAGTTCTATATTTGGGGAATGTTGGATTTTAAAGGGGGAGAAGTGTTGTAATGTGAGTATTATTAAAAGTAAGTTAATACTAATCAGGGAGCTATTGGTAGCAAGAGGCGGGATCCGGGTTTGGCGGGGTCTTTACTTCCGCTCTTTTTACTCCCAGTATGCATTGTATATAGTTCCTCCACCCATGCCGCACGAGGTACCTGGAAGCCTCTGTACTGTAAATATCATTTGCCGTCCCAGGTAACAATGCTCTTTTGGCCATCAAGTTGTCGAGTGGTCTTTTTGTAAAGTGGAAGTTACCACAGTAGATGAAAAGGTGGAGGCCACAAAGAGCTTGGGCTAAAGTCTGAAGGGAGATGAAGGTGGAGATGGAATCAACTGAGGAAGCTGAGAGGAGAGAGAGGAACGGGGGAGAGGAATATATGGGTGATGGGCAGATGGAGTAGGTGGAGGAAGCAAAGGTTTTGCAACATTTTTGGAGCCTATGGTGTGTGTGCAGACTCCCTGACCAGATGACTAGGTAGCGATTTCATGTTTGCCATTGCTTACCTTCACTAAAAATGATGACATTTATTCTGATCCAGGTTGGCATTGAAGAATGCAAGGAAGTCTTGGTCAGTGCAGGATGTGGGACAGATACAGCAATGGCATTTGCTTCATCTTCTCAACTGCATTCATAGGAGTGCAGAAGGTGGTTTCAGTGAGAAACCAACAGGTCACTTCCGAAAGGCAGGAAAGCCTGCTATCATTATCAGAGCAATCTACCCCAGAAAGAGACTTTGACTGTCATGATAATACGTGCAGACTGTACGTGCTAAATAACATCTACTCAACCACTAGTAGCCAAGTGGAAAGCTGCACAATTTAAAAAAGATCACAGCAAATGGCCTCATGTTAAAAATTACTATTGATATGCCTGGGAACCACTCAGTAATAGGGTATGATCAGAATCAGTATCAATTCAGGTAGGTACACCAACTTGTAGCGATAAATTGCTGTAAACATACTCAGAGTAGTAACAAAGAAATTGGGGAAAAAAATCACATGGGTGGCTCAGCGTGATGAAAAGCAGATCAAATTGCAAGCGATCGTGACAAACGGTGCGTAATGACCTACATAACTGAGTAAAGATTGGCCGCAGGTAGAATCTGGCTGAGCACCTATTGGTAGTTTAATTCAGCACAGTCAGGGATGGACAAATTGGAAGGACAGTATGAATTATAGAGTAGTATCATTAGGTACAAAGCCATACAGGCAGAGCCACTGGGCAGCCCATCAAAGCAAGACTTAACTGTGTGTTTGTGGCAGTGATTATCAGATTTCTTTGAATAAAACCAGCAAGCAAAGAACTATATCTACTCCCAGTTCATAGGACCTACAGTATATGTGAAGCTGGTAGGAGCAATATTTTCTGCCATTTGGAATTGTCCCATGTTTATGCCTATGGAATGCAAATCTGGCAAGTCAGTGCTACAGGCAATTAACATGCACAGGAGGCTATATAACTATAGAAAGTTGTCATGCAGGTGAAGACAGTCCTAAAGTATTGCAGATAGTAATGAAAAAATGTTTAGGTAGTTCTCTGAAGACAATTTAATCAGAGTATCAAAGTCCATGCAGCAGAACTTTATACTATTGAAAGTGTATTAAAGAGACTACATTGTCATAATATTTAGTTGAAGCAAGTGCACTTCTGTGCAAGGTTTTGGGCCTCAAGATTGAATTCAGCGCTGTTGAACACGACTCAATAATGTTACAAAACTCAATCCTTCATTGGAATGCTTGAATAGTCCATCTTTACTGCATCTTCTTTCAGCTGCTATGAAAAGATGAGCCTTGGATCTAAAGTGAAGTGTAGTGACAGGCATACAAGAGGTATAAGGCCAGCCTCAGCAGCAACTCCTTCCTTTTCCAATATGATCTCAAATACTCATCGAGCCTCACATGAAGCACAAACAACAATGGGACTGGTGCCATCAAAGTGCATGTGATGGCCTCAGGTCATGATCTATCAATCATAATCGTATCGTGTGTAATCACACTCCCATTGAACAATAGAATGGATAGATTGGAAAGGAGCTCCTGGCTATCATTTCTGGGGTCGCTTGATATAAACTCCTTCTCAAACAACTTTAACAACTTTCTACCCTGGTCTCTAACCATAAGCTTCAATTCTTCATCTGTGACTGAAGTTCAGCCATGTTGATAGTGGCAAATTAATAACAACAGCATTAGGCTGCATTGCTTTCACATGGAGTCACAGAGTACTATAACACAGAAACAGGCCTTTCAGCCCATCTAGTTGATGCTGAACTGTTACTCTACCAGTATCACACCCTCTCTCTATTTGGGACCACTGTACTGCATATTAATTAAGGAATCTTTGACAAACTCTATCCCATCTGGGCCTTTTTGCAGTATGGGAGCCCCAGTCAAAATATGGAAAGTTAAAATCACCTTATTTTCACAACCTATTTTTCCTGCAGCTGGCTGCTATCTCTCTACAAATTTACTTCTCTAAATACCACTGACAATGTGTTCTATAATATTATCCCATTATTATTCCTCAGTTCTATCCCTATAGCTTCAGTAGGCAAAGCTGTCCTGTCTGAACACTGCCATGACATTTTCCCTGGCTATTAATGCCACCTTTCCCCCATGAAACTTTTGGTATCCTCTTTAATATAATTGCTTAGCTTACATTCATATTCCACCTTTAATTTCTTAATGACATTTTAGTTGCCTTCTATTAGTATTTAAAAGCTTCCCAATCCTCTAACTTCCAATTAATTTTGCTCTATTATATGCCCTCTCTTTGGCTTTTATGTTGCCTTTGACCTCCCTTGTTAGCCATGGTTGTGTTATCTTGCCTTTAAAAATCTTTTTCCTCCTTGGGACGTTTTTTCTCCTGTGCCTTCCAAATTGCTTCCAGAAATTCCAGTCATTTCTGCTCTGTGTCATCCCTGCCAGTGTTCTTTTCCAATCAGTTCTGGTCAACTCCTCTCCCATGCCTCTGTAATTTCCTTTACTCCACTGTAATACTGATACATCTGACTTTAGCTTCTCCTCTGCAAATTTCAGGGATAATTTGATTATATTATGATCACTTGCTCCTAAGGGTTCTTTTACCTTGAGCTCTCTAATCAATTCTGGTTCATTGTATAACACCCAATCCAGAATAACTGATCCCCTAGTATGCTCAACCTCTGTTCTAAAAAGCCATCTCACAGACATTCCAGAAATTCCCCCTTTTGGAATCCTGCACCAACCTAACTTTCCCAATCTACCTGCATATTGAAATCCCCCATGACCATTGTAACATTGCCCTTCTGGAAGGCATTTTCTATCTCCCATTGTAATTTGTAGACCACATCCTTACCACTGTCTGGGGTTCTGTATATACTGTAACTCCCATCAGGATCTTTTTACCATTGCAGTTCCTTAGCTCTATCCACAATTCAACACCTTCCAACCCTATGTCACCTCTTTCTAATGATTTAATTTCATTTTTTACCAACAAAGCCACACCACCCCCTCTGCCTTCCTGCCTGTCCTTTCAATACAATGTGAATCCTTGGACATTAAGTTCCCAGCTATAATCTTCTTTCAGCCATGACTCAGTGATGCCTACTCTATCATACTTGCCAAACTATAACTGTGCTACAAGTTCATCAACCTTATTTTATGTACTGTGCACATTCAAATATAACACCTATAGACCTGAATTAACCCTTTTTGATTTTGTCCACCTTTTACATTGCAATTCATCTTGTTGACTGCAATTTTGCCCTATCATCAGCCTCCTCTTGCTAGGAGTCTTACTGCACATTGCCTCTGTCTGTAGACCAACTACCTCATCTTCAGCACTGTCATTCCGGTTCCCATCCTCTGCCAAATTAGTTTAAACCCACCCAAATAACTCGAGCCAACCTGCCCGCAAGGATATTGGCCCCCCCTCAGGTTCAGGTGTAACCCATCCCTTTTGTACAGGTCATACCTTCCCCAAAAGAGATCCCAAAGATCCACAAATCTGAACCCCTGCCCCCTGCCCCACTCCCTCAGCCACACATTCACCTTACCCTCACTGGCATGTGGCACAGGCAGCGATCCATAGATTACTACCCTGGAGGTCCTGCTTTTCAGCTTTCTACTTAGTGCCCTATAATCTCTCAAGTAGACATTATTAGTGAACTGGAGCTGGACAGTGCAGAAGCTGTAGCCGTATGCACATACTACAGGTATGGCCTGGAGGTCTCCCTGTTTTCCCACATTCCACAAGAATTCCAAACATAATGCCAAGTGTAGATTCCATGCAAGAGAATCACCATAAACCAGGAAGAGCAAACCTACACACCATATTTTCCAGTTTATACGATTGCTGGAGCCACACAATGAGATGTCGCATTTCCTGTGGTAGCAGGAACCTGCAGCGGCCATCAATGAGGACAGTCTGAATATCTAGAGGAAGTGGCATGAACTATGAACTGAGGCCATTTGAGGTGGGGCCATTGAGTAGTTACATTGCAGGGGTGTGTTCTTATCAACATTTATGAGCTCCTGGCACAGTCTGTGGGAAAGCTATTGACTGGCACATTGAACAATGCATACTCAATACGTCAGCATTGCAGGGTCACAGCCACCCGAGTGGACAGCTTAGCTTTTCTAATGGGTGCATATTGACTATTTTTTTTCTGGTTAAGAATGGATTATTTCTTTGTTTTGCTGCTAGCCTGTAGTACTTGTGTTGCTCTCTTCAGTTTTTAAGAAGCAACAGGCTTACAATATGAAGTGCAAAGTCTAAGTGTTACCTCAAGGATGGTGGGGTTGCTGTTACTTTTATCATGTCATTAACTTTTGAAATTGAGTTCCACACTTGTAAAAATTGAAAATCAATTCAAAAGAAAAATGAGCAGGGGTCATCACACAGACCCTTGAATCTGTTCTGTCATTTAACTGAATCATGATTCATCTGATATTTCCAGCAACTCTGCTTTTCTGCCCACTTCTTTTTTTTGTCTAAATATTAATCTCATGCAGCCTTGAACTTATGATTCAAAATCCACAGCTCTCTAGGGTAGAGATTGCCATCAAAGGAAATAAACCTCTGGCCCTCACGCTGTGCCCCTTAGTTCTAGATGTTGCTAACAAGAGAGACCATTCTCACACGCACCCTGTCAGGCCACTCTGAATCATGCGTTTGCTTGCTCTGATGTTTTTCTGCAAGGATGTGGAGAAGTCCATAATGGCGATAACAAAGCAAAAATGAGAATTAACCAGAGTAGTTCCTGAACTACATCTGCTCACTCTAAAACGTCCGCTATGATGGCAGCAAGTTTGGACGCAGCGGGCTCTCAGGGACTAGCCAAAGGTGTTTTTGTCTTTTTACGATTGCAAGACAATGCTGGACATTAAGAACTTCAAGTACAGTAGGTTTACCCTTTCAGTGAACAGATTGTTGGCGGACCACGTTACTGCCTACCATGGAAAGGCATCGGAGTCAGTGCGTGGTGCGCAGTCTCACAGCGAGTGACCATCTTGGACATTTCTCTTGCGAATGCAAGACCCTGTTGGACATCGGAAATGTAAAATGCTGCAAGTGCAGTTTCTTTGTTTATTGGCAAGAGTGATGGCGTGGGGGGTATGGGTGGTTACTGTGAGGCCTCGGTTGTAGCCAGGTCTAGGCCTCAAGCCACAAGTCCAGGGGAGGAGGAGACAGTGTAGTGCAGCGTCCATGCTGGGTTGGGAGCTGTCTGCCCACCCATCGGTGCTGTCTTCCAGTGTTCACACGGTGGAGTGATAAACTGGATTGTGTGTATAAGTGCCTTGAGCTGTGATTGACTATTGGTGCTATGATTTGCATCTTGGCCCCAGAGGAAAGCTGTTTCATTTGGCTGTATTCATGGGTATTCATGCATGGTTGAATGATAATTAAACTTGAATGTGAACTTGAACTTAATCCAGTTCGCTCTATCATGCAGCCATTGAATGGTTTGCTTATGAATTCGGCAGCTGATCATTACCACGGGGAAGGAGATTTGTCATGGTGGTGGTAAAATCAGTTTATTGCATCTAACGAATTATCAGCTTTAAACCAGGAACCATTGAGATGTAAAAAAAAATCAAGGCAAATTAAAAATCAGAGCATTTATTACTCTTAATATACTGTAGGCCACTTGTACCTGTTTGAGCAACATTGACTCTTGAGAAAAAATAATATCCCTGAAAGACACTCCACTTACAAATCTTTCCGTGTATCCTAAATCCAAATCGCTGCTTTTCGTCTCCGCTACATCATATTCCCACTCCTGTGCTCATTTCCCCGACTGCTGAAGGACAGCACGCTGAATGCCTTTCTCGTCACTCTGTGTACCTGTGTCACCGCTTTCAACAAACTCTGCACTTGCACAAATGCTTGTCTGGTGATGAGATTGGGCAGCACAGTAGCTAGCGTGCAATGCTTTACAGCGCTCCAGCTGTAAGACTGGGTTTCAAAATGCACCACTGTCCGTAAGGACTTTGTGCTATTTCCCCATGATGGTGTTGGTTATTTCCAGCTGCTCCGGTTTCATCCCACCTTTCCGAAGACATACGGGTTAGGGTTAATAAATTGTGAGCATACTTTGCTGGTGCCGGAAGTGCAGCAATACTGGCGGGGTGCCCCCGTCACATCCCGTATGTTTTGACCTACATGTGAAAAATAAGACTAAGCTTTCAAGGGATGGGTGAGGAGCTCAGAGGCTGAATAAAAGCTCAAAGAAGGAAAGATTGAATCAGGGACAAAGGAGAATGGATTACCAATTGGGCAGAGAACCAAAGGGGACATAGGGGGTCAGTGTCAGAGAATAATAAGGCCGGTGGCATACAGCAGAGACAGAATAGAGAAATTAAAAGGCAGTGAGAAAGTGCTTCCCGTGAGAGAGAAAATCAAAATATGACAGAGGGACAGAGGGATAACCTACAATGTCCCATTATTTTGCTTTGCTGTTCCCCCCCCCACCCCTCACTTTGTATATCTACAGGGTCAGTTAAAAAATATGGACACCATGGTTTATTATTCAACCAAACATTTTGTTACTTTTATTCTCATTTTAGTAAGCAGACCAGAAGTAAGTGACCCAGGAGTAAACTTAGTGAAATACTGATTCAAATAAAACATACAAAGTTATATATTACGCTTATAACAATCACCAGTCACGTATAGATGAGAGTGATATCTGTTATTTCCACAAAGATGTTTCAACAAGACCAGCTGGGTATGGTTTCAGACCTCTAGTGAAAATTTGCAAATGCTTTTGCATACGCTATCCACAAGAGAGGATACTAAACAAGATTTATTTACAATCTACGTTCATGATAATAATCATTTGGCACAAGTCTAAAGAAGAGCAGATAATCCTACTCAATACTGCACATAAATAACAAGTTTTCCTGTGTTTGCATTTCTCCATAATCCAAGGATAAACGAGACTTAAATTATCATTTTCTGGCCAGTTAAATTGCTCGCATAAGGACAAATTTCTTTCATACATACTCCCTATCTATCCTGTAAAGCATATTTCCTGCAGTTGCCAAAATTATGGAAATTACTGATTTTGAAATTATACTAATGATGGTGTTCCAGATGTACCAAGGATGTTTATTCAGTGTGAGTTCTGTAATATATTCAAAATGCACTTCCTTTGCATCCTAAAATCCAAATGGGCTTTATGATCCGGCTGACATTTCTGCTGAAATAAAAGCTACGTGGCTTTCCTGTAAGGTGAGCAGCAACTCAGCTTGAAATCAGGCCCACAAGTTGTGTTGAATCCTCTTAGTAAAGGGCAGTCAGGATAGTTGTTGAGGTCAGAAACCTTAGCATGCTGAAGAGGCTCCGTTCCTGCTGCCTAACACTATTGCCTTGATTAGGATCTATACTTGCTAGGCCAAACGGGAAAATTGCCAGAATGGTTTCCAGTCAGGCATCCACTGGCTCGTCAGGAACCTAGATGCACAGCTAAGAAGAACCCCTTTGGCTCTGCGCACCATTTTAGTTGCTTGCACTGAAAATCATGGAAGATTAGCTCCCAAAGGGTTTAAGGAAATTTAACCATCCACCCACTCAATTTCATTGCTACAGAAATATGAAAGTCTATTCAACAGCTTAAGAGAAATGCTATGCTTAACTTGCATGGTTAAATGGAGATCCCTCATGTGTTCCACTTCTTAAATATTTTAATTATGGTTATTGTTACAGCTGGAGCACAGCAATGTGGTCGGCGCCCAGTTGTGAAAATTTCTGCTCTAACTGACAGCCAGTGCCAATCTAAACATCCAGGAGTAATGGATTCAAAACTGCTGGATTTTTCAATAGTGTGTTAAGATGGAAGACTTTTCGAGACTAAGAAGATTCTTTTATGTAAGTAATAAATGCAAATCAGTATCCTGTGATATAGAAAGTGCAGTAAGGTTTGTGATTCTTCCTTTCCAAATAATGAAACTTTTCCAACAATTGCATTCATTCTTCTTTTCTGTAACAGTGAGCAAATACTGGACCCTCTTAACTCTGTGCAGTTTTTAAAGGCAATAAGTAGATTTAAAGAAACACTCACAAAATGCTGGAGGAACCCAGCATCCCAGGCAGCATCTATGGAAATAAATGAGCAGTCAATGGATCAGGCTGAGACCCTTCATCAGGACTGGAAAGGAAGAGGGAAGACGCCAGAATGAAAATGTGGAGGGAGAGGAAGGAGACTAGCTGGAAAGTGATAGATGAAGCCGGGTGGGTCAGAAAGGTAAAGGGCGAGAGAGGAAGGAATCTGATAGGAAGTGAGAGTGTACCACAGGAGAAAGGGAAGGCAGAGGTAAAAGGCAAGTGAGAAGACGTAAGGGGCCAGAGTGGGGAATAGAAAAAGAGGGGAGGCAAAGGGATTTTTTTTTAACCAGAAGGAGAAATTGATATTCATGCCATCGAGTTGGAGGCTACCCAGACAGAATACAAGGTGTTGCTCCACCCTGAGGGTGGCCTCATCATAGCACAGGAGACGGCTATGGACCAACACGTTGGAACGGGAATAGGAATCAGAATTAAAATGCTCCGCTTTTGATGGATGGAGCAGAGGAGTTCAACGAAACGGTCCCTTAATTTATGACCGGGATCACCAATGTAGAGGTGACCGCATCAGGAGCACTGGACACAATAAACCACTCTGCAGATTCCCAGGTGAAGTTTTGCCTCACCTGGGTTGAGCATTTGGGGCCCTGAATGGAGGTGAGGGAGGAAGTGAATGGGCATGTATAACATTTCGGCCATTTGCAGGAATAAGCACCAGGAGAGAGATTAGAGTGAGGGACGAATGGACAAGAGAATCATGGAGGGAGAAATCCTTGCAGAAAGTGGAGAGATAAAGATATGTTTGGTGGTAGGATCCCTTTGGAGATGGCAGAAGTTGGGGAGGATGATGTATTGTATGTGGAGGTTAATTGGGTGGTAGGCAAGGACGAGAAACTCTATCACTGTTAAGGTAAGGTTGTGAGTGCAGATGATCGGATGTTGGGGAAATGGAGATGCAGGTGAGGGCCACATCAATGGTAGAGGAAGGGAAACCCCATTCTTTGAAAAAGGAGGACATCTCTGAAATCCTAGAAAGGAACACCACATCCTGGGAATGGCTGCAGTGAAGACCAAGGCAATGAGAAAAGGGAATTGTATTTTTACAGGAGACAGGGTGGGAAGAGGTATAGTTAAGATAACCTTTAGAATCGGTAGGTTTTTAACAGATGTTGGTTGACAGTTGGTCTCCAGAGACAAACAGATTGAGAAAGGGGAAGGAGGAAAAAAAGAACCAGTTAGTTTAAGGATAGGGTGTAAGTTAAGAAGCAAAGTTGATGAAATTGATGAACACATCGTGGGTGCATGAAGCAGCACCAGTGCAGTCATCAAAGTAGTAGAGGAAGAGTTGGAAAGAATTACCAGGGAAAGCTTAGAACATGGACTTTTCTATGTAGCCAGTGAAAAGACAGGCATAGCAGGAACCCGAGTGGGTGTCAATGGCTACCAATCGAGTCTAGAGAAAGTGGGAGGAGCTGAGGAAAAAATTGTTGAGGGTGAGGACTGGTTCTGCCAAATAGAGGAGGGTGGGGTGGAGGGGATTTTTTGGTTGGTTCTTTTATTGAAAAAGAAGCAGAGAGCTTTAAAACCTTGATAAGGGATAGAATTGTATAGGGACTGGACATCCACGGTGAAAGTGAGGCAGTTAGGGTCAGAGAAGGAAGCTAAGTAAACAGAACTTCCTTCACTTATCTGCAGATAAGAAATTAAGAAAGAACTTAATTTCTTTAAGTTCATGCCAGATTCAACTGTAAAATGGTTGCAGAGGATAATGGTTGTACGTGGCCTATCAGCAGAGTCAACAGAGCTTTACCAAAACGGATTTCACGCAGGTCGGCAGCAGTTATTTAAAAAGGGAGATTCGAGAGCATTTGTCCATTGAACGTGGTCTGTCAGCAGCCTCAAGAGAGCTCTACCAACTAAATAAAAGTACAGAAGGTATTGTGTATGTGGCCAGGTTACACAACAAAACTATAAATAAAAATGCTAGAGACTAGAGCTAAGTTAACAGGGCTTTTTACTTACGGAACCCGAACTGAACAGATATATACAGATCAATACGCGCCTAATAGCGCATGCTCAATAATGCGTTACTATGACATAAACTAGTCCCATATTATACAGTAGGCTCCTCCCCTTTTATTTTAGAAGTGTATCAACTGATAGTTTGTTTTTTTTAAAGTTAACAGGGGCACTACGCTAAACAAATACTGTATGTGTACCCTTAATATACAAACGCCCATGAACTGTTTAATTAGTAATTTAGTAATATGAAATTATAACAAGGTAATGTAATAACAATAATTATAACTGAAGTCTCTGGGGACCCTTCTCTGCCTCTCCGGGTAACGTTTGATTTGGGGATGAGTCTCCGCAGGTACATCAGGTGGGTCCTCAGCACTGATGACAGGCTCATGGTCACATCAGGAGTGTTCACTTCTATGTCATGGGAGTCCGGCCAAGATGTTGTTGAGTTTTTCACCTGAGCTTCCAGGATTTTATCCACATGATATCTCCATACATTCTCTTCCACCTGTACTCTACACATCAGTGGCCCGTCTATGGCGGAAATTATACCCGGCTGTCACTTTTCAGTCCAGTAATTCCGTGCAAGAACTGACTGTCCCACGTTGAAGCTCCGTGTTGACTTAACATTCAAGTGTTCTCTACATCACGCCGTACATTTGGTTTGAGATGATCCATGCGGGACCTCAGGTTCCTGTTCAGAAACATCATCGCTGGGGCTGGTTAGTGGTTGCATGTGCTGCATTACGATAGGCAAGGAGGAAGTTGTCTATCTTGCGTTGTAGTGGTCGATTTTCACTGTCCCTTGCCTTGATGGCTTTCTTGAATGTCTGTACAAATCTTTCTGCCAAGCCATTTGTGGATGGATGATAAGGGGCCGATGTAAAGTGCTCGATTCCATTGTTCTTCACAAAACTTCAGAATTCTTCAGAGACAAATTGTCATCCATGGTCTGTGCAGATTTGCTCTGGTATGCCATTGCTGGCGAACATGGTCCTCAGAACTGTAATGGTCTTTTCCGATGTGGTTGTCTCCATTTTGATTACCTCTGGCCATTTGGAATGTGCATCAATGGTGATTAAAAAGATAGAGTCCATGAATAGAACAGCAAAGTCGATGTGCACTCGTTGCCATGGTGATGAGGGCCACTCCCATGGATGGAGAGGGGCTTGTGGTGGTGTATTCTGGATCTTTTGACATCCAGAGCAGTTCTTGGTCACGTCCTCGATTTGCTTATCGATTCCTGGCCACCAAGCATAGGCAAGGGCAAAACCTTTCACCATCATGGTACCCAGGTGCCCCTCGTGCAGTTCCTCCAGCACTCTGGTGCATAACTTGGGAGGAATCACAACTCGTGAGCCACACATTTAGCGTTCCCTGACACACTGACAACCGCTCCTTCCTTGCAGAGAAGGCTGGAAACACTGTGCTACCCCTTTACCACGATATCATACACTTTTGACAACGTAGGGTCATTGCGTGTTTCCCTTTCAATGAGGCTGTTTGTTACTGGTAATTGTTCAACTATTGTTGTGTGAAAGATCTCTGCTGGATCCATTTGCATAGTTACCTCGGAAGTCGGCAGTGGTAAACGTGACAAACCATCTACGTTGCCATGTTGCTTGGTCCCCTTGTGTTCGATGTCATACCCGTGACCTCCTAAGAAAAGGGACCATCGCTGTAGCCTTTGTGCAGTCATCACTGAAACGCTTTTTCTTGGGTTGAAGATTGACACAAGAGGCTGATGGTCAGTCAACAGGGCCATACAGGTAGTGACTGAATTTCTTGACTCCCCACCCGAGGCTTAGGGCCTCTCTGTCAATCTGTGCATAGTTGCGTTCAGCTGAAGTTAACGTTCTTGAGGCAAAGGCTATTGGTCTTTTGAAGCCATCTGGAAACTTGTGCAATAACACAGCTCCTATCCCATGGGGCGAGGCATCACAAGCTAGTCAGATAGGTAAGGAGGGGTCAAAGTGCACGAGCACCCCATCTGAAGTTATGAGTCTTTTAGTTTCCTGAAACACTTTCTCACAGCTGTCAGTCCACCTCCATTGTGTCCCTGCCTATAGTAATGCAGTTAGTAGATGTAGGACAGTGGATAGGTTAGGCAAGAACTTGTGGTAGTAGTTCACTAGACCAAGATATGCTCTCAGCTGAGACACATTTTCAGGTGGTGGTGCCTTAGGCACCACTTCTATCTTGTCTTGAGACATGTGTAAGCCATCCTTGTTGATCACATGCCCACAGTATGAAATTTCCTTTTTGAAAAACTCACATTTCTGTCGATTAGTTCTGAGCCCATATTCTCATAACCTGGTGAGCACTTGTTTTAGGTTAGAAAGATGATCGTCATCATCTTTGCCAGTGACAATGATGTCATCCAGGTAACACCGAGTCCCTGGAATCCCCTGCAGAACCTGGTCCATTGCCCTTTGCCAGACTGCAAGCGCTGATGCTATTCGAAACACCAACCTGTTGTACTGGTAAAGTGCCTTGTGTGTATTTATTGTCAGGTATTTCTTGGATGCTTCCTCAATTTCCATTTGAAGGTAAGCCTGGGTCAGATCAATTTTTGTGAAATGTTTCCCTCCTGACAGGGAAGCAAAGATGACCTCAATACGAGGTAGAGGATACCGTACTGTGCGGAGAATTGGGTTAACAGTCACTTTAAAGTCTCCACATATGTGCAGCTTGCTTGGTTTTCCTGGTTTTGTGCTGGAGGTTTTCTTCATCACTGGAACAATGGGCGTGGCCCATTCACTCCAATCCACCTTTGACAGGACCCTAGTCTGCTCCAGATTTTTCAGCTCAGCCTCTACTGTAGGACCGATTGCATATGGCACTGGTCTGGCTTTGTGAAATTTTGGACATGCATTTTCCTCAATCTCAGTCTTTGCCTTCATGCCCTGAAGTGTTCCTATTCCTTTCATGAACACTTCCTCAGAGTCAGCAAGTATTTGTGACAGTCTCTCAGATGTAGCCTTGCTGCCCTCCTTTGCTGACACAACTAGTGCCTCGATGGTGTGCCAGTCCAACTGGATTTTCCTGAGCCATTCACGTCCCAGCAACACTGTTCCTCCATTTTTCAGTACGTAGAGGTTCAGCTGCTGTGTTTTGTCTCTGTAGGTCACTGTCACTTTAATTTTACCTTTGGGACACACTTTCTGTCCTGTGTAAGTCTTCAGCAGTAGGTTAGTTTGTTTCAGAGGTATGTGAGAAAACAGTCATTTGTAGTCACCTACAGAGATCACTGAGCACGTGTCCAACTCCATTTTCAGTCTCACGCCTGCCACTTGTGGAGTGATCCTTATTACTCTTCGATCATCTGTCTCTTTCACGCTGTGAAGTTGCAGACAAGACAATTCACTTGTGTCAGAGTCATTTTCAACAGAACTGCTTTCTTCCATTTTGTGTGCATTGTTGTGTTTTCCTTTCTGGGTTTTTTTGGTTTCTCGTTATTTTCCCCTTTTTCTGCTGTTTACTAGCTTTGCATACTCTACCAGTGTGGCCCTGTTTGCCACAGTTTCTGCATTCTTTGTCTTTAAACCAACAACCATCAGGGTCATGTGACCTGTTCCCACAACAGTAACATTTCTTTCCTTCATTTCTGCGCAGTGACATTTTATTCGTAGCATATTCCAAAGATTTATGTTGTATCTGTGAAGCACCTTGTGCATCTATTTCTAATGATATTGAGATGTTTAGCGCTTTCTTGAATGTAAGGTCTTTTTCACACAGGAGCTTCTTCTGGGTGGTTTCACAGTACATGCCACACACTGCGTCCCTCAATGTGTCTGATAAACCAGCTCCAAATTGACAATGTTCTGATAATTTGCACAATTCAGCACAATATTCAGAAATGCTTTCATCTTTGCTCTGATTCCATTTGTAAAATTTAAATCTTTCAGCAATGACCAGCGGCTTGGGATTTAAATGCTGTTGGAGAGTGTCTACTATTTGCTTGAACATTTTGTCAGCTGGCTTTTCAGGGGTTAACAAGCTCCATAGCAGGCCGTATGTTTTCATGCCCATTACACTAAGTTGCTGGCTTTCTTTTCTTCATTAACATTGTTAGCCTCACAATATAACTCTATTCTTTCAATACAAGTTGCCCTGTCGTCAATGCCACTATCAAATGCTGTAATGGTTCCAATTAACACCATCCTTGCTGTGTTAATTTATCCCTATTATGTGAATTTAACCCCAGTCCCTTGTTTTCTTTTTGACTCACGTGACCTTCTTTTTGCTAGCGTCACGAGCATGCTCTGGTTAGATGCCTGTGTCACTCCTTTTTGTTTATCTCCCTCGTGAGGCAGGCGGACCCTCAGCCCTGGGGTTCAGCGCCAGCTGTGGTCTCGCCTGGATGCGCCGCGGCTCCAACTGTGTCTTTTGGTCTCCCGATGTTCCTGACTCCGGCTGAACTCTTGCTTCTTTTCAGACTCTGTTCCAATATGAAGCAGGTTCATTAACCTTGTCACCAATTTGTTGTGTATGTGGCCATTTACATAATAAAACTATATGTATAAACGCTAGAGACTGGAGCTAAGTTAACAGGGCTTTTTACTTACAAAACCCAAACTGAACACATATATACAGATCGATAGGCGCCTAATAGCGCATGTTCAATAACGTGTTACTACAGCATAAACTATTCCCATATTATACAGTAGGCTATATGGTACAGAAGAGTTAAGCGGAGCAGCCATTGTTGGGAGTAAGCCAGTGGCAAGAGTAGAAGCGACAGGCTTTGGCTTCAACTCGGAGGAAGGCATCATCTCTGTGTAAAGTATCTATTAAGGTTTCCTGCAACACACACAAAACGCTGGTGGAACACGCAGGGCAGGCAGCATCTATAGGAAGAAGCACTGTCAACATCTCAGCCTGAAACGTCGACAGTGCTTCTCCCTATAGATGCTGCCTGGCCTGCTGCGTCCCACCAGCATTTTGTGTGTGTTGCTTGAATTTCCAGCATCTGCAGATTTCCTCGTGTTTGCTTGTTAAGGTTTCCCTTTCGTTTTTTTCTCCCCCTCTTACTGTACCATTTAAATGGCTGTGGTGTGCTCTTCGTGAAGTGCATCAGCTGCAGCTCCTTGAAGACCGTGTTAGGGATCTGGAGCAGCAACTGGATGACCTTCGGCTGATATGGGAGAACGAGAATATAAATCATCCAAGTTACGTGGCAGTAGTGCAGGAGGCGAGTAGCTGGGTGACCGTCAGGAGAAATGGAAATTGGCAGTTAATGCAGAGCACCCCTGTGACCATTCACCACAAAAAGAAGCATACTGCTTTGGATACTTTTATGGGGGATGACCTCCTGGGAGAATGCCATAGTGACCGGGTCACAGGCACCGAGCATGGGTCCATGGTGAAGAAGGGACAGAGAGAGAAGAAGGGAATGGTAGTGATAGGGGATTCGACAGTGAGAGGAACAGACAGGAGATTCTGTTGACGTGAACGGGGCATCCGGATGGGATGTTGCCTCCCAGGTGTCAGGGTCAGGGATGTCTCAGATCACGTCCACAACATTTTGGAGAGGTTGGGGAGCAGCCGGATATCTTGGTAAATATTGGTACCAATGACATAGGAAGGAAAAGCAATGAGGTCTTGAAAAGAGAATTTAGATAGCTAGGTAGAAAGCTGAGAACCAGGACCTCCCGGGTAGTAATTTCTGGATTGCTGCCTGTACCATGCGCTAGTGAGGGTAGAAACAGGATGATTTGGCAGATAAATATGTGGCTGAGAAACTAGTGCAGGGGGCAGGGCTTCAGGGGTGTCAAACTCATTTTAGGTCACGGGCCGGATTGAGCAAAATGCAGCTTCATGCGGGCCAGATCAGTCGGACGCGTGCGAACGCAGCTTTCGTTGCCTCCGTTTTTTCAGTCTGCTCTCATGTGTCTCAGTCTCTGCTATAACTACAAAGTGTTTCACTTTACAAATTCCATTTCTTATGAAGAAGACTGCCGAGCAAGACTGCCGAATAAACACTAAAAACCCTGAAAACCTGGTACCTGAATAAACTCAGCATTAGCCATATCATATGCCATAGGCGCTTCGATTACTGGGGCCAGCTTTAATAGTAATCAGATATTATCTCGCAGGCCAAAGATAATTCCACCGCGGGCCGGATTTGGCCCGCGGGCCTTGAATTTGACATATATGTTCAATAATTAGGATCTCTTCTGGGGGAGATATAACCTGTTCAAAAGTGACAGGTTGCACCTAAACCCAAGGGGGACTAATATTCTCACGGGCAGGTTTGTTAGAGCTGTTGGAGAGGGAATCAGGAAAGGACGGATGGTAAAAAAGTAAAGATGGCATATAGTCAGATTGTCAGGAAGGGAAAGCAGGTGACGGGACTTTGTTGCAGCCAACAGGCTGAGTATCAAATCATTAGGGGTGTGGAATCAGAAAGGAGAGCAAATACAGTACTCAAGGTGTTGTATCTAAATGCACGTAATATAAGAAATAAAGGTGGATGATCTTGTCACAATATTACAGATTGCCAGGTATGATGTTGTGGCCATCACTGAATCGTGGCTGAAGGATGGTGGTAGTTTGGAGCTGAATATCCAAGGTTGCATGTTATATCGGAAGGATAGGAAGGTAGGCAGAGAGGATGGTGTGGCTCTACTGGTAAAGAATGGCATCAAATCAGTAGAAAGATGTGACATAGGATCAGAAGATGTTGAATCCTTGTGGTTGAGTTAAGAAACTGCAAGGGTAAAAGGACATTGATGGAAGTTATATACAGGCCTTCCACCAGTGGCTGGGAGGTGGACCACAGGTTACAACAGGAAATAGAAAAGGCAAGTCTAAAGGGCAATGATATCATAGTCATGGAGATTTTAACATGCGGGTCAATTGGGAAGATCAGGTTGGTAATGGATCTCAAGGGAGTGAGTTTTTTGACTGCTTAAAAGATAGCTTTTTAGAGCAGTTTGTCATTGAGCCTACTGGAGGATCAGCTATACTGGATTGGGTGTTACGTAATGAACCGAAGGCGATTAGGGAGCTGAAGGTAAAAGAACCCTTAGGAACCAGTGATCACAATATGATTGTATTCAACTTGAAATTTGAGAGGGAGAAAGTAAAATTTGATGCAGCAGTACTTCAGTGGAGTAAGGGAAATTACAGTGGTATGAGAGAGGAGTTGGCCAAAGTAAATTGGAAGGAGATGCTGGCGGGGATGTCAGCAGAGCAGCAATGGCGTGTGTTTCTGAGAAAAATGAGGAAGGTGCAGGACATGTGTATTTCAAAAATGAAGAAATACTCAAATGGCAAATACTACAATCATGGCTGACAAGGGAAGTCAAAGCTATCATAAAAGCAAAAGAAAGGGCATACAACAAAGTAAAGATTAGTGGGAAGATAAAGGATTGGGAAATTTTTAAAAACCTACATTAGAAGGGAAAAGATTAAATGAAAGCAAGCTAGCAAATAATATCAAAGTGGGTAATAAAAGTTTTTTCAAGAATGTTAAAAATAAGAGAAATGAGAGCGAATATACAACCGCTAGAAAATGAGGCAGGAGAAATAATAACGGGGTCAAGAAAATGGCTGATGAACTACGTGGGTATTTTGTGTCAGTCATCACTGTGGAAGACAATAACAGTATGCCCGGTGTTGTAGTGTGTGAAGAAAGTGGATGCAGTTACTGTTACAAGAGAGAAGGTGCTCAAAAAGCTGAAAGACCTAAAAGTACATCAGTCACCCGGACCAGAGGAACTTCACGGTTCTGAAAGAGTTAGCATTTGAGATTGTGGTGGAATTAAAAATAATCTTACAAAAATCAATGGACTCTGACCTGGTGACAGAGGACTGGAAAATTGTGAATGTCACTCCATTCTTTAAGAAAGGAGGAAGGCAACAGAAAGGAAATTACAGACTAGTTAGCCTGACCTCAGTCATTGGGAAGATGTTGGAGTCAATTGTTAAGGATGAGGTGATGGAGTACTTGGTGACACAGGATAAGATAGTACAAAGTCAGCATGGTTTCCTTAAGGGAAAATTCTGCCTGACAAACCTGTTAGAATTTTTTGAGGAGATTACAAGTAGGGTAGATAAAAGGCATGCAGTCGATGTTGCATATTTGGATTTTCAGAAGGCCTTTGACAAGGTGCCACATATGAGGCTGCTTCCCAAGTTAAGAGCCCGTGGTATTACAGGAAAGTTACTAACATGGTTAGAGCATTGGCTGATTGGTAGGAGACAGCGAATGGAAATAACAGGATCCTTTTCTGGTTGGCTGCCAGTGACTAGTGGTGTTCCGCGGGGGTTGATGTTGGGACCACTTCTTTTTATGCTGTATATAAATGATTTGGATGATAGAAACATAGAAAAACTACAGCACAATACAGGCCCTTCGGCCCACAAAGTTGTGCCGAACATGTTCCTACCTTAGAAATTACTAGGCTTACCAAGAGCCATCTATTTTACTTAAGCTCCATGTACCTTTCTAAAAGCCTCTTAAAAGACCCTATCATATCCACCTCCACCACCGTTGCCGGCAGCCCATTCCATGCACTCACCACTTTCTGAGTAAAAAACTTACCCCTGTCATCTTCTCTGTTCCTACTCCCCAACACCTTAAACCTGTGTTCTCTTGTGCCAACCATTTTAGCCCTGGGTAAAAAGCCTCTGACTATCCACACGATCAATGCCTCTCATCATCTTATACACCCTTATCAGGTCACCTCTTATCCTCCTTCGCTCTAAGGAGAAAAGGCTGAGTTCACTCAACCTATTCTCATAAGGCATGCTCCCCAATTCAGGCAACATCCTTGTAAATCTCCTCTGCACCCTTTCTATGGCTTCCAGATCCTTCCTGTAGTGAGGCGACCAGAACTGAGCACAGTACTCCAAGTGGGGTCTGACCAGGGTCCTGTCTAGCTGCAACATTACCTCTCGGCTCCTAAATTCAATTCCACAATTGATGAAGGCCGACACAACATATGCCTTCTTAACCACAGATTCAACCTGCGCAGCTACTTTGAGTATCCTGTGGACTTGGCCCCCAAGATCCCTCTGATCCTCCACACTGCCAAAAGTCTTACCATTATTATATTCTGCCATCATATTTATGATGGAATCATGATGGAATACATGGCTTTATTGCCAAGTTTGCAGAAGATACGAAGAGTGGTGGAGGGGCAGGTAGTGTTGAGGAAACAGGTAGGATGCAGAAAGACTTGGACAGATAAGGAAAATGGGCAAGAAAGTGGCAAATTAAATACAATGTTGGAAAATGCATGGTCATGTACTTTGGTAGTAGAAATTAATGTGCAGACTATTTTCTAAACAGGGAGAAAATCCAGGAATCTGAGATGCAAAGGGACTTGGGAGTCCATGTGCAGAACACCCTGAAGGTTAACTTGCGGGGTGAGTCAGTGGTAAAAAAAAGGCAAATGCCATGTTAGCATTCATTTCAAGAGGGCAAGAATATAAGAGCAAGGATGTGATGCTGAGACTTTATAAGGCACTGGTGAGGCCTCACCTTGAGTATTGTGAACAGTTTTGGGCTCCTCATCTTAGAAGCGATATGCTGGCATTGGAGAGGGTCTAGAGGAGGTTCACAAGGATGATTCCCGTATGAAAGGGTTATCATTTGAAGAACGTTTGATGGTTCTGGGTCTGTACTTGCTGGAATTCAGAAGGATGAGGGGTGCTCTCATTGAAACCGTTCAAATGTTGAAAGGCCTAGACAGTAGATGTGGAAGGGATGTTTCCCATAGTTAGAGAGTCTATGACAAGAGGGCACAGCCTCAAGATAAAGGGGCACCCTTTCAAAAGAAGCAAAGAAATTTTTTTAGCCAAAGGGTGGTGAATTTGTGGAATTTGTTGCCACATGCACATGTGGGGCCAGGTCATTGGGCGTATTTAAGGTAGAGATTGATAGTTCTTGATTGGACATGGCATCAAAGGTTATGGGGAGAAGGCTAGGAACTGGGGTTGAGGAGGAGGAAAAGAAGGATCAGCCAAGATTAAATGGCGGAGAAGACTTGATGGGCCAGCGAGCCTAATTCTGCTCCTATTTCTTATGATCTTATAATAGTGGATTTTATAAGGGAGTGGTGGTACTGAGATTCACCTATAAACAATAAGGATAATTCAGTCCTCAAATCTTCAGGCATCCAGTTTCAACATTCAGCTTCTTACAAAAGGAAGAACAATGTGTAACCACAGTCAGAATTACTTCTGAGAACTGCAACATTTTAAAACTCTGCATTAACTTGAATTTTTATTAGGACTAGCTTTTGTCCATGCAGAAAATTAATAAACCTTGTACTACTGTATGAATTTGATTTAAGGTTAAAATTACCATTTGGAAAGGAAACTGTTCCATGAATGCCACATCACAGGATCTTACTTGCATTAATAACTCAGAAGTAATACATTTGATATTCCCATGAGATGTGGTAGACAAATGGAAAGATATGAAAAATGCACTATAACTAATTTATCGGATTGAGAAAGTTTGGAGACACTTTATGTCACTAATTATTCGGTCTGCTAGGTATGAGAGAAAACTACAACATGCAAGGCAGTTTTTATATTTAGGGACAAGTGTTTTCTTTATATTTTTATATTTGAGGATCTTTCTGGAACCATAGGAACATCGTTTATCTCTTTCACCTAACTAAAATATTTATGTTAGCAATTGTACAATTGGTCTACATTTGCATTAACTTGGTACACCCACCTAGGCACGAATGCATTAGTACATCACACTTTGGTGACCCATGTGGACTAGGCACATAGGGCATGTTATGTACAGACCTCCAGTCTGTTCAAAGTAATTGAAGGATTAAACAGGACATATGAATCCAGTGGGAGAGAGTAGGGTTGAAAATCACCCTGACCAGTAGTTTATAAAAATGAGCACAAAGGCAGAAGGGACACACATGGTAGAATCTTAAGCAGTTGCATTAAGTCTGATTATCATACATCTTTGGTGCTCCCTTTAAGCCCACTTATAGACTTTGGGAGGCTTCAGGATACCAGCTGAGACCCCCGTTCTGGAGAAATATGTTCATCAGTTTTGCAGCAAAATATTAAAGGATTAAACATTTAGTTCAGCACAACCAATAATTCAGTTTTCTGTTATTTCCAGTTCCATCAAGGCTATTTGATTTTTGCAGTTTATTAAAAAGCAAGTTTTATTACTAAATTAGCTTTGGAGACAAATTTAACTTATAGCTGTTTTTATTGCAGTGCACCAGAAATGTCACTCTTTCTAAAGTTATCTTGGAGTGTTTACATTTGGTAGTATCTGGAGAAAAGTGACTGCAAAAACTGATTACTACATAGGAAAAGAAAGGCCATGATCTGGGAGTAAAAGTCCCTAGTGAGGAAACCTCTAAAATCCAGAAGCTCAAATTGATTTGCAAGCTTGCTAGACATGTTCCTTCCGTTCATAATTTAATTCTGCCGTGTTTGGATGTCAGTCCCTGCTCATGATCCCAATGAGTCTAGTGAAATGGTGCATGCTCTCAGGATGAAATATGTAGCAGATTATCTGACTGTGTTGACGTCTTTGCTCCCAGGAGGTTGATATTCAGGCACGCAGTATGGAGCTATGAAATTAGAGCTTTCTATGTAAATGCAGATGGATCTGTTTGGGAATCATGCAGAGTGGAGTGAAATCTGCAAGGCTAGCTCCAGATTCTCTGTGAAAATGTGACATATATTGTCATTGCAATTGTAACAGCATGCAAGAAGTGGAACACAGAAATGGCGAAGCCAATATTTAAATGTTACATCTGTCACTTTTTTTAAGTTCCATTTCAGCTCTCTATTAACCTGTTAACAAATGGTTTACTTTCATTTTACACCGAGCAAGGCTCCAGTTCACTTCCATATGTTCCCATATTTCATTGCTGCCATCTCTAGGAATTACAAGGTATTTCAGCTCGAGGTCTGTGCCATTTCGCATTGAACCTGAAACAGATGAACAGCCCTAGAAGTTCAAAATGCCCATTAACAGATGTAGTAGTATTGCAAGAGCGCCATTCCGATAAACATTTCAATGGAGGAGCTATTGTTGCAAATTTCAGTAGGTCGCATGGCCCAGGATAAGCATCCAGGAGGGGTGAGCGTGGAAACCAAGTCCTTTATTTTTGGAGCAAACACGAGGAAATCTGCAGATGCTGGAAATTCAAACAACAACACACACAAAATGCTGGTGGAACACAGCAGGCCAGGCAGCATCTATAGGGAGAAGCGCTGTCGACGTTTCGGGCCGGGACCCTTAGTCAGGACAAACCGAAAGGATAGTCCTGACGAAGGGTCTCGGCCCGAAACTTCGACAGCGCTTCTCCCTATAGATGCTGCCTGGCCTGCTGTGTTCTACCAACATTTTGTGTGTGTTGTTCCTTTATTTTTGTCTTTGAAGCATCAGAAAGGATGTTGATTAA
Source organism: Hemitrygon akajei (assembly GCF_048418815.1). NCBI lineage: Eukaryota > Metazoa > Chordata > Chondrichthyes > Myliobatiformes > Dasyatidae > Hemitrygon > Hemitrygon akajei. The sequence goes on from NC_133128.1 coordinate 61,204,434, forward strand.
TTTGGGAGGGAGATCGTTTGGTCAGCAGAGGTCACTATGGTGTGGAAATGGTACGCCCTAAAGGCTCGAAGGTGACAAGAGCCTATCTGATTGGTGCTGTGATCTGGCACTGCAGTGTGAAGACTTAGCTCCTCAAGAGTACCCAGTGACAAAAGCTCCCAGAAAAAAAATGTTCCATTTTCCCCAAAAAGGAAACTCCTCAGGAAAGATATGGCCCTTAATACAATTGATATGAAGTACACAAGGCTGAATTATGATCTGAAGTGCCAATCAAATTTCCAAATTGGAATAATTCAATCTATTATGCATTTTATTTAATGTTTTGTTTAGTCCTCAATAGGATTGTTTCTCAGCAATCGGGTAACCATGGGAATCTAGAAATTCTCTTCCTTCAGCACTAGTTACAGCCCCTGAGCATGAATAATTGCCCAACCTCAGCTGACAGCCATTTATTTACTAACGAGCCTTTGGCAAGTTCTATACTCTCAATGGTGGCAATATTTCTCTTATTAATATTTTTAATCAATGCAAACACATACCTAACAAGCACAACATGGATAAGTGAATGCCTGCTTTACTTTTGATTCTTAATAGTAGAGAACCAGATCAATGCATACTCTCCTCTCTCTTGTTCACACAGTACTCGCAGACATGACCCATTTTCTGTCTGAAGACATTAAGGTTCAGCACAGCCACCAACAGCCCTGCAGGAGATGGCATACTCTAAATAAAATCTGAAGCTTTATGCGCTTATACATTTAATAGAAGTCTGGAACATTACTGAAATGATAATCCAAGTGAGATGGAATGAATAAACATGAACTCTGGAGAACCAACTGAAAGTGTAAAATAGGTTAACCTTTTGAGTACAGGACTATTTGATGAAGAACCTTTCGAAAATATATCCTCTGATATTAATGATCATTGCAATGTTTACTGAAGTAAATAATTTTCTCATAAAAGGGCCTTCACGTAACTGATTTGAAATATACATATGTAGAAGCTACTGTATATTTGTAAATCAATAGATACGCTGAATCTTAAAACCAATGCCTCAATTTTAACTCCGGAAAGAAATGAAGGGGAAAGTATACAAGGTTTGTCTCTGGAAATTTACCAAGTTAAACCTTAGGGATCTTTGCTGGATATTAGGTAGCAGGAAATCACATTGGACTAGGGATTTTAGGAGGTGAAGAGAAAGGAGAATGCAGAAATCATACTTTGTCAAACTAGAGGAGCACGTTTCCATTTTGACACTGTCCATACCACTTTACACACAATTGTTTTAATTTCTTAAAGACAAAACACCCTTAAGTGCCCTCAGTACTCAGCTTGTGTGAGGACAAAATCTTGTATTTTGTAGGGAAGCACTCAAGCTTTTCCTGAAATGCCGATGAAGTTGGTGCTATCTTCTCTGCGCCAGATTACCCAACATTGCTTCACCTGTAAATGAGACTAATAGCAACTCAGTTGGATGATATAGAAAGAGGGAGCTTGGGCAAGTTGGTTCTATGTGGCTTTAACTTGCTTACAAAAAAATAATAGCAACACCCATTCCACTGCATTAAATGCCCTGAAAGCTGAAAAATTTCACCCCTTTAAAGGACCACTTATTGGCTGCCTACAAAAGTTTGCAAAAGCATCATACACAAAAAAAGTGAATTAACTCATTCTATGTCAAGACATTAAGCTTCATTTTGACCAGTAAATCATTTTGCGTCTGAAATGTCTGAGATTTTCCTTTACAACAACAGCAATTCAACAAAGGATTTATAATCCAGGGAAATAATTCAGACTGCAATGAAGTTGAAGCAAATGACATAAGATACAACTGTTATAAATTAGGCTGTTGATCCATTTTCACTTTTGAGTTGTGAGGAGCTGTTGGAACAATAAGTCAAATCCCACAATGATTCCACCAAAGGGTCTGCCATTTCCCAAGGGTTCCCAAGTGAGAGATCGAAGGAAATCTCATTGAAACCTGTTGAATATTGAAAGGCCTAGATTTAGTGGGTGTGCAGAGGATGTTCCCAATAACCTGAGAGTCTTGAACCAGAGGGCATAGCCTCAGAATAGAAGGACATCCCTGTAGAACAAAAATGAGAAGATATTTCTTTAGCCAGAGAATGGTGAATCTATGATATTCATTGCCACACACGGCTGTGGAGGCCAAGTCATTCAGTATATTTAAAGTGGGAGTTGATAGGTTCTCGATTAGTAACAGTGTCAAAGGTTACAGGGAGAAGATAGGGGAATGAGGTTCAGAAACAAAATAAACCAGCAATGATCACATGGTGAAGCAGACTTGATGGGCTGAATTGCCTAATTCTGTTCATATGTCTTATGGTATTCCCAATCTGTGTGGGCAAGTGGGAGAGTATAAGGGGGGAGAAGGAGTGAGTGTAGAAAGTGTCTTGAGATTACTTGCTCCAGACTCATTTCCATTGATCTAACATATAAATCAAAACTTGGCATCAAGCAGTTCGATGAGACTACGAGAAGTTTACAATTGAGTCATTCATCGTTATTATTTGGGCAAAGAAAGCACAGCAACAATATGAATAATGAGTTGCTGGACCTCTCAGACAGGGCAAACTATGCATGCAAATAACACATTCTCTTTTAAAAGTTAAAGTCTGTCCTGAGTCTTATAGGCTCATCAGGCCAGTGCTTATGCCGGTTTCTGTGGCATGAAGCGACTGAGAGGGCAAGATTACTCCCCCTGTCCCCTGGATAGGACGCCAGTCTATCGCGAGGTTAACCCTCAGGATTTTGCCGGTACCCGGAAAAATTTTTGGGTGGACCGGAGCAATGTGTCGTTAAGTGCCTTGTTCAAAGACACAACACGTTGCCTCGGCTGGGGCTCGAACTCACAACCTTCAGATCGCTAGTCCAACGGCTTAACCACTTGGCCACGCACCACACATTCTCATTTATCCATCACTAAACATCTGCAATAATCTCTTAAGTGAGACCAGTTAATCACTTACAATGAAAGGTTATATTTTGAACCAGTGCATTAGACACATGCATGCGACATTGCAATTCCTTTGCACAAAGATTCGCATTAGCGTGTTTGCCACTGATAACACTCTGGATTCTTAGGAAGGAATTGCCATCCCACACGATATACGGTAGAAACAAAGGAAGTGTTAGACATACTTAGTGGTAAAGCATCATTAATGAAGAAAGAAACAGAATTAAAGTCGATGACTTTTCACCACAAATGATAAAAGGCAGAAATACAGTAAAACACCTTTTATGTTGCAGAGAGGGTGAAAAGTAAAGAACAAAGTGAATGTCTCAGTGGGATGGAGACCAGAAGAGAGCGACTGATTGATGCAACAAGTATTGGTGCTGGCTGGGACAGGTGGGCAATTATTAATCATGGTTACCCTTTCTGGTGGAAGTATCAACAGGAACAAATGACAACAGAAGAGCGAAGGAGAAGAAAATGGAATGCTGGAACTCTGAGAATCAAGCTGGAGAAGCAAAGCAATATAGACGATGGAAATCTGAAATAAAGGCAGAGAATATCCCTGACATCTCTGAAGACAGAAACAAGTTTATCATCGGTTGACAACCCTAATCAGAACTGGTCAATTCTGCTATGAACGAGAAAGGCTGATTATCTGAAACTAGTGAACTTAAATATTGAGTGTTGAGATACGTGTGCAGGCTGATCAGAAATGAGATATTTCCTTCAAGCATGTTCAGATCTTTGTGGCAACAGTGCAAAAGGACGAACAATGGAGGTCACACTCAGAACGCAAAGGATAATCAAAGTGGCAGTCAACCAAAACATTCTGGTTATTTAATCTGAATCTGATTTATCTAATATTGAGGAGACTGAACACTGAATACAATACACTAAAACTGAAAGCAGTGCAAATTAATTGCTACTTGATGGAAGGAGTGTTTGGGTCTCTGGACAATGGTAAAGTGCACATGTTGCATGGGAGAGTCGCTGGAAACGGAAGAGTGAACCAAAGTGTCATGGAAGTAACAATCCCTTCAGAATGTTAATGTAGCTAGAGATGCTTCCTTAGGCAAACAGACACATTTTTCTTTACTCTCCCTGTGTAGCACACCGGCTAACTTGGCAGATGAACAATCTATAAAAGGTTAATGCAGTGATGACCTTCACAGCTACATAAAAAGCTGCCCCAGTTCTTGAAGTTGCTCACATGGTCAGCCTGTAGCAAACGGTACATCACTGCCACAATCTCTAGAGGAAGGCCAAAGTGACAAGAGGAGGAAGTAAATATTGGTCTGGACATATTACAGCTGAAACTGTATTTTCTGAGCTAACACAGCAACTGCATATGCTGTCCCAAAACCTGCATTAAATTGGTAAATTGGTTTATTGTCACGAGTACTGAGATACTGTACAGCGAAGACTTGTCTTGCAATAGTATTCATACAGATCAATTCATTACAACGATGCATAGGGATTGTATGAAAATACTCAATCTTAACGACTTTACAATTCATGTTTTCAGTTCAGAATGTATTGCTGTAGGAGAATATATCAGAAACTTGGATACTATGTTCAAACACCTGAATTCAACCAATGCATTTGTTAAGTGCGATAATAAAGAAAGCTAATTCACAAAATATGCAGGTTAGAACAAAGTCTTTTACAGAACCCTACAGAGAATGCAGCATCACCTAATGCAGCCTCAACCACCTTTGGTGCTTAGATTCCTCTTTAAGCCTTTGATAGTAGGTTATTTTCTTCTCTATTAATGACTATGCATGTTTTGTGAAGAACTGTGATAAATCATTCAATATTTTCTTGAGTATTTTCATGTATTGCACTGCAGCACAGAAAATAAAACGCAAGTTTCATTTGTACAGTAGAGTTATAAAGACATAATGCACCTGTTTTGGATGATCAGAAGGTATATTATGACAAGTAAAAAATAAATGAATGGTTAAATACTTCTCTGTTTCCTCTCTAGGTTGCATGACTTATGATAAATGAAATATTTTCTTTGTATGCAATTAAGTCGATATTTTTTGCATATTCAGTTTTGACCGACCATAGTACTTAACAGCATCTGTGTGGCAGTATAGAACTAGTTTGAGCAATTGAATTAAATTTCTCAACGTAAGTTTTCTTGGCTCAGTTACCACACAACTTTTCATACCAGTTAGTTATTTCAAATTAGTTTCCACTTCCCAGTTTCAGATTTGAGTGCTTCCCTTTCTTGCATTTTACTGATAGCAAGTCTCCCTCACCTCCCAACAATCAAATCCTTATACTGAATGTCAAATTTGACAATACTTTTGCAGAAATACAAGTAGGTAACACAGTATAGACACACCTACATATTGCTTCATAACAGCAAAATGCCTTCAGCAAAACTCATTCAGAGAAGAGTTGTGGCAGCTGATGAAAAGCTAAACCTTCATAATAAGATTTCAGAAGTTCTGCCAAAGTGATGGACGGAAGATGAGGCATAGCTTACCAAATATTTGGGGATATGAGGCCACGCAGGAAAAAGAGAGCTAGGAGGATGGGGGAGGGGTGTGAGGTCTACAATAATCCAGTCACAAGAATGAAGATGGAAAATGGAGTGTAGAGTGGGAGGAAATTGATGAGGTACAAAGGCACAAGATCAAATAAAAAACGTTGACTTGATCTGCTGGGAATGAGGAAGCTGAAGTGTGCTTAGAAGAAAACAAAAACTGATGTATAGTAAGAATTGTACACATTTACATAAATTGGACTGTGGAATGGTGCTATTGCCTTAAAAGACCATATGATATAGAATAAGAATTAGGCCATTTGGCCCATCAAGTCTGTTCTGCCATTTCATCATGGCGGATCCATTTTTCTTCTCAGCCCCAAACTCCAGCTTACCCCCATATCCCACCATCTGACCAATTAAAAATCGATTACCCCGCCTTAAGTATACATAAAGACTTGGCTTCCACAGCTGCCTGTGGCAAAGAATTCCACAGATTCACCACTCTCTGGCTAAAGAAATTCCTCCTCATCTCCATTCTGAAAGGACACCCCTCTATTCTGAGGCTGTGTCCTTGGGTCCCATCATAGGAAACATCCTCTCCACATTCACTTGATTAAGGCCTTTCACTATTCAATAGGTTTCAATGAGGTCACCCTCATTCTTCTGAATTCCAGTGAATACATGCCCAGAGCCATCAAATGCTCTTCATATGACAAACTGTTTAATTCTGCAATCATTTTCATGAAACTCCTTTGAACATTTGCCTTCCTCGCCACAGACTCAGACTGCACAAGGACTCCCAAGTCCCTTTGCACCTCAGTTTTTTTGTATTTTCTCTCCATCTAGAAAATAGTTAACCATTTTTTCTACCAAAGTGCATGACCATATACTGCTGGACACTGTATTCCATCTGCCACTTCTTTGCCCATTCGCCTTCTGTACCTTCTCTACTTCCTCAAAACTACCTGCCCCTCCACCTATCTTCATATCGTCTGCAGACTTTGCAACAAAGCCATCAATTCCATCATCCAAATCATTGACATATAACGTAAAAATAATCAGTCCCAACTTAAACCCGAGGAACACCACTAGTCACTGGCAGCCAGCCAGAAAAGGCTCCCTTTATTCCTACACTTTGCCTCCTGCCACTCAGCCACTGCTTTATCCATGCTACAATCTTTCCTGTATTACTATGGGCCCGTAGCTTGTGGCACCTTGTCAAAGGCCTTCTGAAAATTCAAATACATATCAATAAATTCTCTTTTGAGGAAACCATGCTGGCTATAGCTTATTTTATCATGTGCTTCCAAGTACTGTACCCCGAAACGACATCCTTAACAATCGTCTTCAACACCTTCCCAACAAGTGAGGTTAGAGTAATTGACTATAATTTCCTTTGTTCTGCCTCTCTCCCTTCTTGAAAGGTGGAGTGACACTTGCAATTTTCAAGTCTTGCGGAATCTTGAAAGATCATTACTAATGCCTCCACAATCTCTTCAACCACCTTTTTCAGAACCCTGGGATATAAACCATCTGGTCCAGGTGATTTATCTACCTTCAGACCTTTCAGTTTCCCAAGAACTTTCTCCCTAGTAACTTTCACACACTTCATGACCCCTGACACCTGGAACATTCACCACACAGCTAATGTCTTCCACAGTGAAAACTGATGCAAAATACTTATTCAGTTCGTCCACCATCTCCTTGTACCCCATCACTACCTCTCCAGCATTACTTTCCAGCGGTCCGATATCCACTCTCACCTCTCTCACACTTTATGCATCTGAAGAAACTTTTGGTATCCTCTTTAATATTATTAGCTAGCTTACTTTCGTATCATTTACTTACTAGTTTCATCACTTCAAAGATCTTACATTCAAATCTACTTATTCCAGGAGGACAAGTAGAGATGCAGCTGACTAACTTTAACTACCAAAAAAAAGTGATTTTGACTACAATAAGAGGTTTTATGCCCACTTCTATTTAAAAAAAAAGAATAAGCAATTGGGTTTGATACTTTAAGCAGGGTCCCTAGGCACTCAGAGCATTGCATTTTAAGAAACTGGATCGCATAGCGCTGTTTCTTTCAGCACAATCCAATCTAGAGTCAACTCAAATTATATTAGTAATATTTTCTGAGAGAAAATCATGAAATTGGACTAGGTTGCTTGATCAGGATCCACACAGCTGCATTTGTTGTTTTTCCAGTATCAGGCAATCGCGCACCTAATGATGTCAATCATAGGGCAAAAATGCTTGAAGACTTCCAAAGATAAACACGTGCTTCTAGTCCAGAGACTAGCTGTCTTCTGGTGATTATAAAATAATTAAAGGCACAATGTAAATTCTACTGTTCATACAGTCCCTCAAAGTAAAGGATAATGTGATTCCACCCCAGTTCTGCATGTTCTGAGGTGGCTACTGAGGCCAAAATGGCAATCACAGACTTAGCCACAACTGGAGCAGCAAGTGGTTGGTGGGAAAGTCAGCTGAGTAACTGGTAAGGTGGTGTGCTCTTTCCATCACTTGCACGGAGCTTCTGTGTCCTTAGGATGCAGGGACTTGAGGTTCTCAAAATCATACTGAATGCTTCTACTCAACTTTGAGTGGTCATGGGCTAGAGGTTCCCAGGAATCAATTGGGATGTTGTCTAGTTCTTCCTGGAAACTTTAAACACTTCCCTGATTCAGTTCCTCTGCCTTCCTGGTAATCACTTCCTACAAAAGAGTTCAGAATTGAATGACCATTTCATGTGTCTGCTATCAAGGATGCAAATGGTGTCATCTACCCAGTATTACTGATTGAATATAACTAGGTCTGAATGCATGGTCTAGGAGAGGGTTCATCGTGCCAGAGAACTAGGAAGATTTTATGGAGACAATATTGGTGGTATTTTGGCAGTGCCTTGAGTTATCAGCTATTGGTTGTCCTTGGAACAAAAATGTCAATAAAAGGAAAATATAATCAAGACATCCAAAAGCTGTGGATGTTTGGCAGCTCCTGTGGGCTGCAAAAGTTGACGGGCTGTCTGTGAGGTATCAAAGAGCTGTCTCTGAAAGGTCCTTGACAGCTTTAGCATCGATCTTGTTGCAACAGCATTTCTTTCGACACTTAAGTTTTGGAGCGAAGTTGGCGGAGGTAATAGAGCAGATTAGATGTTGATCGTCTCAGTAACCTTCAATATCAGTTGTGCCTCAGATGATTTGACCATTTTTGCAGTCACTTGCTTGGATGATAACACAAGCCAAAGCTTGGACCTAGAACACTACCCTAATAATTTGTTCTCAACTGAGCAAATTCTTTATTGTGATGAGCCTATGCTCTAAAAGAAAGACCCCATGGGAAGTTAGCTTTCCCTGTTCCTTCCTTGCTGATCAAACCCTGCCAAGGGACTGCGTCCCTTCCCACCCTGGCAAAGAATCAGTCCAGCTCCTTTTGGGAAGACAGATTGAGATTTTATTAAGATCAAAATAGAAAGATTTAAAGCTTCCAGAGTACCTCTCTGGAGGGGTATGGAATTATGCCTGTGCCAACTTTGCTCCATATTTGAATCAGGCAAAGGATAATTATTTTCTTGATGGTGAAGCTCACTGTGAGGGCAACATTCCTCCTTTGGTTTTTCCCTCCAGAAAAAGATGTACCCATCACCTTCTTTAACATAGAAACATAGAAAACCTACAGCACAATACAGGCCCTTCAGCCCACAAAGTTGTGCCGAACATGTAGAAATTACAAGGCTTATCCATAGCCCTCTATTTTTCTAATCTCCATGTACCTATCCAAAATTCTCTTGAAAGACCCTATCGTATCCGCCTCCACCACCGTTGCTGGCAGCCCATTCCATGCACTCACCACTCTCTGTGTAAAAAACATTCCCCTGACATCTCCTCTGTACCTACTCCCCAGCACCTTAAACCTGTGTCCTCTTGTGGCAACCATTTCAGCCCTGGAAAAAAGCCTCTGACTATCCACAGTATCAATGCCTCTCATCATCTTATACACCTCTGTCAGATCACCTCTCATCCTCTGTCATTCCAAGGAGAAAATCTTTAATCTTCCCATCTTCAGCCTGAGAGGTTTCTGTTGATGTCAAAGCATCCAAGTTCCAGAGTTATGTCAGCAAAGCTGTGCTCAAGCCTATCAGATTTGAGATTGTCCTTCAGGATGTTGATATTCAAGGTCTTGAGCTTTATACTGTGGAGTAGAAGTTGTCCTGTGTGCAAGTCCTAATATGGAATGGTTGTTACATGTCCACAGGGGTTTTGTAGACCAAGGCTTCAACACACTGGTAAGCAAGACCAAGACAACTGGATATAATGTTCAGACACATACATACATACATACATACATGTATACTGGTGTAACTCTGCATGTTCAAACACACATGATATGAGTTTCACAAGTGGCTCACACACCTCTCACAGTGCTGAGACAAGCACCACCTCTTCTTTGGAGTACTAAATTACTGAGGAACTAATTTTATGGGTACATAGGAGGGCAGTGTGCACTATGTATAATTGGTGAAATTAAATCATATATCTATAGTACTGGATGCATCTAGTGATGCCATGATATTTTTCATCACCGCTCCAGGAATTCCCTCTACCCTCATAATTTTCATTCACAGGTAGCTCAATCGCTCCCCATGCTCCCTCCTCACCCTCCTCCATGGCAACTTCAGTGTGCTTTGCTGCCATCTGGCTGCCTGAGGGACTGCTTCTGACGGCTGGTACTCATCCTTGATTGTGGCAGCTGTGATAGATTGGTGGCGTCCCCACTGAAAACTCTGCAGGTCGCAATTACACCCATCTTCCTGGGCGGAAGACTCACTAAGCTGATTACATACTTGCCCGCAGTTAATATTGCAATAGTTATCTGAAGCCTGATTTGCTGCTACATGCACCAAACGAAAAGAAATACAATTTCCAGGAAAATGTGTCTGGGAGAATTAAATCTGCAAGCTAGTTGGCAGAAATTGGTTCACATCCATGTCCCAACCTCCTGTCAAGTGAGTGTATACCACAACCATTATCTATGCATAGATTTCTTTTAAGTTTTGAAGTATTATTTTTTATGCTCCCCAAATCACAGCAGACTGGAATTCACAGCATGCAACTATTCACTTCAGCTGAAGCAAATACCTTGAGCACATGTACTCTGAGTTTGGAATTCAGATCATTGAGGGAGTACTGAGGATGATTGTGCCTAACACACTGCCCGAGATGATTCACCTCCAACAATCACAAATCACCTGCTTTTGTGCTCATAATGAACTGAAGAAGTTCCCTTTATGTCTTCAATTTTATTGAGGATCCCTGCTGCCATACCCAGTAAAATACTGTTTCACTGTCACATTTGCACCACCTCTGGAAGTCAGCTTTTCAAGCTTGTCGAGAGCAAAGTCAGCATGGAATTTCTTTCAGGGACTATGGGAGAAGGACACAATTAATCCTGTGGGATGGTCCCTGAGCATCTGTATGAAAAATTTACCTCTCAGGTCACATTCAAATCTTTCCCCACTCACGATAAACCTATGCCCTTGAGTTTTAGATCCCCCTATCTTGTGAAGAAGATTGTGATGATCTGTCTTAGTTCTGCCTCTCATGCCCCCTATAAACATCTATAAAGGGCATAAGCCTCCTTTACTCCACTAATACAGTCCCAAGCCTATTCAGTCTCTCCTACTCTACTCAAGCTATCTTGTACCTGTAATAGTCTTGTCAGTCTTTCCGGTATCTTCTAGCTTAATCACATTCTTCTCATTGTATGGCAACCAGAACATCACACAATATTCCAGGTGCAGTCTCACCAACGTCTTGCACAGCTGTAACATGAGGTCCCAACTCTTGTAGGGTTGATGAAGGTAGGTTTGTAGGGTTGTACAACTCTTGTAGGGTTGGTACAATGAAGGTAAATATGCCACGCACCTTCTTCACCAATCTGTCTGTGTTGCACTTTCATCTGCAGATGTACCCCAAGGTCTCTCTACTTCATAACACTCCACAGGCCCTGACATTTACTGTGTAAATCCTGCCCTAGTTCAGCTCTCAAAAGTACATCACTTCAGACTTGTCTGAGTTAAATTCCATCTGCTATTGCATGGTTCACTATCCCACTTGATCTAGATCCTGTTGTAACATTAGACACCCTCCTTCAGAACTAATTTTGGTGTCACTGACAAACTTACTGATCATTTACATATATGGCGAACAGCAGGAAAGCCAGCACCAGTTCCTGCAGCACATCACTACAGGCCTCCAAAACCATCCTCTACTAACACCACACTTCGATTCCTTCCACCAAGCCAATTTAGTATGCCAGTGATTATTTCATACTATTACTATGAGTATTTCATCCTTCTGGATAGTCCACCATGCAGAACCTTGTCAAAAGCCTTGATAAAGTCCATGGATGCAATCTCTACCATGCCCTCTTCAGTCCTGTTCAACTGGGGTGGCGCGGTACAGTAATGGCTAGCATGATGCTTTACAGTACCAGCAACCTGGTTTCAACTCCCGCTGTTGTATTTAAGGAGTTTGTACATTCTCCCCATGATTGCGTGGGTTTCCTCCCATGGTCCAAAGATGTACTGGTTGGTAGGTTAATTGGTCCTTGTAAATTGTCTACTAATTTAGGATAGGGTTAAATCAGGGGTTGCTGGGCAGTGTGGCTCTAATGGCCAGAAAGGCCTACTCTGCGCAGTATCTTAATAAAAAGTAAAAGTTTAAAAATCCTTTAGCTCACCTCTTTAAAAAAAAATTAAATTTGCTTGATACAACTTCTCCATGCAGACTACCCTTAATCAAAGTCATACTATTCCTAATCAATCCTCATCTTTCTGAATTCAATTGATTGTGTCTCTCAGAAATCCCTTTTGTAATTTATCTATCAAGATATAAGAAGTAATAGAAGCACGAGTAGCCTACTGGCCCCTCAAGCCTGCTCTGTTATTCAATAAGATCATGGCTGATTTGGCCGTGGACTTATCTCCATCTACCTGCTCTTTCTCCAAATCTCTTAATTCCCCTGCCATGCAAAATCTGTCTAAGAATATTTAATGAGGCAGTCTCTACTGCCAGCCTGGGCAGAGAATTCCACAGATTCACGACTCTCTGGGAAAAGCAAATTCTGTTCATATTCAAAGGTTCAATTTATTATCAACGCATGTATCCACATACAACTCTAAAATTTGTATTTCTCCAGATTGCCAAGAAACAAAGAAAGAACATGACAGCCATTCAGAGAGAAATATCAAACCCACCCCCCGTACAAAAAAACAACTGCATCCTGATCATCAACCTAAACTCCTCTCCCCCACACACAAAACAGAACAGAAACTTTAAAATTTAAGTATACAATATCCACCTGCTCCTTTCCATTCACTGCACTCATTATGTCCTCAAAGAACTTCAGTAACTTTGGCAAACAGAACCTGCCCTTCATGACTCCATGCTGTATATGGGACCACCTCTATCGAGATGTCTCACTTTTTCCTTCCTTAATGATAGCTTCATGTATTTCTCAAATACAGATGATAAGCTAAGTAGCCTATAGTGCTTTTTACCTACATCCCTTTTTAAACAATGGTGTGTCATTCATTGTCTTCCAATCTACCACCACCTACCCAGACTCCAGGAAATTTTGGTAAATTATCAAACATTTCTGCTTTAACTTCCACCATTTCTTTCAGTACCCTAGGATATGTACCACCAGGGTCAGGAGATTCGGCTATCTTTAGCCACACTTGTGCAAATTTACATTCTTTATCTGTTTTCCCTTTCTTTATTGGTTACTTAGTGTTTCCTGGTCCCTTTATAAAGTTTTTCCAATCTTCCAACTTTGTATGCATCAGCTTTTAGTTCGATGCTTTCTTTCGTTTCCTTAGTTATCCAAAGCTGGCCCTCACTGTCCTTGCTTTTGAGGAGGATATACTTTTGTTGACTATGGTTAAATCTGTCTTTTAAAATCTTCTACTGATACTCAAATGACCCACCATATAGACTGCATTCCCAGTCTACATTAGACAGCTACTTCCTCATTACATCATTGTCTCCCTCCTTTACACATAATACATCGGTTTTAGATCAAACTAATGCACCCTGCATTTCTATGAGAAATTTGATGATACTGTGATCACTCTGTCCAAGAGGATCCCCAACAACAAGATCATTAGTCTTATCAGTCTGATTACACAGTACCAGATACAAGATAGCAATTTCCCTTTGTAGGTTCACTAACATGCTGTTCAAAAAAGCTATCATAGATGTACTCTATGAAGTCCGCCTCAAAACTGCTTCAACTAATTTCATTCACTCAATCAATGTGTAAGTTAAAGTCCCCCATGACAACTGTCGTTCTGTTCTTACTTGGCCTGTGCCACTACAATGTTATTACTTGGTGGTGTATAGGCAACTCTCAGCCAAGGTATTACCCTCACTGGCATGTTGTTTTCTGGCTTGTCTTGCAGCCGTTCTTAAATAAAGGCACAATATTAGTCCCCTTCCCATACCTCACCAGTGGCCAACAAAAATATGAAAACCTCTGCCAAGACCTCAGCAAATTCTTCCCTCGCTTCCCAAAACTAGTCAGGCCCTAGAGATTTATCCACCTTTATGTACCTCAAAATCACCAACACCTCTTCATTTACAATATTGATATGTTTCAGGACATGTTTATTCCCTTTCCTGAGCTCCAGGATTTCCACAGTAAATCAGAATCAGATTTATCACCACCGACATGTAACGTAAAATTTGTTAACTTAGCAGCAGCAGTTCAATGCAATACATAATCTAGCAGAGACAGAAAAAATAATAAATACAATAAAACATAATAATAAATAAACAAGTAAATCAATTACATATATTGAATAGATTTTTAAAATGTGCAAAACAGAAATACTGTATATTTAAAAAAGTGACATAGTGCTGAAAGCTTCACTGTCCATTTAGGAATCAGATGGCAGAGGGGAAGAAGCTGTTCCTGAATCACTGAATGTGTGCCTTCAGGCTTCTGTATCTCCTGCCTGTTGGTAACAGTGAGAAAAGGGCATGCCCTGGGTGCTGGAGGTCCTTAATAATGGACAGTGCCTTTCTGAGACACTGTTCCCTAAAGGTGTCCTGGGTACTTTGTAGGCTAGTGCCCAAGATGGAGCTGACTAGATTTACAACCTTCTGCAACTTCTTTCAGTCCTATGCAGTAGCCCCTCCATACTAGACAGTGAAGCAGCCTGTCAGAATGCTCTCTGCGGTACAACTATTGAAGTTTTTTAGTGTACTTGTTGACATGCCAAATCTCTTCAAACTCCTAATAAAGTATAGCCGCTGTCTTGCCTTCTTTATGACTACATTGATATGTTGGGACCAGGTTAGATCCTCAGAGATCTTGGCACCGAGGAACTTGAAGCTGCTCACTCTCTCCACTTCTGATACCTCTATGAGGATTGGTATGTGCTCCTTCATCTTACCCTTCCTGAAGTCCACAATCAGCTTTTTCGTCTTACTGACGTTGAGTGCCAGGTTGTTGCTGTGGCACCACTCCACTAGTTGGCAAGTCTCACTCCTGTACGCCCTCTCCTCAGCAAATTTGTAGATGGTATTTAAATGCAGACATGGTTCAATTATGACTTCACCTATCTCCCATGAATCCACACTGACCCTTAAGAGGAATCTAATTTTTCCCTAGTTACACTTTTGCTCTTAACATACTTACAGAACCTCTTAGGCTTCTATTTTATCTGCCAAGGATATCTCATGTTCTCCTTTAACCTTCCTGTTTTCCATCTTAAGTATACTCTTATATCCCTAAAACTTAAGGGACTCATGATACCAGCTGCCTATATCTGACACATGCCTTTGATCAATTATGTCCTACCATTGTCCCGTTAACAACTTTTCTGATTTAGATTAAGCAACAATGAAAAACCAAGAAATTGCTTCCTTTGTGACTCAGGTTATCAGGCTTTCTTCGAGGTGGTTAAGTTAGGCATCTTCTTGGCAGCAGTGATAACAACTGGTGTTCATGGTATTCTGTGTACTGTTACTTCTAAATCCATATCAATGTCCACACCACCCATTGTGAGTTCTCTGGATTTCCCCACATTGCCACCTGTAACCTTTTAGTAAAAGGATTAATTTGCCAACGCACATTGAAATTAATTGAAGCAGTGGAGCTAATAGCTAAGACTTTCCACCTCATTGCTTGCCAATCCATAATTTTCCAACTATTAGTGTGAACAGATGAAATATCTAAAGATAATGTGGGTGGAAATAGAAAAACCTAGCCAGTATCTTCATAACCCTTGATCACTTTCTCAGCAGATAGCGTTCCCAGTTCCTTTCAGAGATATTATTTGGCCTAGTGTAAACTACAGGACCATCATTCTTATTTTCTTAGATTCCTTGTGATAATTATCTATGACATCGATCTTCAAGAAAGTCAAAGAAAGAAAGTGAAGGAATACCAATGACCGCAATTAAAACTAGATCTACATCCCAGATCATTTCAACTCTGTGCTGCAAAATTAAAGCTGTTCAGGCAGATTTCACAGACAAAATAAACTGCAAATGAGGGTGCAGATTAAGTTTTAGATATCAGTACTTCAAAATATTATTTGAGATTGTGATGGGCTACCAAATCTACTTAGTATTATTTATGCCAAGATTTCCAATGGATTCAGGATTAATTTATATCGGAAGATAGATGATGCTCTCATCCAATGTTGCGTAGCAGACAAGCACATGAAAGAATCAAAAGAGCTGGAAGTAACAATAATGTCATCAGTGTACAGACAGACAGACATACTTTATAGATCCCAAGGGAAACTGGGTTTCATTACAGTCGCATCAACCAAGAATAGTGTAGAAATATAGCAATATAAAACCATAAATAATTAAATAATAAGAAGTAAATTATGCCAAGTGGAAATTAGTCCAGGACCAGCCTATTGGCTCCGAGGGAGGAGTTGTAAAGTTTGATGGCCACGGGCAGGAATGACTTCCTATGCCGCTCAGTGCTGCACCTCGGTGGAATGAGTCTCTGGCTGAATGTACTCCTGTGCCTAACCAGTACATTATGGAGTGGATGGGAGATATTGTCCAAGATGGCATGCAACTTGGACAGCATCCTCTTCTCAGACACCACCGTCAGAGAGTCCAGTTCCACCCCCACATCACTGGCCTTACGAATGAGTTTGTTGATTCTGTTGGTGTCTGCTACCCTCAGCCTGCTGCCCCAGCACATAACAGTAAACATGATAGCACTGGCCACCACAGACTTGTGGAACATCCTCAGCATCGTCCGGCAGATGTTAAAGGACCTCAGTCTCCTCAGGAAATAGAGATAGCTCTGACCCTTCTTGTAGACAGCCTCAGTGTTCTTTGACCAGTCCAGTTTATTGTCAATTTGTATCCCCAGGTATTTGTAATCCTCCACCATGTCCACACTGACCCCTTGGATGGAAACAGAGGTCACTGGTGCCTTAGCCCTCCTCAGGTCCACCACCAGCTCCTTAGTCTTTTTCACATTAAGCTGCAGATGATTCTGCTCACACCATGTGACAAAGTTTCCCACCGTAGCCCTGTACTCAGCCTCATCGCCCTTGCTGATGCATCCAACTAGAGTCATCAGAAAACTTCTGAAGATGGCAAGACTCTGGAACTTGGAACATAACACTGGAATCTTTCTTCTTTCAGATTAAACTGATGAAAATCCAGATGGTGAAATTATATCCCTCTGTTTATAATTTTCTATTGATAAAACCAGTATTTGAGCTTTTTTTTATAATCCTGAATGGCCTCAAATAACTCAAAATCAATCAGGATTTTACACTAATGTTTTCTGCACTTCACTAACACTTCTGCTGTATTGTCTCTATTCCTAAATCTTGTGCCGTGGGACAAATGTTCCCATATGATACTGCTTGTGTGCCACCTTGTCCACTAGGAGCATAAAATGTGAGATCTTGACTATGAATTGAGAACATAGCAACAATTTCACAGTTGATGTTCCTGCTGAGAATGAGCCAGAGCCTATGATGTTGTTATTCCCTTCTCAGTGGTGGACACTTCAAATCAGTTTATATCAACACCTTTCAAACTAACTTGCAACAAATTAATCTGCAAAGCTTTGACTACTTCCAGAGCTCTGAACTGTTATCACTTGCGAGCATTCAAGTGTTGCCTTGTTTTTAAGATGGCTTGCCTGCTGCTTTTACACCTTTAATCCTTCTTCTGTGCTGGTATAGGGAAATGATATTGGGCACCTAGACTGCAGCTCACTGTTTCCTTTCAATCAGATCTGGTCTTGTACCTTCCTTCAAATATTTAGTTGCCCTTCATAAAATCTTGCCTATTCAACATGGGTCATCAGTCCTGCAACAATCTGATCTCTTGAATATTAGTTTCCGCTATCTACAGAAAAAAATGATAGAAATACGTAGTCTGAGTGTCTGCGTCCCTTCCTCTCCAACAAATACACTTTCTGCTGCCTTGTTAAAGCTGTTTATTTGCAATATTTTTACATTCTTAACCAAACTGGAAACTTGCTACTCTCGGAGGAAAATGTCCCCTTTTTGGCTCAAGTTTTCCTCTTGTTATAAGATTATAATAAGGAACTATCATTGACTGTTTCCATTGGTAAAATTATTTTGAATAATACAGGTCCCTCCCCAGGTTACGACAGGGTTCTGCTTGTAATCTGAACAGTATGCAAGTCAGAAATGCAGCCACCTGGCTATATATTTTTCCATAAAAGTATAGGCTAACCAAAGGCAGCCTATTGTTTAACTAGGACATTTAACCATTCAGATATTGCTGTAACCTGAGTTGCCTCGTGATTGAAGATACCCGCCAGCTGGCAGCTTCAGGCAAATCCATCCCACTGGTCTCCCAAATGCTTTTTTGCTGTACACAAATCGCCATTCTTAACATTGGGAAGACCAGGGAGAGGGGTGAAGTAGAGTTGGGAAGTTGAGTGGAGAAAGAGATAAAGGGCTGGAGATAGGAGACGGCAGAAGGCCATGGAAGACAGGGAAGGGGGAGGAGCACCAGAGGAAGGTGATGGGAAGGCAAGGACATAAGGTGAGAGAGGCAATTGGAAATGGGGAACAGTGGAGAGGGGGGAGCAATTACCTGAAATTCAAGAAATTGATGTTCCTGCTATCAGGTTGGAGGCTACCCTGGTGAAATACAAGATGTTGTTCTTCCAACCTGAGTGTGGCCTCTTTTTCTGGCCGAAAGAATGTAGGTGGTCAGCCAATCTATGTCGGGTCTCACCGATATACAGGAGGCAGCAAAGGGAGCATTGGATGCAGTAGATGACCCCAACAGACTCACAGGTGAAGTGTTGTCTCAACTGGCAGGACTGCTTGGGGCCCTGAACGGTAGTGAGGGAGGAGGTGTAAGGGCAGGTGTGACACTTATTACACTTGCTTGGCCTGCTGAATTCCTCCAGCATTTTGTGTGTGTTGCTCAGATTTCCAGCATCTGTAGATTTTCTCATTTGTGATTAAACCAGTATTAATGTTCAGGTTTTTACTTTGAAATACAGCCCTGCTGACTTCTGGAAGATTTTTCTTCCTGAATACTTTCGGACGCACCTTATGGATTATGAACGTCACTGTGAAATTTCCCTATCATGCACCATTTTTTTGAAATTGCCTATACTTGTTATTTCAATTTGTAATTCCAGTCAATCAAAAAGTTGCCCAAAATGTAAGCTAGGAAGTTCTCTATCTTACCCAGGCATGCTTAGGCAGGGTGGATGCTACTTGGCAGGACAGGTTTAGAAAGGCTAGAAAAGTATCACTCACACACCGTTCTGTGTGTTGCATTTACGTGTATGTATATCGGTCTGCAATCACATTGATGCGTATGCTCTACACACTTAGCATATTGCGTGCACTCATTATAATACAGTAATTGTACTTTCAGGAGTATTTGAGATAGTGAAATGTCTCACCACTGTTGCAACAGCCGTGATACTTTGTTATATTTGTGGTGAGTATATGCTTAAGTCTCAAAGGTGGTGCATGACTCCTCTTATTAAGAAAGCCTATGAGCTTTACTTTGGGTGTAAAATTGGTGACCAAGACAAAGCCGGGGCACCTCACATTTGTTGCGCAACATGTGCTGTTGATCTTACAGCTTGGCTCAGAGGTACTTGGAAGTCAATGCCGTTCGCTGCCCCAGTGATATGGCGAGAGCAGAAGGATCATGTGACAGACCACCACTTCTGTCTGGTGTCTCTGCCATAAACAAGAAACCCACTGAATACCCCAATCTGCCTTCAGCTATGAGACCTGTGCTGCATGAGGATAGTCTTCCAGTAGAGAAGACACCAGACATGGAGTCTAGAGGAGGCAAATAAAGATACCATGAAACAAGCCAGGAACGGAAAATGACACTGATATTGATACAGATTTCGAACCTTTTATGTTGAGTGAGCCTCATCCAATAACTAAATCTGAATTGCATGACCTGATCTGAGACTTAGTTTTGTCAAAGACAAAAGTAGAATTACTGGGTTCAAGACTTCAAGGATGGAATCTGCTGTCTCCAGGAACAAACATTTCCATGAAGAATTTTGATATTTGTGACAGATGTTTCCCAGAATAACTGATGCCAAGATTAAGGAAGGCATTTCTGTTGGTCCACAAATCAAGCAGGTCATCATTGACAGGCAATTCAAAGGCCTTCTAGTGGCACCAGAGAAAAGCGCATGGAGGATGCTGTTGAAAATTTTCTTGGCAACTACAGAGCAACTACATGCAGGTGGTTGACAACACATTTCAAGCATACAAAACCATGAAGTGCACCATATTACTAAAAATGCATTTTCTGTATTCCCATTTAGACTTATTCCCTGTGCACCATGACATTGCCATCATGGAGAAACTGGATCAGGGCAACTGGAATCCATCAACGCTGGCTGATTATTGTTGGACACATGTGGGAGGCCTCAGACTCTGAGTACAAATGAAAATAGTCAATAAAACATTTTTAGCATTGTTGAACTGTTGCAACAATTACGCACTGTTATGCACTTAAACAAATTATATTCAATAAAAGCTCATTTCTTGTTTCTCCAAATCTTTACAAGATACAAGTTGTCTGTAGTTATATTTGTGTTTAACATCAAACAATCATAGTCACAAAAGATTTCTGAGGAAGCAACACTTCTGAAAAAATTTACACAATCCTGTGTTGTCTTTATTTGTGCCATTGTAAATCACCACCTCTCAGTGCTTATTCTATTCATAAAGGAGAACGCTATCTGAGCAATATTTTGTGTTAATATTACTTAAAAGTTTATTCCTGATTGTCGGTATAGTGTTTGACCAGCCTTGGTAATTTAATGAATGCTTACATGGTATTAATCTTCTCACAAACTTTAAAACTTTGTTTACCCACCTTGTGTGCAATGTTTGGATATTTTGCATACTAATCTTCACATATTCCTAACTTCTTATGAATGTGCATCTTGATTGTCATAAGATTGCCGCATTAAGTACTTACATGCTATTTTTCAGGTCCCTTTGCAGTTTTACTCTTACTCAATTGTAGGCGTGCATGCTGCCCAAATAAAACACCCAGAGCTTAGACACTATTTCCTGAGACCCGCGTTCAATTGAGTGGAGTCTGGCTTATTGCTAAATCGTGTACTTCCTACTTCACAGGTAAGGAGAGCAGTACAATGAAGTTTTAACTTCCACCAGGTTTATCTCAATCTTTTACTCTGGATTGAATAAGGACTCCTTTACTTTAGATAGACACAATGCCGATGTGAACAACTGACAGAATACAGAGAGGAAACAGTGTGCCTCTGAAAATCCCTGTAACTCTGTAGCATCTCTTATAGAGTCCTGATGAAGGCTCTTGGGCAGTCAACTATTTATTCCCCTCCATGGATTTTCTCCAGCATTTTGTGTGTGTTGCTCGGCATTTCTTCAGTTTTTCTTTCTTCCAATTCAGCTCTTTATTTTTGTATCAAATTACCCTCCCTCTAATTGATCAGACTTGCCAACCAATATTTAACCTACCTCTTTATTCGGCAGTTGACAATTTATGAACATAGGAAACAGTGTTTGTGCAGATTCTGGCTTGGTCCATGATCAATCATATCATTGTTTACGTTGTAAACCTCTACAATTATTTAATACTTTTGCAAATCAATTAGCATTGCCTTTTACATCTCTAGAGTTTTAGAACATTTAGAATATAGTCTTCCAACAAAGCTGGAAACAGGTACCCAATGTCCTATTACAATTTTTCTCTCTGTACTGTTAATAATTGCTTCGAATTTATTATGCCACTCCCCCATTAATTTCAGGGTTTCCTGGACTCCCTTCTTTCTATTATTTCTGATGACATCACACTAATGGCATCATACTAACAACATCTATATACAACCCTAAACTTCCAGAGTGTTTAATACTGCTTCTGAAGAAACCCATTGCTGGCAAGCACTTCCTATTTTATTTTGTTGTCTTATCAACTTTGGTGGTATCCTGATTCCTGGGGCTGACTTTGTCTTTCAATATAAAACAAAATCACATCTAGAATTAATTTGGTAAATTAATTCAGGATTTAATCAGATACATCAAAATTCAAGTAATTCTTAGCAAACTGCATCAGTACGAAATTATTACATTACAATTACCTATCCATTCCCAAATGACAATAATTAAGAGAGTACTGTTCTGTAACAGTGATTTATACAACAAGATTCTGATAACTCTTGCAATGTACCAAAAAATGTTAGCACACTATACAGCATTTCAAAATTTATCATGCATTGGGCTATCATGATGAAGAAAACAAAATCCCTCAGGAGCATAGCTGTAGATCTATCCCATTACATTGTGTTATGATTGCAATATGACATTCACATCTCATTGAATGGTTCTGAAGTGCCAAAAGCAACTTTTGCTTCATGTACTGTAGTATTGCTATTATGACTGATGTTATACTCAGGGCACTTCTGAGCACTTTCATTAGAATGAGTATCCTCAGATATCAGTGTAAGCTTATCTCATTTAAGCATTTTAGTGGTGCTCCAGACATGAAATCACTGTTCCCTCTGAACTGCATGGATGCACGGCCACGCAAAAACTGAAATGCTCCCGAGCACAAGGCCTTTGTTGCCGAACAACTGATTTTTCCTTTATATAACGTTACTATATTTTTTATAAGTTTTGATCCAGTTTGCAGAGAGCAAGTTAATGAATGTAATGATCCAGTCAGCATCTACTGCCTGAAGATGCTATCCACAATACTGAGTAACTTTAACTGTCCTTAACGATTTTTAGAAGATCTTGCATCTCTTTGTAAATTCCTTCAAAAAAGCTGTTTGAATGCAATTGAAGTACTGCAGTGCGCAAAGCAAAAATGTAACAAATTACGTTCACAGTAGCTTGTTGATACCATTTGTAATAAAGTCAGACTAGAAGAAGTTTATGAAATGTGTCAAAGTGAAAGATCTGCTTGCATCTACAAGTTCTAACATCAATACTGGGATTAACATTCAATTCAGTCAATGTGTGTGTAATCGCTTAGATAATCGTTTTCCTGATGATGAGTTAAGAGAATGGCAAGTTTTTGACCCTGTTGTTATTGCAGATACAACCAATTTTGAAACTGGAAAAGATGATGCTGTATGACTGACAAAAGAATACCCAGCTACTGAAGAATACCCAGCTACTGAAGAATACCCAGCCACCGAAGAATACCCAGCTACCGAAGAATACCCAGCTACTGAAGAATACCCAGCTACTATTACGAATTACGACAAAAGTGTTACCTCAAAAATATTGCAGCAATCCCTGTGATTTCAAATTTGTCTTAAGTTAAGACTCCTTCAATTAAGACATCTACTGATATGTTGAACTATGTGTTTAGAAACAAAGTACTTGAAGAATTCTTGTTGGCATCGTTGGAACACTTCAAACTTCTAGTGTTGACTGTGAATATGGATTCAGTCTTACAAATTCAGCCAAATGTAAACCCAGAAACAGACTAGAGGTGGAACATTTGGACGATCTAATGAGGATTAAGACGAATCTTTCATATGAACACAAAATTAATCTGTTCAGTGTTTGTAGACAATGGATTTGTAAAAAGACAGATGAGAAAAAGTTTATGAAATGCGAAAGATTTTCTTTGTTCTACTGTATTTCATTATACTCTTCAATTAATAAATAAAATCAAAAGAAAGTGATTCTTCAACTTTCATTCTAAATATTCATAGAATGCACATTAGAAAAAAAATAATTTAAGGTGCCACACAGTTTTCAGGCTGTGCAAAAATTTCGTGCTCAGATCAACGTTTGGTCTGTGCAGCTGTAAAAAACAATTAGAGGGCACGGTGCATGAAATACCAGGAGAACAACAAAAACAATGTCTTGAGATCAGTAACCAAGTAGTGGTCCCTGCCCACACTGCAGATATTTCAATACCAACAAACTGCACACATTTTTTTGTATCTGTATTTTATCTGTTGAAATATAGCAGTACATAAATTCTGATCTAGCTCATTTCTCCAATCCAAACCCATTTTTATATTTGAAACAGATAGAACATTGAGAACACAAAATCTGGGTGCATCCAGAGGCATCACTGGATAGTGGGGAGAGGATCCTGGAATGGGGGCTGACCCCAAACACACTGCAGGCAGCACCCACACTAACCACTGTCCCCACCATCAGGTGATGAACTGGCTCCTCCTTCACATCACCACTAAAGCTTTTCTACCATTTCCAGAACAGAGGAAGTATTAACAAATACGCAAGGAGGTATTATATTGCAAAAACCACAATTTTCACAAGATCACAACTTTTGTTGGACCTGGCTATTATAGTTAAATCACACACCAAAACATTGTAAATCACTATCAACCATTAACCTGCTGGAGCCTTTAATTAAATACTGTGGATAAAACTGCAGGTCAGAGACTAGGTAAACTGGGACAAATGAACCTGACACTTACATCTCAAAGCATCAAAGATTCTCCAGTTTAGAACGTGGCAGACTAGTCACCATTTACTAGGATAAAATTGGCCAAAACTTACAACTTACTGGAAAAAGCAACGTGCAGAACTGAAAACTCATCCACAACTTAAAATATCCCCTCTATCCATTGCCAATTCAACATGGATCAATCTACAACCTGTATAAGTCACAACTTCTCTTCCTAGCTCAAACCATAGACAACTACAATCTGAGAAAACAGCAGCAATGGATATTTGGTAACACCAATACCCTGAGTCACAATCAAACTGCCTTGAAAATATATTGCTCTTTCTTGAACATCACTGGGTGAAAAGCCTAAAATTTTCTACTTCGAATTTATTTCTGATTTGATGGAAATCATTTGTTGTTAATTGATATTTATGAAGAAACAGAGAGCAGGATACCTCCAGTGAAGAATAGCCAATCAAATCAGCATGGATTGGCTATCCTGAAAGGTCTGCTTAAGGGCACACTATTAGTTTAATCCATACGTGTTATTCATCTTAATGTAGTTGCCAGCATTCCATTGTTGGCCAATTCACACAAGTACATTAAAGATTTAGAACTCAGCAATCAAAAATGGACCAAGTAATTGCAGGATAACTGTGCTTTTCCAAATCACTTCAAATCCTCCATATCCTTCAGTGTTGAGTTAAAGTAACTGTTTCTTTTGTCATTTTCCTTCAATACAGTTCTTTTCTCCAAAGCTGATAAACATATTTCATTAGTGGAAAGTGAAAAATCCAAAATACCAACATGTTACAATACTAATTTGACTTTTATTGTAAATGACAGAGTTAGACAAGTGCACAGGAACCCAAAAGACCATAAGCTGCTGAATCTGGATTTTTGAAAAGATTAATTCAAGTGCAAACAGTGGAAAATTAGTGGTGTTTTCTGCCTGGAATTAATTTTCACTGACCAGCAGTCTTATCACAATGGCCCTGGGTTTGCTTTTAATCTAATCTCCTTAGGCTATTCAATGAGAACTGACTTTCAATCTTAAACATGAATGCAAAACCCAGGTCCTTTGATTTGTTGACAAGCTGGCATGTTTAGTAATGTCTGGAGGTGTTTTGGCACCATTTCATTAGCAACCTACAGTATTTACAAAACACAGGAGGATGCAATACTTTAATAATTTCCAAATATTCTCATGGTACAGTAATCAACCATTTTATATTGATGATTACTTAGTTGAAGCCAGTCCTCATTCCCAGTTCAGCACAGCGATGTAAAGGAAAATAGTTAAAATAGATCTAATGCCTCTCCTCGATCTCTCTCTTTACAAGGATATAAATGACGGTCCTCTACTGACTGACAATAGCTCTGCAATATCAATGGCAAAACCCTGGAATATTTATCACACTTGAGTTCAACCTGATGCACAATGGTCATTGTCACTAATAAAAAAAAATGTAAACATAAGTAAGCATTCCAACACAAGTATAACCTAATCCCTTAATAATGGCAGGGACCAAAGGAATATTTCTTCAGTGTGTTTTTCCAAAGTCCTAACAAAATACAAAAGAATGAACTTTAGTCATTCTATATTTACATTGATTACCACGACCATCGTCATCATTAATACTATTATAGAAAACTAGTGTAAATCACTGGTTTATTGTTCCACAGAACAATTAAGACGTATGCATGCTCAGTCCAGGTGTGGCATCAATTAATGCTATTATTCCGTGTTTCATTCCATTTTCAAACATCTTCTTCCACATATCACCACAGCAGTCCAGTCTTCTCATAGCCAGGTTTGCCACTGTTATTCTTGAGAATCACTGTCGCACGAACACTTCAACAAAAGTAATACATTGCAAAATCTAGCTTATCCACATTACAGGATGAAAAAAACATCAAACCTTTTTCAAAGAAACCTATATTCTTCCAAAATTATATTCTGTTGATGAAGTTATTATCTCCTACAACATGCAGGCCATTTTCGTGCACTTAACATAATTGACTAAACTTTGGAAATGAGTTGTTAGCTTTCCAGAACTAGTCTTTTTCCTATTTTGCTGATGTATTTACAGGTTTCCAAGAGCAAGTAAAGTGAGGCATTCATGCTTTGAGACATTTTTGGTAAAATTTCACTAGGAATCTTCATTTCTCAGAAAGAAGCAACCATTTTCCAAGCTCCTATTAAATCTTTCACAGGTTGTTGAGCTGATGCAGTCCAATCACAAACCTGGATTGTTCATCTTCAATTTCAAACACATATTTTGTTCTTTTTGGAAAAAAAATGGGCACTGCCATCTTTTTCTTTGAACCTTATGATGGTGTGTCAATGTCAATCTAAGACTTTTTCAAAGTAAGACTTCAAAGTAAGATTAATTTAAGACAAAACACAGTTGCATTTAAGTCAAACTCAGGCATGAATAGCTTTGCTTTTATAGGAATATCTTGTTCATCAGATACCTGGTAAGAAAGGGCATGTTATACTTTATACATGAAAAAGTTCAGTCTATAATTGAGGCTTAGCTCACAAGTAATGTTTTCTATCGGTGAAATGGTGTTATCTACACCAGTGATCCTGCCCTGTTCTGTGCAGGTATCATGACCGGTATGCCACCCATTCGCTGAAGATTTGCATGACTCACAGTATAGGAGTGCGGGAGTGGTGGAGGTGTTTTACGACCAAATGAGTCATTGTACCTTGCTAAGTTTTGTGAAGACGGAGATGAACTTGTGGTAATGACCGCTGTCTTTGGTATGGTGTGCTGGCTTCCATTCATGTACAGTGCACGACTCTGTGGTTGCCTAGACAATATATTAACGGAGTGGTGCATGTGACCATTATATCGATTAAACATATTTGACTCATAGGTGGGATTTTTTCTTTGCCAGTAGTGGGCACTGTATGTGTTTGCTGAAGCAAGGGTATCATTTTCAGACGAACCATCTGGATGAAAGCCTTTGATGGATGCTGATGGTGGGATGTCATCTTCCCTGAAGAAAAAAATTTGGATTAAAAACATTATCAGTTGACTATGAGCCATCTCCTGAACCTTATTCAACTTCATTTTATGTAAAGAAATAATACAATGATAATAATCATTTGACAAATTAAAAATATTAAACCTATAGGTCAGTTGAACTCAAAAATTAATGAACTAAACAGATCACTGTGTTTATTCTGTGCTTGAAATTACAACAATCTTCAAATCCAGTACCGCAAATTGTACTCCTATTCTACTACACTTTTTTGCAAGAGCAGCAAAAATAATTTTCCTAATGTGTCACTTGTGCTCAATATATTTTGTTTGTGCTGCAGGTAGAAATCAATCAGTAGAAACGCCCATACAGAGACGGTTAACCTTCTTCGTAGTGTCATTGTGAAACTGACACAGCATATAAAATATATCACCAAGGGGAATCCAAGCACACACACAACAACTGTGCTTTTTATTTATGATTAGAAATAGCGACATAATTCATCCACATTAAAATTAATTCCAATTAAAAAATCATTGTTTTACAAAATAAACTAATGTTTCAATAAAACTAAAAACCTCTAGGTTAATTCCACTATGTGCTGATTATGTTCCCATTCTGCAGATTTAGAATAGACCTTGAAGTAAATTACACTAATATCTTCTGCAGAGTTGCCTAGCAACTTGGAAATCAAAGTAGATTCAGCACCAACAGTCTGGCCTACTTTCAAACAAGTTGTGAAAGCAAAATCTTCTGATCATCCATTTGTATCTTTACTCGACAATCAGATATTTATGAAGTTACTTTCAAAGCAACGCTATCTTCAAGGTCACCTCCATATCACGTACTATCCCTACTAGGTAAAATACCGCCATGCCTTCAACAGTGGCTACCACAAAATGTTGCACTGGGTCAAAGTACACCCTTCAACATCACCTTCTCAAAGGTTACCAGGAGTGGGTAATAAATGCTCATCAGTGAAGCCTGTGTCCTGGGCAAGAGTGGAAAGAATACACGGGGAACACCACCAATGGTTCAGTGCCTAAAAGCACAGTTAGTGTGCAAATCAAACCTGTCCCCCGGTACCCTACACTGCATTGAAGCTCATCATTCAAAATATCTTAAGCAGCTTAACCTTGCATTTCAAAGATGACTTTTCAAAATAAATCTTGTTTGCTTAATTTACCAAATAGAAACTGACTATACATCTGATCAGACATCCCATGAAATAAAAAGGAACACATCATCCATTTTGTCCATAGTCCATCAATTCTCATGCAAATGTACGTTTTTTAGAATAATAATTAAGGCACAAGATTTTAACTTAAGGGATGACAAATGTAACAGCTCTACCCTTCAAAATGAAAATTATATTTCTTCATTTAACTCAATAAATCAAGTGCTCTGCACAATAGAAATGGAAATGAAAGTGTGTATTTCAATACATTTTCATCTGCACAATCTAATAGGAAACAATAAATTTTGGAGTAACTTACCTGAGGTCCATCACAAGGCTATACTGAATCTTTTGTTTAAACTTTTTGCTATCACTAGTACTTAAGTGGAAAATTAGATCCAATGCCTTCCATAATTTTTAATCTGAAGATTATAGCAATTACATTTGTCATCTTTTAAGCTAGGGGGTCCCAACCTTTTTTATGCCATACACCCTTACCAACAACCGGGGTTCTGTGGACCCCAGGTTGGGAACCCCTGATTTAAGCTAGATGCAAGGAAGTACATTCTAGTGGGAAGAATAGCAATCAGTACTTTGATGGTTCAATTCTAGTGAGTAGAGGAACTAAAATATCTTGGAATAAATTCCCAAATCTAGCAATTACCAGAAGTTGAGCCTCAAGTCTGCAAGGCTATAAAAATAAATGTAAACAGGTACAATGGTTTATTTTCAGTGAGAAATTTAGGGATAGAGAGAGATAGAACACCAGGAGCATTATGTAAGGCCCTGATTGCCTTTTTTAAAAATGGATAAAGGGTCATCCTCATGTCCAGCATACATCTGAAGCAAATCTGTTTTTTCACCGAAGCTCTCACAGTAAGTTTTTTTTTCCTGAATCATCGGAATCTTCCAGGCTATCAACAGACTAACACCAGCAGTGTCAATCACTTGTAGAATTGGTGAGAGGCAAATTCCAATGCAGCTGCTCCCCCTGGGCTATGTGTTTTGGGAACTTCTGTTACAGAAGCCTCCTTAGGAGTGCATATTGTAAGTTATACAAATTGCAATATTTCACTCATGTGGAGAAAACAAGTACTTAAGGTAATGCTGGGATGATGATCAAGCGACTACCTAATTTGCGTTGGCATTGATTTTGTGTTAGAGGTATTTCACACTCCTGGGTTACATATTTGCAAGGAGTGAGATGTTACTGAAACTCCCAACTGGGTATACTGCTCCTGCAAACACGGTGTTGGCAGTGGTGCTCCCCTTAAAATTCCCTTCCTTACGATAAGGATGTTCGGAGATTTAGCAGTGGCTAGAAAAAATTGTAAATAAATCATGGATCATAAACAAGTGGAAATGGAATGAAAATGTAGCTAAACTGCTGCTGAAAACGGTAATTGACTGTTGCTGGTGTGACACAGATGCTACCTGGCACCTACCGTATTAAGGCTGGGAACTAACCAGAACTTCTTGACTGACGGCACATGCTGCATCAGTACCTAAAGAGTTACACGCTGAAGCAAAATGGTGAACATCAGTGAGCGTTACCCCCTGACCTTATGAAGCAGGGAAAGTCACTGATGAAGCAACTGAAGATAACTGTTCACAGTACATTTATTATCGAAGTACATACACATACACGAAGTCACCACATACAACCCCGGGATTAATTTTCTTGCGGACATACACAGTAAATCCAAGAAACACAATAGAGTAAGTGAAAGACTGCATCCAACAGGATGGACAAACAACCAATGTGCAAAGACAACCAACTGTGTAAATACAAATGGAAAAGAATAATTTAATAAAGTAATAAATATCAAGAACATGGGATGAAGAGTCCTTGAAAGTGAGTCCATAGATTGTGAAAACAGTTCAGTGTTGGGGTGAGTGAAGTTATCCCCATTGATTCAAGATCCTGATGGTTGAGGGGTAATAACTGTTGCTGAACCTGATAGCGTAGGTCCTGAGGATCCTGTACCTTCTTCCTGATAGCAGCCGCGAGAGGAACGCTCCATCAGTACTGTACTGAATGCCAGCTTAGATTTTGCGCTCACATCTCTGAAGTGTGGCTTGAACTCAAACCTACTGACTCAGGAGTGAGATTATTCCCACCTGGATGGTGGGGTGGGGGTCCTTGATGATGGACACTACTTTCCTGTGACGGTGCTCTGTGTAGACATGTTCAAAGGTGGGGAGAGCTTTACTCATGATGGACTGGTCTGTATCCACTATTTTTGTAGGATTTTCCAGTTCAGGGCATCGGTGTTTCCATAACAGACCGAGATGCAACCAGTCAATATACTCTTCACCACATATCTACAGAGGTTTGTCAAAGTTTGAGATGTCACGGTGAATCTTCACAAACTTCTAAGGAAGAAGAAGCACTGCCATGCTTACTTCATAATGGCACTTAGGTGTTGGACTCAGGACAGATCCTCTGAAATGATAACACCGAGGAATTTAAAATTGCTGACTCGTCTTGGAATGCTTTCCACCAGGAGCTGGTGGAAATCTGTACAGAAGTCAGTTATCTTAGTCCCCAGCAGTGGATTATGTCCTCAGGGCACTGTGTGTCACTACTCTCAAAGGAAAATGTTTGGAAGTGCTGACCAGACCACTCTACGTCCAACGAATTCTACAGCAGCAAAACAGGCAAGCAGCCTTTTACACTTTCCCATTGCATTTTCTTTTGTCTTATTACCACTATCTCTCCTATTTTCTTCAGGTTGGCAAATATTTAAAATTCAAATGGAAGCTTTAGCAAAGCTGAATTAATATTTACTCATCTTTGTAGTCGTATGGGCAGCGTTTTATATCTCATCATCTGGCCAGATGTGTACAAACCTCATTAGCCGTTGGCTTACAGCCAGCATTGTACAGGAAGCTTAGGATAATTATTCCAAATCCATAAAATTGGGCATCTTTAGCTCGCTTGGCCTAGGATACCAACTGTTCCCGAAGCAGATTTTGCTGGTCACAATGTTGAGGCTGTTGTTGAAATACAGATTATCACAAACGTAATACAAATACTTGGAGCTTTACTCCAAAAATATCTTGCTGCAATGATATGCTAGAAAATGAAAAACAGCAGGATATGTTTGGTGAAAGGTGTTAAGCTGATCGTTGGGGTGGTATGGCAAAATGTTTTAACATAATTATTGGACAAGTTCACAGCTCCTTTCATGACCTCAGGACATCCAAAAAGATTGCTCAACAAGCAGAAAGCTTTAGCTGTGCAAGTGCTGTTGTGGAACTGGAAATTGAGAAGACCGGTCTCAAGCAGCACGATCCTAAAGTAAAACTAAGAAAACAATCAGAAATAAAAGCAGAGAATGCTGGAAATAGTCAATAGGCTAGGCAACATCTTTAGTCTGGGAGGGGGGAGGGGGGAGAGGGGAGAAGGGGAGGGAGAAGGGGAGGGAGAAGGGGAGGGAGAAGGGGAGGGAGAAGGGGAGGGAGAAGGGGAGGGAGAAGGGAAGGGAGAAGGGAAGGGAGAAGGGGAGGGAGAAGGGGAGGGAGAAGGGGAGGGAGAAGGGGAGGGAGAAGGGGAGAGGGAGGGAGAGACAGACACCGAAATGACCAATCTGTTTTGATGCTTTTGTTTAAGAGATAGACATTTACCAGGAAGCTTCTGGGAAATGCTCCATGCCATTAGTCCTTTTTAACTTATGGCCTTGGTGTATCTAACAGAGCAACGCTCCATCAGTACTGTACTGAACGCCAGCTTAGATTTTGCGCTCACATCTCCGAAATGTGACTTGAACTCAAACCTACTGACTCAGGAGTGAGAGTACTCCCACCTGGACTATGGCAAGCACCCATTACTGCTCCAGCTGTTCTTAGTGTGCTTTGAAGAAGGGATTGAGTAAATCCAAACTCCAGTTAGTACAGAGGGATTGTCACATTTGTAAAAGGTGCATTTTTAGATGTCATTAAGCTGAGGCCATATATGCTATTTATTTGAATACAAAAGACCTGATGGAACTATTACAAGTGCAGTGGTTAGTTACCATTTACCTCTGTCATATGCTGAGAATAACTGGGCATTGTTTCCCTGCTCACTTGTGGCTGAGGTAATCATATCCCTGAATACAAACAAGGCAACGAAAAGCCAAAAGTCGACCTCCTCTAATGTCATAAAGTACTGACCGTATCTCATTAGGAATTTCTTCCTCTTCATACTTGTTTTTGCTTCTCCGGTAGAAAAGAACGATAATAACAAAAACTACGCCGAGCAGAAGCACCAGGATTCCGGTAATCACAGCTCCAGCTATGATTCCAACGTGCTGAAGTTGTGCTGTTGAAACAAAGGAAAACTCTGAACTTCAGCTTTGTTTCCAATGAATATTCATTTAAGTCTTACACTCTTCAAACTACTTGAATCCTAAAATCAGAGAATAATAAAGCACAGGAAATAATCATTTGGGCTCTGATACAGAAATCACATCTATTCCATTCCCTCATTTTCTCCCCCTAAAGCCCTGAAAATTATTCTCTCTCAAGTGCCACCCAAATCCTATCCGAGGGTACTGAGGGGCTGACTCCCAACAGGCAGTCAATTCCAGATCATAATCTCCAAGTGAAAGCAATTTCCACCCACCCCCAAGGGCAGGCAGGGAACTTACTACCAAACTCGCAGTGCTTCCTAAGCAGCTGGTGTGAGATTTACTACTGGTCTCTGGAGAAGTAGCAAGCCTACACATGGGACACTTCCCTCTTGCAGGTGCTTTGGGACCTGAACTTGATGCTGATAGATGCAGGCCAACTGTGAAGCAACACCTCAAATTTCTAACAAACCATTTCAATTAAACACTGAGTTATACTGAGAAAACACTTTTAATGTGAGTAAGACTTTTCCTTTTTCACTGCTGCAGCTTCCATTTCCAGGTTATAATTTATCCTGCAGCTCTATTCTGAAAAAGAGTTCAAGGTGAAAAATATACATGTTGTCCCACACCCCAAGTCTATTTCTGCCTTAATTGAAGACTAACAAAAGGATGAAATTCACTGATCCTGCTCTGCTCTAGTCAAGACCCCAGCTGGCAAAGCCTCCTCCCTACCTTTGCCCAGTGTATAATATATTAATCTTATGTCTCTTTGCCACTTCCAAAACTATTAAAACCAAGTAAATTAGAACAAATAAAATTAAAAGATATCTAAAAGTACTCATAACTTGAAAAATAAAGCATTTTTTTAAAAAAGCTTAGCCTCTCGTTTGCCACCATTCTTTGAGCCTACAATCCAAACTGAAATAGCTTCAACCAATGGAATCTGACAAGTCCTAGTTATCTGCATGCCCTAACCTTCATGTCTTACTGTTAGCGAAATGGCTAAGCAACAAAATCTAGTCCAAAGTTTCTAGAAGCTGCAATGTATAAAATGTGGGAAGCAACTGGGAGAGATTATTTTATGTGGAGCATTGCAAACATAGCCCGTTGCAGAAATCTAACTGGAATTCACTTCCCCCTATAACCCCCCCCCCCCCCACCATCACTATATTAGCATGACATTTCCATTTCTCACATTAGCCAGCCTATAATATCTCTGTGAGATTGCCTCATTAGTGTAAATTAGCACAAAGTACTGGGAGGTCTGTGCAGTGGACCTGCATCCCTTGAGAATAGAGTTGTGATTGCCTGAACTAATTTCACTTAGGCCCATTAACAACCATGAAAGAGGTGACTTTCATTCCAGCAGTCTGCCTTGGATTGTCACATGTCACCAAACAGTCCCCTCATTAATAATATTTTTTACAGATCAGCTCAGATGATAACGAATGAATAACAAACATATCTTTATAAAATAGGAATTTTAAATGGTAAATTTCATAAATTCTTTTGATCCATTCCCAAGTGTGTTGTTTACATGATAATGTTAACAACATCTAATAGACCAGAGCTCTACCCATCTTGGCAGAAACAAATGCTAATTATGAAACAATTTTTGTATAATACCCTCTGTTGTTTTTGAGCAGTTTCATAATAATAGCCACAAGCTTCAAACTCTTTTCTCACCAGTTCTGCTCATTTCTATCTGAGATTATCTCAAACGTGTGGCAATAAACAATAATTTTAAATGAAAGAGGCGGTACATTTCAAAGCATACAAATGAACTGAAAAGATAAATGAGTTAGTTAAGAACTATAACGACTGCAGTCACTGGTGTAGGTGCCTTGCCAGAAATGCCTAAAAGATTGCAGATTCAGCCTCTCCAGTTCTTGTTAGCTTACTCGATCACAGTCAGGACAACTACAGGTCTATCGCCAATGATCCTGAGGGGAAGTTTACATCTTTTTTAAAAAATCACTCAGTAGTTTCCATGCTTGATAACTCTCCAGTAAATTCTATTAGAAGTATAAGTGTGCAGGTTACCTTTAAAAACCAGTTTGCATCATACACGATTCATACACGTACCCAGACTTTGAAGTGTAGTTGAGAGCTACAACCTGATTAAAGAATGTTCTGTTTATGACTTAATGACTTTATTTCTTTACGTAACACCAACATAGCAGACACGATTCACGTATTGAATTTGGAGTGTTGCTTCTTGAGGGGGTAGCAGGATCATAATTTGGTGCGAGGTAAATAGATCAAAGGGTTTTCTAAATAACGGTGACAGGCAATGAGTACGCCAGCAAATTCAAGAAGCACGAGTAGAATTCATGAAGGCAAACAATATCGTTAAGTTTCTCACAGACTTTAAAAAACAGAAGCTGCCGCACACACATCGTTACCATTCATTTTCACGCCTTGCAGCACATCAGGTGGCAACCTTTGCCATTTCCTAAGCATTTTGTCTGCTTTTTCACAAAGCTAAGTTGCTAGCTCAACACTCAACCCAGCACGGATGGGAAGCATGCAAGGAGCTAGCTGGATTCAAACCTGGGACCACGGGCCACAAAGTTCGGTGAAAACTAGATCACCGGCTAGCTCTCACACACACCAGGACAATGTGATATTGTTGGAGGTAGTAGGGCCAGAGATTATCATTAGCACTGCAAATTCTCATGGAAGGACATGGTGTAAGTCCTGCAAGGTCATTTCCTTTTGAGCCCAAAGACTTGCAAGAGCTACAAATATGGCAAGTGCAATTAGACTATACAGTTGGCAAAGACAAAGGCAAAAAGGTGCAACGTCTAGACTTCTTTAGGTTGGCAATTGTGCAGAAGTGTGGGACAGAATTCAGAACATGGTTCAATTGTTAGTGCTTTCCCTTTTTTGATTCCTATGTTATGGGCTCAAACTTCAAGTCACTACCAGACTGCACAATCTTAACAGGCACTCCATTATATATGACTGCATAGCAAAACAAATGGGTCATTTAAACCAAGGTTTGGTGAACCTCCTCAGATGGATGTGGCCAGTGCAATGAGAAGATGGTGGGATAAGTACAAATGAATTCAAATGTGACACAGGCTTTATTCATAGACAGATTAGGAGAATGGGCAAGAAAGTGGCAAATGAAATACAATGTTGGAAAATGCGTGGTCATGTGCTTTGGTAGTAGAAAAAAACTGCAGACTATTTTCTAAATGGGGAGAAAATCCAAAAGTCTGAGATGTAAAGGGACTTTGGGAGTCCTTGTGCAGAACTCCCTAAAAGATTAACTCGCAGGTAGACTCAGAGATGAGGAAGACAAATGCAATGTTAGCATTCAATTCAGGAGGTCTAGAATACAAGAGAAAGGATGTGATGCTGAGGCCTCATCTTGAGTATTGTGAACAGTCTTAGGCTCCTTGTCTAAGAAAAGATGTGCTGCCATTGGAGAGGGTCCAGAGGCAATTCACTAAGGTGATTCTGGGAATGAAAGGGTTATCATACAAGGAACGTTTGATGGCTCTAGGCCTGTACTTCCTGGAATTTAGAAGGATGGGGGGGACCCCATTGAAACCTTTTGAATGTTGGAAG
This sequence comes from Hemitrygon akajei, assembly GCF_048418815.1. Taxonomy (NCBI): domain Eukaryota; kingdom Metazoa; phylum Chordata; class Chondrichthyes; order Myliobatiformes; family Dasyatidae; genus Hemitrygon; species Hemitrygon akajei. The sequence goes on from NC_133128.1 coordinate 61,240,951, forward strand.
GCCTAGACAGAGTAGATGTGGAAAGAATGTTTCCCATGGTGGGGAGTCTAGTACAAAAGGACACTGTCTCGGGATAGAGGGACATCCATTTAAAACAGAGATACAGAGAAATTTCTTTAGCTAGAGGGAGGTGAATTTGTGGAATTTATTATCACAGGCAGCTGTGGAGGCCAGGTTTTGGGTGTATTTAAGGCAGAGATTGATAGGTTTTTGATTGGACATGGCATCAAAGGGTTATGGGGAGAAGTCCAGGGAATGGGGTTGAGGAGGGGGAAAGAAAGGATCAGCCATGATTGAATGGTGGAGTAGACTCGATGTGTCAATGTCTTATGGTCTTATAACATACTTAGTTTTCTTCTGTATCAAAATTTTTACTCAGTAATTGCACGGGTTATTGAAGAAAATTGTTTGCTGAATGCTTAGTTAACCTGATGAGATGGAGATTTATATGATAAATATGCCAACTTAAGTGTTTTGTTGAAAGCCTACAACTCCTTGCTAAATTTATAATATGGTTGAGTTACTTGAATAGCAAGCTGGTTAATGTTTACAATCCTTTCAGTAGCATAAACATTCTGATTGTTATCGCTGTATGGAATATACTGAAAATTTTGTCAAACTGAATTCTGCACTCACAGGAAAAGAGTAACACAAAACTGTTATATTTTCTGCAAAATGTTGGTGCTGACAATGTACTTACGTTCAATAACCTGGAGGTCAATGGCACAGTTGTGGGATCCCATTACATTGGTAACTGTACATTGGTACAAACCATTTATGGCTGTGCTGATATTCCGGAGGATCAGTGTCCCTTGCATCTTATCTGGAAAAAAATATATTGAACGGATGTACAAAAACCCAATGACATTTAAAGACCATTTTTAAAACATGCAACCTGCATCACGAGCCAAAAATCACAATTTATTTGCTACTGATGACCAAAAAATGGAGGGAAATTACCGTAGATTCCGGACTACAGAGCGCACCTGATTAAAAGCCGCTGGCTCTAATTTTAGAAATAAAATCAATTTTTTACTTGTAAAGGCCGCACCGGATTTTCGGCCGCACCGGATTTTCGGCCGCAGGTGTCCCACGTTGTAATATGAGATATTTACACAGAAAGATATTACACGTGAGGATTTTTTAACTTTTAATTAAATCCATATGGTAACAAAAACAAATACATATTGCAAATGCTTTTTTTCGAACCGTGCCCGTAACGCGGCTACTTTTAAATATACGTTGCGTATACTTCTTTACTGAACAACATTCCAATATCTCCTAACGACTGGTAAAAAATATATATACTGCAGCCTACCAGGAAAAGTTATTGATCGCCTTTAACTTAAAAGCAGCGTTTTGGCTCCGCCGCTCCCCCCCTCCTTTCCGTTTATCGCAAACTGGTATCCCACAAGACGCAGCGAAACCGGGTGTGACGTCATAGCATCCCGCGATGTAGTACAGAAAACAAATATAGTTAAAACTCTTCTAACTTTAACTAGAAAATGAATTACTAAGCGAAAATATTATAAACTAAGTAACTGCCATAAAGGCAGCACAATGCTTTTCTTCGAGTGTTTTCCATGTTGATGAGGGTGAGTACAAATGACTGATTTACAATAATTTAATTGTGAAAGTGCGCTTGATTTATCGTACAATTTCATTGGACCTCTGTGAACTACTCATCAATTTTATTGGTCTACTGTTACGAGGCAAAATGTTTACGAGGCGGCATGAAAAAAAACCATGCATTAGCCGCACCGTATTAAAGGCCGCAAAGTTCAAAGCTGTTCAAAATGTGGGAAAAAAGTAGCGGCTTAAAATCCGGAATCTGCGGGTAAACAGAATGTTGAAAGAAACAGCATCTCCGTTCATCTCTATTCCCGCTCCTTACCCCTGATGAAACATCCAGCTCACACCAAGATGTAGAGCATTTCATAAAATTGCTGCAGAACATGCATCATGATTCTCTTCATCCAGAGAAGACGAAAAGGATAAATTCAAACCTTAATATTAATTATCTATTGGTTTTGTTTTACTTGTAGATTCTGACTAATACGCCTAAATCATGAGGTTGCAAAACCAACCATCGTCCTTTGACAGCAAGGGTTGCTGCCGGGAAAAGCAACGTGCAGACCCTGGAGCAAAGAAGGTCCTGATCACATTTTGTCTGATAAAGCAGCTAAAGAACATCTAGCAACACTCTCCCCAAAACAGGACAGAAACAAAAGAAAACCACTACCGTTAGGTTTCAGCACATTTTGTGTGTCCAGCAAACAGAGCTTGTGGAAGAGGTACAGAATACGCAATCACACATAAGCCAGTTGTCCCTCTTTAGACGAATTCTCCATGGAAGTTTTGCTATCTCCACTGACTCCTGCGGATACTGAACCCCACAGACTTGGGTTTCAGCACTTTTATGGTATTGAAACAAACAGCCTCACAATTATCCCACTGTGAGGCTGCATTATCGATAATACTGGCTCTGTGCATCAGCTGGCTGTGGGTCTCTGAGAAAAATAAAAATTATTTTAAAACACTTATTTTATATGTGCCAAAGAGCTTCCTTCTGTCCTCCAAAGATCCTACGATCCTAAGCTCAGAAATATATACAACACCATGTTTTGAATTTGTGAATATATCTTTGCAATACTGGTTTTCACAGTTAAACTGCCTGTAACCGGAATGTTAACAAGGGATGTTGGCGTGTTTTTATTATAAGTTAAGATGCAAGTCAAATCAATCCTTCTGAGGTAGCAGTGTCAAGTACTAGAGGACACACATTTCAGCTGAGAAGGAGAAAGTCTAAAGGAAATGTGGAGGACGAGTAGTTTTTAACTCAGAGAACAGTGGGTGCCTGGAAGCAGGTACACTAATGGTGTTTAAGCAGCTGTTAGACAGACACACAAATATGCAGAGATTGGAGGGGTATGGATCATGGATAGGCAGGAGAGAATTAGTCCAATTCAGTGCAGACATTGCAAGCCAAAGGGCCTGTTTTCGTGCTGTACAGTTCAATGTTCTAACACTGTATCAATGAAACTGGCCACAGCTCAAGTGAAATTTTAAATCTTAGCTTTGAAGTGGCACAGAGGGCCAAGTAACAGGCAACTGTTGAGGCACCAGCAAAGTCGGAGTAACTTTATTATTGAAGTGTGTATATCCACCATATGCTATTCTGAGATACACTTTTGCAGGCATTTACAGGAAAATAAAGAAACACAATGGAATTCATTTGGAAAAAAAACTATACATAAACAAAGACTGACAAACAATTAATGCGCAAAAGACAACAAAACGACAAATAGTGTAAATAAAAAAAATACTGAGGACACGAGTTCAGAGTCCTTGAAAGGAGTCAGCAGGTTGTGGAATCTGTCCTGAGTGGTGCTGAGTGAAATTATCTACATGGTTGAAGAGTCTGATGGTTGTACGTAATAAATGTTCTCGAAAGTGGTGCTCTGGGAGCCAAGACTCCTGTACATCCTTCTTCATACAGCAGTGAGGAGGAGGCTTAGCTGAATGGTGGGGTTCCTTGATGATGGCTGCACTCGCTGTAAACATGCTCGAGGGGGGGAAGCCTTTGCCTGTGATGGATTGGGCTGTAACCACCACCTTCCCAAGACTTTCCCATTCCTGGGCTTTGGTGTTTCCATACCATACCAGGTCATGATGCAACCAATTAGGATGCTCTCCATTATGCATGTAAATAAGTTTGTCAGTTATATATGACATACAACAAAAGAGCAGAATTAGGCCACCTGGCCATTAAAGTCTGCTCCACCATTCCATCATGGCTGTTATATTAACCCTCTCAATCCCATTCTCCTGCCTTCTTCTCATAACTTTTGACACCCTGACTAATCAAGAAACTATCAACCTCTGATTTAAATATAATCAAAGACTTGGCTTCCACAGCTGTCCGTGGCATTGAATTCCACATGTTCACTGCCCTCTGGCTAAAGAAATTCCTCTTCATCTCTGTTCTAAAAGGGCGCCCCTCAATTCTGAGGCTGCGCCTCACCTACTAGACTCACCTACTATAAGAAATATTTTCTCCACATTCACACTATCCAGGCCTTTCAATATGTGATAGGTTTCAACGAGATCTCCCCCATCATTCTTCTAATCTCCAATGAGTATAGGCCCAGAGCTATCAAATGCTCCTCATGCATTTCATTCCCAAATTTATTCTCATGCCCTTCTTCATTACCAGCACATCTTTTCTTGGATAAAGGGCCCAAAACTGCTCACAATACTCCAAGTGTGCTCTGACCAACCTCTTATAAAGCCTCAGCATCACACCCTTGCTCTTAGATTCTAGTCCTCTTAAAATGAATACTAACATTACATTTGCCTTCCTCACCACTGACTCAATGTGTAAATTAACCTTCTGAGAATCTTGCACAAGGACTCCCAAGTCCGCTTGCAGCTTTGATTATTTTACTTTCCTCCTCATTTAGAAAAATGTGCATGACCATACACTTCCAAACACTCCATTTCACCTGCTACTTCTTTGCCCATTCTCCCAATCTGTCTAAGTCCTTCTGCAAGCTCTGTGTCTTCAACCCTACCTGACCCTCCATCTAGCTTTGTATCATTTACAAACTTGGCCACAAATCCATCAATTCTGTCATCCAAATCATTGACCTATAACAAGAAAAGAAGTGGTCCCAATACTGAACCTGGCAGAATATAACTAGTCACCAGCAGCCAACCAGAATAAGCCCCATTTATTCCCATTCTCTGCCTCCAGCCTGTCATCCAACCTTCTACCTATGCTAGTATCTTTCCTGCAATACTGTGGACTCTTATGCACCTGGGCAAAGTCCTTGTGAAAATTCAAGTTAACAACATCCAATGACTTTCCTTTGTCTACCCTGCTTGTTATTTCCTCAAAGAATTCTAACAGATTTGTCAGGTAATATTTCCCTTTTAGGAAACCATACTGACTTTTGCCTACTTTATCATGTGCTTCCATGTACCCCAAATGCTCCTCCTTAATAATGGACTCCAACATCTTCCAACCACTGAAGTAATGCTAACTAGTCATAATTTACTTTCTTCTGCCTCTCTTCCTTCTTAAAGTGTGGACTGACATTTGCAATGTTCCAGTCCTCTTGAACCATTCCTGAATCTATTGATTCTTCATAGATCATTACTAATGCCTCCACAATCTCTTCGGCTACCTCTTCTGAACCCTGGGTATAGTCCATCCAGGTGACCTATCTACCTTCAGAACTTTCAGCTTCCTAAGCACCTTCTCATTAGTAACAGCAACTACACTCATGCACCCTGTCGCTGTTGAATTTTTGGCATAATGCAGGTCTTCCACAGTGAAGACAGACACAAACTACTTATTAAGTTTATCTGCCATTTCTCTTCTTCATTACTACCTTTCTGGTGTCATTTTCCAGTGGTCCAATATCCACTCCCACCTCTCTTACTCTTTATATATCAGAAAAGAATCTTCTGGTATCCCCTTTCATATTATTGGCTAGTTTACTTTGATATTTCATCATTTATCTCCTCATGGTTTTTTAAAAGTTGCCTTCTGTTGGTTTTTAAAAGCTTCCCAATGCTCCAATTTCCCACCATTTTTCCTATATAAAGTGCCCTCACCTTTTCTTTTATGTTGTCTTTGACTCCCCTTGTCAGCCACAGGTGCCCCATACTCCCTTTAGAATATTTCTTTATCTTTGGAATGTATCCATCCTGTGCCTTCTGAATTGCCCCCAGAAACTCCAGCCATTGCTTTTCTGCCGTCATCTTATAGGCATTCTACAATTTCCCTCTTGGGACCTGATTTTCCCAATCTACCTGGATATTGAAATCCCCCGTGACTATCATAACATCACCCTTATTGGATGTCTTTCCCAACTCCCGTTGTAATTTATATCCCACATCCTGGCTCCTGTTCAATGGCCTGCATACAACTCCCATCAGGGTGTTTTTACCTTTTGTAGTTCTTTAACTGCAATATCCTGGCAGGCAGGTTTGCTAGAGCTGCTGGGGAGGATTTAAACTAATTTGGCAGGGGGATGGGAACTGCAGAGCTAGAGCTGAGGATAGAGCAATCGGTATGCAAGTTGATGCATTGTGTAGTAAAACTGTGAGGAAGGACAGGCAAAAATGACAGCAAAATTATAGTAAGTGGGATGAGTCCTCCTCGGGTTTAGGTGCAACCCGTCCTTTTTTGTACAAGTCATACTTTCCCCAGAAGAGATCCCAATAATCCAGAAATCTGAAACCCTGCCCCCTGCACAGGACCTCCTCCTCCTTTTTACCAATGTCATTGGTAACAACATGCACCACAACCTCTGGCTGCTCACCCTCTCTTGGGAATCTCTGCTGCCACTCTGATATATCCTGGACCCCAATGCCTGAGAGGCAACACGCCATCCTGTCTTCTATTTAGTGGCCACAGAATCTGCTAACTGCAATTTCCTCACTCCTACGTTCCAATTCATTGCCACCTTTGACTTGGTTCACAGCAATAGTGTCATCGGCAAACTTAAATATGGCATTGGAGCTGTACTTAGCCACAAAATCAGAGGAGCACAGCAAATGGAGCAGGAGGTTAAGCACACAGCCTTGTGGTGCACCTGTGTTGATGGTTATTGTGGAGGTGTTATTACCAATTTGTGCCTCCTGACTATTGAGTCTCCTATCAGTAGGGCTCTGCCTGACTCTACTCTTCCCTTTTCAGCCTCAGAGCTGCCACAGTGCCCTGGTAGTTCTTTCAGCCCCTGCAGTATCCAAAGGTTACACTTGTTGCTAAGGGGGATGGCCACAGGGGAATCCTGCACTGACTGATCACACCCCTTACTTCTCCTGGTGGTCACCCATCTACTATCTGAAGCCTGTATTCTGGGTGGGGCCATCTCAGTAAATGTCTCATCTATGAGGTTTTCAGCCTCCCAGATGTTCCTGAGTAGATCCAGCTCCAGCTCCAGTCCCTTGACCTTGTAAGTCAGGAACTGAAGCTGGGTGCAATTCTTGCAGGTGTAATCTTCAGAAAGAATGTCAAGTCCCTGAAATCCCACATCTCACAGCAGAAGCATTCCACTGCCCGAACTACCACCCTGCCTACAATGTTATACGTCTAATTTCTCAGGTTTATGTTCTAGCCAGTGCCTGCTCTCACCTAAGCCTCTTCAGCCAAAGCATGACCACTAACACAGTCCCACTCCAACAACAGCTGTTCTGCTTACACCTCACATTCTTTTTATTAGCCTCTGGCAAGTACCAAAAAGATCGCAATGATTGAAGCCTGCTGAAAAGTTCCAAAACGCCCCGAGCTCTTTTTAAACCTCACATAGCCTCACCAATAAACAATAATATAATTTTAACTGAAATGCCACATCTATGCAAACTTCTAAGAAAGTAAGGCATTGTCATATTTTCTTTATGATGGCACTTATACGCGAGTCCCAGGACAGACTCGCTGATACAATATCGGCAAGGAATTTAAAGACACTGACTCATGGACCTCTGGCTTCTTGCTCCTCTCATTGATAATTAGCTCTTCGGTTTTGCTCTCGTTGAGTGAGAAGTTGTTGCTGTGGCATCTTTCAATCAAATTTTCAATTCCCCTCCTATATACCTATTCATCATCACCTTTGATTCAGTCAACAACTGCGGTGTCCATCAGCAAATTGAAATATGGCTTTGGAGCTACACTTAGCCACACAATCATAGGAATAAAGCGAGTAGATCAGCAGTGTAGTGATACATCTTATATATCTAGCAGTTTTGTGAGCTAAACACCGCCATATATCATCAGCACCATTTTGTTTTCTCACCCAGAGAAACTAAAACCAGGACCCACACTTGCAACAGGATCACAGTTGGAAAGTCGGTCCAGGTCCTGGCTTACTAAGAGAAGTGAGGAGGTGGAAAGCCACTCCACAGCTTCCTTTTAGTTGGATTTAACTCAAGAAAATTAAATAACTGTGATATTTTCCCCAATATTTAATTTGTACTACTTGGAAACAGGTCATTATTCATAACAAAAATGTTTTTTAAGAGAACTGAACAATCTTAAGATATCTTAAAAATTGGCCCATTTCATTGTGAAATTTTTTAAAGTTTTTTTATATCTTGAATAAATCTATATTTTACGGCACGATGAAAATTTTATTGCTACTTTAATATTTTAAACCCTTGTTGAAATGTTATTTACTTCTTAATTATTAAAAGGAACATCTTTACCCAAAAGTTGGGTAGAATAGATTGAGCGGGGGAAAGGTTGCAAGCTAGTTAATCCGCTCCAAATTCTAAACAAAATACAATATAAATAAGATTCCAAAAGGTGAATTTTGTCCTTGAGCTTTGTGCATATGCATTTACACTTGAAAATATACCTGCATTCTCAATACTAAGTTCCTCCTTCAAGCTTACACATGCATTTTGAGGATAAGTTTTGCAATGGCTTGCTATCAATATAAAGTTTTCATCATTGGCAGTTCAGGGTATTGGCTAAACATTCACAAGTTCATATCCAGTTGTTCATCCACTAATGCTACCTGCCCTGCCGTTACCAATTTGTCCTTTGATCTTATGATACAATGCTGCCTTTACTCGAGGACTGCATTTGTAGAATCAGTCGAACCTGGATATGTCAGGCAAACTTGTCTTTGAATCCCCGCTTCACAAGCAAGGCAGTTGCACAACACCCCAAGGCTTGTTTGCCACCAGTCTTTCACTGTAGGGATATTACTTCATATGCCGTTAAATGTCATCACGGCATTAAATTTTCAAGCTATCACGGATGAATGTTAAACCTGTCATATGGCTGTTCAAAGATGTGTCGACTCATGACAAAAAATCTTGTCCAATAGGGACAAGACATTTATCATTTTCTTGTGAAGAAAGTAGGCATCAGCTGTACACACACACAAGCTTTGCCTAATTGCAAGCTCCCAAAAGTATAGAACATACTTTAATTATTACTAGAGTTGTTCTTCAACCCTATGCTGAATTTTGGTATGGATCTTTACTCTACCACTGACTCACCAGCAGGTTTTAAGACATAGAGATGGGGAAGCCCTGGAGGAAGGTTTCCTCTTTCTGTCAATCATTGAGGATTGCTTTAAGCAAGTCAATTAGACGGAGCCTTGACAATTCTTGTGAAATCTTTACCTTACGTCAAATCGTAGAATCATAACTGTTTGAAGAAAGGTAGTCTGACTGTTTGACTCCCTGAATGATGGCCCACACTCCATCCCTAAGGTATCCCAGATGAATTACAATAAACAAAGGAAAAATTTTCAGGGCGATAAGTGTGCTAAATGCATTTGCATCTTGGGATGATGGAGGTGGGTTTGGGGCAGCCCGCTGCACGTTCAGTAAGTATTTCCACAGCACAGTTCAAGGGTTACAGTGCAGGAAGTGTACAAGCTGTCTAAGCTGAAGTACTACCAGGGAATGTTGCTCAGCCGGATAAGGAGCATCTGGTATTGACCCAGCAACTCTATTTCCAAATCAGTGTAGCTTGTGGCCTGCGAGGGAAGTTTAGATGATAGCACAAACACGCACCAGCTGCCTTTAGCCTTCAAAAAGTAAACATTAGAGCTACCATAGAAAACTTGGCAAGCATTTAGAGCAGATATACACACTCTGTGGCTACACTGTGGTGGTGACAGAGACAACAATCATTAAAGGTGACAACAGAGCTGCCAAACAAATGGGTTGCTTTGACTTGGATGGTGTGAAACTTCTTGAGTTTCAATACCTTTGACTTGTAGATCGTGAAAGTCGAGATACAAGCCATTTGCTTTAGAATATCCAGCCTAGTATTTATTTAGCCAATCTGGTTAAATTTCAAATGGATAATAAGCTCCCAGGATAGTGAAAACTGGACTTTCAAAGGTGGTGGTGCAAGGAACCGTTAAAGACTTCCTGTTAAGGCCTTCTTTAGTCTAGAGAACCTTGTTTGAAACTTAGATACGACCTATACATATAAATGAGACTGTAACCAAAAGACAGAGAAGCAGAATTAAACCATTCGGCCCACTGAGTGTGTTCTGCCATTCAATCATGGCTGAGTTATCTTCTCTCTCACCAACATTTTCCTGCTTTCTCCCTATAAACTTTTAAGTCCTTACTAATCAAAAACCTATCAACCTCCACTTTAAATACAACTGATGACTTGACCTCCACAGCCATCTATGGCAATGAATTCCACAGATTTACCATCTTTTGGCTAAATAAATTACTCCTCTAAAGGGACGCCCTTCTATTCTGAGGCTGCACACTCTGGTCCTAGACAGTCTCACTTTTGTAAATATCCTCTCTGTGTTCACTCTATCTTGGCCTGTCAATATTCAGCAGGTTTCAATGAGATCCTCCCCTCATTCTTCTAAACTCCAGTGAGTACAGGCCCAGAGCAATCAATCAATCAATCACTCTTCAAATGTTAACACTTTCATTCCCAGGATCACTGTCATAAACCTCCTCTGGAAAGTCTCCAATGCCAGCACATTCTTTCTTATATATGTGGCCCAAAACTGTTCACAATACCCTAACTGTGGTCAGACCAGTGCCTTGTAAAGCCTCAGCATTATATCCTTGCTTTTATATTCCAGTCCTCTCAAAATAAATGCTAATATTTCATTTGCCTTCTTCACCACAGAATTAACCTGCAAATTAACCTTTAGGGAATCCTGCACAAGGACTCCCAAGTCCCCTTGTGCCTCAGTTTTTTGTATTTTCTCTCCATTTAGAAATTAGTTAACTCTTTCACTTCTTCTACCAAAGTACATCTCTAGACTGAATTCCACCTGCCACTTTTCTGCCCACTCTCCCAATCTAAATCCTTTTGTAGACTCCCTGCTTCCTCAACATTACCTGCCCCTCCACCTACAGTATCTTTGCATCTTCCATAAACCTGGCTATTGAGCCATCATTTCTGTCACACATATTCTTAACATATAATGTGCAAAATAGCGGACCCAACAGTGACCCTTGCAGGCCACCATTAGCCGCCATTAGCCAACCAGAAAGGGCCATTTAATCCCACTCTTTGCCTTCTGCCAGTCAGCCAATCTTCGGACCATGCTAGTTTCCTTTCCAGTAATTTGATGCACTCTTAATTGTTTAGCAGCATCGTGTGTGGCACCTTGTCAAAGGCCTTCTGAAAATCCAAGTAAACAACATTCACTCCCTTTGTCTATCCTGCCTGTTATTTACTCAAAGAATTCCAAGTTTTCTCCTTAAGAAAATCATGCTGGGTTTGGCCTATTTTATCATGTGCCTCCAAATGCCACAAGACATTATCCTTAATAAACATTATCCTTTTACTCCTTGATTTATCAACAGTCTATGTATCTCTATCTCAAAAATATTCAAAGACACTGCTTCCATGCACTTTAAGATAAAACTTCAAAGATTCACGGCCGGTCAGAGGAAAAAAAATCCTCTTATTAGTCATATGTGAGCAACCTCAATCTCTTATTTTCAAGTTTTTGTTTCTCCCACATCCACATTCAGAGACTTGTAAGTTTCAATCAAGAAACTTCTTACTCTTATCAACTCCAGTGGATATGAGCCAAGCCTGTCAAACTTTTGCTCCTGAGACTATCTATCTCTTGTGGGTTCCCAAGGCAAGATGTTGTTCATATTTTGATGTATGAACAGCTGCACCGAATAACATGGAAACACAAGAGACTCCAAATGCTGGAATCTGCAGCAACAAACATCCAGCTGGGGGTCTCAGTAAGTCAAACAGCATCTGCAGAGGGTGTGAGGGGAGGGAACTGTTAGCTTTTCAGGTTGAGGCACTGCAGCAGGACTGAGAGGAGAGGGAACTTTACCAGTGCAGAGTGTTGGGGGAGGGGTGAGAGAGAGGAGACAGTAGGTGGGTGGTAAACCAAGGGAGAATTAAGGATAAGTCATCGATGGACGTAGGCTGGGGAGAATAGGGCTGGAGTTGGGAAACAGAGGTGGGTGAATGATAGGTGTAAGGAGGCAAAGGATAAAACTAGGCAGTTGGAGTCAGGAAGGAAGAGCAAAAGGTGAAGTGGATCCACTGTTAGAGGGTAATAAGCAGGAACACCAAAGCTATCTTGGCTGGAATTTGATAAGGAAGGTAATAATGGAAGCCATTAGGGAAAGGGGGAAGGGTAGATAGCACCAGATGGGGAAGGGATATAGTTGGTGAAATGTGTGGTAGCAGATGGTCGGAAGCAGGAGGAGGAGGGATGAAAACGGATCATGGGGGTTGCTGATTATGGGGTATGGGAAATGTCAAAAATGGAAGGACTGGGGGTGGATGATCATCAGTATTTGCCACGTGGATTTTTCAATGGGATATGCCAACAAACTGAAAATGGAATAAAAATTATTCTCTGCAATATTAAAAAAAAGATCAAATTTCTGTTGTTTTAATGAAATTATTATTTCACATTGTTTTAAATCAGCAAATAATGAAATTCTAACCAAATGATTTAAATGTACAATCATAGGTTAAGAAGTTTACTGTAGAAAATGAGATGATTTAGTCTTCTGCAATTGCTCTAAGAAGTCATGAAATGTAAAAGCTAATCCCACTGCAATTCTTTTACCCATAATTCCCTTCAAGTAATTAATCTAATTTTGCGTTACAAATATATTATCTATCTCAATTTTTCCCACAGGAGTGTCTTCAATGTGCCACTGCACAAAGAACTTCCTCTCATCCCCTCTCTTCACTCTTACATCGTTGGCCTCAAGCATCTCATCAGCTACCTTATTAGACATGTTCTAAAACTACATATTCTTTACAATTGATGCACTATCTTTAACTCTATATTATTTCTTCCATCAAAAATCTATTAAATTTGCCAAGCACCTCTTGTTTTTACCATGGTAGCTGTTTTCAATTAACACCAGAGTTTCTAAATGATTGTTAATTTTATCTCAGTGTAAACACGTAATCCAATGCTGTATGTCGTTAAGTCACATGCGTGACACATCATAATTATAACAGACCTCTGCCATCTTTTCATCTCTGAAACAATATCCCTCTAAAAGAATTTTAATGAAGCATCTTGAAAATGAGGGGTACAAATATCCAATTTTGACACTGGCAATCAGGAGAGCCAACAGCATTGAAGACTAAATAATTCCAGGCTCCCAGCAGTTTGGAAATATCACAAAACACAACACGGCAGGTGAATAATATAGATTGCAATATATTAGATTAATATCACACAATTTTACCAGATTGTTTTCCAGAAGCAATTTCAGGCACTCTGCCTTTGTGCTTTTCTCTCTGGTTATTTCCTTCCTTGAAGAGATTAAATAAGTTGTACCGCATCCATGACAGTGTGAATTGCACATGATGCATTGCAAATAGTTGGCTTAATGGACCAAATGACCTTTCTCTTTCTTACTTGCCAGTGATTTCCGTTCCTTCTGCTTTCTTGCTACGCATGTGGCATGATTTTAGAAGTCCTATCTAATTTCAAAGAATTATTTTGTTTTCATACCAATGTTGATTGTGCATTTAAAAAAAGCTGTCACCAGACATTCAACACAGATCTGCCAGAGGTGACAGCACTCATTCAGGAAATAAATGCTCTGCTTGCAAACTCACTTCCACTGTATAAAGGACCTTAAAGTGCAGGAATTATTTTCATTTGTTACCCTTAGCAGCAAGCACTAAGAGGTCTGAAGAGGTGAACAACAATGTCCCATACCAATGTACTATCTCAATGCTGTAATCTATATCTGTTACGCTAATGTAACTCCCGGCTAAGAATAGTATCCGAGTCCATCACTATTCACCATGATCTCCTGATATTTTACACAATCCATTTCATTATTCCTTTGATTAATGTTGTCTGATCTTTTCTTCCCTAGTCATGACTTCCTCATTAATCTCTGTCATTTGTCTTACTCCCATTTGCAAATAATTTACAGTTCACCACTGTTGCTGTACTGAATGCATTGCATTTATTTTTATCAATTCCCTATGCTGCATCTCAAATACAAAGGTCTTCGGTTAAAAAGTCTCAATGTCTTATTTGTATAAATGAGGCAACTATTTTGCTGTAATTATATCAGAAACGTACACTTAGCCAACATCATTAATTAAATATATAAATTCTATGTTGTAACAAGGGAGCAGATTTTATATTGGAACACTTACACTGAGATTTTGACTTGAAAATTAGAGATATCTTCAGTAAAATATGTATAATGAAATAAAAAATATTTATGATTTGCTGTATAGAATTATTAAATTCTTAAACCAGAAGCAGCATTTTATATTAAATTCAGGATAATAATATCAAAAATATGCTGAATTAGACACATTATAAACCTGAGCATTCAGCTTACCCTCTACCGACATTGGTGGCAGTTTAGCAATTGAATCGAGCTTTTCCCAGGAATATGTTGGGAGCGGGAGGCCTTCTTCTGAACTACAAGTCAGAGTGACATCATTTCCAGTAGCAACAGCTCCTTGAAGCTGGCACAATGGGATAGCGGGTGGAACTGCAAACAGAGGTTGCAAAACATCAGGCCTAATATGTCAAAAGTTAACATAAATTTTAAACTTTAACCTGAAGCTAAAGAAAGGATAAATACAAACAGTTCCAAGAGAAATTGGGATTCCCATTTTCTCTAATCTCTCTTTATGGTTATGAAGGGTTAAACTGTCTCAACATCCCGAATGATCAATAGATAAAGCAACAAAATCAAACTGCAGGTTTCACATAATCAGTTATTCATGACATTCAAAAGAAATTCCAGAAAAGTGTTCCCACTATATTTGCAACAGCGGTTAGGAGTCATCCTTTGGAAACTGCAATCAACATATTCTATGTGTGCAGATGGCACTGCATTAGAGTGTGTCAATTGTCAGCGACACCATGCACACACACACTAAGACCACAGTCTCTGATTTCTCCTGTTATACATCCTGCATGTTCATAGCGTGGCAATATGTGGCACAATCTCAAAACAGGAAAACTTCTAATGACAAAAAAATCAACATTAAAGTATTGTGTAATGATGCCTTTCCTGACAAATTAGGTGATCAATTAGGGATTTACTGCTGTTCTGAATATTACTAGCAAGGACAGAAAATATAACTTAAATAAACCATCTAAGTAACGTAATAACAACACAACCTAAGTTTTATTTAAGAACAGAACCATACAACATAATTTGGGCGATTCCTCTTACTATTCTCCTGCACTTTCCATAACCTCCTACCATGTTTTAAGATATATATAATTTCTATTTGAAGGTTATTGAATAGTTCAGGAATAGTTACTATGGTACAGCCATCAGGCTCCTGAACCAATATGGATAACTTCACTCACCTCAACTCTGAATTGATACCACAACCTACAGATTCACTTTCAAGGACTCTACAACTCATGTTCACAGTATTATTTATTATTTGCTCAATTTGTCTTCTTTTGCACATTGGTTGTTTTGCTGTGTTTATGTATAGTTTTCATAAATTCTATCATATTCCTTTATTTTCCTATAAACAACTACAAGAAAATGAATCTCAAGGTGGAATATTGTGACTATGCACTTTGATGATAAATTTACTTTGAATCTGTATTAATATACAGTGCATTCAGATAATGACATCTCATTATGTAAAATATTGTGGTGCTCAGGAAACCTTTCCTCAGTTAAAGTATCAAAACTCTTCAAGATTGGAGAACTTGTATCAGTTCATTTTTCATATCAGTTCATATATATATAGCAGTCCTGACGGAGGGTCTTGGCCCGAAACGTCGACAGTGCTTCTCCCTATAGATGCTGCCTGGCCTGCTGTGTTCCACCAGCATTTTGTGTGTGTTGTTTGAATTTCCAGCATCTGCAGATTTACTCGTGTTTGCTCCAAAGTCTTAATATGCTTTTTTATTCATGCCGGCTAGCTTCAACCACACCATTTCAGCTAAATCCTAGCTGGTATGTTATAGCTTTTAATATTCTTCCTTTTGTGCTCTGCACCTTTGTTCTTAAAACTGAGGATTCTATGTGGCTCTTTAACAACCTTCTCAATTGCCATCTTCCCTGCCAGATGTACAACCAACTCTCACTTTTTCTGTGCCCCCTTTAATACTCCGCAACAAGACCAAAAATTACTACACTTTTCCCCATTAAATTTCACCTGTCACGCGTTTATGCCCTCCTGAGATCTATTGCTCACCACTATATTTTTGGCCCTTGGCCAATTTTAAATCCACACAGGTCACCATCTCTTGTTTATTTTCTGGGCTCCAACTTTGCTAACAAGTATATTGAATGGTATTTCTTCAAAGGTTCACTGAAATGCATATACACAACATCCTAAATACTTCCTTACATCCCCTCTGTTAATTGAAAAACAAGTTCCTCAATCATGGATTTGAGTGTAATAAATTCATATAATGTTCATTTATTAACCCATATTCTTCTAAGCGCCAATTAATTTTGTCCTGGACAATCATCACTGTGAGGCTGTGATGCACCATCAATAACTCACGCCGAGACTTAGGAAGTGAGATATCGGCTTTTATTGACTGAAGAACAACACTACATCCTGGGAAAATGAGGGAGAGCAGCAGGCCACAGTCGCCTTTATACGGGGTCTGTGGGAGGAGCCACAGGAGCAGTCAGCAGGGTCTTGGGAGGAGCCACAGGAGCAGTCAGACAGGTATATCTAGTTCACCACAGGCTGCCTCACATTTATTATATTGTGTCTCTCATACACCTTCTATTACGATTTGTGAAACATGAGGAATGTAAAGTTTGCTCTCATGCTGCTCCCAAATTCAAGGACTGCAGGGTTGTGGTCTGAGCTTGTTTAATTACAAACAGTATGTTTCTCTGCAAAATAGAGTTTAATTGTGTTGATTTCCTCTGAATAGGAAAGGTACATTTAGCCAAAAAGCTGACAATGCCTATATCTATCCTGTGATTCTGTGATACAGGGTATTACATAATAAAAATGTTTGTAAGATATAGTGGCAGAACATCAATACTGCACCATCTTTTATTTTCTATTGCATTGACAAGCTGTCCAATTTAGAAACCGCAAATTCTTCTAATAGCCTTTAATTAGATTCAGTTGTCCATTGACACAGTCAGAGATCTAACACAAATCCATGTGAATGTGCTTCACTGGCCCAATAGCAACTCCACAAAAAGCACTATAGTGGAAAAGTGTGTTTTTGGTGAGAATTCCAAAGTAAATAGCAATAATTATCTTGCAAAAGCAAAATGTCTCGAGCATCAGCTCCACATTACGCATCTATGCATGCTAGAATTCTAAAGCCATGGGAAATGCTGACCACATTAATATTTAATGCACTTACGTGCTCATCATGAAAATGATTCTGTATATGCCGAAATCAACCAAGCAGAGGTCTTTCGGCCATTTAATGCCTGCTCTGAAAACATCACACCAATATGCTTTTCCTTATTTTAATGTGAGCATCATAGCTGTGCTCTGTCTACCCTGGACTTGTATTGGAACTGCTAGCAAGGACCAAGCTTAACAACAATTCAGGATGTAGAACTTTATAAACAATGCTGGGTAATTTATTCCATTCTAGCAGGAAGACAGTGCAGAACACATGGCACTTTATATACACAGTATATGTTATATACAAACGCATACACTTGATAGCATTATGTTATACATCATATGACTAATTTTCAGATTATAGATTAAAACACCAGCTTTTGCTACTTCAACAGAATGATATGATCACTCTTTACATATTTTCAACATCATTGTAAATTCAGTCTGTTGACTGGCTTCCTTAACCAGTTTGACCTCCTGAAATAGATTCTTCTCTCCAGTGTTGCAGTTGTTCCTTGAACAGACGAACTTGGAACATCTTGTCTTAATTCACTGACAATCTGCAACTCTTTAACAACAGTAATTTTATGCAATCATCAGGAATAGATTTATCATCACCTTGACATCTTTAAACACATCAGATGTGATCATTTAATCAGAATGGACATGGTAACCTTCCTTTCATTAACTTCTCTAGACTGCAAACAAACCACACGTTGCTACGAAATACTCCAAACCATAGTCAATATGCTGCCAATACATTATGTATCCATGGATCCTGTTCATATCATCAATTTTATTATGCCACTTTTTCTCTCTTTTATATAAAAAAGTCCTCAAGATGTAAGAGAGACTATTTGGGCTATCTAATCTAAGTCAGTTCTCAGAATAATCCCATTAGTCACATTCATCCATTATTTCCCCATAAAGTATTCTCTCTCACATGCACATCAGTGTTCTTTCAGTAAACTACACTGGTTAGAGTGTGGAGCACATTTCATAGCCAATTTTTATTGGGAGAATTTCTTCCATTAGTTGCCCCATTGACGCCTGGCATTTTGAACTTCTGTGTTCCATCTTGAAATTGAGAATTTTATAGCCAATATAACCATTCTCATTCTTTCCATACAGGTGCATCAACCCACAAGCCTTGTTTAATAACTCCCAGACTACCCATGAAATTGCTGTGATCCAGCCACCACTTTCTCATTTTTCCCATCAAAAGAATGGTGCAGAATCCAGGACTTTACTACCAATGTATTCCTTCCAGTACGTTCTACATCAACACTGAATATTTTATGAACAGCAATGAAATACTGTCAATTGTGCATTTACCAAAAATGTGCAATGTTTTTGCACTGATCTATGAAGTGCCAACATTTTACAATTAAGACTTTATTGTCTCACTTCAAGTTTTAAAAGATTTGAAACTAATCCTTATCAATGGTAAAATGCAACACCAGTGTATTATAACCATACAATAGGCAAGTGGGAAGGATAAAGACTTGGACCAAATCTTAAAAAAATCTCTGCAAATTATGGAAGTCAAACAGTTAAATGTATCCAAAATCAACATTTACTAACTTACTCACCTTTTTTTAACTTCCAGATAGCATGAAACTCCCATATTCCCCCATTTAATATTTTAGGTATTAATTTTAACTTCCTTTTGTACCTTCTTGAGAGGGTAATGCAATAATTCTCTCAGTACAGTCTCTGGAAAAGTGTCTGGTCTTGATTTAAAATGACACTATACAGTAACACAGATAATTCAGAGTGTAAAGCTAACCAATTTCCTGATCACATGGACCATTCCATTATCTACCAGTGTTTGTAAAGAATTTTTACTCAGAGTGGGTTATTTTTAAAGTAAAAGCTGATAAGTACTTCAGTTCTGCCAGTATTTACACCTCTAACTGATTCACAGACTATGAGCACTGGCTGAAATCTAGCCTTCCACTTGAGCTAAATAATACTCTCAAGACGCTTACACCACACCAGTGAATACATCAATGTTGCGGAGACCTTAGCCTGGGAAATCCAACCCTAGACCACTGTCAGGTTACAGCTGACACAAGTACAGAAACCTTAAGTGCATAAAACATCAATCAGATATAGGCCATTCAACCCCCCGTACCTATTCTGTCATTCAATAAGTTCATAGTTGATCTTTTAACTCATTACCAATTTCTTAAACAAACTCTGTATCTGGCAACCCCCATAGCAGACGAAATCAACTACAGAGTCATAGAGTTATACAATACAGAAAAAGGCCTTTTACCTCAACATGTTGCCTACCTGAGCTAGTCCCAATTGCTCCATAACCCTGAGATTAAGACTGTTGGTTCTAGCTATCTTAGCCAAGTAAACAAATTACAACGGTCCACAAATTACAATGGGAGATAGAAAACCCATGCCAAGATGGCAATGTTACAATACTCATGAGGGATTTCAAAATGCAGGTAGATTGGGAAAATCAGGTTAGTGTCAGATCCTAAGAGGGGGAATTACTAGAATGCCTACAAGATGCTTTTTAGAGCAGCTCGTGGTTGAGCACACTAGGGATTCAGCTATTTTGGTTTAGGTGTTGTGCAATGAACCAGAATTTATTAGAGAGCTCAAAGTAAAATAACCCTTAGGGGCAAGTGATCATAATATAATCAAATTCATCCTGAAATTTGGAAAGAAACATCTAAAGTCAGATGTATCAGTATTACAGTGGAGTAAAGGGAATTACCGAGGCATAAGAGAGGAGTTGGCCAAAAGTGATTGGAAAATAACATTGACAGGGATGATGGCTGAGAGGCAATGGCTGGAATTTCTGGGAGCAATTCAGAAGGCACAGGATATATACATCCCAAAGAGGAGAAAGTATTCTAAATCCAAGATGATGCAATTGTGACTAACAAGAGGAGTCAAAGCCAACACAAATGCCAAACAGAGGGCATATAAAAGAGCAAAAATTAGTGAGAAGTTAGAGAACTGGGAAGCTTTTAATAGCCAACAGAAAGCAACTAAAAATTCATTAAGAAGAAAAAGATGGAATACTAAAGTAAGTAGCCAATAATATTAATGAGGATACCAAAAGTTTCTTCACATAAATAAAGTGTAAAAGAGAGGTGAGAGTGGATATCTCAGCTACAAAACAATGCTGGCGAGATAGTAAAGGGGGACAAGGAAATGGCAGACAAACTGAATGAGTACTTTACATCAGTCTTCACTGTGGAAGATACTAGCGGTATGGTGGAAGTTCCAGAGGTCAGGAGTCAGAACTGTGTGAAGGTACTACTACTAGAGAGAAGGTTCTTGGAAAACAGAGATCAGAATGTAGACAAGTCACCTGGACCAGATGTGTACACCCCAGGGTTCTGAAAGAGATGGCTCAAGAGATTGTGGTGGCATTTGTAATGTTTGCTCAAGAATCACTGGATTTATTCAGGAATGGTTCCGGAAGACTGGAAAATTGCAAGTGTCATTCCACCCTTAAAGAAGGGAGAGAGGCAGAAGAAAGGAAATTATCGGCCAGTTAGTCTCACTTCAGTGGGTGGGAAGACATTGGAGTTGATTGTTAAGGATGGGGTTTTGGTGCATTCGGAGGCCCATGATAAAAAAAAAAGGCCATAGTTAGCATGGTCTCCTCAAGGGAAAATCTTGCCTGTCAAATCTGTTGGAATTCTCTGAAGAAAAATGAGCAGAATAGACAAAGGAGAATCAGCTAATGTTGTGTACATGGATTTTCAGAAGGCCTTTAACAAGTTGCCACACAAGCTAAAAGCCCATCTCATTACAGGAAAGATGCTAACAAGGATAAAACAGTGGCTGATTGGCAGCAGGCAAAGAGTGGGAATAAACAGAGCCTTTTTGAGGTTGGCTGCCAGTGACTAGTGGTGTTCCACAGGGGTCTATGCTGAGACTGCTTCTTTTCAAGGTATACAGTATGTCACCGACTTTGATGACAAAGTTGATGGCTGTTTTGTGAGGTTTGCAGATGATATAAAGATAGGTGGAGTGGCAGGTAGTTTTGAGTAAGTAGAGAAGCTACAGAAGGACTTATCAACAGATTAGGAGAATGGGCAAAGAAGTGGCAGATGGAATACAGTGTCGGGAAGTGTATGGTCATATACTTTGTTAGAAAAAATAAAAGGGCAAAACATTTTCTAAATGTAGAGGAAATTCCAACATCTGAAGTGCAAAAGGACTTGGAGTTCATGATTCCCGAAGGTTAATTTGCAGGGTGAGTCAATAGTGAGGAAGGCAAATGCAATGTCAGCATTCATTTCAAGAGGACTAGAATATAAGAGCAAGGATGTAATGTTGAGACTTTATAAAGTACCGGTGAGGCTTCACTTGGAGTATTGTGAACAGTCTTCAGCCTCTTATCTTAGAAAGGATGTGCTAATACTTGTGGTGAACTACATATACCTGTCTGGACACGCCCCCCCCCCCCCCCTGCTGACTGCTCCTGTGGCTCCTCCCACGGACCCCGGTATAAAGGCGATTGGGGACACCGCCCCGGCCTCAGTCTCCAGGATGCAGTGTGGTGGTCAATTGCTGCTTGTTCTTTCTTCCAGCCAATAAAAGCCTATATCTCGCCTCACGTCTCCAAGAGTTATTGATGGTGCATCAACACTGGAGTGAGTTCAAAAGCGGTTCATGAAAATGATTCCAGGATTAAATGGCTTGTCATATGAAGAGCATTTAACAGCTCTTGGCCTGTATTCACTAGAATTCAGAAGAATACGGGGTGACCTAATTGAAATCTATCAAATGGTGAAAGGTATTGATAGAGAGAATGTGGAGAGGATGTTTCCTATGGCAGGAGACTCACCTTCAGACTAGAGAAGAGTCCTTTTAGAACGGAGATTAGGAGGACTTTGTTTAGCCAGAGTGTAGTGAATCTGTGGAATTCTTTGCCATAGGCTGTTGTGGAAGCCAAGTCTCCATGTATATTTAAGGCAGAGGTTGATAAATTCTTGATTAATCAGATCATGACGTGATCCGGGAAAAAGAAGACAGGAGATTGGGGCTGAGAGGAAAAAGGGCTCAGCTGTGATGAAATGGCAGAGCAGACACAAAGGGCCAAATGGCCTAATTCTGCTCCTATATCTTGCAATCTTCTGGTCTAAACACCATCCCAATATAGACCCTGTAAAATTTTTCTGAGTTTTAATAAGATCTGTTCTCATTATTCTAAACCAAAATGGATACAACTCTGTCGTTTTAACCTCGCTGACACCACCTCTCTGATAATCAATAATGGCACTCCACAGGGATGCGTGCTTAACACACTGCTCTACTCTCTCTCCAGCCACGACTGTGTGGCTTAGCACAGCTCAAATGCCATCTATAAATCTGCTGAAGACACAGTCACTGTTGACAGAACTTCAGAGGGTAATGAAAGAGCATACAAGAGCGAGATTTACCAGTTAGTTAGGTGGTGTCACAGCAACAACTTTGCACTCAACATCAGTGAGACCAAGGAGCTGATTGTGGTCTTCAGGAAGGGTAAGACAAGGAAACACAAACCAATCCTCAAAGAGGGATCAGAAGTGGAGAGAGTGAGCAATTTCAAATTCCTGGGTGTCAATATCTTGGAAGACCTAACCTAAACACAACATATAGATGTAACTATAAAGAAGGGAAGGCAGGGGTTTATTCGGAGATTGATATTTTGGTTTACACTTGAAATCTTCTACAAATGTACCGCGGAGAGCATTCTGACTGGCTACATCACCATCTGGTATGGGATGGGGGTTGGGGGGGTAGAGTGCGTACTGCACAAGATTGAAGTAAGTTGCAGAAACTTGTAAAATTAGTCAGCTCCACCATGGGAACTAGCCTCCGTAGCATCCAAGACATCTTCAAGGAGTGGTGCCTTTGAAAAGCGGTGACCATCAATAAAGACCCCCACCACCCAGGATATGCCCTCTTCTCAATGTTACCATCAGGAAGGAGGTACAAAAGTCCGAAGACACACACTCAGTGATTCAAGAACAACTTCTTCCCTTCTGCCATCTGATTTCTAAATGGAGATTGAACCCATGAACACTACCTCACTACTTTTTATTTCAGTTGTTTTTGCACTATTTATTTTAACTTAACTGTTTATTAGACATTTATACTTACTGTAACTCAGTTTTTTACACATTTGTTTATCATATATTTCATTGTACTGCTGCCATAAAGTTAACAAATTTCACAACATATTCCGGTGATATTAAATCTGATCCTGATAGGTCAATTTTTCATCTTTATCTTTACCAGAGTTGTCGTTAATTATCTTGGTACTTTTATGTGTGATTCTTTTGTGTATGATTTTTTTTCAGCAATTGTAAATGCGCACTACATTAACAAGCATTCAATTTAAATAGCATTGTTGACAGCCATTGCTCCTGGGATGGGGTCTCCCTGGCAGCCAAGGTAATTAGTGAGTGGAACGTGATGCCCCTCTAAGACTCCCCAATCAGCTGAGTGCAAGATCACGCCCAGGAAAAGAGTAGACAGTAGACAACCTCCAGACACTTCATAACCAGCAAAAAAACCACCCTTCACACCCATTCCCAGATACAGCAGAGATGAAAATTAACAATTCTTAAATAAATAATACCTTGATTCCATAATGAAATAGTATTTAACATGACTGTAAAAGGTACTGTTGTACCCTCTCCTAGTTAGAATAGCAGGGAATTCACTGAAACTCTGGGGTTTTGAAGCATCTAGATGATCAAAAGCTTGAAGTAATCAATAGCTGCTTTTCCACAATGATAGCTATCAAAAGCCGTATTACAGAGCGAGCAGAGGAAGGTGAAGCAGGGTCAGTGTCCCTCTTGCTGTGTGCCTTTTAGCAACAGGCAATAGGGAAAAAAAATCATAAATCAATTTTATAGGAGTTTCCTTGCTCAAGGATCGACCTTTAAAAATGTACCACAAGAAAAAGAATTTTGAAAAGGAAGATGTACAAATGGAATCGGTGATACTGTGATAATGTCCTTTTATCAACAATATTACTTGGCTAATTTCAATCCATCATGTCTCAATCATGAAGATTTCTTCATTACAGAGAGTTTCAGTGCAGTGGCAGCAACAGATTTGTCAGAGATTTATCTGTTTCTGGTGCTGATGCTGTCTTCATTTCACTGACAAGTACAGCTGCTTTATCCACTATCAATCGAGTTACACAAGAAAAAACACTTTTCCCTTTACTCCTTTATCAACCATACAACAATCTCCTAGAATTTATTTACTTAAGTCCTGAGGTGCTGGGTAATTTATCCACTATAAAGCAACATTGTCTGAAAATATTCTGACATATCCAACCGGTGCTTTATCACAAACTGAGAGGAAAGGAATATATTTTCATTTCTATTTTGTCAATCATTGTCACCTGTGTGCCAATAAGGTTTAGAAGTTGGAGGCCTGTAAAGAAATGATTTCTCTTCAAGAAAATTCACGATCATACAAGGGGCACCCTGAGATTTAAATGTAGACAAGTCACAGCAATGCATTTTCAATTCTCCTTTCCCTATGAATACTCTGGGGAGTATTTTTAATTAATATGGTTTCGTGATAGGTGCAACTATGACCAAACTGGTATTAGTATAAATATAAGTTTAATGGAGGATGGAAACATTAGAAACAGGAGCTGGCTATTCGGCTCATTGTACATGCTCTGCTCTTCAATTTAACCATGACTGACACGCTCACTTGCTTCACACTTAATACCTTTATGTAAACACTATCTAAAGCCAGTGGTATCATAATACCATTGACCTTTAGATGAAGGAAGGGTACTAGAAGAGGAACTTAGCCCCAAATTTCTGTAACCACTTGTTTGAACCTGCTTAACACACACAAAATGCTGAAGAAACTCAGCAGGCTAGAGTACAGCCGACGTTTCAGGCTGAGATGCTTCAACAGGACTGCTGAAGGATCTTGGCCTGAAACGGCGACTGTACATTTTTCCATAGATGCTACCTTGTTTTTTCTGAGTTCCTCCAGCATTTTGTGCTTGTTACTCGGATTTCCAGCAACTGCAGATTTTCTCTTGTCGTATTTGAACCCGCTTCCTGAATTTGCTCTTAAATGGCCAAACTATAATTTTAAGACTCAGTCCCCTTGTTCTCAATTCTGTAATGGTTGAATTGCTGTGACAATTAGGCTTCTGTGCATTCATCCCAATTCTTGAATTTGTATTGTGAATTACTTTTTGCAAAATTATGTATGACGTTACTCAAAAACATTGGAAAATGTTACAATAGCACCCTCTGCTGCTTTGTACGAGAATTGAAATCTTCAATAAAAATTATCAAGATTATCTATCTTTTCATTTGTTCTATTTCTCAACAAAGCTATTTTATGTAGGAAAAAAAATTCTCATTTGAATGTCAAATTAATGGCATGCAGCAGGCACAGCTCAAAATCCTTTCAAATATTATGGTAAACATTCAAGGAAAGAAAAACAACAGCAGAGATCCATCGCTGCTGACTTTTAATTAATTAGGGCAGAAATACTGACTTGATCTTTTTTTTCTAAATTTTTTAAAAAACCTAGGTGCAGCAAGTAAGAATGGAATAATGGTGGTTGGACAGGCAAGGACTGGAGGGTTGGTAACATGCTAATGATATCTACTGCCATCTGTTGGGGCTTTGGTGATCTGCAAGCTCCTGTTAGGTTACCCATGCTGCCGAAGGGCTGGTGTCATTGTGAATGGCATGAATGCTCGAGCAGAAACAGGAGGGAATTGTGGGTTACCCCCAGCACGTCCTTTGGTTGTGGTGCTTGTGTGATGCAAGCAACACATTTCACGGTATGTGTCAATGTACATGTGATAGATAAATTAATCTGAATCTTGACAATTTGATGCCCAAACAACAGAATTCTGGTGGCTCAATGAGAATTGTGTTTGCACAAGACCCCAGCAAGAGGGTAAATTCTTGGAGAAATGTCTGGTTGACAGTGATATCATGGATTGCAAAAATCAGGGGATTTGAACACCAGGATTAAAATTTTAAGAACTTAAGCAACAGTGGGATGGGTCAACAAGCACGGGGGCGGGGGGGGGGGTGTAAACAGAAAAGGCATTTGGACAGCTGAGATTTTGATGACAATTTAAAATGGCCAGGGCACCAAAGGAAGTTTGGTGATTAAAATTAAAAAATGGCTAATAGTTTCAGTAGCAGGTTAGTCATGGCAGAAACAAAGAGCTACATAATATGGGGCTGGAAATAGGTGGTCTTCATGACACAATAGACATACGCTGAGCTCTGAATCAAAGATGGCAGTGTGGTAGGCAATCAGTTGTAGTCTAAGATGATGCCAAATTGGGATGGTGTTCAAGACCAACGTTCAGAGTTTGAAGACAGAAATCAAAGTCAATAATTTTGGTTAGTCCAGGGAAACCATTCATCATATTGCTAAATGGGAAGCCTTTAGTTTTTAAGAGTTGCACTCTGATTTTGTTTTGAACCAAATACTTCATTGAACTACTTTCCTTCATTATTGGTATTCTTGATTGTAATTTATTCACATGTCTTAGAGCTACTAATAATCCTGAACTCCTTCCTTTTAAATCTAATGAATCTCAATGTTATGTTCATTGTTCCCAAGACGCACCCTCACCTCAGGATGATATTTATTTCTAGCTCTTCATCCATCACTAAAACCAGTACACACAACTTTTAAAACAGAAAGGGCTGGAGAAACTCTGTGAGTCAGGCACCATCTCTGTAAAGAAATGGACAGTCAACATTTTCTCTCAAGACCCGCATCCAGACAGGATCCATCTGGAACAACTAGGCCCAGATGATGTCAACCTATGATCTGCCCCCTAGATCATAATAGTGTTCTGATCATTCATGATAGCTGAACACTCGGGCATTTCAAAATAATGGAAAATTTTAAAAATTCATGATTAAATTTTAATTTCACTTAAAGCAAAATCTATCTATCATAAGTTAACTGAAAGCATCAATATTTAAAAAAAATGAAGTGAACCAAACAGCCCACATAACCTTCTAATGAAGGTGGATGAATGAATAGGACTGCCCTAAATGTGCCTTAAGTAAATGGCTTAAAGCAATGTATCAGGCCGTCATCTCACTAAGCCACAGGATAACCCTGCACACAAAAGTAGGTCCAGTAGTGCATCAGGGGGTCAGATGTAGCTACATCTCAGCTCCAGGGTGCTTTGAATTTCTCCATTCCACTGCACAGGTGTCGAATTCCAGAAAGAGCTGCACACTTACTGAAGTTTGACAAGGATATCCCACACAACCACCAACTAGCTCTCAACACAATGAGCTCTCTAACATGGCAGCCCACAAGTCAAACACAATCGGAGAAATGCAATAAATGGGCAATTGAAGGATTCAGATTATCAAATTTGGCAGTTTCAGAATTATTCCCAGATGCATTTTGCCTAATATTGCAAGTTTTACAATGGAATATTAATAATACTTTACATAATGGAACTAAATCTTTCTCTAGGCAAAAGTAACCCCTTTGTTGTACAGACATAATGAATAAAAATTGAAGGCTATGAAAAGATCCGAGTCACAGAAGTATCCTGTTCTTTGAAATGCAGAAACATTATCCATTTGAAAGCATTTTCTAACCATATTATGTTCCTGTCCACATCAAAGCAAATCAATATCTTATTTGAAAAAATAGTTTTTAATTGAGTTGCCAGTCTCTTATCAATAGGAAAAAACTTCAAGCAGCCCCATTTATCAAAAGTGTCCAAACCCATGTCTGTAAATAGGTGCACACCAACACCTTTGAACTTGAGTATCATTGTATTTTTTCGTAATTCCTGACCAGTAAGCATTTGATGATTTCCCATTTTGAATTTTGATATTTAGAGAAAATATAGTTGTCACCATTTTAACACAAGCTACTTAAAACAACCAAGCAATGCAAACAAAACACAATCTTGATGCAGTTATCTCAGAGGGAAGGACTTTAATTCATCGCCACATATCCCCGCAGTGGCAACTATTTGATACAGTGCACATGGTTGAGATAGAAATGGCAGTGCCAGAGATGGAAGTACAGCTGCACCCAAGTAAATGATGGATGAAAGATGATAAAGAGGTGGAAAAGCCTTGGAGACAAGGTCTTTATTAAGCTTTCTGGCTCCATTTATATAAATTATAGCCATGATGGTCATTACTACAAGGTTATTGCTCTATTTCACAGGCAGTAATCTTGAGAACCGGCCAGCAAAGAAACCTCTGTCTCTTTCCCCATCAGTATTTAAACATAGCAGATACAGCAAGTTGTCCAGCAGCAACTCAAGCAGGTACAGGGACATCTAACTCAAAGCATAAATTTGACACAGGTCTTGCTATCCCATTCTATCTGCTACCCAGCCACTATCCTTCCGATTCAAGACAGGATAGTGGATGAAAGCCAAGTCCAGGCTAGTTAATCTTAACATCTACACTACAATTCATTCCTTGTCAGCTTTCATTTTTCAGAGGTGCAGGAGTCATCGAGTTACATAAAGTATAGTTTTGATTTGTTTTCTGAAATATGACAGTGCTTAGATTGCAAAACATAAGATGTGAGTTCAAGAACATCTAGGTAAATGTTACATTATATATAAATCACAGAGTGAAATTTATAACCAGTGCATCTTGATGGAATTTGAACACGATTTGGTAGATTGATCCAAACTGAAAATAGGATTGAAAATGGCAGGCTAAGATTGACTTGTAGCACTTAAAGGCCAAACTAGAAAATGTAATTTCAAGCCATCTATACAATCTCAATCCGAACATTAGTTTTGCAGTTAAAGGTTCAGGGTGGCCTATACTCTTTGGAATATTGAACAATTGTGTAATAGGGCAGATCAATTGACATCAAGGCAAATCATACTGTGATAAAATAAGTTTCAAGGGAACTGGGAGACATGGCACTGCAGCAAGGAGGCAAAATGTTAGCAAATACATGGCAAACATGTTCAGAATGATAGAAAATAGCAGAAGGATAATTAATACCTAGAACAGACAGTCCAAGGACACCTATGTTCCTCTCTCCTCGGTCAGGCGGATTGTTCACCAAACACTGGTATGTCCCTGTGTCTGATAATTGACTGTTATTAATGAAGATGGAGGCACTCAGGCTGGGCATGGTGATGACAAATCCCACACGGGAATTAAAATGGCTGGCCCCACTGATTACCTGACCTCCTTGGTACAAAATTACCTGTGACAGAGAAAAGCAAAGAAAAATCTCATTTAATTTATTTCACGTCTGGTTCAGTTCAAAAATCCACTTGTATTTATTAAAACTTCATTTTGTCACAAAGTACTAACATACGGAGACCATTTTCAGTCCACATACAAATGTGCCTGAAGCATAATGGCTCTCATCGTGTGTCATCCATATACAGATGTTAATTTGCATCTCAACAATTTTTTATAAGTGATTTATTCACTCAAATGTATTGTTAAGCTCCAAATTTCACTAATTCTGTGAAATGCTGGAAATTAAAGATTCCCAGTCCAAATTCCTGTAACACTAAGCAGCATCAAAAGCAAAGATAAACTTTGACTATGGTAATCAGTCCTTAAGTGTGCATTGTTCTGTATTTAATTTTTTTTGTTGTGCATATGTAAACAAATACATAAATAACTCTCATTTAATGTCACTCATTTAATGTAATTTGATATTCTTCGATTAGGTTTTCTTTTGGAATTGGTAAACTGACCCAAGCCAGTTGCAAACCCATAAGAATCACTTAAAATTGTTTTTTTCATACCAAGGTGGCCCACAAGCAGGTAAATTATCAATAAGATAGTGCATAATACCAGTGATAAACTAATGCAGGTCAGATAATTCAGCTTTGTCTATGGTCTCATATGTAGCAATGCCCTTTCGTGAACCACTATTAGCACAAAACAAATAGCTTTTCACATTGCTTTGTGGTGCTGTACATGGTTATATTCTCAGCATTGACATGTTCGCTGAGCCTGCAGTTACTCACCTTTACCTTTATTCCCTCAGATTTCAACTTTCTACATACCCCTGCGTAGTGCACCATTCTACCCAGCAGTATTACATGGGCCTTTTTTTGGGCACAAGCAAAAATGCCTTAAATTCAAATTGGCGACACATAAAAGTGCTTGATTGAGGACATGATTTACAGTATTTAAGTGCAAATCCAAAATACTGTTTCCGTTTGGTCTATGCATATTTGAACTTGAGATCTGCTGCACTCAAGGTTGCTGATTTATTTTTCGTTTATATATGTTTCTGTTGAACAGGATGGATCTCCCCCGTTAAAGAAATGGTAAATGAACTGTAGTGAATATTTTG
This sequence comes from Hemitrygon akajei, assembly GCF_048418815.1. Classification (NCBI taxonomy): domain Eukaryota; kingdom Metazoa; phylum Chordata; class Chondrichthyes; order Myliobatiformes; family Dasyatidae; genus Hemitrygon; species Hemitrygon akajei. The sequence goes on from NC_133128.1 coordinate 61,271,571, forward strand.
CAGACAGCTCAGGAGGAGGCTATTTGGACCACCTAGGCTATGGCAACTCCCTGCAAAGCAGTCCAATTAGTCTCAATCCCTCAAATCGGTTGTTCTTTATCTTACATCTATCATGTGCCTAATCAATTTCCGCTTGATTACTACCAGTTCCCACAAAGGTTTTTCCTCACATTCTGCCTGTATCACTTGCCCAAAACTGTAAATCATAGTTGCCTAATTTTTGTGCCATTAGCTAATGAAACACAGCTTTTCTTTGTTAAGATCACCATCGTCTTGTACCCAGATTCAAATCTGCCCTTAATCTCTTTTTCTCTGATCAAATCTTACAGTTGAAATCTTTCATCCCTGGGGAAAAAAAAATCAGTTAAAAACTGGTTTTTCAGCCCAAATTGTCTATGCTGTATTTCCCTAAAACACTAGTTGGAGGAAGATATTGGCCTTTTTTTTTAAAAAAAAAAGCGATCTTCATAATAAATTATTCCCAATCTCATTTTGCAGACTGGAGCATTATGTCAGTGAAAAGCAACGGCTGCATGTATATCAGTGATATCGTATCAAACATGCCAGGCACATTTCAGGGCATTGGCAACAGGTGGCACACATCTGGGGAGAAGAACACAGTGACAGCTTAACATTATTGATGAAGAACCAGTGTGACAACAATTTAGCTAAGCTAGACTTTAGCAGACTGCTCCTTCAAAAATAAAACTTTGTTAGTTTCAAATGGTATCAGTCCTTTGACTGAAAACAATGGAATCTCTGGTGTGTAACGAGGTAGAATGCATTATAATTACTTTAAAAATCCCATTGGCACCACTAGAATGTGTCTGCATATATATGTGCCACATTTAATAATACCAACAAATGACTTTCAATCCCAATGAATTACTGATGTTTTGATTTATGTTTTCCTCCTCTCTCACCCCAAAATGCCCATTTTGTTTATTTAAACTCTATTCGACCATAGTAGGCAAGGCAGGAAGTTTCGCTGTCTACCTTGAATATCCTACAAAAAAATGTATCAACTTCAAAAGAAGAACACGATTAAATTTATTTCTCCATCAACATGAAACTATGCTGTGATACCTTGCCTAATCACAGCCAAAGTTAGTTAATAAGTATAAGCAAATAAACAGCCTTTCATAAAGCTCAAATTAATCAGCCAGGGCGTGTTCCAATAAAGCAGCAGCACTTTTATTAGTTAACAATCCTCTGATATGAAGTATCACTAATTTAAAATACACGTGTACATGAATCATTGAAAGTTAATATGCAGATATAGCAAGTAATTAGGAAGACAAATGGTATGTTCAGTTTTATTGGAAGAGCATTTGAGTACAGATGTACAGGACCCCTGCTGAGCCCTTACCAAGAATACATTAAACAATCTCCACAGTCCTTTGTCTTGCACCTCACTTTTGAAGCCTCATCCACTCTTCACCCCGCTCCCAGTTTTGAGGGAGGATCTTAACTAGTGTCCACAGACTGGCCAAGTTACTTCAGCATATGTTTTTGCTCAATAAGTGTGCATACAGGGCTGGTTTTCATGAATATGGAAAGATACACTTGTGATGGAGTGCATGCATTGAAGATTGACCATTTGGTGCGGAGGTATTACGCATAATCTAAGTGAACAGCAAGACAAATATCGGGCTGACTTTCCTACTTCTGCTTCTATCTTTTATGTTCAGAATAATTTGGAAGTCAATTTCTCATCCATCGTTAGTGCAAGGTTGTTATTGCGACATCACTCAACCAGCTGGTCTATCTCACTCCTGCACGCCTTCTCGTCACCACCTCAGATGAATCTATCATGTCATAGCCTTTGCACCCAATTGCGTACCTGCCCTGCACTTCCTCTGATTTGGTGTTTCAAACAAAAAGCCACATTCGGTATGTATTCATGTAACAGCCAGGAAGAAACAGAGTGAAGATGACTCTAATAAGTCGTACCAGCTGTTCTTTATAAGAATAATATTTTTTAAATGGCACAATGAGTGTGGAGCAGCAATTCTGGAACCTCTCCCCCACACTAAGAGGAATTACTAAGTTTTTTCTCTTCCCATACGGACTCATTCCCTGACACGAATGTGCACCACACCCCACGACGATGGAAAGCAAAGTCAGTGCAATAGCTGAGCCTTCATAGACAGCAGATGACATTGTTAAAATCATGGAGGTATTGTAACAATTTTCATTCTCTTGGCAGTGACAGTGAGAAAACTGACATTTTTTAGAAAGCTGTCATTTACAACTGAACCCCATCAGTGGCCTAGTGTCTTAGAATATTCCATTCATGCTATGCTGTTTGAAGGCATGGCTTACAAACAGCAGTCCAACGTGTCACCTTCTGATCTCGGGGAAGTCCACGATATGGTGTACTCAGAAAGCAACATCAGTCTGCTCTCATTTCCACAATGACAGGCACTAGCGTCAGCTACATTTCCTCGGAGTGATTCAATTAGTGGCTTGTTCGTGTCAGTACTGGTTAAGAAGAACACCTGAAGCCACTCATAAACACAAGAGATTCCACAGACGCTGGCAATCTTGAGCAACACACACAAAATGCTGGAGGAACTCAGCAAGTCAGGTAGCATCCACAGAGTGAAATAAACAGTCAACGTTTGGGGCCAAAACCCTTCATCAGGAAAGCACTGAAACTGCTCAAGTCTCTCTGCCCGCAGGTCCAGCTTAAATCAGCTGCATAGCTCAAGATTGGGAATCTCATGAAGCCAGCAAAAAAGTTGAGCATAATTAGTTCTAGGCGATTGTGCACGGGTGCGTCCCCACCTCAGCAAACTAATAAAGAACAAGGCACTGACAGCAAAACAGTAACGTGGAGGCCTTGCGTGTAAGATTAGTTTTTAGAAAGATGGTAATGAACACCCTGTATAGAAATGAACAGCTTTGCTTCCAAAACACAGCAGGGCCATTTATTTTCTATCCAGTTTCAAAATATCAGAAGATCAGACTAAGGCCTAGAAACTGGATTTCACCAACTTGCCACAATAAATGTATTTTTCCCATCGTCAAGTTGGGCATTACCAAAATAAAAATCAGTACATTGGGTCACCCTTGCTTTAAGAAACTGTTACAGCTTCACCTACTTGAGTCAGAAGCCAACTTGCACATACACAGACATGTGCTGCTGCCCAGGCTCTCAGCTGCCATCTCACTCTGGCGCGACCTGCCAGGGAAAGGGTCAATAATGTTAAAGAGCTCTCTCCATGGCAGTCCCATAGTTGCCATTGGAGGTGAAGGAAAACACTGGAATGGAGGGAGGTAGGGCTCAGTAGAAAAGAGGAGAAAGAAAAAAAAATGATGAGACCACAGGGAAAATGGCCTTGTTTTAAGCAATGGGGCTGTTTAGGCCACTGGGTGATTTCCAAAGCCATTAACAACAGACTGAGGCATCTGTTGCACCTGATGTTTGAAAGGCATCTTTAGATTGGTGCATTGAGAACTATGTTAATGCTGCCCATTATCTGAAGGGAATAACACGAGTCTAAAAATGTTAAAAGTGACTGAAAATAAAATTAATAGCCAACATCAACCTTTCAATTCACTGTGGTTCCCACCTTTTACTTAACATACTCCCTATTTTATGAGTGAACAGTGAAGGGGGTAAATCACTACAGTTTGATCCAAGTTCTGTCACCACGTGCATGACATACAAAAGGGAACAAGACCTGATCGTGACAGTGCTGGCTGATATATTACCCTGATGGTCAGGCCTTCTGCCAGAAATGGGAGGAATGAGTTCAAAAGGTACATGAACTCATTTTTGTGCATGAATTATGCATTAAAATGGTGCTGTGTTTTTCATAACCCAGCTTCTAGGCTCAAGTATTGCATAATGCAGTGCTTCACAGCAATCCAAAACCTCTTCTTACCCACAGTATTGAACAGGCTGAGTAAGCGTCTGCCAATAGTTGGCATCAGCAAGGGACAGCTCATCTCATCCCAATGCCTGCTCAATGACTTGCGAAGTGTCAGATAGCATAAAGGACCAGGGGGCCACTTTAGTGTGCAAAATGTGATCCACTAAAAAGTGGCAGTACCATCGGATGGATCTCACCTTCTCTCTCCTCTTTTAAGTGCTCCCGTCTTCCTTTTTCACAAAGCTTTCATCACCAGTCCTATTACCTCCTCATGGAATTTGATTTCAGTTTGCTAATGTATCTGTGAAACACTATGAGATATTTTAAAGGCAATGTATTTAAGTGCAAACTGTTACAAAAGCTGTGAAACAGCAGAACAAGATCAGCAGTTCCCAAAGCAAATGCACGCATGAAGGGGGAAAATAAAAGGCACACACTCAGCCACACTAGACCTGTCCTGGACCCATCACATAAACGTAATTTCAAAGAAAGCACGACAGCACCCCTACTTCCTTGCGAGTCTGCCGAGATTCAGCATGGCATCAAAAACCTTGGCAACAGTAGCCGAGAATCTTTTCCATGAGAACAGTCAAAAAAAAATTCAATTTTAAAGTTGCAAGCAACTTAAAAATAGAGAGGCCTCAGTAGTAACCATTCCAAATGTTCTCATTAGGAAATATAGTAGCAATATGTCTTCCCAAACAGATAGGATTAAGGAGAAAACTCATGCCCATTCTCTAATTGGAATGTCACAGAAACCTCTTAATTGGAGTCAAAATCATGATGTAGTTTCCTACTACTCTCACCCACTATCATCTAATGTAATATCCAGGCAGACAAGGCTGCAGTGACTGAAGTATCTGTAAGAGCATTCTTTACACTGAAGCTTGTGTCACATGTAATTAAACATTGAATGGGCAGGCCAGATATTTTCAAAGTCAATAGGAGCACAAAGGAATAATGACTTCTCAGGAAAAGAGAAAAGTACTTTTGAATCAGACTGTGTTCCCATGGGAAAATCTGGATAAGACTGAACCGCTTGCAGAACAAACAGAACTGCAAAACAGAGATAGAACATAGGAGCAGAACTAGACCATTCGGCCCATTGAGTCTGTTCTGCCATTCACTCATGACAATATTTGCCTTTGCATCCACATTCTCCCATCTCCTTTGACGCACTTACTAACCAAGAAACCAGAAACCTTTTTAAATATAGCCAATGATTCGGCCTCCACAGTAGTCTGAGGCAATGAATTCCACAGATTCACTACTTTTACATTCTAGTCCTCTCAAATTCAATGCTAACATTGCTTTTGCCTTCCTTACTACTGGCTCAACCAGCAAGTGAACCTTGAGGGAATCCTGCACTAGGACTCTCAGGACTATTTGCTCCTCTGATTTCTAAGTTTGCTCCCCGTTTAGAAAGTAGTCTACACCTTTACTCCTTCAACCGACATGCGTTCACTTCCCTTCACTATATTCCATTTGCCACTTCTTTGTCTATTCTCCTGTTCTGTCAGTTTCCTTCTGTAAACTTTCTATTTTTTCAGTGCTACCTGTCCTTCCACCTAAATTTGTAACATCCACAAAACTGGCCACAAAGTCAAAAATTCTATCATTCAGATCATTAACTTGTAACATGAAAAGTAGCAAACCCGAGATCAACCTGGGATACCTGGGAACTTGGGAGATACAGCGTAGAAATACGCCCTTCCAGCCCAAAATAGTCCAGGCCGCCCAGTAACACCCACGTGGCCAATTGATCTACTTACCTGTACGTCTTTGGAAGGTGGAAGGAAACCAGAGCATCCAGTCACGGGAAGAGTGTATAAACTCCTCACAGAGAGCGGCAGAATTGAACCCAGGTCACTGACTCTGCAATAGAACTATGCTAACCACTACGCTACCCATTTTATTATGTGCCTCTAAGTACCCTGAAGCCTCACCCTCAATAACTGACTAACATCTTACCAACCAGTTAAGTCAGGCTAACTAGCCTATAATTTCCTGGCTTTTGCTTTCCTCCCATCTTAAAGAGTGGAGTGACATTCGCAATTGTCCTTCCAGAATCTAGGGATTCTCGATAGATCACTACTAAACAGGACACAATTTGTCCCTCAAGAATCAGCAAGATCCAGAGAAACTGGAACACTTTGGGGTTTGAGGATAACGTAATGCCAGAGTGTATTCTCATTCAAAATACTTGAGAAAATTAACCTTCAGCCATGTGGGTGTGATTGAAGTTGGACAAGTGTCACATGGTCTCTTTCAGCAAACAGCTGTTTTGGTTTATACAAGTCACAATCTCATAGACTTCATTTTCAGTTTCTGTTGTCTGTTTACAAACCAACATAATTATTCAAACCAGATATATATTTCTGACAAGATTCTGAAGACAAATTATTCATCTATAGATCCCAGTCCAGTACCTGCACATTTGGTCATTTGACAAAAGCCACAAGCAACATTAAAAGTTCTATTAGAAAGATACAGTACAATGAAAATTTGCAAGTGAAGTTACAGCCATAAACTTACCTGTTCAAGTGCAACAGACAAATTGAAGTTGTAAATCAGAGAGAGCCAAGGTCAATGAAGTGTAACAATCCAAATGATTTAATGTTCCGCACTTCAATCCTGACTACAATTCAAAAGTACACTGTTGGCTTTAAAAATCCTTGAGAATGATTGGAGCTCAAGAGAATACCATATACAGTATCTGCAAGCTATAAAAGGAAAATGCTGGCAGAAGACAGGATGGTGATAGCAACCAGTCTATAGTGCCAGAGAAGGAGATAGCTAGTAAAGGAATATAATTGGCACTAAGTTCAATATAAGCCAGCTAGCTGCAGCCCGAAAAGCACACACTTAAAGTTTGCCTGAAGTTACTGACAATGATGATGATGGTTCAAAATACATCGTTTTAAGAGCACGTTACCAAAATACTACCATCATGTCTCCTGCTCAGAAAGGAACGGTAAGATCAGCTATCTGGAGAGTGATCTCGCAGAAAGAAAACAGCCTAGATGGTGCCTCCAGCTGTGTTCTTAGCTCCTGTACAGATCAGCCAGCAGGGATATTTGCAGACACTTTTAACTTCTCCCTGTTTCAGTGAGGTTCCCAGGATAATTTAAGACTTCCATCATCCTGGTACCTAAGAAAAACAACATAATGAGTCTTAATGATGACCGTCCAGCGGCTCGGGCATCCACCAGCATGAAGTGATTCAAGAGGCTGATCATGACACACATTTAACTCCAGCCTCCAAGACAACCTCAACCCACTGCAATTTGCCTACTGCTGAAACATATCTATGGCTGACACCATCTCCCTGGCCCTACACTCATCACTGGACATCTGGACAGTAAAGCCACCTATCTTAGACTATTGTTTATTGACCACATCGCTGTTTTCAAAACTATAATTCCAACTAGACATCTCCAAAATCCTAAACCTGGGTCTCAACACTTCCCTCTGTAACTGTGTCCTTGACATCCTGAACACTACACCACAACCACTAAGGAACAGCAGCAACAACTCCTCCAGGATTATTCTTGACTCTGATGACCATAAGGTTGCATCCCCCTACTCTGCTCCCTGTTCACTCATTATTGTGTGGCCAAATTCTGCCCAAACTCCATCTACGAGTAGTGGGCTGTATCTCAAAAGACATTGAGTTGGAATACAGGAAGATGATAGTGAGTTTTGTAACATGGTGACATGACAACAAACTTCCCTTAAATGTCAAGAAAACAAAAGAGCTGGTCATTCGTTTCATGAAGGGGAATGTTACACATTCTCCTGTTCATCACCGGTGCTGAAGTCAAGACGTTGAGAACTTCAGGTTCTGGAGAATGACCCACCCATCCTGGACATTCTTTCTCCTCTCTTCTATCGGGCAGAAGATACAAAAGCCTGAAAACACATACCACCAGGCTCAAGGACAGCTTCTATCCAGCTATTATAAGGTTATTAAATGGGTTCTTATTATGATAAGATGGACTCGATCTCACAATCTATCTTGTAATAACCTTTCCCCGTACTTCTACCTGCACTGCACTCCATATACTGTAATGCTTTATTCCACAGTGTTGTTTCACCTTGTACCATATCAAGGCACTGTTGTAATGAATGGTATGTAAGTCAAGCTCTGCACTGTACCTCGGTAAACTAATTTATCCTCACAATCTGACATACTACTCAACATTCAGCCCCCTTCGCTCCAGAGGAAAGAAACCCAGCCTATCTAATCTCTCCCCAGAACCTATGTTCTCTAACACATAGCATCCTGAAAATCTCCTCTTCACTCTCTCAAATGCAACTCAAAATGCACACAGTACTCTAAATGTAGTCGAATAAAGTTTTGCTAAATTGCAAAGTGACCCTTAAACAAGAGTCTCTGCAAAGTAATAATCATACTTATATTTTCCTGCTGTGTTGCAGTAGATTCATACCTGCATTTTCTTTGAAATTGCTGCAGATGCCTATGTGAAGGGAACACACTCTCAGAGCTCACACACAAGCCAGCCCTCCTCCCCAGGCTCATTCCAGACGCACAGAGCTCAATAGACTTCAATACAGGACCTAGATACAGCACCTGTTTTTTTTTAAATCTCACCCATAGTGTTAAATGGCAAGGGCAGCGTGCTGAAGGGGGAAACGTTGGTAGATGCATGATTGGACTCACGGGGAATTCAGCTGATTCCGAGCCAGGCATCCAACAAATCAGCTCCAAGTTTACACGAGGAAATCTGCAGATGCTGGAAATTCAAGCAACACACACAAAATGCTGGTGGGACGCAGCAGGCCAGTCTGCGTGTGGCCACTGGGAGACCGTTTCACTGAACACCTACGCTCGGTCCGCCAGAGGAAGCAGGATCTCCCAGTGGCCACACATTTTAATTCCACATCCCGTTCCCATTCTGATATGTCTATCCATGGCCTCCTGTACTGTCAAGATGAAGCCACACTCAGGTTGGAGGAACAACACCTTATATACCGTCTGGGTAGCCTCCAACCTGATGGCATGAATATTGACTTCTCTAAATTCCGTTAATGCCCCTCCTCCCCCTCGTACCCCATCCCTGATATATTTCGTTTTTTCCCCCCTCCCCTTTTTTTCTTCTCTCTCTGCCCAACACTCTGCCTGTTCTCCATCTCCCTCTGGTGCTCCCCTCCCCCTTTCTTTCTCCCTAGGCCTCCCATCCCATGATCCTTTCCCTTCTCCAGCTCTGTATCCCTTTTGCCAATCACCTTTCCAGCCCTTGGCTTTACCCCACCCCCTCCGGTCTTCTCCTATCATTTCGCATTTCCCCCTCCCCCTTCTACTTTCAAATCTCTTACTATCTTTCCTTTCAGTTAGTCCTGACGAAGAGTCTCGGCCCGAAACGTCAACAGCACTTCTCCCTATAGATGCTGCCTGGCCTGCTGTGTTCCACCAGCATTTTGTGTGTGCAGCTCCAAGTTTAACAGTGTTTCAGAGTCATGGAGCACAGCACAAGCTGTATGACCCACCCAGTCCTGAACAACCATCAACTTCACCTTTACACTAATCGTATATTGGTCACACTTTATTCTGTCCACATTCCCTGTACAAGAATGGATTCAAATAGTTTAAAAATGTCTCTTCAGTAAACCCCAGCTACGGGATATGCTTATGCATATGTGACTTTTTCCTGTGCTCACATAAAGTGGGTGGTGACTTCTTTTGCACCATTAGCTGGCAACTTGCCTACACTGTGGTGCCTTTAGTTATCACTGAGAAAGAACATTAAATGCAGAGTCATCAGGGTTGTGTTGCTTTTGTGTTTCCTTTTTGCTGGCTCCAGCTTAGCAGACTTGTCAGTTTCTCACTGCCTCTAGCCCAATGCTACAAGTAATATCACTTTATTGCTCTTCCACCTGATTGGTGCCTCAGGTAACTTTCTTTGTTACCCGATAAAAGATTTCGGCCCAAAATGTTGACTGTTTATGTCCCTCCATAGATGCTACCCAACCTGCTGCTTTCCTCCAGTACTTTATGTGTGCTACTCTGGATTTCCAGCACTGCAAAATATCTTGTATTTATAAACATTCTTTGTTAGACCATAAAACCATAAAACATACAGCCATTCAGCCCATCAAATGTGCTCTGCCATTTCATCATGGCTGATCCTGGATTCCACTCGACTCTATACACCTGCCTTCTCACCATATCCTTTGATGCCCTGACCAATCAAGAAACTATCAACTTCCACTTCAAATATACCCACGGATTTGGCCTCCACTGCAGTCTGTGGCAGAGCAACCACAGATTCACTACTCTCTGGTGAAAAAAAATTCCTCCTTACTTCTGTTCTAAAAGGTGGCCCGCCCCCCCTCCCCCCCATTTTGAGGCCATGCCCTCTAGTTCTGGAAACCCCCACCATGGGAAACATCCTCTCTACAACCACCTTATCTAGTCCTTTCAACATTTGGTAGGTTTCAGTGAGATCCTCCTCACCCCATTCTAAATTCCAATTAGTACAGGCCCAAAGCTGCCAAATGCTCCTTATAAATTAAGCCCTTCATTCTCAGAATCATTCTCATGAACTCCTCTGAACATTGTTCTCCCTGTACCAGGTCAATTCAAACCAGTTTAGCCAGGTCAGGCTACTTCCACTGTCCTTGGCTCATTCCAGTTTGCTGATTTGTGGATTTGAATTCTTTCTGGCCAACAGCAGGCGGACGGGATGAGGAAGGCAGCATCTGGAATGCTTGCCATGGAGTACAAGAATTGAGACTCCAGGTTACAAACGCGCAAGGCTTTGGGGAGACCACGCTTGGAGTATTGTGTGCAGTTCTGACTGCCAAGTGATAGGAAGAATGCCTTTAAGTTGGAAAGGGTGCAGAAAAAATTCACAATGATATTACTGGGACTGGAGAGCTTGTGTTACCAGGAAAAGCTGGATAGACCAGGACATTTTTCCCCGGAACCATAGAAGGCCGAGGCGTGACTCTATAGAGGATTATAAAATAATGAAGAACATAGATAAAGGTCACAGGGCTTTTTTTTTAACTAAGATGGGAATTTAAATCTAGAGGGAATATACTTATGGTAAGAGGGGAAAATTTTAAAGGGGATGTGAAGGGCAAGTTCCCCCCCCCACACACACACAGGTGTTGCTGTGGATGTGTATGCATTGTCAGAAGAGGCAGAGGGAAAAACTACAACATTTAAAAGAAATTTAAGACAGGTACATGAATAGTAAATGTTTAGAGTGAAACAGGCCAGACTGAAGAATCTTTAGGAGTCAGAAGAAATAAGGACAATTTTCCTCCAACTTCATATTGCAACAAATATGTTGTATTGACCTGAAACAGTAAGTCCATTTCTTCCTCCATGGCTGCAGAGCATTTTGAGTCACTAGTAAAACAGGGACCGTTATCCAGCTCCAAATTTCTCAAAGCCCCCAATATGTATTCCACTAATCATTGTTCATTTAATAGTCAATACTTCCCAATTTTATATGGATAGAACTCTTCATGAATGGGATTCCATGGAACTTGATGGGTAAAATGATAGGAAGAGAGGCTCCACCCACAAGGAATTGAAAGACTCAACAAACTTCCTTCATTGAAAAGAAAGCAACTAAATCCCTAGGGATTGCCTTTATTCCTCCCCTCACTCATGTAATCCCGACTAAAATAAGGCACCACAAAGTAAAGAGGACATCTATCACAATCTTTCCATTCAATCTTAATATCCCCGTCATGAGGAACAACTTGACAAGGGACATCCCCAGTCAGATGGGCAGCCCCACTACAAGTGCTGTTCACTAGACCTGGTCTGAGGGACCATTTCTCTAACCACACTAAGGAACCATCCCATCTCCATTGCTCTCAACAGCTTACAGGTTTTACTCACCATAGTTACCCCACCTCACCTCAACCACAAGAAAAAAAAGCTTGGGTCCCACATAAGTCCCTCCTTTAATCATGACCAGGTATGAAAGTCGCATAACCATTGACAGGCCTTTTTATCCCCTGGAGAATTTTCTCGGCTCGTGTCTTTACAAAACACATACCTGTTAACTCTATTGAACAACTTGTCACATTACCCTGATCCTCAAAATCCAAAGAGCTAGACACATTTGAACATGTTTGTCCATAATTCCTCCAAATATTTCTTGGTCTCGACCTGAAATGTCGACTGATTATTTCCATGCTTGCTGCCTGACCTACTTAGTTCCTCTAGCATTTTGTGTGTGTTGCCTTGAATTTCCAAAATCTCCGTGTTTACTTATACAAATGCCTTTTAAGCACCTCTATCCCTTCCTCTAGCAGCACATTCCCTACATCCATCACTGTGTGTGAAAATGTTGCTTCACACCTCCTCTTTAAACCTTCCCCTTCTCACTTTGAACCTATGCTTTTTAGTTTTAGACTTCACTACTCTACCATTCACCTTATCAATACCCCTCATGATTTTATATACTTCAGTAATGCCACTCCCATGCATCAATGGAAAAAAAAACTAGCCTATACAGTCGCTTATCCCTGTCCAGTATCTAGGCAAGCACTTGAATCCCTCAGCCTAGAAGGGTCGGGCTGGAAAATTGGATTAATAAAGATGGATGCCCACCAATTGAGGTGGAATGTTATGGGCTGAATGGTCTAGTTCCAAGGTGTGTGATCTTATTCCAGAAGCCGAATCAGTTCAGCTGCTTAATTTTTCTGATGCTTCTCATTAGATGCGAGGTAGCAATTTATTCTTTTATTTTCTCAGAATATGTAAATGGGACAGAAAGCTAAATGGGAACGAAGTCAGCTACTGCTTTTTCACCTATTCCGACCCATCCCCTCTATCTCCACCAGAGCCCTCACTGACCACCCAATTCCACATGCAGTCACAGACACTATCTTTCAGCCACTATAGTACATTCAACATTTAAAACCAGCAGAAAAAATTAACCTGCAGTATGTCATGTGCCACAATCATCAGTTTCTTTCAAATATTTTGCTTTTCCCCAGTAGGTGACAGCAAATCCAGAATTTCAGGTCTGAAATTCAGCAAAGGGCAATTATCAAGAGGAAAAATCCTAGAGTGGATATTGTAGACTGGGGATGTTCTGGGCTACAGGATGGGAAGCTGGCAGGTGAAAGAGGAACAAAGGACTCAATACATAAATAAAGTCTCTATAGCAGCTGAGATTGAGTATCCTGAAGCTTGTAGCTAGTCCAAGTAATTCACTATGAGGATTGCTTCTGTTGTTATGACATCAAAGAGACTCACCAAAGATGCTGCATTGGAGCAAAGTGATCAAGGCTATTCTCCAATATAAATGTGATGCAGGCACTATTAGGGCAGTTTCTTGATATCTCCTCTCTCCCAATACATCAGCAGGCTCAAAAAGTACTACATAGGTAAGCTTCAATTAAATTTAGTGAATGCAGGCAAGTGCAACATACCGATTTGCAAATGAAGTACCATTTCTTTAAAAGAATGACCAACCTGTTCTGGCTGATTGGCATTGGATCGAGGTGTCACAGTCCAGATGACGTTCAGTTGATTCAACGCCGCACTCGTTTTGAAGGTACATGGTAGTACTGCTGTTTGACCTCTGGCAACCTTTACACTCGTACTACCCACAGTAACTTCTAACAACTCCACCCAACCTGCCAAGGAAAAGTTAACGTTACACCAATGCATTACAGCCATCTATTCTCATTAATCACCATTAGACAATATTGTTTCTCTCACTGAGTACAAGATGTACAGGAAATGTACTTTGAACCCTTAACACGAACAAACGGATCAAATTATATAATTCAAATTTATTAATTTCAATTCAGTTGCAAAATGGTGTTACAGAAGAGAGTACCTGTCACTGCACAAAAAATATATTTTTTTGACGACATAAGAACTAGTAGGAGCTGAATGTGTTTTAGATTTGAAAAAACAACCAAGAATACTTGTACTCATTTATATTTCTTATAAGGAAGTCTGGAGTGCATAGACTGAATTTCCATTGTTTTCAACCTCATTGAAGGAAATACAACACAGCATTTGAAAATCATTCACTCTCTAAAGTATTATTCAACCCCCAATTATTTGCAGGTTACACAAATCTTATTACAAGCTCAGTGGAGAGCTTTGCGTGAGAGTAATATATTTCAAAGGTGTTAATGCAAGAAGATCTCACCAAGGTTAAAGCACTGCAATAATTAATCACCACAACCTTTTTCTAAATCTATTTCACACAGACAAATCATCTAAGGTTCAGTCTACTTGTGCACTTGACAGATACTGCCCTCACTTTTTATGAGAATTCATGAAGTTTAGCATGACAGCAAGGTGACAATGTGGTAGAGCCAAACTATTTTATTACATTGCTGGTTTGCCAAAGCCCTGCACACACAGGACAACAGCCACACTAAGTTCTATCATTAACTAAATTGACTTTCTTTAAAAAAAAAACTTAGGATGGATCTGACCAGATGCAAGCAATTCTTTACATAAACTGGCAGAAATCTATTTGACCGGCTTGTGCTCTTCTGGGAAAAGTCTAGGAAACAAATGATTGATTGATGTCTGAACAAGCTCCTTGCTGCAAAGAATACAAATTGATTAACAATTAAAATAGAAGTTAAGGGGCACATCCATATAGAAAATCACATATTTTAATAGTCCAGAATTTCCTGAGAAGCACCCATCATTTCCTACCCATGTGTCACTAAGTTTAGCAATTCAATAGACTTGAACCGCCTGACGGATGTCTTTTTATTCTGTATTTTACGCCCCAAGTAAATCAGTTTACCGTGTATTTTCCATTTATCGCGTATTCTTCATTTCTTGGAAATCTGAGATAACTATTCAATGACAATGTTCACAGAAAATGCAATATCCCAGCCAATTATAATCTTTAGTCCACTACATTTCACAAATTCAGGACATGGTAAAGCATTTTTTTTACTGGATGTAGCCGGCTCTGGCAAAGATTGCATTTATTTTCATTTCCTCACATGCCTCTACAGACAAGGCAATATATCATCACATTGATTGACGGCCTGGCATCACAGATAGGTTAGTCTGTGTGAAGAACGCCACTAAAGAACTCCAGCATTTTGTGTGTGTTGCTTGGGCTAGCTGGTTAATTGGTCACATAGGTACTATTGGGCTCATTTGCCAGAAGGGTTTGTTACCATGTTTTATCGCTAAATAAAATGAAACAAAAAATGAAAACTCATCAGGTCAGGAGGGGAATGGACTAAAGACATTGAGTCGAGACCCTTCTTCACAGCTCAGGAACAGATGATTCATTGTCCAGATTTCAGAAACCAGGTGAAGTCTGCCTCTGGATCAGCAGCCCAAGCTTCAGTGCTTCAATCCAGTAATTTAGGTCTTTGTATCCTCAGCCAAGATGATAATTGTTACCAAGGAAAACAGGGAATTTCCCATAAATCTTTTCAAATAGAACCTTAAAACCTTTTGCATCAATCACATGAAAGCAAAGGGGATCTTAGTTTAACTCAGGAAATCCTGAAGGCATTGCATCAGTCTAAATGCACTGATGTGACCCTTCAGATGGTCCTCAAATCCCAGGAGTCAAATCTGATCCAATGATCATCTGACTGAATCCAATATATGCAAAACAACAAATCATGCTTTAATTTATTTGTAGGGGATGACTTTCCTGTCCATTTGGATGGTATGGATTACAACTGAAATACAGATCCATGGGAACCATTAGTTTGATGTATTTAAAGATAATCGTTCTTCAACGGTGAACTTCGACAATCTTTTTTAATTATGTAGAATACGACACTAAGCCCAAGCTTCCTTCACCAACTGTTTCAAAAAACATTAAAACGCCCAAATAAGTCACTGGATTTTGATCTAAAACCAGACCCTACCGTCTGATTTCTGTACTTTTTGGTCCCAAGGTCGAGACTAAATACAGGTCGACCTTCACTAATCCAACTACCTGTAATCTGGTTCCTTCGATAATCCAGCAATGATTTCAAATTTTCCACGCAACTGTTATTTCAAATCTGTAAGCACAGACAGGCAATTCCTGCTTGTTTTCCTGCATTTATTACTATCATTTGCGTGAGGAGCGGATGCCTGGCATCCACCCGTCTCACTCGCCAGCGATAGTGGAGCTGGCACGTGCTGGGTCGGTCCGCCTTCTCGCCCGCCTGCTGGCAGTCGCACACTGCCCTCCGGCGTCACCCGGCCGGCACTCCGTTCTCTTCTGCCTACGACCTCAGATCAGACGTGGAGACCTGCTGAATTTAAGCATATTACTAAGCGGAGGAAAAGAAACTAACGAGGATTCCCTCAGTAACTGCAAGTGAAGAAGGAAGAGCCCAGCGCCGAATCCCCGGCCGCCTGGCGGTCGCGTGAAATGTGGCGTATAGAAGACTTCCTTTCTCCAACTTCTGCTTCTGCTCACCCAGATGTGCTGTCACCAGCATCAACAGTTTTTGAAGAAATTGTTGTGCCAGTTTTAGCACCAGTTCCTGATGCTTCACTCATTTTTCAAGATGAAGATGTTGATGATCCTGACAACCCCACACTTGCAAACATGTAACTTTGCCTGAAGGTATATTAAACATCTCACTTCAGAAGCGGAAGTGCTCAACTGTTCTGTATAAGTTAATTCCTGTACATTTACCTGTACTCTTTATTTTATCTGTGCCTGGACAGTATATTACTCTATTAAAATTCCACTTGCTACTCATTTAATATTTCTGTTTCATTATTATCTAAGTTGTACTGATTTTCATGATATTTTAAAGGTATGATGAGGCAGTTAACTATTGCTTAATGTGATCCTTCTGTAATTCGGCACTTTCACTAATCTGGCACTCTGAGGTCCCAATGGTGCCGGATTATAAAAGGTTAACCTGTACAATCATTTTGCAGGAGCAAGAATTGAATTAATCTGCAGAAAAGTGTTTTTACACCCATTAGCTATTAAAGAAAAATCCTGATCCATATTATAAAATAACTGAACTGCTGAAATGGGGTAAACCTCCTTTTGCACATTCTAAACATTAAGACAATTCCACTCTGCTGATAGTATGCGGTGGATGAAACCAGGGAAGTTTAGTATTCATTCATTTGGAAAATATGATTTCTTAGACTGTACAAAACATAATGGTAAATCAAAAAGCAAATTGTAATGCTTGTTATCCACTGGCCCACTAGCTTGAAAAAAAAAAGACATTTTTAATATGCCAAGCCTTGCAGCCTTAAAGTTACCTTGCTGATAACTTGCACTACGTTACATTAATTAATAAGCCCTTGAACTGGTTTCAAAATTACTGAAATGTCTCAGCTTCTCTGCACAGAAACACATTTGTAGCTCAGATTTTGATTTTATATTCATTACCTTCGAGATAGATCATACAAGTTATTTATTATCATGTCAAAGACAGCAGTAATGACAAATAACAAATATAAAATCAGCAGCTGCACTCTAGAGGTTGCATTTTGCCCCATATCTCTGTCCACTGCCGCTTTATCTGCTGAAGGCAGATTTTTCATTCGGCTCAACAACGCACAAAATGAGGGCAACACACAACAGGGATTTTCTTACCGTCCTTTGTGTAGGATTTACAAGTACAGTGGATCAATGAGGATGACAATTCCACAGTTCTAACAACAATAATGCAAACAATCATTCATTATTTACAGTCAGGAACAGAATTGGAATTTATCCTTTTAAATAATTAAAGTAACAGAATTTCAAATCTTCTAAATTCGGTTCTTATTTTCAGTTTATTATTTTTTCGGGAAACACATACAAGCTCATTTCTAAAACTCCTGCTTTTGGATTAGCAAGAATTTTCCAGTCATTATCTGATAAAGTTACCATGCTATAATTGCTAACTTCTTATTTCAATAACAGTTCCAATTCATCCACCAGACAGTGGATTTCATGTTATTCTGGGTATAATGATTCTCAATCACACTGATTGTGAAACCTTACCACTAAAAGAGCTTGAAAAATTCAAGCTCATATTCAAATTTTCTGCAATGTGAAGTTCTAATAGAAATCAGGCAGTTGCAGGTCATATAATCTTCTTTGTTACTGACTCCGTGGAGGAAGCCTATTCAGGATGTACATCAGGCATCTTCACACCACAGTTAAATTCTGACAATTTTTTATGGAACTCTGTAGTGCTTCTATATTACAATTTTCAACAAAATTGTTTGAATTTACTGTACTACTGATATTTTATTTGTGCACAATCTTTCAACTTGTAAGTCGAGTAATTGTAATAATATTAGGAAAGGATTAACAGAAAAAAAATGAGAATCAGATCAGAATTATGTCCAAATAGGGCTGTTCTTAGCTCTGAAGACAAGGCTTTGGTTGGTTGGTTGGCAGAGTTTTCTTTAAAATGTTATAAGTTATTTACGGACAGTGAAGGAGGATCAAGTAATCCATCTCTGCTGATAACACACATAATCCAGACAGTCTAATTAGACCATGATTGGGCAAAGCTAACATTTACTTGCATCCCAGCAAAGTAGCTATCACTTCATTTTAAGCTTGATTAACAAATTTTGAAGCACAAATGAAAACAGAAGTGCAAAAATAACAATGTACTCCCCATCATTCAATAACCTATAAAGTCAATCCTGTATTCACTTCATCTGCTGAAGTCAAGTTGATTCTGAGCAATATGTTGCTACTTGCACCTCTTCTTTGACTGTTGTTCATCCTTTTAGATCTTTAACGCTCACTTCAGAAACTTTTGTAAAATAACTTCACAGTTTCTTAAAAGCCAGCAACTTCAACTGTGCTTTTGTTCACTCCATAAGCACCAAACACCTCATTCTAACCCATTTCCTCGTCGTCCTTTTCATTTTCCTTTTCTTTCTACATAAACCCAAGTGCTTACTCCAGAAACAGTTCTTCTCTTGGTTGTCAATATTGTACATAAATATTCAAGCCATCTTGTACTTCTGACATCCAACTGTCATGCATTTCTCTTCATAGGCAAAGTTAAAACTCAGATAAAGGCATACTTAAAACTTCATTGCTCCCTCCCAATGAGAAGCTGCTTTAGGCTAAAGGGAATATTTTAGTAGCATTGTAAAATTTAACAAATTGCAGAAGAATGCATTTTGCAAATCATCTGTCAATAGATGTTCTTTTTAATGAGGTATCGTGTTGAACAATCTGTTCCAATATTACTGCCATAGTAATTTATTTTACTTGACCACTCCACGCAGATATAAAGGAATTGAAGCAAATTTATGTGACTATTACTTAATTTAATAGGGATAAAAGTGTGCTTTTTAATCCTTCAATGCTGATGAAATGTATGTGTGCATAGATTACTATTTACTTTCTTAAAGTTAATTTACTCAGGATCGGTAGAATGCTTGCGTCAAATGACGAGTTTCCAAGGGAATTTTTCTTTTAAATGGAGTTTACATCTTGCAATGTCTTAAATATCCAACAAGATCAAACAAGATGAATCTGCTGGAAAAGTAGCCTTTCTGATGGTATGCAACACAATGTAGGTTTAGGTACTATACAAACTGGATCCCCTACAATTCGCCTACTGACACAACTGATCGACAGACAATGCAATAGCCACAGCTCTACATACAATTCTTACACATTTGGAGAAGGATGCTTATGTGAGAATACCATTCTTGGACTACAATTTACCATTCAACACCAATATCCCATTCCAGGCTCGATTAGATGCTCAGAGGCCTCGGCCTTGACCCTGCCCTGTGTAGCTCGATCCTGGACATCCTGTCAGATTGCCAGCAGATGGTAAGAATGGGCTTCCTCACCTCCACCCCTCTGACTCTGAATACAGGAGTCCCTCAGGGCTGTGTACTGTCCCCTCTTTTACTCCCTGTATACCCATGACTGTGTCGCCACCCACAACTCTAATCTGCTAATTAAATTTGTCGATAACACTACATCATCTCAAACAATAACAAAGTGGCCTACAGGGAAGAAGTCATCTCTCTGACACAGTGGTGTCAAGAAAACAAACTCTCCCTCAGTGTCACAAAAACAAAGGATCTGGTTGTGGACTACAGGAGGAATGGAGATGGGCTAACCCCTATTCATGTCATTGGATCTGGGGTTGAGAGGGTAAACAGCTTCAAGTACCTCAGCATCCACATCACCGAGGACCTCATATGGTCTGTACACACCAGCTGTGTGGTGAAAAAGGCACAACAGCGTCTCTTTCACCTCAGACGATTAATGAAGTTTGATTTGGACCCCCAAATCCTAAAAACTTTCTACAGTGGCACAATTGAGGGCATTCTGACTGGCTGCATCACTGCCTGGTATGGGAACTGTACCTCCCTTAATCGCAGGACTCTGCAGAGAGTGGTGTGGACAGCTCAATGCATCTGTAGGTGTGAACTTCCCATGATTCAGGACATTTACAAGGACAGGTGTGTAAAAAGATCCCAAATGATCATTGTGGACCCGAGTTGCCCCAATCACAATCTATTGTACCACACGGGAACAGTATTGCAGAATAAACGCCAGGACCAACGAGCTCCGGGACAGCTTCTTCCACCAGACCATCAGACTGAGTAACTGAGTGTACTCTACATTACATTGACTGTTCTATTTATTATAAATTACTATGATTGCATATTGCACATTAAGACAGAGAAATAACGTAAAGATTTTTACTCTTCATGTATGTGAAGGATGCAAGAAATAAAGTCAATTCAATTGTTTAGTTCTACAGATCTTGAAAGATAAACAGCTCTTTTTGGGGATTCAATTTATTTTCAACCTGTAAACATGAGGAAATCCGCAGATACTGGAAATTCAAACAACACACACAAAATGCTGGTGGAATGCTGGGGAGAGGGCAGGAACAGGGTACTGATTGTGTATGATCAGCCATGATCACAGTGAATGGTGGTGCTGGCTAGAAAGGCCGAATCGCCTACTCCTGCACCTACTGTCTATTGTCTATAACACAGCAGGCCAGGCAGCATCTATAGGGAGAAGCGCTGTCGACGTTTCGGGCCGAGACCCTTCGTCAGGACTAACCGAAAGGAAAGATAGTAAGAGATTTGAAAGTAGTGGGGGGAGGGGGAAATTCGAAATGATAGGAGAAGACCGGATGGGGTGGGATGAAGCTAAGAGCCGGAAAGGTGATTGGCGAAAGTGATACCGAGCTGGAGAAGGGAAAGGATCATGGGACGGGAGGCCTCGGGAGAAAGAAAGGGTGAGGGGGGAGCACCAGAAGGAGATGGAGAACAGGCAGAGTGATGGGCAGAGAGAGAGAGAGAAAAAAACAAACAACTAAATATGTCATCCCAACCCCTCCTATCATTTCGCATTTTCCCCTCCCCCCATTACTTTCAAATCTCTTAGTATCTTTCCTTTTAGTTAGTCCTGACGAAGGGTATCGGCCTGAAACGTCGACAGTGCTTCTTCCTATAGATGCTGCCTGACCTGCTGTGTTCCACCAGCATTTTGTGTGTGTTGTTTTTATTTTCAACCTGTGCTTCCTTTTAATTATCTTTCTCCCTCCCATCCACCACTTCCAATTTTCTCCCACAAACTGAATCAAACTGGATTCTACTCCATGTGCCAAACTCTCTGATGCTGATCGCAAGAAGCCATTTTCCACTGAGCCCAGTTTATGAGTGTTAGTTAAGACTTCAAAGTAAATTTATTATCAAAGTACACGTCACCATACACAACCCTGAGAGTTATGTTCTTGTGGGCATACTCAATAAATCCATAATGAAATAATAACCTTAACAAAATCAATGAAAGACCACGTCAACTTGGGCATTCAACCAGTGTGCAAAAGAGAACAAACTGTGCTCATTCAAAAAGAAAGAAGTAATAACAATAAATAAATAAGCAATAAATATCCAGAACACGTAATGAAGAGCCCTTGGAAGTGGAAGTCCTTGGAAAGACTTCTTTTACTAAGTTTAATCTGCATTTATTAAATATACTCAACTAAATTAAGCAAGTAGGAAAATAAAACTGATGCACTATGAAATATAATCCTTCCAAATATTTTGTAATTAGTTTAAGACCATCATTAAGACTATTTAAATAAAAGGCATGCTACTAGTAAAATGACTACCACATCCGATATTTACATAAAGAGATATGCACAGAATTTTATGAGTAACAATCTAAACTCGAATCAGATTCCCCCACTATCTTGTATTGCAAATACAGATGTGAGATATGTATAAAAGTGATATTAATAATTCCCATTTTGAAATACAATGGAGCAAAATATTGCAGCACATTTCCTCAGCTATGAAATGAGGTGCACTTCATTGTTTGTGTCTTTTTAGGGAATGATTAATTCTCTGTTCCGATAAGCAGATTAAGATGGTCCCAGCTGCCAGGGATGCATGTTCCTACTCAGTGCAGAACAGGACTAAAGGAAGGAGATCAGGTGTTTCCCGTTGCTAGAGCAACCGTCTGCTGTAATCTGATTTTAACAACTATTTATAGTTTTGCTCACTTACACAATGCATGTTCATAGCCTATTTGAATGCTGCCAGCTTCAGATGCCATCATCCCAAACTAGAAAACAGGCAAAGACTGACAATAGCAGAACACTGTAAATGGATTTTTTTTTAAAAAACAATCTGCATTCACTGGAAATCTGCAATACAAATAGAAAGCATCAGAAAACTCAGCAGGTTAGTCAACTTCTGTGGAAAGAGAAACACAGTTAACATTTAGGTTAGAGTCTTCATCAGAACTGGAATGAGATAAATAGGGTAATTTTAACTTGCAGAGAAGGTAAGAGAGAAACAAAAGGGGAATATTTGCATTAGGGTGAGACCAGGTCAAATGGGTTAATGAGATAATTTGACAGTGGTTATGTCTCTTTGCCTGTGCTGTGGAACATCCCCAGTGTGTCAGGTTATACTAAGAGAGAGAAAAACTGAGCCAACATCACAGTTGGCCGTCTGCCAGAAAAGGTGAGTTCTGACAGAGACAAAAGAACAAGATACCCAAAGTTGGAAAACTCCGTATTAAGTACAGAAAACTTGAGCAACCTCAAGGTTCCATTGGGCATTGTTATAACAGTGCAGGAGGGCCCCAGGCAGGCAAGTCAGTGTGGTAGGGGGATAAAGAATTAAAGTGACAGTAAATAAAACGTTCAGAGTCACTATTGCAGACTGATTAGTTGTGATCTGCCAAGTGGTTGCCTAACCTGCATTTGGTTTCTTCAGGGTAAAGGACATCACATTGTCCGCACCGAATGCAATACAGCAAATTAAAAAAAGTAGAGCGAATCACTGCTTGACTGAGAAAAATGAGTCTTCGTACAGTGAGAAGAGGTGAGAAGAGATGTGTGGCACGAGGATGCATCATTCTTGGCAAGTTCTGCTAGCTCCAGGAGATTCCATGATTAGGATGCTATTACCCTCACCTTTCAGCACTGTAAAGTGATCGCTCCCATCACAATTCCTGATCTGCTCGTCTATCACCACGGACCTCTTCCAATGCAGCTGCAGGAAGATGCAATATCTGTCCTTGCAACTTTCCCGTTTCCACCACACAGGGACCAAATAAATAGACATCCCGAGTGAAGTAGTTATCCAGTTGTAGGCTAAAGGAAATAAACTGAGGCCTCTTCAGGTAACTGAATCTAGAGATCTCTCTGACAACAATCTAGTGTACTGTACTACATTTAGTGTTCGCAGTGTGATCTCCTCGACATTGAATAAACCAAAGTCGGTTTTTGTGGCCCCTTTGCAGAACTCCTGCATTCACTCTACAGGAACAATTGAGCTTGCACTTGTCTGCTGCTTTAATTATCCATCCATCTCCACTCTGAGCTCATGGTCTGTGACTTCTTGTATTATCACTGGGCCCAACAAAAGCTTGAGGAACAGCAACTCCTCTTCTGTCAAGGCAAACTGCAGCCTTTCATACTCAGTATCAAAATCTCCAACTTCACCTGACTCGTTCTCTCCATCGGAATGAAAACTGCTCATTTCTGTCTGTAATCCATCTGGGATTTTTACTCAGCTTTTCCCCTCTCCATTAGAGCAGCTGACCTGCTGGATATCTCAAAGTTCAAAGTAAAGTTGTTAATAAGTACACAAATGTCATCATACACAACCCTGAGATTCATTTTCTTGTGGGCATACTCAAAGCCCTGCAAATAGGAATACATTACACAGTAAAGAACTACAAAAACAACTGAATTCTAAATTTACAAACAGGACCACAGATCTGTGGTGAAATCTCTTACATGGAGTTGATTTCTTCTGTCTTATGGAGTCAAATGCTATATATAATTCAGTCTATTGTCACACTGAAACTATATATTCTTCAGAATAACACCACAGGCAGTTACACAGAAAGGAGGGGCAGGAAGTTTCATAAATTATAACCAACATTCCACAACTTGCACTGAAAAATACAAGTTGTACAAACATTTGCATTCTATATTGCAAGATTATTCTAAATTTATCTGACATCTTAGCATGATCACCATGCTGTAAAAGTGGAAAGCTCTTTGCAAGATGAAAAAGGATCTCGTGCTTTCTCAATGTATATGACGAATAAACTCTTATCGGGCTTCCAGCTGGGTACAGGCATTGATTATAACCAATGTTTTGATGTCCAACTCTGCCATCATGGCAGAGTTTGCCATCTTAATGTTGGTTAAAATTGATATCTGTGCCCGGCTAGAAGCTCGAGAAGAGTTTAGTCCTCTTTGCAACATGTTGCCAGAATCTCCCAAGTGATGTTGGGTGCTGCTCCTGCTGAAATGGATGATACAGAGGACTTTAATTTATGTATGCTTTGTTGATACCAAAGTATGCATGAGATGCATAGCAGAGTTAACAGATCAGGAACTCTGGCAGATAATGTCAGACTGAAGGAGGGCAGGGGGTTGGGAGACATGTCAATCTGGTGCCCAATGCTCCCAGTTGTAGGCGAAAGGAAATAAAATGGGGCTTCTTCATGGAACTACATCAGGGCTTGAAATGAGATCTGCGCCCATATTCAACAGTTTGATTTAGCTGCTTTCATTCAGTACAATATCACAGCAGATCAGGGGTGAGAAAGCCTTTGATCTAGCAGACATCATGTTAGTCACTTACAGAAACTTACAGCAAAGAGCAGCAATTAGCATATCTAAATCCCAAAATAATTTCTGGCTTCTGTTGCTCTCTTCCCAGAGCATTTATGCATTTTTGGGGCCTCACTGGCCTCACAAAAGTTGAAAATTATTTAAATATGGCAAAATAATTGTTCAGACTTCAATAAATTAAGGAGGATTTAGTTCTTCATTGTCATATTATCCCATACATACCGTTCCTCTGTGTTAAGCATTTTGGTGGATTCTTCGGACCAGGTACCTGTGCATACATTTACTTCCATAATACCTCACAGAGCAAATGAGTGACTGCCTCTTCTGGAAGGACTGTTTGATCCCTGGATGATGGAAGAGCGGAGGGTGGGGGCAGTTCATGGCTAGCGTTGTATTTCCCATGCTCCTAATTGGATGGCACAGTAGCGTAGTGGTTAGCTAGTCACTTTACAGTACCAGTGAGTCAGGCTCAGTTCCCACCACTGCCTGTCAAGGAGTCTGTATGTTCTCTCAGTGACCGCATGGTTTTCCTCCGGGTGCTCTGGTTTCCTCCCACAGTCCAAAGACATACTGGTTGTAAATTGTCCCTTGATTAGGCTAGAGTTAAATAGGGGCTGTGGAATGACGTGGCCAAGAGGGGCAGATGGGTCTGTTCCAAGCTGCAGCTCAGTAAGGTAAGTAAATAAAGTGACAGTTTTAGTCTGCACCCTCTCAGACTTTCCCTCGTTTCCCCTCTCTGCACATTTAACAGAATGACTCGTAGCAACAACCGCTTTTCTCCTCACTGATATTGATTTGGATTTCCAACATCCAGAGCTTTTTCAGTTTCTGCTCCAAAAAGAACAAAGAAAATGGCAGGAGAGATACACTTTGAAATATAAAGCAGAACCAGAAGATACAGGAAATCCTCAACATTTTTCAGAATAGAAATATTTCAAGTTGACAACCCCTCCTCAGAAATGAAAAGGAGAAAGAAAGACACCTGTAAAGCTGGAGGAAGGTGGGGGGGGGGAAGTCTCTGTTGTGGCAAAACTAGAGTGACAGGGATACCCTCTGAATAGGTTATCTGGTCAATGAGGTGATAGAGAGTGAGAATGTAGACAGAAGAATCTAGACAAAAGGATGAAGTTATCACAAGATGCAGAGCAAGAGGACAAGTTCAGCAGCTCTCTCTCTCAGCTGGGCAAGTTCTCTCCAAGAGAGGAAATAAAGGGAAGAAAAAAAATGAGCTGAGTTAATATTATAGATGAATGACTGATAGAGTGAGAAATCAAGCAACCGGAATTTGGGGATTTCAGTATTGAGTCCTGGAAGGCTACAATGGGTGCTACAGTCGTGTGGCAGTTCCCACAACACTATTGCACCAGAGTTCAGTTCTGGTGCTGTCTGTAAAGAATCTCTGTCCGTCCTCCTCGTGGGATGTGTGGGATTCCCTGGGTGCTCCAGTTTCCTCCCATAGTCTAAAGATGCATTGGATAGGTTACTTGGTTCATTATAAATTGTCCTGTGATTAGGTTAGGGCTAATTGGGGTTGTCGGAGGTTGCTGGGACTGTGTGACTCGAACAACCAGGAGGGCTGTATCCCTAAATAAAATAAATGTGCCCAGACTTTGAACCCATACAAGTTCATCAGGGTATTAATGTAGTTAAACAGCCAGAGAAATCAAATTAAGCTAAGTTTCAGAAATGAACAGAAAGAAAATGGCTCAACTAGCAGAAAAGTGCTGGGTCAAATCCAGAAAAATGCCTTGACAATGCAGATTACCCATTTAGAATGTGCCCAGCCAGGCTGATTTAAGGAGCAGTGTTGTCCAAGCTGATTTTTAAATGAATGCTGAACAAGAGTAATGGCCCCATATAATTGCTTACACCACAATTCAGGGCCATTATCTCCAACATGTATTAGGACTCCACTGAGTGGACAACTTTTTGTTGCCATAAGCACTGAAATGTAAAATGCAATTGGCCATAGAAATCACTAGCTCAGCTCTTGTTTTCTGTTAACATTTCAAATTAATTCATTTCAAATTAATTCAAGAAATTCCCTCAAAAGTCTCTTGTATTTTGATAGTGGAAATGGTAATGAAAGACTTATTACATGCATATTGCAATTATAATCAGCTTCTTTTAAATTTGACTATCTCATTGCTCGGCTGGCCTTCTGCTCAATCTATGATAAATGCAATGGCATCCAAACTTCTCCTACCCCTCTCCCATCTTCCACAACCCATCTACCTATCTCTTTTGCTTATTGGCTGATACTGCCTCTCAGTCCAACAATGCCACATTCAATTTTGAATTATTTTTGAATTGTCAGCTTTGATTCCTACCCCTCTATGGATTCGTATCTCCACCCTCAAGAGAGAGCAATATCTCTCCAAACTACACACTAATGCATCCACAACTGTAATTTCTGCTCGCCTGCATGCGGCAGAATTCTAAATTCTGGAATTTCCTTTCTCAATGTATCTTGCCTCATTTATTTTACAAACGTTTGTATAATCATACATTTAAAAACAACTACTTTTACCAAATTTTAGCTCACTTGTTCCAATATCCCAAGTGGCTAGCTATGAAATATTGTTTGATGATACTCCTACAAGATGGCAACGCTCACGGACGTAGTGGCCAACGGTGAAACTTCTCGTCTTTTCTATGACTGAAAAACACAGCTGAACATCAAGAACACCAAAATCTGCAAGTTTACCTCGCTAGCGAGCGGAATAACAAAGGGGCTGCACAGTTACGGACTAATGTGGGGGGCGGGCTCTCACTCCACACCACAGTCTACTGCAGCTGCTCAGGGAAGCGGCTGTTGGAAGAAGTGCGTTCAAGCTCAGAAGTGTAGTAAGTGCGCTGGTGTTAAAGCAGGGTCGCATTCCTGCTGATTCTACTCCCTAATGTCCAGTCGCTGGAAAATCAGCTGGATTACCTGCGGCTGAACCAGCAAGGGACTGGTGCACACCTGTCCTGTCAGAAACATGGCTTCAAGACACCATTCTGGATTCGACCATCCAGCTACCAGGCACAATCTCCTTTCAGGCAGACAGAGGTGCTGTGACCTCTGAGAAGACCCATGCAGGAAGGCTGTGTGTCTACATCAATAAGAACTGGGGTGTGAACACATTGGCAGTAAGGGCCCACTGCTTACCACAGCTGGAGTTTCAAAATGAAGTGCAGGCCCTTCTACTTACTAAAGGAGCTGACTGCCATTGTGATTATTGTTGTTTATATTTTACCCTCCCTCCTCCCCACCAATCGTGCTTGTGCTGGGGAAGCAGTGCAATCTGCAACCTTGCAGCCACTCACAACCAACAGTACCTTCATTGTTGCTGTTGACTTCAATCATGCCAATTTAAAAACAGTCTTGCCAAAATTCTACCAGCATGTCGACTTTCCATCGAGAGAGAATTTTAGACCTCGTTAATGGTGTCTGCAAGGCTATCCCCCACCCTCACCTCCAATACTTAGATAACACATCCATTTTGCTAATCCCTGCATACAGACCACAGGTTAAAAGAGTCAACCCAGTTCACAGGGAAATCAGGACTGACCAGAAGGTGCTACCTCAGCACTGCAGGACTGCTTCAAAAGCGCGGACATGAGCATATTCAGGGAGACGGCTACCTACAATCATCCCGTCAACATTGATGAATGTGCATTATCAGTGACTGGTACATAGGAAAGTGCATTGAGGATGTTACCGTGAGTCAACACTACACTACCAAGGCAAACCAGAAACCATGGCTCCACTGCAAAGGTTTGTGCAATGATTAGGGATCGGGACGCTGACTTCAGATCGGGGTACAGGACAACTCTAAAGTCCGCGAGAGCTGCACTCTCCCATGTCATCAGGAAGGCAAGGCATGAGCACACACGGAAAATCCAGACATCTCTGTGACGCCAGGGACACACGGTGCATGTGGATTACAAGTCCACCCTGTGCCTCAGTGACAGCTTCCCTTCCTGATAAGTCTGAATGCTTTCTATGCACAGTTTGACCAATTGAATGATGTGACATGAGGAAAGTCTCCTCTCTTCCTGAACAAGCACCCTGCCTGGCCTCACCGAGGTGAAGACGACACTAACCAGGGTAAACCCACGCAAAACTGCAGGGTCGGACGACTTTAACTGGTTAGGTGCTGAGAGACTGTGCAACCCAGCTAACAGAGGTCTTAACAGACATTTTTAACATCTCTCTGAAACAGCCCACTGTCCGTGCAGGTTTCAAGATAGCCACCATTTTCCAGTGCCCCACAGATCAACGGTAACTGGCCTAAATGATTACTGCCCGGTGGCATTGGCTTTCTGCAGCTGATAATGAGTCATATAAAATCCCACTTTCCAGCTACATTGGACCCTTTCCAGTTTGCCAATCGCCCAAACCAGTCCACTGATGATGCCATAACCTCGGCCCTCCACTCAGTCTTGTCCCACCTAAAAAACATTTAACACAATCATCCATCAAAGACTTTTGGGAAAACGGTCCTCGTTGGGACTGAACACCCCTCTCTGTTTTGGATCGTAGAGGTCATGATGGAAAAACTCCAGTCAGTCCAAGCTGACAGCAACATCTCAACTCCATTACGCTGAGTACTGGTACCCCCCAGGGCTGCGTGCTCAGTCCACAGCTATTCACGTTGCTGACTCACAACTCACTGCCAGATTCAGCTCAAACCACATCAAGTTCATTGCTGATAGCACAGTGGTTGGCCTCATCAGCAACAATGATGAGTCAGCATACAGAGAGGAGGTAGAGAAGTTTGTCAAATGGTGACAGAACAACAATCTGAGTCTCAATATGGACAGGACAAAAGAGATGAATGTGTATTTCGGGGAAGTACAGGCTGACCACTCTTCATTGCACGTCAATGGCTCTGCTGTGGAGAGAGTTAAGAGCACTAAGATACTTGTGTGTACATAACAGATGATCTAACAAGGACCTACAACACCTCCTCAATAGTCGAGACGGCAGAGCAGCATTGACACTTGGTGATGAGATCGAGCCGTTCAAAGCCCGCCGCCATCTCCACGTAAACAACTTCCCACAGCAACACCATTGAGTATCCTGTCCGGCTACATCATTATGTGGAACGGAAGATGCAAGGCATCAGAGGGCAAGACCCTACAGTGGACAGTAAAAACCATCATAGGTGTCTTCCCCACCACCCCCACTTGAGTTATCTATCAGGAGCAGATGAAGACCCAAAGCATTGTAAAGGATTCCTACCACCCATCTCACAATCTCTTTGACCCACTACCATCAGGAAGCAGGTAGAGAAGCATCAGGACGAGGACTACCAGACAGGGTAACAGCTTCTTCCCTCAGGCCGAGACATTAATGAATACCTTGCCATCACCAAGCTCTCATCACAAGGACAGTGAGCTGTTGATGTACTCTTTACGTGTGCTGCTCTTTAATATATGCATTTTCAATCACGTTTTACTAACTTATTTGTAGTATAATATTTCAGTTTATATGCTGCGTGTGATATATGTTACGTGGGTACACCATGGTCTGGAGGAAGGTTGTTTTGTTTGGCTGTATAAACATATGTACAATCAGATGGCAATTAACTTGAACTTGAAATATGATGTACCTTAGGACATTTCATACACTGAAGTTAATGTCTAATTACTGTGTGTTCATATTTCAATATAATTTCACTGATAGATAATGTCATTTGTTTTCAAAAAATTCCTCATGATGTACAGGCCAATTGTCCTTCGCACTGCATGATATCACTCTTCATTAGCATAATAAAATTACTTCATTTTGGCCTACTTAGTTAATGAAGTTAACATTATTTGTTGACATTAATACCAGAGAAATTAACTCAAAACTCTAGGATCAGAATTGGGCTTATCAGCCCTAGACTCTGCTCCACCATTCAATCATGGTTGATATGTTTTTCCTCTCAATACCATTCTCCTGCCTTCTTCCCGATACTATAAGATCATAACGCATCCGAACAGAATTAGATCATTTGGCCAATCAGGTCAGCTTCACCCTTCCATCATGGCCGATTTATTATCCCTCTCAACCCCATTCTCCTGCCTTCTCCCTGTAACCTTTGATGCCTTGATTAATGAAGAACCTATTAACCTCCAATTTAAATATACCCAATGACTTGTCCTCCACAACCATCTGTAGCAATGAATTCCAGATTCTCGGCTCTCTGGCTGAAGAAACACTTCCTCATCTCTGTTCTAAAGGGACAACCCTCTATTCTGATGCTGTGACCTCTGGTCCTAGGAAATATCCTCTCCATTGTACCTAGGCCTTTCAATATTCAATAGGTTCCAATGAGATACCCCCCTCCTTATTCTTCTAAACCTCAGTGAGTACAGGCCCAGTGCCATCAAATGTTCATTATATGCCAACTCTTTCAGTCCCAGAGTCCCTCTCCAATGCCAGCACATCCTTTCTTAAATATGGGGTCCAAAACTGCACACGAAATTCCAAATGTGGTCTGACCAATAATTTACAAGCCTCGGCATTACACTTTTGCTTTTATTGCATTTGTCTTTACGAATGAATCAACCCGCAAATTAATCTTTAGGGAATCCTGCACTAGGACTGGAAATGAAGGGGAAGATGACAAGATAAAAGGTAGGGGGAGGTGTGGTAAACTACATATACCTGTCTGGACACGCCCCTCTGCTGACTGCTCCTGTGGCTCCTCCCACAGACCCCTGTATAAAGGCGATTGGAGGCACAGCTCCTCCCTCAGTCTCCAGGATGTTGTGTGGTGGTCTCTTGCTGCTAATCGTGTCTCTTACTGCTAATAAAAGCCTATGGTTCGCCTCCCGTCTCCGAGAGTTATTGATGGTACATCAGGAGGGGAAGAAGGATAGCTGGAAAGTGATGGGTAAAGCTGGGTGGATGGAAAAGGGAGAGGGCTTTATTAAGGGTTTTATTCCCAGATTTTGCTCCTGCCAGCCAATCTTGTACCTTTCTGTAATACCCATGTGCTCTCATCTTGTTTCATAGCCTTGTACGCAGTACCTTGTCAAAGGCCTTCTGAAAATCTAAGTGAACATCCATTGACTCTCCTTTGTTTCTCTTGTCTGTTAATTTCTCAAAGAATTCCAACAGATTTTCCCTCAAAGAAACCATGCTGACCGACATTTTAATCACGTGCCTCCAAATACCCTGAAATTTCCTCTTGATGAATGAGCTCTAACATACTTTCAACCACTGAAGTCAGGCCTAACCATCCTATAGCTTTCCTGTCCTTTCCCTCCCTCCTTTCTGAGAGTGACATTTGCTATTTTCACGCCCTCTGGAACCACTCCAGAATCTAGTGAATCTTGAAAGACCACGACAATCTACAATCACTCTAGCCTTACAATCTCTTCACCTACCTGCTTCCCTCTTTCAGAACCCTGGGGTGTGGTCTTTCGGGCCTTAACTACCTTCAGACCTTTCATCTTCCCAAGTACCTTCTCCTCAGTAACAGCAACTATGGTCACTTCTGCCCGCTGACACTCTGGAATTTCTGGCGTTCTGCCGGTGTCTGGCATACTGAAGACTGATGCAAAATAGTTACTGATTTCATCCTCTCCTTTGAAAAACCGTTATTTTAATCTTCATACTATTATTTTTTAATCTAGGATAACTAAGTTTTAAAATTTTTGAAAATGATGTTAAATGAGTAACCTCTCACTCAACTCAAGTTCCCACTCAACTCAATTTGACAAAAACTTAGAAAGCTAAAGAAACAATTCTTGCGCCTTTTTGTCCAAGTAAAAGCATGTGATGATGTTTACTGGCAGAAATAAAAGCTCAAGCTCAAGCGACATTTACAATGCACCACTGAACCTTTTATAGCTGGAGCCGGAAACCAGGGTTGATAAGAAGACCCAAAGTAACAAGCTGACTTACTCGCTTTTTCATTAACGCCCTTCCTAATCATTCAAGGAGAACTCTGAAGATGATTAGAAACAATAGTCCAAACTGCATACGGCTTTCATTTACTTCCAAATCAAAGCTTTGTTATAGAACGTTGTAACACGGCCAAACCAAGCACGTTGACGCAGGGGATTAAATTAGGTAAACATCAAAAACAGGAATCTGTTTGCACGATAAACCCTTACCCATTCATCACTGTGTGGACAGCATGCATTTTAAGCCGCCTGGTCTTTTTGTCAAATAACTATCCATAGCGTTTGTTGCGTATATCAGCAAGGACCTGATTTTGCAAGTGGGCAGTCCTACTTAAAAGGCAGCTTGAATCTTTCGAATGGGGGCATCATTTTGGCAGGAAGAAGAGTGAAATGTGAATCCAGGCTGTGACATTTTCAGTAATAAGTAAAAATACAATATACAGGAGGTCTTGGTGCGAAACGTAGGGAGGGGAAGTACCTTTGGAAAAAAAACTGAAATACTTAAATATTATTATGAAATTCTGGTAAGTGTTTATTATCATTGATGCAGAAAGCAAGAGTAAAGTTCAAGAAATAGGGTACTGTTGTGCAGCAGTGCCTCTTTATAACTACAGCCTAAAACCAAGGCTAAGTAGCAAGCTGACATGCTCAATAATGCCAGGTCTCATTATTTCACTGCTTTAATACAGTTAACTAGCATAATTCCGGTGTTACAATAGTAAGACTACACTTTAAAATACTTCTTTGGCTGTAAAATACCTTTGATATTACAAAGAAATACATTAAAAATACAAGTATCATTTGTCACAGATATTCTGGTCATAAAATTTGATATTCAAATCGCTCACTCAATTATTTTAGTATTTGGTAGTTTTCAAAATGAACGTCACCATTCGACCCTTTATTTTGTTTCAAAAGTTGCTTCAATCTTTTTTTTTACTTTCTGCTATGCTATCTGTGTGAATATTATAACATACAATCAGTGGCCAATTCATCAGGTACACCTGCTTGTTAGTGCAACTATCTAACCAGCCAATCATAGGGCAGTAACTCAATGACATCGTCAATGGTTGTTCAGACAAAACATAAGAATAGGGAAGAAATATGATCTAAGTGACTTTGACCATGAAATGATTGCTGGTGCCAGACGGGGTGGTTTGAGAGAAATTGTTGAGTGTGAGGACCAATTTTGTCAGACAAAGAAGAGCAGTGGTGGAGGGGATCTGGTGGGGAGTGTTGTCGAGAAAGAAGTGGAGAGTGTTAAGGATTTCTTGTAGGAGGATGTATAGGGACTGGACATCTATGGAGAAAATGATGTGATTTAGGCCAGGAATTAGAAGGTTGTTGAGAGAGAGGAGATCCCCTCTTACCCCTGCTCTCTTTCTCACTTGCCGTTCACCTCCCTCTGGTGCCCCTCCTCCTTCCCTTTCTCCCATGGTTACTCTCCTCTCTTAGCAAATTCCTTCTTTTTCAGCTCTTTACCTTTTCCACCTATCACCTCCCAGCTTCTCACTTCATTCCCACCTCCCCCACACCTGGCTTCACCTATTACCCTGCAGCTTGTACTCCTTCTGTTACCCCCACCCCTTATTCTAGCTTCTTTCCCCTTCCTTTCCAGTCCTGATGACAGGCCTCGGCCCAAACATCGACTGTTTATCTCTCTCCATAGATGCTGCCTGACCTGCTGAGTTCCTCCAGCATTTTTGGGCGTGTTACTCTGCATTTCCAGCATCTGCAGAATCTTTTGTGTTTAGAAAATGGCAGCCCTGGTTTCAAACCAGCGCCATATTCAAACACATCATGTCACTGCTACAATTTCCCACACGTTATTAGGAACCAATACAGTTCTGCTATCACAATGATCCCCTCTAAAATTCCCAACTCATTTATAGAACAAAGCTAAGTGAAAGGAATGTGTCTGATATTTTTTTTGTTCCATGACTCTCTGTGTTAAGTCCTCTTTGACAACCCATGAAGCCACACCACTCTGAAATAATCCTGAAACCAACAGGGATGATTACATTACAGGAAAGCATGTGCATTATTTCGAAAGGCAAGGTAATTACGTAGCAAAACATGAGTGTCCGCATAAATCATAAAAGCCTACAGCTGCTCATGCTTTTTGCCCTTGTGATATGCAAATGAATACAGTAGTTGTGTTTAATCAAATACTTAGCGACTGGCATTGATCAAAGTTAAGACAGCCATGAACATCACATGGAGCTATGAAAGTTGTTCAAAAGGGGAACAATTCTTTTTCATAATCTTTCAGGCTTGTAAAACATGACACGAAGAAAATTTTCCCAACGTTATGTTTAAAAAGTCAAGGCTACAAATCAAGAGAGCTGGCTGACAAAGACTTCAAATTCAAACTCAAATTTATGATTAGAGTGTGTATACATCATACAACCTTGAGATTTGTCTCCTCGCAAGCACCCACAATCCAAAGAAACACAGAAGAGTCCATGAAAAACCACGCACATCAAAGAGCAACAAACGTCCAACGTGCAAAAGAAGACAAATGGAGCAAACAGTAAAGAAAGTAAACATATAACATATCAAACATGAGCTGTAAATTCGCAAAAGTGACTCCAGAGTCCCCAGCTGTGGAGTCAGTTCAGGGCTGAGGCTAATGAAGCCAGTCCAGCAGTCTGATGCCTGTAAGCCAAAACTTCTCCCAAAACTAGCAGGATCACAATATCACAGGCATATGGCATGGAATGTGTCATTTTGTAGCAGCAATCCACTGAAATACATAATAATAAAAACCATGTAACATATGCTTTCTTAACCACCTGTGTAGCCACTTTTAAGGCTCTATGAACTTGGATCCCTCTGTTCATCAACACTGTTAAGGATCTTGACCTTGACCACCAAGCTCTCATCACAAGTGAATTGTATCTTTGACAGTGAACTGTATCTTTATATTTGACCTACCAAGATGCAGCACTTCACATTTGGCCAGATTAAACTCCATCTGCTATTTCTCCACCCATATTTGCAACTGATCTATACCCTAATGTATTCTTTGCCAGTCTTCTAAGTTATCCATAACACCACCAATCTTCGTATCAGCTGCAAATTTACTAACCCACCTACCTACATTTTTATCCAAGTTATTTGATTCTATTACTAACAGCAGAAATCCCAATACACATCTCTATGGAACACCAAAACTCACAGACCTCCAGACCTTCAACCACTACCCACCGTTTCTATGGGCAAGCCAGTCCTGAACCTAAATGGCCAACTCACCATGGATCCCATGCAACATAATCTTCTGTATGAGCCTCTCACAAGGGACCTTATCAAACACCTTGCTAAACTCTATGTATACAACATCCACTGCTCTACCTTTATCAATAACCCTTGTAGCCTCATCATAAAACTCAATCAAGTTAATAAAATACGACTTGCCCCACACAAAGCCATGCTGGCTCTCGCCAATTAGGCTATAGTTTTCCCAATGCTCATAAATTCTGTCTCTAAGAATTCTCTCCAGTAACTTCCCTACTACTAATGTGTGACTCATCAGTCTATAGTTTCCAAGATCATCCCTGGTTCCCTTCTTGAATAATGGAACATTAGCTACTTACCAATCCTCTGGGACCTTGCCTGTGGCAAGAGAGAAATAGATATTGGTCAAGACCTTCTATTGCCTCTCTCAATAACCTGGGATATATCCCATCAGGCACTGGGAATTTATCCACGTTAATGCTCTTTAAGAGACCCAACCTTCTTTACCTCAAAATGCCCTAGTACATCAATACACTCAGCACTGATCTCTCTATCCTCCACACCCTTTTCCTTGGTAAACAATGAGTACTTTACATCTACAAGGGGGCAAGGAACCAGGAATCCGTCTCTTCCTGCACATGAGCTGGGAGGACGGAACTTCTAGATCTCAGTGAAGGATCTGATTTGGATCAGCAAGTAGCAGCCCTCAGTAGGCAGTACAGAGAGGATCCCCAGTTGTTTATCAGAGGGCTGTCAGGGGACCAGCAATGCGTAGGTGCCTCCATGTCTTGGACTAATCTCAATTTGTTCATCATAGCTGAAACAGTGGTGATCATGGCTGCAGGAAGAGGGACCATCGTGGTGATATGTCCTCTGTTGTACGTGTTTGGGTATGTGAGAACTCTGATGAGATGATTTTAGGTACAGATAATTTAGAACAGTTAGGAGTCACACTTAGGATACGGATGAGGGAAGTTATATGGAATAGAGATAACCAAGGGTGGCAAGGGTGGAGTAAGAGGGATTAGAATATTTTGGTTATGGCAGCGAATTCCCTACAGTGTGATCAGATAGGAACTGGGGGGGGGGGGGGTGGTCTTGCTAAGATATATACCCAAGTCTGGGTAAACCATAAACAGGATTGAAGATTGGCTGATGTAGCATGCATCATGTAGAGGGTCACTCACATCCACCCATAAGCCATATTCTGTCAGGCCCCATGCTGAGGTGGCATTTGTATAAAGCATCAGATGACTGCAGGAATGGGGGTGATATGACCCAAGGTATCACATACAAATTCACACATTCGGTCAATGCAGACAATAGATGTTTCATGTTTCATGTTTCAGAAGTACAGCTAACCATGAACCATGTAATCATTAAATAAACAGACAACTCACGAATATCCAATCATGGCTAATTCCAAGGCCATTCTGAACAAATTGAAGCACATTCACAAGACTTTCCCCCATTCGCAAATGACTTTTGGCCCATCCAAGTGCATCCCAATAGTAAGGACAAACCAGCTTTTACTGTTAGGTGACAACAGTGCACCTGGATGAGTTTGTTCCAGGGCTGCTAAAACAGCCCTGAAATTTTCCAACGGTGTACGGCCCACAAACCTAGTCAGGTACCCTTACAGGCACTGAGAACATGACCTTGCATCCCTGAAAGAATGAGCACACAAGGGCAGACTACTGAAACTATGGGATTGAAAATTCATCCCTCCAAAATGGAACCTGGCCAATTAGAAGGCGGTACTTGAGGTACTGGATTAGATAGGGAGAAAAATCAGTTCCAGGTGAAAGGAATGAAGTAAATCTTAAACTTTCTCGCCCCTATACAGTAAAGAGTGTTCAGCAGGCACTTGGCCTGCTGAATTATTGACAAAATTTCACTAAAAATGACACAGAGCTGGCAGAGTCTCTGCAAGCCCTCTTAAGGGTGATGGGGGGTGAGGGGAGTTAGAAAGAAGGGTTTTGAACAGGCGTGATGGATGCCAGATGTTGATCAGGTTTTTTCAAGACTGAATCAAATCCTGGCAGCAGTACTAGCATTAACATGACCTTCCGTTTCTTATGTGACAATGTAGGGATTTTTATGCAGCAGAAGTGCTTCAGATGGATGAGGATAGGCTGTTATTTGGCATTGGCAATATTATTTGGCAAAATCGGATCCATTTGTCATTGGGCTGTATTGCTGTGGACTGCACTACATAGACATTAGTAATATCAGAGCCCATTATGCTATTGGGGCAGAAACTCCCACAGTCTGCTGATACTCTTGGAAGCTGGAAGGCTTAGAGAAATGCCAAATAATAGACAGACAAAATGGGGAGGTTTTGGCATGTACTCTTCCACATTTTGTACATGATAGGTGTGCACAGATAGATAAAGGTAATGTTGGTTTTGTGTTATGAGCTGTATGGCCACATAAATGTATAGAGTTTATGGAGAATATTGCAGGAACAAATGCGGCTGAGGAACCGATCAAGAGGGTTGACTCTGTAGATGGATCCTGGAAATACCAGAATGGCACTCCACTGACTGGAGACATCGGTCAGTGTAAATTGCCCTGTGTTAAATAGGTGGGTTGCTGGGCCACAAGGGCCTGTTCCACACTGCATCTCTAAATGCATGAAAATAAATAAATGTGGCCTCATCAGGGAGACAAACCCTACAAGAGATGGTGAAGGACTGGTGGAAGCTGCCACAGTAGCAGCAGTGGCCAAGATAAAAGCACGTGGGAAGGCACCTGAACAGCAGGGTAATGCATTAATTGACTGGGCAGCAAAGGTGGAAAAAAGTCACCTGTGAGCTGAGAGGCACTGGTCCAAAGAGATTAGAGAGAGATCTGAAGGACATACAGGAAAATGCATCCTTGGAAGAAAGGTTGTTCTGACAGCAGGCAGAGCTGAGCGTGACAGAAATGGTAAGTGGTGTAAGGGCAAGCAGATGGTAGTGCCAGAATATATTAGATACATACTACGAGATGTATACCAATGCCCTATTCCATGCTGACCAGGGTAAAATGGGGTCACGGGTCAGGAGGGACTGGTAGTGGTCAGGGATGGGAGGAGACGGTGAACTTTTGTCAGAAATGCCTAATCTGAGCTATTTGCAATTCTGGAAAAGTAGTGAAAATTCTGCTGAACCACCAACTGAGACATAGGGGTCTGTGAGAACAACTAGAGATGGATATTTACAGGTCCTCTGCCCCATCAAGAGAGAAGAGGTACTGTCTGGTGATCACAGACCATTTTATCAGATGGTCTCTCCCTGCTAAGACTGC
Source organism: Hemitrygon akajei (assembly GCF_048418815.1). NCBI lineage: Eukaryota > Metazoa > Chordata > Chondrichthyes > Myliobatiformes > Dasyatidae > Hemitrygon > Hemitrygon akajei. The sequence goes on from NC_133128.1 coordinate 61,310,939, forward strand.
TCAGTAGAGACAGTGGCCCAGAATTTGGCTGAAGAATTAACACCATGATGACCTAGCACTGTACAGAACACTAATGGTATAAGATGGATAAATGTAACATGTGAGGCATTGGAACAAGTGTGGCTTCAGTATTGTCTGCCAGATAAGAGTAACTGGAATGGTGTCTTCAATTTACCTGTTCAACATGTGCCAGCTCCACAGAAACAAATGAAGGTACTAAAAATTGGGGAATGAACTGCAAGAACCCAGTGGTATCATTAAAGGCACCTACTGTTATTAACACAGGAGATTCGGCAGATGCTGGAAATCCAGAGAAACACACACAAAATGCTGGAGGAACTCAGCACCTCATGAAAACGAATAAACAGTCGACACTTCAAGCGAAGACTCTTCATCAGGACGGGAAAGGAGGGGGGAAGATGTGAGAATAAAAAGATAGGGGGAGTGGAAGGAGGACAAGCTGGAAGGTGATAGGTGAAGCCAGGTGGGTGGGAAAGGTAAAGGGCTGGAGAAGAAGGAATCTTTTAGGCGAGGAGAATGGACCATGGGAGAAAGGGAAGGACAGATACCATGGGAAGGTGAGCACATGAGCACCATATTGCAACAGGAACCAAAGAAAAGCTGAAGGGATTGGTTTAGGGTTATCAGATATAGGGGATTCTGTGACTTTGGTCCCGAGTACAATCACATGCCAATTAGCTTCAATCTAACTGCACTACTATTCCTAGAGAGGTGTGCTCAAAAATCCACCAGCTCTATGGGTCTTTTTTCCGCTGTTTATTTGTAATGAATTCAGAGCAGGAATTAACTGGAGAGACTGAATAGCATTAATAGGGTATGCAGCAGATGTAGCCACAGTTAATAAGACCAGAAGACCCTAAGGCCCAGCAGCAGAATGAGGCCATTCAGCTCCTCAAGTCTGCTCCACCATTCCATCATGGCTGATTTATTATCCCTCTCAACCCCATTCTCCTCGTAACCTTTGACATACTCACTAATCAAGAACATATCAATCTCTGTTTTAAATATACCCAGTGTCTTGGTCACCAGAGCTGTCTGTGGCAATAAATTCCACAAATTCACCATTCACTGGCTAAAGAAATGTTCGAAAGTGTTGTCCTTCTATTCTCAGGAAGCCAGAATTCTTCAAAATTCTTCAAAACTCCAGTGAGTACAAGCACAGAGCCATTAAATGCCCCTCATATATATATTATTATGTGTGCATAATAACAAACAAGAGAAAATCAGCAGATGCTGGAAATCTGAGCAACACACGCAAATACTGGAGGAAGTCAGCAGGCCAGGCAGCATCTATAGAAAAGAGCATAGTCGACATTTCAGGCCAAGACCCTTCATCAGGATGGAGAAAATAAAGATGAGGAGTCAGAGTAAGAAGGAAAGGGCGAGGGGAAGGGAGGAAGAATACAAGGTGTTGGGTGAAACTGGGAGGGCGGGGGGCAGAGTGGGGTGAAGTAAAGAGCTGGGAAGTTGATTGGAGAAAGAGATACAGGGCTGGAGAAGGGGTAATCTAATAGGGGAGGACAGAAGGCCATGGAAGAAAGAACAGGTAAAGGAGCACCAGAGGGAGGCGATGGGCAGGTAAGGAGATAAGGTGAGAGAGGGCAAAGGGAATGGGGAATGGGGAGGGGGGGATTACTGGAAGTTTGAGAAATTGATATTCATGCCATCAGGTTGGAGGCTACCCAGACAGAATACAAGGTGTTGTTCCTCCAACCTGAGTGTAGCCTCATCGCAACAGTGGAGGAGGCCATGGATGGACATGTTGGAATGGGAATGGGAGGTGGAATTAAAATGGATGGCCATTGGAAGATCCCGCTTTTTTTGACAGACAGAGCTTAAGTGTTCAGCAAAGCGGTCTCCAATCTGCATCAGGTCTCAAAGAAACACAGGAGGGCACACCGGGAGCACCGGACACAGTATGTGACTCCAATAGACTCACAAATGAAGTGTCACCTCACCTGGAAGAACTGTTTGGGGCCCTGAATGATAGTGAGGGAGGAGGTGCAGGGGCAGGTATAGCACTTGTTCAGTGGAGGAAGAGAAGCTCTTTTCTTTGAAGGAGGACCTCTCCTTCATTCTGGAATGAAAAGCATCCTCAGAGTGGATGTGGTAGAGACTGAGGAATTGAGAGAAGGGGATGGTATTTTTACAAGCAACAGGGTGGGAAGAGGTATAGTCCAGGTAGCTGTGAAAGTGAGTGGTTTTAGAATAGACATCAGTAGATAAGCTGTCTCCAGAGACAGAAACAGAGAAATCGAGAAAGGGGAGGAAGGTGTCAGAAGTGGACCAATAAGTTTGAGGGCAGGGTGTAAGTTGGAGGCAAAGTTGATGAAGTTGACGAGCTCAGCATGGATGCGGGAAGCAGCGATGTAGCATGCTGAGAAACATCAGTGCAGGCTTGGGACATACTGTAGACTATTCCACATAGCCGACAAAATGGCAGCACAGCTGGGACCCATGCGAGTGCCCATGGCTACACCTTTTGTTTAGGGGAAGTGACAGGATAGCAAAGAACTTCTGTTCCAGTGGCCAATACAGAACTGGAAGCTACGATGGTGACCGGGTTGCACACGCACAGGGTTGAGCAGCAGTTCAGTAATAAAATGTCCTAAAGTAAACCCACATCAAGTTTGTCTTTACTAAGAACAAAGATAACAATACATCAACCCTTTCTTTCCAGGCAGAGATAGATTTGCAGTTCAATTCACTCCGGCAGAAGATGGGGGAAAACTATGAGGACCACAATCGAGCAGCTGAAGGAGGGAGGCAACCAGTGGTGGTAGTATTAGATATCATTCAGTTACCAAAGATCACTGCAGAGCATTACTAACCAGATGAATGACAGGATAATCAGTGAGTTGTCCCAGAAGAAAAAGAATATTGTCTGCTCCACCAATACAAGCTGGCTTCTATCCACGATTTACAGAGAGAAAAGCAATCCTCAATCGGAAGCCGAAGAGTCCCAAACTGGATACCTGATAAACATCTGGAAATGTGTATAGTGGAAAAACATCCTGATTGTCATATTAGGAGCCTCACTCTGGCAAATCTTCGAGGTTTGAGAAGATGAGCACAGTCTGTTGTATATCGGGGCAGTACATCATACTCCTCAGCACACTGACAACCAGGCGTCCACTAACGAAGGTACACAATACCAAAAATAGTACAGAAAACACTACCGAGGCACCTGGATATGGCTCAGTAACTCATACATTGGAGGGCAATCTGAATGGTTACATCACAGTCTGGTACGGGCACAACCCTCTCTACCATCGAGACATCTTCAAGAGACAGTGCCTCAAGGAGGCAGCACCCATCTGGCCATTCCCACTTCTCATTACTTCCATCAGAGAGCTGGTAGAGATCCCCACTCAACAAGTTCCTTCCTATCTGTCATTAGATTTCTGAATGATTCTTGGACGCTGCATCATTATTCTTTTTTTTTTGCGATATTTATTTATTTTGTAACTAGTGGTGATACTGTAATGTTGTATTGTACTACTCCTACAGAACAACATATTGCACATCATTTAAAACAGAAATAATAAACTTGATTCTGACTGACATAACAGAATTGTGTAAACTACATGAGTAACAAAAATTACTTGTGATGGGTCTTGCCTTTCTTCGTGAAAGTGTATGATTGTGACGCTGCAAGCTTTGCTTCTCAATTCAAAAATAAATGTTGAGGGAATGATACAACTGACAACTCACTATCATTTTTTATATTTTTGTAACAGACAAAATCTTACCTTTCTTGTAAAACATCTACAGCTTTGTTTGAAATTTCTATACGAGATGTCCGCACCTCTGTACCTTGACAGAGGCAGATGGGAGTAGACAACATAAAATCATGTCTGCATTGGGTAAGTTAGTGAGTGTTTACAACCTTTCCAAGATGGGATGCACGAACAGCTGTGTATGAACTGTTAACATGTTACAAATCCCATATGGAATTCGGGCTAAATTGAACGGCAGCTGACTGCTTGCATAGAGATCACATTACCGAGACTTGAACTATCCATTTTAACAATTTGAGAAAACGCAATACTTAATTTATAAGGTTATCCGCAACAGAAGCACTTTCACCCTCAAACTAAAAGCAAAACTGCACAGAGCCAAGCCTCAATGACAGGCGATGATATTATGAAAAATGAGCGATCAGCAATTGTCAGCTCAGCTCATCTTGGACCTGCACCTATGCTTGGCAAAGCACGGGAAGTCTAAAAGCACCTGGAAGTTGGATGTTCGATGTTGGAGCAAGCAACCTCCTACCCTGTCACTGGATTCCTCAGGGTGCCAGAAAGACGTTATTCATTTTCATTGTAGTAAGCCTATTTAATTATACCTATTTGAATAACTTTTGAAAAGTTCTACATCAGACATTTAAAGATATACTCAGCGGCCACTTTATTAGTTATTCCTGTCCACAGTGTATATATTTGTGGTCTTCTGCTTCTGTGGCCCTACCACTTCAGGTTCATTTGCCTTAAGCTTCCTAATCAGTACACAATACCCAATTCAGAATTGTCTTTCCTCAACTGGGCTCAATGACAAGCTGCCAAAAAAGCTATGCCATGGGCAATCTACAAATTCTCTCTCTTGGGATTCAAAATCAGCCCCAACCTGATTTTCCCCCAATCTACCTGCATTTTGAAATCTTCCATGACTATTGTAACATGCCCTTTTGACATGCATTTTCTATCTCCTGTTGTAATTTGTATCCTACATCCTAGCTTCTGTTCAGAGGCCTGTATATAACACACATCAGGGTCTTTTTATCACCCATCAGCTCCTTATCTCTACCCACATCGATTCTACATCTTCCGATCCTATGTCACCTTTTTCGAAGGATTTGCTTTCATTTGACTAAAGTAGATGAGCAATGCCACCCCCTCTGACTACCTGCCTGTCTTTTGATGTAATTTGTATCTTACAGCTCCCAGCTATAATCTTCTTTCAGCCATGACTCATATGCCCACATCATTCCTGTCAATCTCTAAATGCGCTACAAGATCATCTACCTTATGCCATATACTGTATGCATACAAATAACATCTTTAATCCTATATTTGTCACCCTTTTTGATTTTGTCCCCGTTACACTGCAAATCATTCCACTGACTGCAATTTTGCCCTGTCATCTACCTGTCTTTCCTGATAGTCTCACTACACACTGCCTCTGCGTGTGTACCAACTGCCCTATCCTCAGCCCCATCACTCAGTTTCTCATCCCCCTGCCAAATTAATTTAAATCCTCCCCAAAAGTTCTAGCAGACCTGCCCACAAGGATATTGGGCCCCCCTCGGGATCAGGTATAACCAGTCCGACCCTTTGGTACCTTCCCCAGAAGAGATCTTAATGCTCCAAAAATCTGAGAACCTGCCCTCTGCACCAGTTCCTCAGCAACACATTCATCTGCCAAAACATCCTATTTTTACCCTCTCTAGCATATGGCACAGGAAGCAATCCAGAGGTTATTACCTCTTTCTACCACGCTCCCCAAATGATCTCTTCAGGACTTCCTCAATTCTCCTACCGATGTCTTTGGTGCCAATATATACCAAGACTTTTGCCTGCTCAGCCTCGCTCTTTAGAATGCCATTGGCCTGATCTGAAACAACACTGACCCTGGCAGCTAGGAGGCAATATACCATCCAGGTTTCTCTATCGTGTCCATAGAATCTTGTTTCTACTCATCTAACTATGGAATCCCCGGTTACTACTGGAGTCCTATTCTTCCCCCTTCTCTTCTGGAGCTACAGTGCAAATGCCAGAGATCTGGTCATCATCCCCCTAACCTCCACCCAACTGTACCCAAATTGGTACATTTATTATTGAGGGGAATGGCCACAGAGGCACTGTACACTGGGTGCTCATCTCCTTTCCCTCTCCTGACAGCTACCCAGGTACCTGCCTCTTTCAACTTAGGGGTGACAACCTCTTTGATTTCAGATACTTACTCGCCCAAAGCCTGTTCTCACCAAAGTCTGATGAGCTAAAGCCTCCTCACACTTGTCCACTCACACAACAGCTGCTCCACTTATCCCTACCTTATTTTTATTTGCCCTTGCTCATGAATCGCTATTTGATTGGGTCACTGGAAAACACAGAACGCCCGCGGATGCTCCTTTTTAAATCTCACTCAGGGACCTGTGAGTTGCTTCACTTCTCATTCCGGATGCCATTGGGCCACTAGAAAAAGTGGCAAAAGCCCACAAACGCTCCTTTTTAAATCTCACTTATGGACTTAAGTTGCTTCACCTCTCATTCACAATTCGATTGGGCCACCAGAGAAATGGTGAATGCCCGTGAATGCTCCTTTTTAAATCTCACTCACGGACCTCTGAGTTGCTTCACTTCTCATTCCTGATTCCATTGGGCCACCGAAAAAATGATGCAAGCCCACAAACAGTCCTTTTTAAATCTTATGCACAGACCTGTGAGTAGCTTCATCTCTCGTTCAGGATTTGATTAGGCCACCGGAAAATTTTTGTTATTGTCGCATTCCTGTCAGCTTGAACCAGGCTGGCCAGTCTCCTCTGACCTCTCCTGTCAACAGGGCGTTTTCTCCCACAGAACTTCTCCTCACTGGATGTTTTGTTGTTTTTTGCACCATTCTCTGTAAACTCTTGAGAATGCTGTGCGTGCAAATCCTACGGGATCAGAATTTCTCCCAAACCACCCCGTCTGGCATCAACAATCATTCCGTGGTCAGAATCACTTGGATCACATTTCTTTCCCCATTGTGATGTTTGATTTGACCAACAACTGAAGCTCTTGGCCATGTCTGCATGCTCTTATGCATTGAGTTACTGCCACATGATCGACTGATTAGATATTCACTTTAACAAGCAAGTGTATAGGTGTACCTAATAAAGTGGCCACTGAGTGTAGTTCCGAAACATTTAACAGCAGTGAACTCGGGGTATTCTGGAGTTCAAAGTTCACATCTGGCACCATTCAGTAAGGAGTCTCTGAACATCTTCCCTGGGTGCTCCAGTTTCTTCCCACAGTCCAAAGACATACCGGCTAGGTTAATCGGTCACCGTTAAGTTGTCCCATGATTTGGTTGAGTTTAATTGGGGTTGTAGGGTTGCTGAGGCAGTGCGACTTGGAGGACCAGAAGGGCCTACTGCTAAATAAAATAAAATAAAAACAAGCTATCAAAAGTACCCCAGAAGCAGAGCCCTAGGCTAAGTTGCTGAGACTTCCTCTCCCTTCAGAGCTGCTCTGTGCGAGGAGGACCACGATATTTGGCTTTCCACACATGAAAAGGGCTAATGGAAATGGGCAAGGCAGGTCCAACTCAATCTACTTCAATTAAATGGTAAAGAACAACCATTACTGACCATTATAACCATGCCATTACAAAAAAAAATCAAAAACAAAAAAGTTGGAAGTAGTGGAAAATTAAAGGAAGGAAATTTTTGCAACTGTATATAACAAGATAACTGTCTATTCATGAAAAATGATTAAAATTAAAGATTAAATGCAGATTCACGAGACTGGTTTCATGGATCGCTGTATAAGGAGATGCTGAGTAGACTAGGACTACATTTTGAGCTTACTATGAGAACAGACACCAACAAAATGTGCAAGCTAGATGCAGGGAAGCTATTTGTCCTGGCTGAGGAGTCTCAGACTAAAGGATATAGTTTCAGAGTAGAGGGGAGGCTGTTTAGAAATGAGATCGGGAGAAATATCTTCACTCAGGAGGGTGACAAACTTATGGAATTTCCTACCCTGGAAGAGTGTAGAGATTCAAACGCTTTGTTCATTCAAAACAAGATAGGTTTCCAGATATTAAAGAAACAAGAGATATAAAAGTATTGGAGGAAAATGGTGCCATGTTAAAATGTCAATCATGATCTCAATGAATGGGAGAGTAAGCTGAATTGTGCTCCTGCTTCAGAAAACCAGAGCCAAACCAGTACAAACTCTGCAATCTATTGTCTTCTGGGAAACTCCATCCACATGGATAACACAGAATTGCTGAATAAAATTATTTGTTGGTATTTTCTCTGAGCCCTGTGTCTGATGCATCATAAAGCTGCCGTTCACACTGTCAAGTCAAATTAGGGACACGCTTGTTTGATCAGAAAATTCTGCTCTCTGCTTCCCTGCCCATTTATTTCATCTGACCCTTTAATTAGTTTAGTTTATCTACTTGAAAGTAAAAAAAGCACCACCAGGACTGATGGGGAGAATCAAGGGTACAGCCTTGTAACCACAACCCTGTTTTCTCATTGTCTTTGGTCAAACGCATAATAAATAAGTTGTTGCAATGTTCCATTCAGCATAATTTGCTATTGAACCATAAATACTAGTACATGCCAAATGAGTTAACTTCTAATATCATGGATTATAGTTAGAGGCTGATCTCACAAACACAGCACTACAGGGAAAAAGGCAGCATGTGAATACTGAACTTGCCTGTGGGGCTGAAGCCTTACTGTAATTAATCATCAATTAATCATCTTTTTGCATTCCTGATACTTCACATGCAATGTGCCTAAAGGAAAACATTAGGAACGGACTGCTCAGTGCAAGCGTGATGTGCTGAAGGGAAGTTTATTGAATGCCCACTACTCTTGAGGAGACCATGAGCTACAGTGTAGCAGAATAACAATAGGCTGCAGACACTGTCTCATAGACCAGCATTCCCTACATCCATCTTCATATTGTTATGTGGCTAAATGTTTTGACGAGGTGTGTTGTCTTTCATTGAAAACCAAGTCTGGATCCAGCTTCCAGTCCGCCAGTCAAGATGGCACCGGTGTAGAACACTCCTTTGGTCAACACCATCTGGATAGATCATGAAACCATATATTTCACTTCTTTTCTGTCTTTTTACATAGGTTTTTCATCTTCAATGTGGTTCTGGAACTGGTGGAGACTGTGATTTTCAGTTTGGAGATCACTTGGGCGTTTCAGCGCTCTGCAGTCTCCAAGAGGATTCTGGGAGACAGAGGCAGCGTGTGCAAACACCGTGGCGGGAAGACTGCAGAATGTGGCGCGAGCCAATGTTCGACTCCATTTTGCCGATTAAAGCGACAAAGGAGATTGAAACATCGAGGCTAATGTGGAAGGTGGGCGTCGGCTGCATGGCTTTTGATCACTGGTAGGATCACTCTTCTACCACAGACGGGAGACTGCCTTTTGATCACTGGTAGGATCACTCTGCTACCAGAGGGGAAACTGCCTTTTAATTGCCAGTGGGATCGCTCTGCTACCTGGAGGAGACTGCCTTTTGATTGCTGGTGGGGTCACTCCACTGCTGGAGATTACCACTTGATTGCTGGTGGGATCATACTGCTGCCAGCGATGGAAGACTGCCTTTTGATCACTGGTAGGATCACTCTTCTACCACAGACGGGAGACTGCCTTTTGATCGTTGGTAGGATCACTCTGCTACCAGACAGGGGAAACTGCCTTTTAATCACCAGTGGGATTACTCTGCCTCCGAAGAGGAGAGACTGCCTTTTGATTGGTGGTGGAACTGCTCTGATGACGGAGAGGAAAATCTTCGGCCTGCCACTGTGCCTAGAGAATGTTACCTAGGATTTCTGCATTTTGGATATGGACTTGGTCTATGGACTTCTTGCAGTTTTATAGCTTTTCTTTCTATTCTGTATTTTTCCCGCCTGCTCTTTCTCGGTTTTTTTGCATCTGCAGGGGAGGAGGATTTGGGGGTCGATGTGCCTGTTACATTTTTGTTCGTTTTTTTTAGTGCAGGGAAGAGGGATTTGGGAGCTGACGATTGTGCTGCCACATTTTTCTTTTGTGATTTCACAGCTATCTGGAGAGGAAGAATTTCAGAGTTGTATACTTTGATAATAAATGAACATTTGAACCATAGATAAACGTGACATGGAGTAGTTAAACAAAATGCCTGACACTTGGTTCAAGGCAACTCCAGCACCAGTGTAGTGCTAAAGAGCATTCACTGGGAGAAGGATCTGTATATCCAATGGTGCCAGTCAATAAACGCTGCACAATCAGTATCAAATGGTATTAATTAAACAATAAGGTGTTAGGGGGTATTTCCTGAACAATTACATACAAAATAAAAACCACTAACTTATCTCCATATTCAGCCTTATTTCCCTCCTATAGTACTGGATAAAAAGAGGACCTGAAAGGGTAACAGTAGAAGTCTGGTTTATTTGGACATTGCTTGGGTCAGCTGAGAATGCAGGAGAGTGGTTGGGGTTTTGGTGGGATCTATGGAAGAGAAGGATAGAAGTCAATTAACTTTGAGAAAGCAGTGATACAGAAATATAAACCAGAGTGGTCATCTTAAAGTCATAAGACCCTAGTGAGACCACATACAGAACAATGCATACTGTTATAATCTATCTGAAAAGAAGCATGTTTATTTATTGCAGGGTTTAAGACAGGGTGATGCCTGAGGAAAATTTGATTTGGAAACCCACTTGAAAATGATAGAAAAATAAAACAAGGTATGGACAAAAAAGATCCAAGTCATTTTTTTTTTAAAGGAAAATTTAAGTACAAGTACTATGAGGTTTCACCTCATTATACAGTAATTGCAAATAGAAGTTGCTTAAGCACAAGATGGCTAAATTTTAAACTGCTAAAAAAAACATTCATTTTAATGTGTCCACGGGCTCGTGTGTAATGGGTAAATGCAAGGTCCATTCACCAGTGTTGATTAAGTTTCATCTTCTTTGGCTTGTTAACTTAAGCAAACAAGAAATGAATCACTATGAAACATTTTCTATTCAACATTTTAATAAAATTCAGGGAGGAAGTTTTACCCACCCGAGATTTCTCTCTAACTCCTCTCCAATAAGGGCCCCATATTCAATTATCGCAAGTTCCAATGTGATTCCTAGCAAATGCAACCACACATCACAAAAACACTTTTAACTTAACTCTTTAATTCAACAAGTGATTAAGTTCAAAGTAAATTTATTATCAAAGAACATATATGTCACCATCTACAACTCCGAGATTCACTTTCTTGAAGAATACACGGTAAATCCAAGAAATATAATGGAATCAATGAAAGACGACAGCCAACAGGACAAACAGCCAATGTGCAAAAGACAAAACTGTCCAAATACAAAATTTTAAAGAAGAAAATAAAACGAAACAAAATAACTACACATCACTATAAAACAGTTATCCCAAGTGGGGGTCAAATAAGAAACAGACCTTGCAGTTCTACATCAATGGGCTTCTAAAGTAAGAAAGTCATCTTCACTTTTATCAGCAAAGAAAGGTACCAAGTAAAGGGACCAGCTTCAGATGGGCATCTTGGTTGGCCTGGACCAATTGGGCCAAAGGGCCAATTTCTATGCTGTACGACTGACACTATAAAATGAACTCAAACTGACTGCAAAACTGAGCACACTTTTCTAATAGACTTCAGCTTTCAAGGAACAGTTTGTGAACGAAACGACGTCCAATATACTTTCTGGAGTGCACTTAAGATTACAAACAGTGTTTTTCTGCTTGAGTGAATGAGCAAAGTTAAAAGAAGCAGATGACCCATTTGGGGCTCACAACAGATTCTGCAGATGGTGCAAATAAAATCCGGGGAAAAGGCAACTGCACATCTTTGATGCAAGGAAAGTCATCCCCTCCAAAGATCCATCTGTTCTCAAGTCTGATCTGTGGATGTTACTAGGTAGCAAAATTAAAAGCACAATTAATTTTGACAAATCTTTCCAAATCTTTCCCAACATACTATAGTTGTATATTTGCTTTTATGAAATGATGAAGCAAAACTGGTTAACTCTAATTAAAATATATAACCTGTACCTTCATTAAAATTAAACATGACAAACTATTCCTCATAGAACAGTATTATGTTTCATTTCACCTTTGAAGAACATTGAAGGAAAGAAGTCTGTGCCACTAGATTTTTGGTAGCTGTTTCACCTCAAATAGTTCTATATTTGTATTTAAAAATAAAATGCATTGTTACAGTTTATTCAAGCAATTTGTTATTAAAACCAGCTCTTTTGCGCACCATTTCTTTAAAAGATAATCGACATTTCTGTCCATGTGTTCAATAGCCCTACTCAAACCAGGACTCGTGTTAATCTTGCACCTTTGCTTTTTTATTAATACATTTTGGACAAATGCATTCAATTATCACTCCCATGAAGGAACTCCATAGTTGCTCCATTGCCTAACACTACTCAAGCTTGTAAATCTGCTGTACCATCAAATACACAGACAATGCCTAGCTCTAACTATCCTCCTCCTTTTATCAATCAATTGACCGGACCAAAATGGCTAGGTCTTTGGCAATTAGCTGATCCATAACTCGTATCAAGGTGTGCTGGATCATTATGCTAACTGCCCCACAGCTACATTAATCTTTATTAACAATATTGCAATCTTAAAATGCTCGTCCTCATTTTCAAATCCTTACCCATTCCTATACTCATATTTTCTTTCAGTCATTGGCATGCCTGTGCATCTTCATTTCCAGCCTCTGAGTTCCTCTCTTTTTCTGGCCGCAGGCATCTCCTGAGGCAACGGCTTCAGCATTCTGTTACTGCATCCTCAACTAAGGAACTCACTCCCTGCTTTTGAGCTCCTCTTACATCCTCTAACCGCTCACAGAGTTTCTACACTGCAAAAAAAAAACTACTAAAAACACATAACACCATTAAGCATTTAAAATATGAAAGAAAATTCATTTATTTCAAACCCATGTTTATAAATTTTCTGTTTCGGTCTCAGGTAGCTGGCAAGGAGCAAGTTGTTCATATTCTGCTATGTCACAGCTTGATCCCTTTCAAAGAACAAGCACAGCTTCAGGTCTAACCCTCTGTAGAGTTTAGCAGCACAATTTTCCAACATAAAAACCCACCACAAGAGTTCCACCTCCATTCTAAAATCAGAGAGCAGCTGGGAATGGCTGCAGAGCTCACTGAGCAAGATCAGGACTTCCCAAATCAAACCAACACTGGTGCTGCTTATACTGAAAAGTTCTGCCTGTCCCACACAGAAGTTTCTGCCACTGTCCCATGGAATACAACCAATTTCAACCATCCTATTCCCCAAACCAGTCTTGGCACTTCCTGCTGACTCAGTCAAGGATCTTCCACACATTTAAAACAACTCACAAAAGGAAATACCCCCTGCCTATCCAAACTCATCTCGGAGCTAGCATGCTTCAGTCCAGGCACAATCTTCATAACTCTCCTTGACACTCTCTTTGATGCTATCACAACCTTCGTGAAATGTGGTGTCCAGAAATGAAGGTGGGTTTTCCTCATCTTATATTTTACTCTTTGGATAATAAATTGAATTATCCAATATCTCTTCATAAACAACATCTCCCAAATCATGCTGCATTTGAGTCACTGAGGAATTGCACTCCAAGATTTCTCAGCAACACATCTTTCAATAGGTAAACTTTTGAAAAACTTGAAAATCAGAGTTCCCAACCATTTTATGCCATGGACCAATACCTTTAAGCTAGGGGTCCAGGATAGAAATGCAGATGTACAGCTTCTGGATGGTTTCAAGCACACTTGAGAAATTCCATCAGACACCAAGTCACGTCCAGGTTAATACATCACCTCATACTGCCCAAGTAATGGTGCACTACATTCTCTTCCAATGCAAGAAATATATACAGGGCAGTAATCATGTGGGATGGCTCTGACATTGGTGTTATTGATTGTACCACGAAACCTCTGTAAGCTTATTGGTGTAATAGCCTAGTACTGTATATATCAATAAACTTAACAGATTTCTCCTGCTTGGCTTTACACAGGTTCCATCAACACGTGTTTTTCATGAGATCCTTCACAATGGAGGCCACCATGTGAGGGGATAAGTAGCATGCCACACCTACCAGCTCATCATTGTAAATCCCACTGCTGGTCAAACAAGCTTTGACCTCTCATGTCATCAGTATATGGTTCTCACCCAGTTAGGGTTTAGATAAAGCCTCCATACAGTTAATCAGCACCACCAGGATGGTTGAGATATCTGCAGTGCAATCCCAATTCTGATGCAAACCAGAGAAAAGGATGCTAACTAAATTCAGCATAGACTCTAGGAATTTCACTTAGCCACAAAGGATCTGTTGCTTGGTTTGGAAAATATACAAACTACTAAAGTGTATTCACTGAATAAAGTAATAAATATCTCAAAAACCTTACACTACGGTGCTCAAAAAGTTACTCTTGCTCTGTAGTATTAACAAAATAGTGTCTGCCATTTTTTAGTAATGCAACACTGGGTTTAACCCATTTATTGATGTGACAAAACCAATACATCAAATGCACAAACAACATTTCCAACAAGTCAGTATGAGTTGGCAAATCACATCTTACAAATTTTTTTTTAAATGCTATTTTATAACATTTTTAGAACATCAGTATGTCTTCAGAATGGTTGAGCTTCAGCTGCCTTTCAAGATCATGGCTAAAATGAAAGCAGCATCCATCATCAGGGACCACCATCACTCAGGACATGCTCTGTTCCCACTGCTGCCGTCTGGAAGACAGCACAGGGACCTTAGAACTCAAACCACTAGTTATTGCCCCTCAACCATTAGGCTCTTGAACCAAAGGGGATAACTTCACTTCAGTTGCCCCATCATTGAAATGTTTCCACAACCCTTTCAAGGACTCTTCATCTCATGTTCTCAATATTTATTATTTCTTTCTTTGTATATTTGCACAGCCTGTTGTCTTTCATACACTGATTGAATGCCCAAGTTGGTGCACTTTTTCACTGATTCTTTTATGGTTATTATTCAATGGATTTATTGAGTATGCCCATAAGAAAATTAAGCTCAAAACTAAATATGGTGACATATATGTACTTTGAAAATAAATTTATTTTGAACTTTGATTTTTTTTAAAACTCATCACCACTCTACAGCTTTATGCCCATATCCCTTGATCCTTTCAATATTAGAAAATTATTGGTCTACATTCTAAACTCTCTCACTGACTGAGATTCCACTGGCCTCCAGGTTACAGAATTCTGAAGATTTACCTGTTTCGATATAAAGACATTTCTTACCTCTCAACAGCGGCCTCCAGCTCCAAACTCCTGCCCAAGTGAAACACTTTCTGTCTACGTACTACTGAGCCCACCAAGAATGCAGTATTGTTGGAGTGGGCCAATATTAGAATGGGCAGGTGTCTGTTCAACAGGCTTCAGCAAGAACAGGCATAGGCTAAGGATGTTATGCTATTTGGAATTGTTTCATTGATTATTGAAGTTAAGCTTTAAAGCCAAAGATATAACAAAGAATGCTCCTCCCGTGAGGTGTGGGATTGCAGGGGACCCAATGGTCTCCCTGATGACCACATCTGCAGGAAATGCACCCAATTTCAGCTCCTGACTGACAAAGTCAGGACCATCTGGGAGAATGAAACCCTCAGATGAGGTTTTACTGAGGTGGTCACACCCCAAGTGTGGGCTTCAGATAGTAGATGGGTGACCACCAGGAGAAGCGAGGGGAGTAAACAGTCAATGAGGGTTCCTCTGTGGCCCCTCCTCTCGGCAACAAGTATACCTCTTTTGATACTGCTAGGGAGGGGTGGGGTTACGTATCAGGGCACAGCACCAGCAGCCTGGCACCTTGGCAGCACCAAGGCTCAGCAGGGAAAGGCAAAGTCAGGTAGAGCGAGAGTGGTATGAGACTCGATAGATAGGGGGACGGACAGGAGATTCTGTGGCCGTGAAAGAGATGTCAGCATGGCGAATTCCCAACCAAGTGCTATGGTAAAAGACATCTCAGAGCAGCCACAGAATCTTCTCGAGAGGGAGAGTGAGCAGCTCAAGGATATAGAGCACATTTGCACCAATAATTCAGGCAGAAAGGGGGAAGAGGTCCTACACTGTGAATATAGGGAGTTAGGGAAGAGGCAGAAGATCAGGACCTCCATGGTAATAATCTCTGGAACACACTCAGTGCCAGGTATTAGTCAGGGCTGGAATAGGATGATAACACAGATGAATAAGTGGCTGAGGAACTGGTGCGGGGGGGGGGGGAATTTCAGACTTCTGGGTCATTGAGATCTCTTCTGGGGTATCTATGATCTGTACAAAACAGATGGGTTACACTTGAACCCAGGGGGACCAATATCCTTATTTGCTAGATCTTTGGGGAGGGTTACAACTAATTTGGCAGGTGAATGAGAACTGGAATGATAGGGCTGAGGATGGGGCAGTTGGTGTACAATTAGATGCAATGTGTAGTGAGACTGTGGAGAAGGACAGGCAGGTGAGGGGAAAAATTGGAGTCAGTGGGATGAGCTGAAGTACAATGTTGGGACAAAAATCGAAAAAGATGATGATTGCAGAACTGAAGGTGTTACATTTGAATGCCACTGTATACAAAATAAAGCAGATGATCTTGTACTGCAGTTAGAGATTGGCAACACGGAGTCATAGCTGAAAATAGATCATAGCTGGAAGCTTAACATTCAAGTGACTAGTGGTGTTCTGCAGGAGTTGGTATTGGGACCACTTTTTTTTATCAGTGATTTAGATGATGGAATAGATGGCTTTGTTGCCAAGTCTGCAGTTATACGAAGATTGGTGAAGCAGCAGGTAGTGTTGAGGAAACAGGTAGGCTGCAGAGGGACTTAGATGGGTAAGAAAGTGGCAAAAGTGGTAAGAGAATGGGTAAGAAAGTGGCAAATGAAAATGCATAGTCAAGCACTTTGGTAGAAGAAATAAATGTGCAAACTATTTTCTAAATGGGGAGAAAATCCAAAAATCTGAAATGCCAAGAGACTTGGGGGACCTTGTACAGAACACCATAAAGGTCAAGTTGAGTCAGTGGTGAGGAAGCCAAGTGCAATGTTAGCATTCATTTCAAGAGGTCCAGACCATAAGAGCAGGGATATGATGTTGAAGCTTTATAAGCAGTGGTGAGGCCTTACCTTGAGTATTATAAACAGTTTTAGGCTTCTTATTTAAGAAAAGTGTGCTGACATAGAAGAAAATTTGAAAGTCAGATGTATCAGTATTACAGTGAAGTAAAGGGAATTAGTGAGGCATGAGAGGGTATCTAACCAAAGTTGAATGCAAAGGGATACAATCAAGGATGACGGGAGAACAGCAATGGCTGTAATTTCCGGAGGCAATTCAGAAGGGGCAAAAAGATGAAGAGGTATTCTAAAGGGACGATAAGGCAACTGTGGCTGACAAGGGAAGTCAAAGACAGCATAAAAACAAAAGGGAGGGCAAAATATAGCAAAAATTAGTGGGAAGTTAGGAGATTGGGAAACTTTTAAAAATCAACAGAAGGCAACTAAAAAGCCATAAAAGAGATACAAGATGAAATATGAAGGTAAGCTAGCCAATAATATTAAAGAGGACACAAAAAGTTTTTTCCCAAATATATGAAGAGTAAAGGGGGGGGGGGCGACAGTGGATATTGGACCACTGGAAAATAATGCTGAACAGGTAGCAATGGGGGACAAAGAAATTACCAATGAATTTAATTATTTTGCATCACTCTTCACTGTAGAAGACACTAGCAGTATGCCAGAAATTCAGGAGTGTCACGAGGCAGATGCGAGTGTGGTTGCTATTACTAAGGAGAAGGTGCTTGGGAAGCTGAAAGGTCTGAAGGTAGGTAAGTCACTTGGGTCAGCTGGACTACACACCAGAGTTCTAAGAGAGGTAGCTGGAGAGATTGCAGAGGCATGAGCAATGATCTTTAAAGAATCACAAGATTCTGGCATGGTTCCAGAGGACTGGAAAATTGCAAATGTCACTCCACTCTCCAAGAAGGGAGAGATGCAGAAGAAAAGAAACTTACAGGCCAGTTAGCCTGACTTCACTGGTTAGAAGATATTGGAGTCAATTGTTAAGGATGAGGTGTTGAAGTACTTGAAGGCACATGATAAAATATGCCAAGGTCAGCATGGTTTCCTTAACAGAAACCTTGCTGACAACCTGTTGAATTTTTTGAGGAAATAACAGGCAGGATAGACAATGGAGAGTCAGTGAATGTTGTTTACTTGAATTTTCGGAAGACCTTTGCCAAGGTGCCATATATGAGGCTGCTTAACAAGATAAGTGTCCATGGTATTACAGGAAAAGTACCAGCATGGATAGAAGACTGGCTGACCGGTAGGAAGCAAAGAATGGGAATAAAAGGAGCTATTTCCGGTTGGCTATCAGTGACTAGTGGTGTTCTGCAGGAGCTGGTATTGGGACCACTTCTTTTAGAAACATAGAAAACCTACAGCAAAATACACCCCCTTCGGTCCACAATGCTATGCCGAACATATATTTATTTTAGAAATTACCTATGGTTACCCATAGCCCTCTATTTTTCTAAGCTCCATGTACCTATCCAAGAGTCTCTTAAAAGACCCTATCATATCTGCCTCCAGCAGCCAGCAGCCCATTCCACGCATTCATCACTTTCTGCATAAAAAAAAAATTACCCCTAACATCTCCTCTGTACCTACTTCCAAGCACCTTAAAACTATGCCTTCTTGTGTTAACCATTTCAGCCCTGGGAAAAAGCCTCTGACTATCCACATGATCAATGCCTCTCATCATCTTATACACCTCTATCAGGTCACCTCTCATCCTCCACCACTCCAAGGAGAAAAAGCCAGGTTCACTCAACCTATTTTCATGAGGCATGCTCCTCAATCTGGGTCAGATCCTTGTAAATCTCCTCTGCACCTTCCTATCATTTCCGCATCGTTCCTGTAGTGAGGCAACATCCACATCTTAAACATTGAAACCAAGCTTAAATACAGCACTTGTGCTGGCAGCTCACTCCACACTCTCATGACCTGCTGGCTGAAGAAGCTTCCACTCAGGTTCCCCTTAAATTTCTCACCTTCCAGCCTCAACCTATGGCCTCTGGTTGTAGTCCTGTCCAACAATGGAAAACTCCTGCTTGCATTTACCCCATTTATACTCCTCAATTTTGTATACTTCTACAAATCTCCTCTCAGTCTTCTATGTTCTGAAGAATACAGCCCTAACCTTTTCAATCTTTCCTTATAACTCAGGTCCTCATGGGGACATCCTTGTAAATTTTCTCTGTACTCTCTCAACCTTGTTTACATCTTTCCTGTAAGTAGGTGACCAAAGGTGCACACAATATTCCAAATTAGCCTCACCAATGTCTTACACAACTTCAACATAACATCCCATCGTCAGTAGTCAATATACTGATTTATAAAGGTCAACGGGCAAAAACTTTCTTTATGAGCCCATCTACCTGTGACACCACTTTCAATGAATTATGGACCTTTATTCCCAGATCCCTTTGATCTACCACACCCCTCAATTCCCTACCACTCACTGGCTGTTCCTACCAAGGTGCAAAATCTCACACTTTTCTGCATTAAATTCCATCTGTCATTTTTAATCTATTTTTCCAACAGATGCAGATCCCTCTGCATGCCATAATAGCCTTCCTCACTGTCCACTACATCCCCAATCTTGATGTCATCCACAAATTTGTTGATCCAGTTAGCCACATTATCATCCAGATCACTGATACAGATGACAAACAACAATGGACCTAGCACCAATCCCTTCTAGTACTTCACAAGTCACAGGCCTCTAGTCAGAAAGGAAAACATCTACTACCACTCTCTGGCATCTCCCACAAAGCCAATGCCTACTGGTAATTCAATTTACTACCTCATCCTGAATGCCAAGTGACTGAACCTTCTTGACCAGCCTCCCATGCAGGACCTTGTCAAATGCCTTACTCAAGTTTACGTAGACAACATCCACTGTCTTGCTTTCATCCACTTTCCTTGTAACTTGTGCAAAAAAAAAATGGTTAGACATAACCTAACATGCACAAAGCTATGCTGACTATCCTTATTCAATCCATGTTCATCCAAATACTTACATATACGGACCCTTAGAATACCTTCCAATAATTTTTCCACAACTGATATCAGACTCACTGGCCTATAATTTCCATCATTGTGTGGTTTGGAGCCGCCACCAAGCAGGATAGAACCAGACCACAGCGCACAGTGAGGACTGCCGAGCGCATCATTGGAGCCTCCCTGCCCTCTATTGTGGACCTGTACTCTTCCAGGTTGAAGAAGAGGGCGGGGAACATCATAAAGGACTCCTCCCATCCTGCGCACGGACTGTTTGATCTGCTTCTGTCTGGTAGGCACTTCAGATCCCTCCAGACTAAGACTAATAGGCACTGGAGAAGTTTTTTCCCTACTGCGGTCACTTTGCTGAACAGTTAACTGCCGGTTAACTGTCAGCTAACTATTACTTGGATTGCACTACCTGTATGTACAATTTATATTTTCATTTATATTTATCATTATTATTGTTATGAGCAGAGAGACAACATCTGCCGGAAGTAAATTCCTTGTATGTGCATAGGTACTTGGTGATTAAAGTCTGATTCTGATTCTGATTCTGATATTTAGAACCTATTTTAAAGAGTGCAACAATATTGACTATCCTCCAAGTCCTTTGGTATCTCTCCCAGCGCCACAGTTTTTTAAAAAAAATCTCCATTTCTGCACTTGCCTCCCATAGGGTCCAAGCGAACACCTTGTCAGGCTCTGGGGCTTTATCCACCATCATTTGCCTCAGGGTAGCAAACACTTCCTCCTCTGTAATCTGTACAGGGTCCATGAAGTTAATGCCACTTTGCATCTGTATTTACTCAGGAGATGTAGAGTCTATAGAAGTGAGGTAAAGAATTCATTTAAGATCTCCCCCATCTGTTTTGGCTCCACACATGGATTACCATTCTGGTCTTCCAGAGGGACCAGTTTTGTCTCTTGCAATACTTTTGCTCTTAACATATCTGTAGAATCCCTTAGGATTCTCCTTCACCTTATTTGCTAGAGCAATTTCATGCCTTCTTTTAGCCAAGCTGGTTTCTTTCTTAAATGTTCTCTTGCATTTCTTATACTCCGTAAGCATCTCATTTGTTCCTACCTGCTTATACCTGCTCTGAACCAGTGACTCAATTATCTCTTGAAAATCAAGAGGTAATTGTTATCTTCAAATGTTACACTTGTTATCTTCACCTTTTATTCTAACAGCACATACAAGCGTTTTACTCACAGAATTTCATTATTGAAGGCCGCCCACTTGCCAAGTACACCTTTGCCAGAAATCAGCCTCTCTCAATCCACACTTGCTAGATCATTTCTGATACCATCAAAATTGGCCTTTCTCCAATTTAGAATCTCAACCTGCGGACCAGACTGATCTTTTTTTGCTTATTTGCGTTGAAAGTAATGGCATTGTGGTCACAGCATGCAAAGTGCTCCCCTACACAAACTTCTGTCACCTGCCCTGTCTTTTTCGCTAATAGCAGATCCAGTATCGTCACTCTCTTGTTGGGACTTCTACATACTGATGAAGGAAAATTTCCTGAACACATTTGACAAACTCGATCCCATCAAGTCCTTTTACAATATGGGCGGCACAGTCAATAAGTGGAAAGTTAAAATCACCTACTATAACGAAATTGTGTTTCTTGCAACAGTCTGCAATCTAGTTACAAATGTGTTCCTCTAAATGCCTAGAACTGTTGGGTGGTCTGTAATATAGCCCCATAAACATGATTGTACCTTTTTTATTACTCATTTCCACCCAGAACACCTCACTAGCTAAGTTCTCCAGTCTGTCCTGACAGAACTGCCGTGACATTTTCTCTGACTAGTAACACCGTTCCTCCTCTTTTAATCCTGTCCACTCTATCAGATCTAAAACAACGGACCCACAGAATATTGAGCTGCCAATGCTGCTGCTCCTGTCTCACTAATGGCTACAATGTCATAATTCCAGGTGTTGATCCATACCAAGCTCATCCGCCTTTCCTATGATAGTTCTTGCATTGGAATATACACAGCGCAGGACACTAGTCACACCATGCTCAACATTTTGATTCCTGACATTGTCTGAGGTCCTACCAACATCTACCTCCACAACCTCTCCATCAACTGTTCTGGCATTCTGGTTCCCATCCCCCTGCAATTCTAGTTCAAACCCCACCATGCAGCACTAACAAACCTTCACACTAGGATATTAGTCCTCCTCCAGTTCAGGTGAAAACAGTCCCGTCTTCCCTGTAAGAGAGCCCAATGATCCAAAAATCTTATGTCCTCCACCCTAAACAATCTCCTTAGCAATGTGTTGAACTGTATAATATTCCTAGTTCTGGCCTCACTAGCATGTGGCACAGTTAGCAATCCTAAGATCACAACCCTAGAGGTCTTGTCCTTTTACTTAGCACGTAACTCCCTATACAGAAGCTTGTCCCTCGTCCTACCCATGTCATTGGTACCTATGTGGACCACAACCTCTGGCAGTTCACCCTCCCACTTAAGAATGCTGAGGACTCAGTCCAAGATGTCTTGGACCCTGGCACCCAGGAGGTAACATACTATCCGAGAATCTCATTCTCACCCACAGAACCTCCTGTCCATTCTCCTAACTAACAAATCCACTATCACCACAGCATGTCTCTTCTTCCCACTCCCCTTCTGTGTCCGAGGCAGATTCAGTGCTCAGTGTAAGATGTTAGGTCATCTCCCACCACCCCACTACCCAACAATATCCAAAGTGGTATACCTGTTTAGAGAGAACTTTGCACTGGCTCCTTAACCCCCTTTCCCTTCCTGACTGTCACCCAGTTCCCTGTGTCCCAAACCTCGGGTGTAACTAACTCTCTATATGCCCTATCTATCACCCCTTCAGCCTCCCGAATAATCTGGAGTTCATCCAGTTCCATCTCCAACTCCTTAACGCAGATCGGTAGAAGCCGCTGCTGGATTCACTTCTCGCAGTTGTAGTCGCTAGGGACACTGGAGGTCTCCCTGCCTTCCCATATCCTGCAAGAGAAGCATTCAACTATCCTGTCTGGCATCTCTGCCGTCCTCGCTAAGCAGATTAGAAAGAAAGGAGGGGGATAAAAAGGTGTGGTGAATCTGTGGATTACCACAAACTGCTGTGGAGGCCAAGTTTCTGAGTATATTTGAAGTAGAAGTTGATAAGTCAGGGTGTTAAAGGTTATTGGGACAGTGCAGGAAAAGGGGATAATGATCAGCCATGATGGAATGGTACAGCAGGCTCCAAGGCCTGATTTTTCTCCTGTGTCTTATGATCCAATAAGAGGTCATCTTCCGTTCTTCCAAACTTTCTTCTTTAGAGTCCAATTCCATTCATTTTCTTCACAATAACAAACCAGAAAACAATTTGATGAATCTCTGCCGCACTACAGTATGTATATCCTCATTTAGTTAAGGACAGCAATGTTATATACAACATTCAGAGTGAGGTTTCATTAAAAGCATGCAACAATTAAGATATCTTTCCTCCTGCACTCACATCATTCGGTAATAACGACAAGATATCATTTCCTATCCTAACAGCACATTTCAATTATTTAAATACAAGGTTACCCAAATCCCTTTAGATATCAACACTTTCTATCTTAAATAAAAATGTATTGTATCTTTTACCGATGTATATATTGGATATGAATAATATGTCTATTGGTATCACTTGTTAGTTAGCTAACTTTTGATCAAACCAATATCTTTTGATCTGATATTTTTTGGTCATCTGCACATGACACTTTAGCCAAGATTTTACTAAAGCTAAATTAAATTTTTGAGATTTTATATACATAAACCTCATGTCCTGAGCCTTAGAATACAATTCATATGCACCTCCTCAGTTAAACATCAGCTATAGCTACTTAATCTATTTGACCATTCATTTGAATATTGTCTCCACTCACTTGTGAGTTCAGAAAATTTTCATATTTACCTCTTGCAACTCACCCAAGGAACAAACACAGCTCCTCACAGAGCAGTCCTGCAAGTTGACAAGGTCATCCATGGCATCGTGGAGTTACAGAACAAGAATACAACCTTTGAAAGCCAGTTAAGTCGCAAAACACCAGAATTAACAAGTATACAAATAGGCTATTCTTAAAATCAATATGCAAATAATTTTAAGTAAATTTAAACTGTTCAAAAAAAATGAACGCTTACCTTTCTCCCTTGCCATCATTCACAATGAAATAAATGTAAAGGCAGTCCCCATGTGCAGGGTGATTGTGCACATCTACAACTAAGGGTTCAGACATATTCACAATTTGTACTCGCTTACTGGACTCAAGGAGCCACCCAACATTGGAAAGCACTTGGGATTTCCACATCTGCATAGAAATATTGATGTTGCAAAATTCGAGCAATAAACAATAACGTTCCCCTACAAAACCCAGACCTACAGTAGCCTGACTGACGAGATATACAATAGTACTGTTAAGAAGGGCCACAGATGCATTGATCTTTTTCAATTAACACTGACACAACATCTACCAAGATGTCACTCATAAGCCTGAATCAGTGAAAACATGTTTCATCCAGGAAGCCACAATATGGAGCAAGTCTGACAGAGTTAAATTTCAAATTTACCACATTAATTGATGTGTTTAGTGATAAAAGAGCATTTGTTACATTTATTCTGGAAAAGATTAACAACCTGTTAATTCTTAGATCACTTGAGAACATTGCATTGGAATCTACAGCTACAAAGATTTCGCTGTTGTACTCACACGAATTCCACCGTTGTTAGGGTAATGCAGATAACCAAAAATTCTCAACGAGGATTATAAAAGATGGATCAAGCATTTATATGACAGATAACTCTAGTTTCAAGGTTTACAAATTTTATGCTAACAGCTTCATTCTGTAGATATAACACTGGAAGTTTAAAGGTGTCACTTTTACTGTAAGCTTAACCTTTACTGTGCTTAGCCTCAGCATATAGGCACTGTAACCTTGCAGTGAATGGTCAAGTGAGACACTGCACAAAAGAATTTGTCAAGCTGATGCTTCAGATATGGCTGTACATATATTGAGCATGATTTTGATGTCAAAAGAACAGAAGGTAACGTCATTTGTGGATATTGATTACAGATAAATAATGCAGCAGCTTTAATTGAAGGGCAAAAACACTGTCGGAGATGCAGTGATTCCACAGTTTGCTTTTCACTACAATATCAATAGTTGCTCGACTTGCATGCCTGTTTTAAACTAAACTCAATACAAAAGATAAACTCCACACTTGTGTTAGTTGTTGTTTAACACTGCTTGCTGATTGGAAATTAACTTTTAATAGATTGGATTCTTATTTCTGCAGGTAATAGTTATTGTTAGGCATTTTCAGATACATTTTAACTATTTTTCTCCATTTCCTTTATGTCTCCTTCCCGTTTTAATTACTCTTTCCAAATTGATTTTCCTTTCTCTACTTAATTTAATATTGAACTCATTTACTTTCAGTCATTTTCCAATTTACTTCACAAAGGAGCTGCAGAGCAGTTTTCTCTTTTCAATTCAGACCTCCACTCAATGATTCAGGAACAGCTTCTTCCCCTCTAAACAGTCCAGGAACTGAAGAACACTGCCTCATTATTCCTTTCTTTTCCTCCTACCGAATATTGAATGGGCTAGTTAAGAGTGGATCTAGAGAGGGTGTTTCCAATAGTGGGAGAATCTAGGACTAGAGGGCACTGCCTCAGAATGGAAGGACATGTCTGTAGAACGGAGATGAGAAGAAATTTTTTCAGCCAGAAGGTGGTGAATTTGTGGAATTCATTGCCACAGACAGATGTGGAGGCCAAATCATTGGGTATATTTAAAATGGAGATTGATAAGTTAAATATGCCAAAAACACTATCCCAATTTAATACAATATTTTAAATATATAACCACAATTTATTTGACCTTGCAACTGGTTCCACTGAACAACTTTTTCATTTTCATTTTTCATTTAATCCTTTTTAATGAATCAAATTTATGCCCATTTAATCTGTACATTGTGCCACAACTTCATTGCACTCCTGCAAAGAAAATTCTGTTTTCATAACAGTAATTATTACGCTAAAATTCTCCCTACCTTATGTCTCATTTTCCTGTAATCATCATTTCCCATCTGTTCAGAATTCTACATAGAATGTTCATGAAAACTAAAGCCCATTTACTTAATTAAACTTGGACAAAATTAACTCTTAATGAGATAAATGGTAATCCAAAAATAAAAACCTAGAGATTCTACAGAACCTCAACACAATTTTCTGTTTTACACCCCACTGTCTTCAAGCATGTCTTAAATCAAAACTACGCTGATTTTTTGTATTAATATCCACAAGTGATTGTGCTACAATTCCCTCACTCTAAAAGCCATGAATGGAACTTATCTGACTTCAAGATCAATACCTTAGGGATTGAAAGAACAGGAATATCTTGTATTATTTTGGATTTTAGATATTCTACACATACAGCAGAGAATAGTTACCAGCAGTTCTGGGAAATTCCAAACATATGACCACAATGGTTGAAACATTTGAATATTTATCTTTTAATGGCATCATTGGAATAAACAGTCGCTTTGGATCAGCATTGCTTCAACCCACAGTAATAATTAAGAGCTACTTTCAATCACCGTTGACAGTGGAAAAATATCAGTTAAATTTTATGAAAACATAGGAAGCAGACGTTTTAGGTCAATCAGTCCTTCAAACCTGCTCTGCCAAACATTAAGAACATGGATCAACATCACCTCTCTGCTCCCTTCAGACTCAACTTCCTGTAGTTCTCATTTCTGACAATCTCTACCTGGAATATATTCAACGACAAGACCACTTTCTGGTATAACAAAAAGTTCCACGGACAAAGTTCAGAAGCAATTCCTCATCTCCATTTTAAATGGGCAACCTCTTATTCTGAAATTATGCTCCTTAGCTTTTGAAAGCCCAAGTTTACCTTCATCTCTGGGCTAGCCATATTTACATAACCAATGGAAGTCAGCTCCTTGTGCCCAGTCTGGAATCAGAACTGTAATGTGGTTGAGCCTAGCAGAACCCAAACTAAGAATCAATGACGGGTGAGTTTCCTTATCAAGGACACTTTCAATCATTTGCTGATGATTTAGATTGACAGACAATAACTGGGCAGAATAGATTTGTCCTGCTTTGTGGTAGCGGAGTTACCACTGTTATACAGAGTTTTAAGTATTATCTTCATCAGTAAGTTTCCTGTTTTTAATATTAGAATCCTCAGGAATTATGCATAAAACTAATTCAGTTTTGAACTGACTGTGCCTGTTTGCACAGAATCTTATGGAGTCTGATGATGGAGATTTTCATATGCATTGAAACTCTTCTAACTCCCTTTCATATACAACCTTTATAGCTTTATACCAGCTTTGACGACCTCATTGATCCTTAAAAGGAACCACACTCACCTAAGTCAATACAACTTGCTATCAATCTTACATAGATATATTAATAAAATATACCTACAATTAATAAAGCATTTAGAGCCAAATTTCAATTTAAGTCTTGGCTTAAATCAATTATTCTTCAATTACTCTGCAGAAAATATTAAATCATTAATAAATCAGAAATTTCAATTCAGCAAAACAATAATAAAAGTGAATTTACCTCAAAGTTCTGCATAAGTTAAATAAAGGAAAGATAAATGAAACATGATGATGAATTGTCAATGCTGGGGAATGGAAACACAATTTTTCTCTTTTTTTTAGTATCAGCATTTTTTGCAACAATCCTTATTACCTTTAGACTGCCAACTCATTGTCAAGATTGGACTCTCTGATACCAGAGCAAAATAAGATTACTCACTGAAATTACTAGAAAATGGAGGCTGATCTATTAATCGGAAATGAATTTTTAATTGGGTTACAGAGGAATATACAAAAATATTAATATCATTTACATCTTTGACTCCATTCAATTCTCCCGAGAGAAGCAAAGTTATACATATCATCCATTACTTGTTAGTGGCAGAAAGATCAAATTTATATGATATAACTTGCAATTTTTCTTCTTACATATTCCTTTGACCTAATGCCAATTTTCAATCTTGTTTGTGGACATTCCTTACAACCAGAACAAGTTCAGTTTCTTCATTAAATAGTAGTCTTACCTCAGAAAACGGCATTATGTCTTTGGCTGGATTATGAAGCAAAGACAAAATACAGTAGTGTTATTTTTACTAAGAATGCTAACCAGTTGTGCAAGGAATATATTTTTTATTAGATTACACTACTTGTTATCATCCTAGCAGATCAGGTTGTATCTATGAAGGGAAATGTGAACAGCTGACTTTTTGAATCAAGACCTATCACTTGGACCAACCCTTCTTGTTCGGCACTCTTTTCCCAACAGACTCAATTATAGAAATAAACCATGCACACAGTTCTGTGCAGATCACTAATAACATTAAAGATACATTTGAGCTTGGGTGCAAATTCCAGGTTTACTGTAGGTTTACAAGTGTTCATTTGAAAATCAGTATTATCTTTCAAAGAGAGGGGTGATTAAAATCATTTGCACACTATACACTGATATCCTACAAAATATGCACTACAATAAGATTGCTTCAGATAATCTTTTTGCTGGGTGTGCAATATTATTACCAGTCAGAAATCATCGCTCCAACCTCTGAAGTCATATGATTGAATAAAGCTGCATCAAGACCTATCCTCCACAATACCACACCACAGAAAAAGGGCAAATAAAGATTGTAGTGAAAATACATACAACTGTTATTAAAACAAAGGAGAACAACAAGAAATTACTATCTTAGTATCACCATAACAGTCTAAACAAGATAATAATCTCCAAACAGAATATGCAAAAGTAAGGTTAGTCCATTATGGAAGTAACCTTAAAGCAACACAAATTTTTGATTCTATGGCTTTATCAATAATCTTTAGAATATATTTGGAAAGTTTGTCAAATGTTTCCAAAAATTTTTCAAACTCAGGAAATGAAATTTTCAAAGGTTCAAAGGTCAAATTTAATATCAGAGAAATGTATATAACATACATCCTGAAATTTTGGTGAATTCTTCCATGGAAAGCATTTTATTTTGAATAGGTTAATAGATCTTTGATACACCTACCAATCTGTTGACTTGGAAA
Organism: Hemitrygon akajei; assembly: GCF_048418815.1. Classification (NCBI taxonomy): domain Eukaryota; kingdom Metazoa; phylum Chordata; class Chondrichthyes; order Myliobatiformes; family Dasyatidae; genus Hemitrygon; species Hemitrygon akajei. The sequence goes on from NC_133128.1 coordinate 61,339,918, forward strand.
AGCACTGATTGTATAGTGGTAACCAGCAAGTAATTGGATAACTTCAGTTACAAGAAAACAAAACAGTCTTCTCAAAGGCATACCTTATATAAAGCATTTAGTGATAAATGAATAGTCAATAGGCTTTGGAGAAAAAGAAAAGCTAAGAGCTTGGTATATATGTGGGTAGAAAAAAAGGGTGTAATTGTCCGATTGCATCTCCCTACTCTAGGAGAACAATATTGGTAAAGGCACAGATTTTTTCTGGCCGCACGACAAACAGCGCAGGAGGTTGTTCGTTGGTGATGCAGCCCAAGGTTTAAAAAGAGCCCGGGTGCTTATTAGCATTATTTTGATTCGCAGCATTTGGTGTGGGGTCAATAAAAAGAAAGGAGGTGTCAGCAGAGCGGCCATTGTTGGAGTGGTCCGACTTGGCTCAACAGGCTTAGGCGAGAATAAGTTTGGGCAGGCACAAGCGAAGGTTCACAGTAAGTGAGAAAGTGGGTTTTCTAGTACATAGCTAGAGTGCTGAGTATGGATACGGAGGTAGTGGCATGGTGCTTGTGGGATGTGGAAAATTTGGGAATCTCCAATCTTCCTGATAACTACATTGGCACATGGTACATCAAGCTGCAGTTCATTAGAGACTACGTTAAGGAACTGGAGCTGCAGCTTGATGACCTTTGGCTCTTATGGGAGAATGAGGAGATGATAGTTAGGAGCTACAGACAAGTAATCACCCCTAGATTGCAAGAGGGAGGTCCCTGGGTGACTGTCAGGAGAGGGAAAGGTAATAGACAGCAAGTCCAGAGTACCCCTGTGACCATTACCCTCAATAATAAATATACCCTTTTGGATACTATTGGGAGGACAACATATCAAGAGGAAGCCGCAACAACCAGGTCTCTGGCACAGTCTAGCTCTGAGGCTCAGAAGGGAAGGAGGGAAAAGAGGAATGCAGTAGTTAAAGATTCCATAATTAGAAGGAGCAGAAAGCAGATTCTGTGGACATGAAAAAGACATCCAGGTGATATGTTGCTTCTCAGATGCCAGGATCACGATGACTCAGATCAAGCAAACAGCATTCTAAGCAGCCGGAATTTGGTGTACACATTGGTACCAATGACAGAGGCAGAAAAAGGGAGGAGGTCTTGCTGAAAGAATATAGGGCAGTGGGCAAAAAGCTGAAAAGCAGGATCTCCAGGGTAGTAACCCCTGGATTGCTGCCTCTGCCACACATCAGTGAGGGCAAGAAAAGGATGAATTTGTGGCTGAAGAATTGGGGCAAGGGGCAGGGTTTCAGATATCTGGATCACTGGGATCTATTCTGGGGAAGGTATGACTAGTACAAAAAGGATGAGTTACACCTGAAACCGAGAGGGACCAATGACTTTGCGGACAGGTTTGCTATAGTTGTTGGGGAGGGTTTAAACTAATTTGGCAGGTGTTTGGGATAGGGCTGAGGATGGGCAGCTCATAAACAAGCAAATGCAACGTGTAGTGAGACTGTGAGGAAGGACAAGTAGATGACAGGACAAAACTGTAGTGAGTGAGATGAGTTCAAGTATAACATAGGGGCAAAATCAAAAAGGGTGATGAATACAAGACTGAAGCTGTTATATTTGAATGCATGCAGTATATGGAATAAGGTAGATGATCTTAACAATCAGTTAGAGATTGATAGGTATGTTGTTGGGGCACCATTGAGTCGTGCCTGAAAGAAGATTATAGTTGGGAGCTAACATCCAAGAGTACACATTGTATCAAAAAGGGAGGCAATTAGGCAGAGGGAGTGGGGTGCTTCTTTTGGTAAAAAAAAAATGAAATCAAATGCTTAGAAAGAGACAACACAGGATTGGAAGCTGTAGAATACTTGTGGGTAAAGGAAATGCATGGGTAAAAAGGCTTTGATGAGAATTATACAGGCCCCCAAACAGTAGCCAGGATGGGGGCTACAAATTATAACAGGAGATGGGAAAGACATGTAAAAAGGGGCAATGTGCGATAACCATGTGGATTTCAAGATGCAGGTAGATTGGGAAAATCTGGTTGATCTCAGGAGAGGAGACTTGTAGAAAGCCTACGAGATGGCTTTTTCAAGCAGCTTATGGTTAAGCCTACTATGGGAATGAAAATTCCGGATTGGGTGAGATTTGATTAGGAAGCAGTGATCATAATATGATAGAATTCACCCTGCTGTTTGAGAAGGAGAAGCTGAAACTGGATGTATCAGTATCCCAGTGGCATGACAAAGGAACAGGCCAAAGTTGATTTGAAGTGGACACTGACAGGGATGACAGCAGAAAAGCAATGGCCAGATTTTCTGCAGGATATTCGAAAGTTACAGGAAAGAAACATCCCAAAGATGAAGTATTCAAAACAGAGGATAAGGCAACGGTGGCTGACAAGGGAAGCAAAAAGAAAGGCATTTTATAATAAGGACTGCGTAAATGCAAAAGAAAGGGTATACAATACAGTAAAAATTAGAAGGAAGGTAGAGGATTGGAAATCTTTTAAAAAACAGAAGGCAACTATATAAAGCCATAAAGAGAGAAAAGATGAAATATGAAATTAAGCTAGCTAATAATATAAAAGAGGAAAAAGGTTTTTTTTAGATCTATAAGGAGTAAAGGGGAGACAAGAGTGCATATTGGACCGCTGGAAAATGACGCTGGAGACATAGTAATGGGGGACAAAGAAATGGCGGATGAATATAGTAAGTATTTTGTGTCAGTCTTCACTGTGGAAAACATTAGCAGCATGCCAGAAATTCCAGAGTGTCAGGGAGAAGTGAAAGATCTGTAGGTAGATTGTCTCCTATAAAATTACCCCTCTCACCTTAAATGTATTAGACATTTCAAACCTGGTAAAAAAGGTACTGTCTGTCTACTCTATCTATACCTCTCAATCTTATAAACCTCTATCAGGTCTCTTCTCAGCCTCCACTGCTCCAGAGAAAAAAAAAGTTTGTTCAGCCTCTCATTACAGCACATGCTCTCAGAGGTAATCTAGCCACTTATCCTTAATATTCAGTGTATTTAACATTGCTCAGTTTCTCCCTACTAAATGTTAAGGATAAGTGGCTAGATTACCTCTGAGAGAAGATCATCACCACCTGGCTAGACAAGGGAAATGCAGTGGATGGGCATCTGGATTTTCAGAAGGCCTTTGACAAGGTGCCGAACATGAGGCTGCTAAACAAGATAAGAGCCCATGGAATTACAGGAAGGTTACATACGTGGATAGAGCATTGGCTGATTGGCAGGAAACAGAGAGTGGGAATAAAGGGATCCCATTCTGGTTGGCTGCTGGTTACCAGTGGTGTTCCACAGGGGTCCGTGTTGGGGCCGCTTCTTTTTATGTTGTTGATGCACCATCAATAACTCACTCTGAGACGTAAAGGCGAGATATCGGCTTTTATTGACTGGAAGAAGGAACGAGCAGTGGTTGACCACCATACTACATCCTGGAGACAGAGAGGCCAGGCTCAGACCTCAATCGCCTTTATACAGGGATCTGTGGGAGGAGCCGCAGGAGCAGTCAGCAGGGGGGGCGTGTCCAGACAGGTATATGTAGTTCACCACAGTTGTATATCAACGATTTGGATTATGCAACAGATGACTTTGTGGCTAAGTTTGCTGATGATACAAAGATACGTGGAGGGGCCGGTAGTGCTGAGGAAACAGAGAGTCTGCAGAGAGACTTGAATAGATTGGGAGAATGGGCAAAGAAGTGGCAAATGAAATACAATGTTGGAAAATGTATGGTCATGCACTTTGGTAGAAGAAATAAACAGCCAGACTATTATTTAAATGGGGAGAGAATTCAAAGTTCTGAGATGCAACAGGACTTGGGAGTTCTCGTGCAGGATACCCTTAAGGTTAACCTCCAGGTTGAGTCGGTGGCGGAGAAAGTGAACGCAATGTTGGCATTCATTTCTAGAGGAATAGAGTATAGGACCAGGGATGTGATGTTGAGACTCTATAAGGCACTGGTAAGGCCTCACGGAGTACCGTGTGCAGTTTTGGGCTCCTTATTTAAGAAAGGATGTGCTGATGTTGGAGAGGGTTCAGAGAAGATTCACTAGAATGATTCTGGGAATGAGAGGATTAACACATGAGGGACGTTTGACTGCTCTTGGACTGTACTCCTTGGAGTTTAGAAGAATGAGGGAGGGGACCTCATAGAAACATTTCCAATGTTGAAAGGCATGGGCAGAGTGGATGTGGCAAAGTTGTTTCCCATGGTGGGGGAGTCTAGTACGAGAGGGCATGACTTAAGGATTAAAGGGCGACCATTCAGAACAGAGATGCGAAGAAACTTTTTTAGCCAGAGGGTGGTGAATCTGTGGAATTTGTTGCCACGGGCAGCAGTGGAGGTCAAGTCATTGGGTGTATTTAGGGCAGAGATTGATAGGTATCTGAGTAGCCAGGGTATCAAAGGTTATGGTGAGAAGGCATAGGGGGAGTGGGACTAAATGGGAGAATGGATCAGCTCATGATAAAATGGCGGAGCAGACTCGATGGGCTGAATGGCCAACTTCTGCTCCTTTGTCTTATGGTCTTATGATAATTGTGTGGCCTAACTGGTACTTGCCATGCATCAGCCCAGGACTGAATATTGTCCAAGTCTTACTGCATGCTGGGAAGGGTTGATTCATTTGCTGAAAGGTTGTGAATTAAATTAGACAGTGCAATTATCAATGAACATTCCTACATTGACTTTACCATTAGAAGGAAGCTGAAAGTGGTTGGGTCTGCTCTGGAAAGCTCCTGCATTGATGTCCTGGGACTTAGATGATTGACTACAAACATCACCGCCCTTCATACAAGATATGACAACACACTGAAGTTCTTTCCCTTTGGTGTCCATTGGCTTCAGTTTCGCCGGACACCTTGATACCACAGTTGGTCAAATGCTGTCTTAATGTCAAAGACAACCAGTCTCAGCTCACCTCTGGATTTCTGCTCGGACCAAGGCAGTGTTAAAATCCAGTGGTTCTGACAAAACCCAAACTCAGCAATGGTAAATGAGCTATTGGTGAATAAAAGTGATGTTGTACAGCACAGACATTGGCAATGTCCATCACTTTGCTGACGATTGAGCAGCAATAACCTGCATGGATTTGTCCTGTTTCATGTGAACTGCACGCAAGGGGATAATTTTCCACATTACGCAAATGTAAATATTACAAACATATTGGGAGAGATTGGCTATATGTGCAGCAGGCTGCTTGAGCACAGTTCTTCAGAGCAGCAGCTGGGATGCAAGATGGTCCTCGAGCCTCTACCGTGTACATTGTTCCCAGTTTAATGTCACACGGAATGAAGCTTATTGGCTGGAAACTGGCTTCTACGATGATAGAGATCTCAGGATGAAGACAAACCAGATCATCAATTCAGCACTTCTGTCTGAACATGGCTGTGAATAGCCTTTTCTTAAGCACTCAGTAATAGGAAGGGCCAGCCTGCAAGAGGATCAGAATGTTCTTGGAGCTGCATCATATGATTAGCTGTGAGAGGATTGCCAAGCTTTGATGGTTAATTGCATGATCACTTAACTCAGTCCACTGCATGTTGTCTTTATTGTTCAAGTTGTCCTCTACTGAATCTTCACCAGTCTGATTTCCCCATGGCCTTCTGCATTCTTCATTGAACCATGATGCACAGATACAATTGCCTCAGGCAGATTAACTATGGCAAAGTCAAACATATTTACCCCTAATGCTGGTTCATTCACATACTGTTTCTGACCCATTTTGGCAGCAAAGTCCTTCACAACTTGGCCCACTCAGTCTGTAATGATGATACCAAGCTATTCCTGGCGGTACACACCGAAGACCTTACCTAGAGTAGGCTCTGTACCATTTCTATATTCACTGCTTCTGATGACACTGTCAGTGATCATAATGGAGGAATCTGCCACATTGTATGTTTACCTAGTCAATGGAACAATAGGCCACGGATGTTTATGAGCAGGACTTGGCAATGCCAACTGCACTAAGATCAACTTCACATAATCTGAATTCAGTGCCTGGTTGATAATAAGCTACTTTCCTCATTTCAAGAGGCTTGCTAGGCTACTTCAGAGAGCATTTATACATGGAGTAGATCTGAAGTCATACGTAAGCCCTGGAGGATATTGATGAATCAAGATGTGTTTTTATTGACAATCCAACAGTTTTCATAAGCCTGTATGTCACCAAAGACTGCACATCTCTGCAGATGTACAGTGAAGAGCACTCTGACTGGTTGCTTCATAGCCTGGTATGGAGCTTCCAATGCACAGGATCAGAGTTGTAGATTCAGCCAGCTCTATCATGGGCACAGCCCTCCACGACATTGAGAATATCTCTAAAAGGTAGTGCCTCCATTATCCAGAACATGCTCTCGTTGCAATACTGCCATCAGGGAGGAAGCACAGGAGCCTGAAAACCGACTCTCAACATTTTAGGAACAGTTTCTACCCCTCCATCATCAGATTTCTGAATGGTCATGAACACCTTGTTAATCCTCTTTTGCTTTATTTATTTTGGTAACTTTAATTGTTATGTTTTGCACTGTACTGCTGTTGTTAAACAACACATTTCACAAAATGTCAGTAATAACAAACCTTATTCAGATTTTTTTTTCAAATCAAAGTTACAAATCAGGAACTGGATTTAAAGTCCACAGTTGCTGCAATGGGATTTTAACCAAATATCTAGTATGGGAACTTAACCACTGCCATACTATAGGTTAATACAGCTGATGTACGAAGGCTCAAAGAACAGCACCACAAGACCTAATTGAAGTGCACCAAGACGTGGATTGAGCTAGAAAGAGAATAATCACTTCCAAGTATGCCACGAGAGCTACAGCAGTACACATCAACTCGAAGCATCCCAATCTTCTTTGAAAGCATCACAAGGGCCATTGAGATAAACTTCAAGAGCTATCACATCTTTGATTGCCAAACTCTCAGTGTCACTCATATTTTGCCCAGATAGCCAGGGACAGTGTGAACAGGAATAACTCAAAAGTTTAATGCACTCACTTCAGAATTTCCTTATAGGCTCAACATCCTTACAAAATCACAAGCTACTTCTCTCAACAAGTTGATTGTTTGACCACAAGTAGTGTTGTAAATGCAAGACCACTGCAGGATTTATAGCTTAATTAAGAAAATCTAACAGTGACGTAGTTTTATTTCCAACACACAACCAAGACATAGCTTATCATTTAGACATTGGATGTGGCCACTTAATGGCACGACTTACATTTTTCAACTGAATAATTCCTATGGACTATTACTTCTATTAACAGAATGACTTTTACTGGAATAAATAGTGAAGTGTTCATACAATATTTCACCAATAACTATCAGAAAATGAACCTTCATGGGAGGTAGTTTTATGAAAAAGCAAGGGTGAATTCAAAATGTATGAATATGATTTACTTCATTGCTTCATGTGTATTCTGTACACTAATACATCTATTAACAGCACAATTCTACAATGGCTCAAGCCAAATTTAGACCTTTAGTGTGGGTGAAATAGGTAAACTCGATCTAGTCCTGTGTCTGATATTACAATATCTACATGAAAGACATGATAAATCCATGTAAAAGGATCTTCGTATGTATAACACCAGAAATTAATGTGTGGATTTTGCAAGCTATTAGGAAGGCAACCATTGTCCTTTACTACAAAAAGGTTTGAGTATGAAAGTAGATACTTGTTCGCCAGTTATTTAGAGTCCTGGAATGTACTGTACAGGTCTGGTCTGCCTATCTAAAGGAGAATGTATTTCTGATAGGGGGTAATTCAGTAAAGGGTCACCAGTTCTAGAGATTGCAAGATAAGATTTAACAGACTAGACATGGATCATAAAGTTCAGAACACAAAGTGATATCCCTGAAATGTATAAGGCAGATATGGAGTTAATATTTCTCTTGGTTGCAGTATCAAAAACCAGATATTGCAGTCACAAAATAAGGAGTCAACCATCCAGGAGAGAATAAATTGTTCCACATTTCAAAAAGGATCTGGGTGCTCAGTCACTGCAAATATTCAGGATAAAGATCAATACACTCAGTGGCCACTTTATTAGGCCCTTCTGTACCTAATAAAAAGTCTCTATGAGTGTACGTTTATGGACTTCTGCTGCTGTAGCCCACAAATTTCAGAGGACTATTGCTGTTAGTTCAGAGATGCTCACCACTGTTGTAACATTCATTCCACGATCAAGTTACTTAGATCGCATTTCTTCCCCATTGTAATGTTTGGTCAGAACAACAGCTGAACCTCTTGACCATGTCTGCATGCTTTTATGCTCCGACTTGCTGCCACGTGATTGGCTGATGCAGTATCTGCATTAACAAAGTGCAGGAGGTGCACCCATTAAAGTGGTCACCGAGTGTAGATTTTTCCATATTGAGAGAATCAATGTAACTTAAGTATCAACTCTGCTTCTCTCTCCAGAGATGCTGCTTGTTCTACTGAGTATCTTCAGCATTTTCTACTTGTTAACTTGGGGCTTCACAACACTAAAACTAATCTGCAGATGGCTGCCAAATCTGTGAAGTCTCCAACAACTGGACTTAAACCAAATGTAGAGGGATCAACAGTCAGATCAAATTGGAACTACTTTAATTCTAAATGAATGAAATATTTCCCATCATGGTCACTGTGCAATAAACAGCATAGTGTGCTGTATATGCAGGTAACAAAGTCACTTCACTCAACATCCTCATTTACCATGGATCTCCACAAAAACATCCAACAAAACATAATAAAGTATGTCCTCAAAAATATATAAGACAGCATTGCTATTACAATGGAATCTGCAATATGATGTACTGGATATGGTCATGCATGTTATTTACCGTATATTACAATGTTTCAAGCAGAGGGCATTAGTGAGAAACGTCCAGTCTTATTGGCAGGGTTAACACTTATATTTGTTTTGTGCCCAATTTAGCCACAGTTATCAAGCCACTAAAATCAAGAACTGCTTCTTCTAATGCGAAGGCTCTCAAAATTGCAGGTCAAGCTGTTATCCAATTACACAGCAATTCATTTCAGCAGTAATAACGGACCTTGTGTAGATACTAATGTAATGATTCAGAATTATCTTTTTCTTAATGACCATGACATAACCAAATATAAAACTCTTGCAAACAGTTACTCAACTCACCAGATCAGCAATGCAGCTACATTCATGAAAACGTGTTGTGCTCTGTACCATTGTTCCTGGGACTCCTGCTGCAAGATTATCATCTTGGTCTGCCTGAAACATGGCTTTCTTTCTCTCACCATGCTAATGTATTTCCTTTTAATGTCAATAGGATGGGGCTGAGGAGGAAGTTATTCACCATGTCTTGATATTAATTTCTTTATTAAAGATTGCTGAATTTTAACAACTACCAACACCAAGCTAAGTAGTTCCCTGCATCTCTCTCCATTATTTCAAGTAGTGAGGATCACACTCGCTCTTCTCCAATCAGCAGAATCAGTAGAGAATAATTGAATCAGAGCATTAATTACACCCATAATCACTCTGGGACATTGGGATTTCAGTGTTCAGCAAATGAACTTCTCTAGTTGATTTTAGTCCCTCAATAATATCAGCACCTTTTACTACCTCGTTTGCACTAGATCCTTGGTTCTCCAGAATTTCTGGAATTTTCCATGACTTTATTGCATAGATGTGCAATTCACTTGAAGCATTACAGTAAAAGGTAATAATTTTTGACTCAAAATATAATAAGCTTCTGTGCTTGTGCATGAATGTGTGGGCAGAGAATCTCTGTGCACATGTATGCAATTCTAGAGTGCGTGCCTACAGGGTGTCTGCGGGAGTGTGTGTGTATCTGCATTTGTCTGCTTCCATGTAAGTATTAAGTCTGTACAACAGATCAGAGCTGGAGTGAGAAATAAGTCACCACAACCCCAAGGGATTCCCCAGGAAAGAAGGGACATGCAGCGGGAAAAGAAAGGTTAAAAGGACAGAGCAGGAAAAAGTGATTATAACTGTTTGCATTAAGAGTTGACTGCATAAATATTGGTAATGACACTTGCAAGGCTAACTCATACGAAAGTCACCACCTGCAAATTTCCCTTCAACTCACATACCACTGACTTGGAAACATAACACCATTCACTTCATCAATGCTAGATCTACGTAATAAAATTCCAAATCAATTATCATTGTAGGGGATGAATGGCAGCCAAAACAGTAACAATTTCTCTTTACAATTCTCTTAAAAGCAATTGTAGATATAGCAATAAATGATTGTTGCCAGCAGCAACTACATTCATACTTAGAAGTAAGGCTCTAATAATGTTCATCATAGAGAGCAAAAATTCACCCTAAAATGTCACCTTGACAGTCAAAACAATGTTTAAAAAAATCAATGATATCTTCAAGGCTTTTCTAATTAAGAGCTTTAACATGTTAGCTAATAATTACTGTACAATTGATCAGAGCAGTCATTAATAGATGCTATGAATTCCAATAAAAAATTCAACACCATCTTCATTAAGTTCCAACTGGAAACAAGACTGTATTTTGTACACTCATCACTAGACTGTTATACCAAAGGTGTTCTGACAAGCATCAATACAAAGGGCTTGAAGCCATCATTTCAATCGTTAGTAGTTCATGAGAAGCTGCGGGCTAAAGCCACAGATCGAAGGCACTGATTTCAACAGTGGGTTTCCTCCGGGTGCTCTGGTTTCCTCCCACAGTCCAAAGGTTAACTGGTCATTGTAAATTGTCCTGTGATTATGCCAGGAGGTATAGCTCATTGAGCCGGAAGGGCTGGCTTCGCACTGTATCTTGAAAAATAAAAATAAAAATTGATTGCAATGTTGTCCGACAACATCATAGTATTCAGCAGGTTAAATCTTAGTACTCAGGGACATCCAGCAAAATATGAGAAACAAATGCTGTAATTTTAATCCAATCCTCATAAAACAAACACCAGTTAAAATGCTACAATTTAAAAATGTAAATACTAATGGCCAGCTTCCATAGTACTGCATATTCATAGAGAATAAACTCATGCTTTCGTAACTCCAAACTTTTAAATCATGGACTCGTGGCCCACCAAGTCAGTTAGTCTTCCCAAGTAGGTGGGTCCTGGAATCAGAAGAGACAAGGACCAGTGATGCTCAAGTCTCTCTAGTTGGCAAGAACTGGGGTTTGGGGTTCTATCATCAGTTTGTCCTGGAGTCGGTACCAAGTATCAAAAGCCCAAAAGTCGATCAGTAGTCCGGAAATCAAATGGCTCAATGAGTCAAATAGCCTAATTTTGCTCCTATATCTCATGGTCTCAAGTCAAAGCCCAATGGCCATAACCCAGAGTCTACACATCGTAAGTTAAAGATGTGTTGTCCGCGAGTTCACACAATATGGGTGTATGGACAGCTGGGAAGGAGGAGAGGGGTTTGTTTTGCTGTTGCTGTTTTGTTGCTTGTTGCGTTCTGCGGAGTTCTGAGGGTATGCTATGTTGGCGTGGTAATAGGTGGCAACACTTGCAAACTGCCCTCAGTACATCCTTAGGTTGTGGCTGTTAAATGCAATCAAAGCATTTCACCGTACGTTTCGATGTACATATGATAAATAAATGATTCTGAATCTGAAATAGTTCTTTTTTTAAAAAATTCTTTTTAGTCTTTCTGCTTCCATCCTAACATCTTTAAACTAGACTTTTGCTTTAGTTAGAAATTACGATTTTAAAATATAAAAATGTCTTTTCTCCCTCCTCTTGGCTTTTTGCAGCCAACTGTAACTTGGAACAATTTATGCAAAAGGCTTCAACTCTAATCTAATTATAAGCAGGTTAACAGACAACCTCTGAAGTGGAATATATGAAAAAAAATACTGAAGAAAATGAATATAGTTATTTGAGCCTCCAGGGTGTAGCATGCAGAGAGCATGGAAATCAGAACTGTGAAGTTTTACATCTTTGCATGGTAAATATAACTGGGTCAACATCCGACGTTTTATGCTGCAAAATAAGAAAGGAGGCCATCAACAAAAAGGGATCCACTGATAGTTTCTATTTTTCCTGCCTACACCATATGCTCAGGTAAATAAATAAAGTCAATACAGATCATTTGTGAATATATTCCCCCATAATTACTGTTTTAACAATCAATTACAATTATGGTAACTATGTCGCTATTCCTTAATTAACAACCGTGATTCCACAAGTCAAGAAGAATTCCTGTAATATTTTAGTGTCACTGAGTACAGTAACATCAAAGCTGGCTAGAAGGCACCATACCCGAATATTTTTCTTCCTTTCCACTCAACCTTTGATCATTCACTTAATTGACTAACATTTTATCCCTCACTCCAATCTCCAATCACAAAAGTGCAATATGCACCCAGATAGAGATTAGCCATGTCAGAATAGACGAGGAACAAAATCTGATCTGTAGACCTAGCTATTCAATAAGCCTGAGACTAAATTAAGTCACAAGTCTTGGCTCCTGGAGGTAATGGTCGATCATCCCTATATTTACACACAAACCACATATTTATACTTTACACTGGTGCACAATTTCAACCATACAACGAGTTTAAGGAAACAGAACAAATTTTAGGAGATGTTTTAAATAATGTAACACTGACAATGAACAGTACTTTATTTAAGTAATTTGTTCAGACAGACACACCTAGTTCACCACAGCTTCATGGCCAATTTTCTTCTGCGCAAATTAACAATCTGTTTCTTTAACCCAAGCATCTCAATTCTACTTACAATTATATTTACCCTTCAGTACAAACGTCTCCAGACTTGAATTTCTATCACTTGCCGCTGACTATCCATCTTTCTCCCTTCAACTGCACCTTCTTCTGTGAATTCACCATCACTTCTGACTCTCAACTCTCAGCATCATTCTGTTTTGTCCCTACTATAATGAACCATGCTCACTATGACAATTATCTTATCTGCTGCCTTCATCTCCATGCCTATTTCTTTAGCGAGAGTCTTCACATACTTACACCCAACATCTTAATTAGCAAATGACCCAGCCTCCTCTTTCTTACCCTTCAACTATCAGGCTCTTGAACCTGGAGGGATAACTTCACTCAACCCCTCAAATGAACTGATTCCACAACCTATGGATTCCCTTTCAAGGACTCTTCATCTTAATATTTATTGTTTATTTATTATTATCTTCACTACTTATTTCTCTTTTTGTGTTTGCACAGTTTGTTGTCTTTTGCACATTGGTTATGTCCATTCCATTGGGTGCAGTCTTTCAATGATTCTACAGTGTTTCTTGTTTTTACTGCAAATGTCCACAAGAAAATGAATCTCAGGGTTACATATTGTGACATATACAGTACACATATGTACCTGTACTTTGATGCCTATTCATTAAAAAAACTGACTGTGTCATATGTGTTGCCTCTTCCCTCCCCACCCCCACCTCTCTCCAACTCTACTCACTTCCACTTTACAGCTCTACTCCACATGGAATATAGCATATTTTGTTTACTAAAGTCTCATCCAAATATCTACACACAAAGTTAGCTCTACTGCTTTTTTAGGTTAATAAATAAACTTTGTATCAACCCATCAAGATATATTATTAAAAATAACTTGCCTTTCCCAGATAGCTTATGATCACACTTCAAAATACCAAATTTACATTGGTAAAATTATGTAATAAAAATAAATTCATAAATTTGATATCATATATAATATATGGTAATATATAAATGATAATGAGAATGCTATAGGAATTCTATATTATACATATATTCCTATAGCATTCTCATTAACACAAAGAAAAATGAGGGTGAGCTTATTGAGACATGCAAGATCTACAAAAGGATAGATGAAAACGTTTTCACTGTTGGGAGAATCTCAAAAGAGTGGACGGAGCTACAAGGAGCATTTAAAATGGCAGTGCTAAAGATTCATCTTTGCAGAAGGTGATGAATCTCCAGAGCTCTCTACCCTAGAGGACTGTGAAGGCCATATCATTGGAAGTACTTCAGGTGGAGTTGGGTAAATTTTTGAAAGAAAGAACAAGCCAAAAAGTTTCAGCCCAAAACTTCGACTGGACTTTTTTCCGTAGATGCTGTCTGGCCTGCTGCGTTCCTCCAGCATTTTTGTGTGTTGCTCGGATTTCCAGCACCTGTAGATCTTGTCTAGTAAGGAACTGAAAGTTATGGGGAACAGGTCTACATGAGGAATTGAGGCCAGTGTTCATCAGCCATGAACGGTTTCAGAATCAGGTTTATTATCACTGACACATATTGTGAAATTGGTCCTTTTATAGCAGCAGAACTTTGCAAGAAGCAGATATATTACAAAGGAAGTAAGTAGCGCAAAAAAAAAATTAGGAAATATTCATGGATTCATGAATGGTCCAAAAATCTGAGAGTGGAGGGGAAAAAGCTGTTGCTAAATTTTGGGAGTATAGGTCTTCAGGCTCTTGAATCTTCCTCCTGATGGTTGTAATGGATGATGAAGGCTCTTAGTGATGGATTCACATTCTTCAGCTACTGCCTCGTGAAGATGTCTTTGATGGTGGGAACGGTTGTGTCCGTGATGGAGCTGTCACCTCTGTAGCCTTTTGTGATCTTGTGCACTGGATCCTCCATACCAGGCAACCAGTTAGAATGCTCTTCATCATGCATCAACAGAAATTTACAAGGCTTTGGTGACATTCTTAGCAAGTTTCCTCAAAACTCCTAATGAATCAGAGACCATAAGACATAGGAGCAGAATTAGGCCATTTGGCCCATCGAGTCTGCTCCACCATTCAATCATGGCTGATCCTTTTCTCCCCCTCCTCAGCCCCACTCTCCAGCCTTCTCCCCTGTAAACTTTGATCCATGTCTAATCACGAACCTATCAAACTCTACCTTAAATACACCCAATGACCTGGCCTCCACAGCTGCCTGTGGTAACAAATTCCACACATTCACCACCCTCTTGCTAAAGAGACTGCTCCGCATCTCTGTTTGCCGCTGTCAAGGTTTGCAGAGATTGCATATACACGTGTTGAACCCAAGGAAGATCCTCCAAGACGTTAATGCACAAAAACTTGAAGCTGTTCACCGTTTCCACTGCTCAATGACGACTGGTACGTGTCCTCCTGACCTCCCCTTCCTGAAGTCCAGTTCCTTGGACATGCTGGTGTTGAGTGTGATGTTGCTGTTGTAGCACCAACCGAACAGCTGACTTATCTCACTCCTGTACACCTCCTCCAACCAACAACAGCGGAGTCATAAATGAAGTTACAGATGGAATTTGTTTGTCAGGGCACACTTGAGGGACTGGTGGCCTACCCCCAACTTCTAATTTCTTATGTTCCTTTGATCAGACAATTAATCCCAGAAAAATAAAGCTATTTAAAATAAAACAAATAATTAAAACTTATTATTCTGGGATAATTAAAATAATACTAATTTTGTGTCTCACATTCACGCATCAGTTTTACATTTAATTTGAAACAAATATAGTCACTTTGCTTTCACTTATAACATACTACTTAGTTCTTTTTGGACGAATGCTTGCACATTTATTCAAAATAACTTATCATCATTCCAAAACGAAGTTGCAAAGACAGGGAGGTTTGGCACAGGCAGTCACACTGTTTGGTTTGAAATATGGAGTACTGTTACATACAGCAAGGCTAAACAGTGATGAACAACAACTCGCAAGAAAACCTCAAAGCCTGCCAGCAGGCCCCAACCACCTCCCTCAGCTTCCAAAAGAAGAAACTGGCAGTGAATAGGCTGCAGAAAACCAAGAAAGAAACATTCAGCCATTAGTCATTCTATCATTATAAATTATTCACAGCTCAAAAATTAAAGTGTGGTTCCACTGAGATTGCCTTCCTAACTATGGAACTCTGTGCACAACTGAAACAAGGCAAACTAGTCTATTAGTATCGCCGGGGTGGTCCCAGTCAGAAGCAGGCAGCCAGAGCTCTTATAAACTTACTGACGTAATGTAAAAAACATGATTGGTGAGGAGAATGGAATTAGGGTTAGGCAATTACTACGGCACATCCATATATAAATTTGCTGACGATACAACCTTTGGTGACGAGAGGGTGTACAGGAGTGAAATATATCAGTTAGTTAAGTGGTGTTGCAGCAACAACTTTGCACTTACTGTCAATAAGACTAAAGAACTGACTGTGGACTTCAGAAATGGTTAAATGAGGAAACACACATCAATCCTCACAGAGGAACCAGAAGTGGAGAGAATGAACAAATTCAAGTTCCTGAGTGTCAATATCTCCAAGGACCTAACCTGGACGCAAAATATTGATGCAGCTATAAAGGCAGAAAGACAGCAGCTCTATTTCATTAGAACTTCAATAAGATTTGGTACATCGCCAAAGACTCAAATTTCTACAGAGGTTCTGTGGAGAGCATTTTAACGGACTGCATCGCCAGCTCGGATGGAGGAGGGAGCTACTGTACAGGGACGAAATAGCTGCAGAAGGTTGTAAAATCAGTCAGCTCCCTCATGGTCACTAGCCTCTGGAGTATCCAGGTCACCTACAGAAAGGCGGCATCCATCATCAAGGACCTCCACCACCCAGTACAAACCCTCTTCTTACTGCTATCATCAGGAAGGAGGTACAGAAGCCTGAAGGCACACAGTCAACAATTCAGGAACAGCTTCTTCCCCTCTGCTTTCTGAATCCGATTTCTGAATGACATTGAATCCATGAACACTACCTCACTACAACTTTTATTTCCTATTTTTGCATCATATATAATCATACATATTATTATATATAAAATTCACAGCTTTCTTTCTCTCTGTTATCATGGTATCGTGTATTCATTGTGCTGCTGCCGCAAAGTTAACAGATTTCTCAACATATGTCAGCGACATTAAACCCGATTCTGACTCTGATCTGTCCTGCTTTTTTTTCCCCTCATATCTTTATTCAGCAATCAGTGTCAACAGCTAACCCTCAAATTTATTCCCTTTATGGGCAGCACGCGTGCATAGTGGTCAGCACAACACTTTACAGTACCAACGGCATGGGCTCAATACCC
The DNA here is from genome assembly GCF_048418815.1 of Hemitrygon akajei. Taxonomy (NCBI): domain Eukaryota; kingdom Metazoa; phylum Chordata; class Chondrichthyes; order Myliobatiformes; family Dasyatidae; genus Hemitrygon; species Hemitrygon akajei. The sequence goes on from NC_133128.1 coordinate 61,356,933, forward strand.
ACCACCGTCTGCAATGAGTTTGGACGATATTCCCACGACAACATAGGTTCCCTCTGGGTACTCCGGTTTCCTTCCATGGTCCAAAGACGCACTGGTTGGCAGATTATTTGGGCATTGTAAACTGTCCCATGATTAGGCTAGGGTTAAAGTGGGGGCTGCTAGGTGGCATGGCTCAACAAGTCGGAAGGGCCTATTCCACACTGTATCACAATAAATACACAACTGGGCCGAGAATTTCATTACAGTCCCAACCTAGTAAAGTTTATCAGGGACAGTCAAACCAGGCAGCAACTACTAGATCTCTGCATATATACGAGTTATGGCTCATTTGTAGCGGATTTGGTATTGAGGCAGATTCTGAATTTGATCCCACCTTGAAGACTTGAGTTCAATAAATTAGGTTGAATCCAAGAAGTGTTGCACTCTGTGAGGCATTCTCCTTTGGATGAGTTGCTAAACCAGGGACCCAACTGTTGTCTCAAGTGAACATGAAGGAATACAAAAAACAATGATATTACTTGGTCTCCCAGGTAACATGTGTCCCCAGGTCAACATATTAAAGATTGGTTTATCTGATGAAGGATGCAGATGCCAAAATAAATCTACAATAACCAAGAGGTGAACCAGCTAAAGGAGAAACTTATATGATCTCATCCTCACCAATCAACTGAGTGGTACATCTTCAACAGCAGCATTAACAGAACTGACCGTCTCAGAGACCTTGTGAAGACAAAGAACAGTCTTCATACCGTGAACATTGTGTTGTATAGCACTTCAAGAATGCTAAAGGGAATGGGCAACAAATGCTGTAACTCAAAAAACAACCATACATGGACACAACCACAAGGCCTGGTATATCTATTACTCTGACCATTACTATCAAGCAATGGCTCAACCCTGGATCAATCAGGAGTACAGAAACACCTGTCAAGAGCATTTCCACCTTCTTCAAAATTAAATCCCAAAACTGATGGAGCTGCAACACCAAGTGCTGGACAAACAGCATATAACAGACAGAGTTAAGTGGTCTCACAACCAAGAGATCAGATCAAAAGGTCTTTAATCCTACTTCATCCAGTCATAAATAGTGAGGAAGAGTACAAGAGGAAAAAGAGGTGACTTTGAGGACATGCTGATCCTCAATAATGATGGGCCTCAGCATGTGGGTGATAAAGCTGAAGGTTTGATCACCACCTTCTGGAGGAAGTGCCAACTAGATGGTCTATCTCAGCCTCCTCCCAAGATTCTCACCAGCATGTTAGATAGTCTTCAAACAATTGGAATCACGCCACACAACTTAAAGAAATAGCTACAAGCACTGGATACAGAAATGGGTACACAACGGGACACATCTCAGTCATGACACTGAAGTCTTCAGTCCTGTACCTCCAGCTCAACTGCTCCAGTATAATCACAACATTGGCATCTCCTTAGTCATGTGGAAAATTGCTCTGGCGTGCCCCATTCACAAACAGCAAGACAAATGCAATTCAGCTAAATATTGCTCAGTCTACTCATAACCATCTGCAAGATGATCTACGACATCACCAGGACTACTATCAAAGGGCACTTACAACAATCCACAGTTTACTTTTTGCCTGGACCAGTTTGTTCCAGACATCATCACAGACATACTAAAGGACACTTTGAAAATAAGAGCCAGATGCCATTGATAACACTAGAGTTGCTGCTCTTGATATCAAGGTAACATTTAATCAAATGTGGCATGAAGGATCTTTGCTGAAGCAGATGTGAACAGGCATCATGGGACTAATACTTCAATGGTTTGAGCCTGTGGTTTGAAGATGACTGTGGATGTTGGAGATCAATCATCCCAGCCCAAGGATGTCACCACATGAGATACACAGGACAGTGTCCTAGGCCCAAACATCTTAAGCTGCCTCACCAGTAACTTCTCTTCTATCACAAAGTCAGGTCCAGAATTGGAGATGTTCACTAATGACTGAAATGTTAAATTCTATTTTCAATTCCTCAACAAATAAACCCGCTCATGCCGGCTCGCAGGAATTTAAGTGGTAAATAGCATTTGTGCCACAGAAACAGCAAGCAAATTGCATCTCCAACACATGTAATCATGTTCCTGAAGTATTCAGTGGCATTATCACCACGGTATACTTCACTGACAATGCTCAACACTGAACAGAAATTCAGCTACTCCATCCATATACATAATACAGCACGGCATTATATGGGGCAGCCCAGTAGCGTAGTGGTAGCACAGTGCTTTACAGTACCAGTGACCCGGGTTCAATTCCCACTGCTGTCTGTAAGGAGTCTGTACGTTCCTCCTATGGTTTCCTCTGGGTGATCCATTTTCCTCCCACAGTCCAAAGACATACTGATTGATAGGTTGATGGGTCATTGTAAAGTGCCCCAGGATTAGGCTAGAATTAAATCAGGGGTTGTTGTGTGGTACTGCTTGAAGCGAAGGGAGAGAAGGAGGGATAATGTGGTGGCAAAAGCAGGAAAGAAGCAGGTAATTCCATATTAAATGATATGCCACCTTACACCGAGAAACTTTTCTAGCACTTACATAGTACAAATCACAAGTGCAATGGAATACTCCCCTCTTGCCTATATCAAAATAGCTTTAAAAGGTTAAAGAGTTTGGCACCATCCAGGACAAAAGAACCTCAACCCCATCCACCACTAATGACATTGCGTAATGACACTATGCACCACCAGCATACAGTGCCTACAATGACTACCATCTGCAAAATACAATGAAATTACTTGCCTCCGATACCACAAAAACATCTCCCTAATCTGCTAGATGTAAACAGGATACCATATTTCGTGATGAAGGGTCTCACTCAAAACATTGACTGTTTATTCAGCTCCATAGATGCTGTCTGACGTGCTGAGTTCTTCCAGCATCAATGAATACAAGGTACTTAATGAGTTTGCAAAGTGCTCTGAGACTTCATGATATGAACTTTGGAAAATCTGTGACATAGGCATCTGATTTGATAATACATTCTTATTTTCTTAATCATGGTAGCCTAATGTTATTTATAGGCAATGTTCTCAGTAATGCAATGAAGTGAAATAATTAGTTTTTTTTAAAAAAATTACATGAAGATACCTGAAATAATTAAATACAAATTTAAATATGAATTTAAGTACAAAAGGTTCAAAGGCAAATTATTTTTTGCTAAATTGTTCTTGTATTCAAAATGTTAGTTCTTTTTCTTTGATTTTTAATTCCCTCTTCTTACCTCCCTCATTTCAATTTGCTTCTCTGGCTCAACCATTTTCTTTTATTTCTGCCCACCACTTGTGAACAAAAGCTTTTTCTTCTTTTTTTCCCCCTCTACCAACATAATAGTGACTTTGTTCTAAATAATGTGCATAATAGCAGCAAATTTACAAATAAATTAAGAATAAGAGTCACAAGGCACTCCTCTGTTGTAAGAGCCTTCCAGGAAGAAAAATCATGTGCAACAATCTCGTCTGATCGAGTTAAGTTTTGCTAGAGCTTAATAGCCCTCACAAATTGAATAGCTAAATGGAATTACAGCAAAGGCTTCTATTGTTAAAACATTTGGAGAAGATATGAGAAACAAAGAAAGCTGATAGCTAAAATTATCTGGGATCTGATGTGACTGCCTAGGATGTGGTCACAAGCAACTTCATCAGCAAGGATGGCTGCATTCATAAGCACTGGCCAATGGCTCCCAGTATGCAATGCACAGCAAAGCTTCTTCCTGACAGTCACAGTTCTTCAAGGTTTGTTTTTTGGTTCACAAACCGAGATCTGCACCGTGTATCAAGTCTGATATCAGTTTGATAGAACATGATAACTTCAGCATGTATGGACAGAGTTGGCCCAGAGCCCATGCCTTCATTAAAAACATCATGCAAAGTAGCTAATGATGACTCACATATATACAGATTAATCAGTGTTAAAATTAAACCTGGTTACCACAGCCACCACACAACCAGAATGAGCACTTCCATGACAATGCTTTCCCCTCACACCATGCCATGCCCTGTCACTCCTTGTACAATCGCACTCACACAAACGACCCCATCCATCTTCTCCATAAAATCCAGGTATCAAATAGTCAATGATAGAGCTGGACTACCTTACTCACAAGTCAAACTATACTTTCCCAAGCTAGTATCACATTGTCAAGTCTCGATATGCAATGCTGAATGCAGAACGATAGATTGAATTGAATTAATTGAATTGACTTTATTACTTACATCCTTCATACACACGAGGAGTAAATATCCTTATGTTATGTCTCCATCTAAATGTGCAATTTATAGTAATTTGTAATAAACAGTATGTACAACAGGACAGTCAATATAGCATAGCAATATAATTGTATCAGCATGAATTAGGTGGTGTGATGGCCTGGTGGAAGAAGCTGCCCCAAAGACTGTTGGTCCTGGCTTTTATGCTGCTGTACCGTTTCCCCGATGGTAGCAGCTGGAACAGTTTGTGGTTGGTATGACTCAGGTCCCCAATGATTCTTCAGGCCCTTTTTACACACCTGTCTTTGTAAATGTCCTGAATAGTGGGACATATCCTTCAATAAATAATTGTTTGGAAAAAAGCTCAAGTTAAAAATCTAGAGCTTAAACAGAGATCTGTTTAGAACTCAAAGTTTAAAGTCAATTTATTATCAAAGTACATATATGTCACCATATACAACCCTGAGATTCATTTTCCTGTGGGCCTACTCCATAAATCTATAGAATAATAACCACAACAAAATCAACTTGGGCATTCAACCAGAATGCAGAAGACACCAAACTGTACAAATACAAAAAGAAAGAAATAATAATGATAATAATAAATAAATTAGCAATAAACATCAAGAGCATGAGATGAAAAGTCCTTGAAAGTGAGTCCAGTTGTTGTGGGAACATTTCAATGACGGAACAAGTGAAGTCGAGTGAACTTCAGTTATAAACATTAGAACACATGTTCCAATCCACATTCCAAACTGCAATAGTTATTCCACGACTTTCTCACACAGCAAGTTTCACCTAAATATTTGGATAGAATATATCACGACTTACAATCAGAATCAGATTTATTATCACCGGCATGTGACGTGAAATTTGTTAACTTAGCAGCAGCAGTTCGATGCAATACATAATATAGAGGCGAAAAAATAATAAAAAAATAATAACAATAATCAATTACAGCACACATATATTGAATACATTTTAAAATGTGCAAAAAACAGAAATAATGTATATTAAAAAGAAAGTTGAGGTAGTGTCCAAGCGTTCAATGTCCATTTAGGAATCCGGTGGCAGAGGGGAAGAAGCTGTCCCTGAATCACTGAGTGTGTGCCTTCAGACTTCTGTACCTCCTGCTTGATGGTAACAGTGAGAAAAGGGCATGCCCTGGGTGCTGAGGGTCCTTAATAATGGACGCTGCCTTTCTGAGACACCGCTGCCTGAAGATATCCTGGGTACCCAAGATGGAGTTGACTAGATTTACAACCCTCTACAGCTTCTTTCGGTCTTGAGCAGTAGCTCTCCACACCCCACCCCCCCACCCCATACCAGACAGTGATGCAGCCCGTCAGAATGCTCTCCACGTTACATCTATAGAAGTTTTTGAGCAAGGCATGCTTCCTGCAGATATATCCGCAGAGATGGCAGGGATCTTAAAGAGGCTGCATTCACTACAGGGAAAAGGACTGAAACTGAATAATTCCTGGGAAAAAGGAGCTCTCACTGTATATGCTTGGAATGCTGGACTAAATTGCTGTATCTCAATTCAACTCAAATATTTATTGAAGAACTTCAACTGACTTTCCTTCTACAACACTGCTTTGGAGCCTCAAACTCTCCCCGAAAACTGAAAATAACCAATATAATCCAGAAGCCGAGTTGAACAAAGATATTATCAGCACTTGCTCAGTTCAGAAAGAAAATTTTCTACAGGATTTCAAGATTGTGAAATTTAAGTTTCCCTCACTCCAAATGCACTATGTATTTTTAGATAAAAGCATTGTCAAAATATTCAGCTTCAAAGTATTGGAAACTTGGTTAGGTTTCTCTTCCACAAGTTGTAAGAGAATGTAAGATTCAAACAAAATAGACTACATTTACACAAAAGATGTTCAGTCTGCATGTAATTGCAGGTGCTAGCCACTGGGTGTCACTAAAGCAGTCCTGGTTATCGAGCATCAACCCACCCCCACCCCCCTTCAGATTGGCAGCAATGATTTTTAGCATGTTGATCGATCCACAATCCCATGATCCACTTGTTGCAATGTCTTACTCAATTCATCAGCAAATGCCTGCCACATCCATGCCACCAGTAAGGTCCCATCCATCCCTAAACTTTAACTTCTTTCAGTTCACAATCTGCTGATGCCCTTTATCTGATGCCTTAGTTAACTCAAGATTCAAATTTTCCAATGCATCCTTGGCAGTCTCCCCAAGGTTGTCAACACAATTTAGATGACATCTAAGTTTCTGCTGCCCATGCTCTCGTCAGTAAAAATTCCATTTACCCATTTGCTTAGCTGCTAGTTAAAATAGACATTTGCATTATCAGATTCGCACTCACTCAAGATACATGGGCTCTTCTATTTCAGCCTCTCATCCGTCCTCAAACACTGCTCTCCTACTAATGCTCATGCCCCTCAGTAGCCAAACCCCAATCTGAGAACTCGCAGGGCAATTTTTCCAGTGATTTGAGATGGCTGTGGCAGGTCTCAGAAGCATAAAATAGGGCACAGAATACTGCAACTGGCCAAAGACTGCATTGGTGCATTGAAGGCAATGGTGAATTTCATCAAATGCCTGCCTTTCCCATGACTTCTGAGTAATCAGTGCACGAGAGAAAGCTGTGCTCTAGTGATCTGCCTCTCCCCTAACCTTCCATCACACCAAGAGTCCATACTCCTTGGCAATGACCAATTTCTTTTTTCTAATGACTGCACTTCAATCCACCCTCCTTACATGTCTGGTTGCACAGAGAACCCAGTCTATGAATTGTTTCCACCTCCTCACTTAAACTTCTCTCCCACCCACTGCACAAGAGCTGTGTTTCATCTCTACCTCCGCAATAACCTTAAGCTCATTTTCCTGTCCAGTACTCCACATTCCGTCACCCACTCTCACTAACCTCCCCTTTTGACAGTGTCTAATGGATTTTTTGCTGATCCTGCCAACATTACAACAAAAGCAATTCAGCGCCTCGAAGTACAATTCCAACCTACATAACATCTGCCCACAGGGGTAATCAGGACTCCAAAAAGAAAAGTTAAATGGAGGAAAAACTGCCAGAGGGCGCAAGGAAAATGAAGCAACAGACGCCAGCCCTCTCATTGGCTCCTTGACTAGCTCCGTCTAGGGAATAAAACTACAAGGTAGACCAAGGAAAAACAGTCAAGACACCTTTGATGCCTTGGCTATAACAAAGTCCTTCTCTTCAATGGCTTCACTTTCATGTACCACTAATGGATGGTGGCACTGTCTGCCTATAAATTCTTCTACCTCCTCCCAAGCCCACGTCATCACATTGCATCGGATTCTGCATCTTGCCTCAATGAATTTCCCTTTCCTTCTCCTCCCCACTACCATATTTTCCACAACCCACTTTAGCTGCCCTTTCCTATTGACGCTGCACCTCAGGGGTTTCAAATCCTCAAAGCCTCCCTGAGGAAAGCCGCATCACCACCTGTGATTGCTCAGAGCGCGTGGGAGTATTTGGAATCAAGTCAAGAATGGCCGAGTCTGTGCGTCAGATGCATCTATCCATAAGCCCTACATAAGTGGTGACAGAAGCTCATTTCCCCACAAACTACCTGCCCGCCTGACCCATCAGTGATTCCCTCAGTGGCCTCGGCGACCAACTGAAAGCTAGAATAGAAGCATACCTTCCTCCATGCTGAGGAACTGCCTAAGGAGGGGTCTAAAATGCAAAGTGCATCCTTCAGACGGTAGTGAATGCAGGTACTACCTCGCATAGGAAAAGATGCAACAATATCATCTATTTGCATGGTATCTTGGCTAATGCAAAATAAAGAAAACTAATTTTTATTCCTGCCAACTCTCAGAAAAATTAGGGCAAAATGTGATCTTTAATATCTCCCTTTCAGATAGCAAGAAGCCATTAGACATAACAATCTGAGGGGCACTACTGGCATTGAACACTCTGAAGAACACAAGGCTGTTGTGTTTGAGCAACAACTGTAGGAAGGCCAAGGTACAAAGCAGGCATTCAGATGCAAATCAGGCTTCCAAGAATAGCGGGTGATTAATTAACACTGTGTCTAGTACCAAAGTAGTAAACATTTATTTACAAGCAAAATCACGGCTTCACCTTATGGCTGGTATCAGTTTTTCAAGACAATTATTAATTGACTGTGGACCAACTTAGCTCAATGGCTGTTTCACCACTTCACAATTAACATCGATCCACATTAGAATTATAATTTGCATTCAAAGGAAATACCTGTAGAAATTGATTTACAGCAACAGTTAAATCACACAGCTGGGAGAAAGTATGTGCACACAGTCCCAGAATTGTTCCATGCTGATCTAATTTATGATCATTACCTCTATAAGGTGTTCAGTTCAATTCTTCAGTTTTCATAAATTAATGCACTTGTAACAAATATTAAATTATAACAGTATACAATTGCTTTCCAAGTGTACACAGTAACTCCTTTCTTCTGTGCTGTGTGAATTTATTCAAAGTACATTTATTATCAGTGTATACTATATACAACCTTGAGGTTTGTCTCCTCACAGGCTGCCACAAAAGAAAGAAACCCAATAGAATCCTTTTTTTTTAAAAAGACTATCAAACACCCAATGTGCAGAAAAAAAACAAATTGTGCAAACAATAAAAGTAAGCAAATAACATTCAGAACTAAAGTTCACTGAAGCGAGCCCACAGCCAGGAAGCCATTCACAGCCCATCCAGCCTCAGTTCAATGGCCATTTGCAGGCCACAGACTCAGCTCTGAGTAAACCTTGCAGAGCAGCAAGCTGAACACCAGCCCACCCCTCGCCACCCTGACCTTTTCGATCTGTCCCGATGCTTAAATCGAGAATAGGTCGCTCCACTTCTCAGACCCAGGCCCTGCCACTTCGATGCACTCTCGGGCTTGGAACCGGCTGCCTCAATTTGGCCCATACCTGACCTTTCCAATTCGGCCCCATGCCTAAATCGGTCAGAGACCCACTTGCTCATCACTTTCAGGCCCCACCACCTTGACTCTGCCTTGCCTCCATTCAGCTGCTTTGAATTGTCTCCAACTCCATTCCAGCTTCTAAACACTGGCTCGTTCCCCACTGTTGGGCCGGGGGCCCAGTGCCTCGATTCAGCCTGTCCATGTCACACTGCAACCGCCCTGCATCTTTGAGACTTCAGTTCACACCACAAAAAAGCCAGGTCGCACAGTTGGTTCAAAAGCACAACTTTGAAAGGGAAGTCATAGGCTGTTAATTGCTATGATTGTTTTCAAGAAAAAGTGTGAGTAAAGTAGCTAATAGTTGTGTTTGCTTCCAGCAAGTCATCATTGTGCTTCACCAGCACCATCTTAAACCAGAAAAACTACTATTCACTATAAATATAAAACTATTCACTATATCTCTGGGCCCCAAAGCTTTCTCAATTGCATAAGATAACTTTTGTCTGTAGAATACCAGTTTTGTGATGCTGCAAAGGCCTTGAGAGCAAAATAAAAGTAGCGCTGCTTTTTAAACAAGCAATTTACCTATAAAATGGCTTCTTCATATAAGCATAAATCATCAGTATATTCAGAACAATGTGGTGTAAGCTCCAAACCTTTTCAGATTTTAAACATCCAGTGATGTTGAACTCACCTCACTGTTAACCTTTGAGAGGGAAATGCATCTAGAGATAGCAGTGAAGGGGCTTGCATTTAAATGTATTTTACATCTTTCCTAACCTCAGGATATCCTTGAGTGTTTTACAATTAATAAAATATTTTTCAAATAGTATACTGCAGAAAGTCTAGCTAACAATTTGTGCAAAGTGATACTGTAGATACCGAGTGAACAGATAAACTGCTTGAAGTGATGATCGTTGAGGAACAGGCTTTGGCCAGTACATCAGGGAGAACAAGCTAATTCTTCAAAAAGGAGTTCCCCAAAATCAACAGATTTAGAAACAGCATCTTCACCTCACCTCCACTATCATATTTCAGAACAGTCCACAAACATGAACTCATTATTCCTTTTTTTAAAATACAAAATTTATTGCAATTCTATATCTTTGCACTGTACTGCTACCACAAAACAATGAAATTCATGTCAAATAACACAGTCATAATAAATCTGACTCTGATTCTGAGTTTACCAGCAATATGACAGTAAGCCCCAAACTAGAGACACAGCTCTCATGTAATTGGAGGCACTAGACATCAACTCAATTAAAGTTCAACAGCTCAAAGTAACTTTACTAACAAATTATAAAAAAATTTACTATATACTACCTAGAGATGCATTTTCTTTCAGGCATTTACAGGAAAAATAAAGTAATAAAATAGAATCTATGAAAGGCCAGACATAAACAAAGACTGACAAACAAGCAGTGTGTGAAAGAGAAACTGTGTAAATAATAAAAACTGAGAACGAGTTTGTAAGGAGTCCTTGAAAGCGAGTCTGTAGGTCACATAATCAGTTGAGAGTTGTGATGAATTCAGTTATCCACACCAGTTCAGAAACCTGATGGTTGTGGGGTAATAAATGTTCCTGAACCTGATGGTGTGGAACCCAAGGCTTTTGTACCCCCTGCCAAATGGTAGTCGCGAGAAGAGAGCGCAGCCTGGATAGTGGACGTCTTTGATGGTGGATGCTGCTTTTTCTGGCAGTGCTCCACGTAAATGCACTCAGTGGTGGGATCTCCTCCGGCTGAGATGTACTGGGCTATATCACCCCACCTTCCGCAGTCTATTCTGTTCCTGGGCATTAGTGTTTCCATACCAGGCCGTGATAAAACCAGTTAGGATACTCTCCACTGTGCACCTATAGAGGTTTGTCAAAGTTGTTGATGACATGGCGCAAACATGTAAGAAAATAGTAGTGCTGTTGTGCCTTACTTGTGCTTACGTGCTGGTCCCAGGACAGGTCCTCTGATATGTAATGCCAAGGAACTTAAAGTTACTGATGTTCACCTCTTCATCACCTCTGATCCCCTAATGAGGACTGGCTCATGGATCTCCATCTGTAATTCCTCCTGTAGTTGATAATAAACTCTTAGGTTTTGGTGGCATTGACTGAGAGATTGTTGTGGCATCACTGAACCAGATTTTCAATATCCCTCCTACACGCCAATTTGTCACTACCTTTGATTCTGCCATCACTAGTATCGTCAGCAAACTTAAATATGATATTGGAACTCTACTTTGCCACATAATCATTGGTATAAGGTTAGTAAATCAGGGGCTAAACACAGAGCTTTGTGGTGCTTCTGTACACACAACAACTTTAAATGGGGTATCTACAAGCTTAAACATAACAAATACAGTTCTATTGAACACATTCCATTACAGTTGACTAACTAAATAACATCACCCTCAACTTCAGGAATTAACTTTAACATCATTAGCCTAATTGAAATTTCAATAAAAGAAATTTAATTGGGATGTGTAAATAGTTTGAAATAGGTTCATTTGAATTTTGGATTAATTTGGATTCCACTTAATTGAAATAATCATCCTGATTCAAGACTTCCTGAAAAATGCCTGTGGCACTAAACCTATGCCAACGCTATTTTTTAAATGGCACAAACAATTAGCAAGAGCAGTGCTTGGGAACTACTAAAGAAGGTAAAGAAGAAGCGGCCAGTGAGTGAGTGGGCCAGTGAAGGAGTGGAGATTTGAGGCTTTGACTCGAGAGGCTTCAACAAGAAGAGGCGGAGGACGAGCTTGTTCCAAGTTAGTCTTTACAATGCCTCCTGAGACGGTGATATACCTCTCCTGAGAGATGTGGCAGTCTTGGGGGAGCTCCCCTCTCCCGCAGAGTCACACCTGCTAGAAGTGCTTGCGGCTGGGCGATCTGGAAGACCGTGTGAGGAATCTGGAGCAGCAGCTGGATGACCTTCGACTCATAAGGGAGAATGAGCCAGCCATAGATGAGAGCTACAGGGAGGTAGTCACACCTAGGCTGCCAGAAGCAGGTGATTGGGTGACAGTCAGAGGGGGGAAAGTGAAGGAGAGTAGACAGGTAGTGCAGAGCACCCCTGTAGCCATTCCCCTGAATAATAAGTTTACCGTCCTGGATGCTGTTGGTGAGGACGACTGACCAGGTGTGAGCCACAGTGGCAGGGCCTCTGGCACTGAGTCTGACCCTGTGGTGCAGAAGGATGGGACGGAGAAGAGGAGAGCTGTCGTCATTGGAAACTCTATAGTCAGGGGAGCAGACAGGAGATTTTGTGGACGTGAGAAGGAAACCCACATGGTTTGTTGCCTCCCGGGTGCCAGGGTCCGGGATGTCTCTGACCGGGTGCATGACATATGACATCCTGGTACGAGAGGGAAAGCAACCAGAAGTCGTGATACATGTTGGGACCAACGACATAGGCAGGAAGAGGGATGAGGTCCTGAAGTGTGAACTAGGCAGAAGGCTGAAGAACAGGACCTCAAGGGTGGCATTCTCAGGGTTGTTGCCAGTGCTACGTGATAGTGATGGTAAGAATTGGAGGAGATGGCAGTTGAATGCGTGGCTGAGGAGTTGGTGCAGGGGGCAGGGTTTTAGATTTTTGAATCATTGGGATCTCTTCTGGGGAAGGTGGGACCTGTACAGATTGGATGGATTGCACTTGAACTCGAGGGGGAGCAATATCCTTGCAGGTAGGTTTGCTAGCATGGTTTGGGAGGGTTTAAACTAATTTGCAAGGGGGATGGGACCCGGAGCGATAGAGCAGTGAAAGAAGTGCATGGAGTAAAGCCAGATCTAACATATAGAGAGGCTTTGAGGAAAGAGAGGCAGAATAAAGGGTGTAAGGGTAGTAAGGCAGAAGGGCTAAAGTGTGTGTACTTCAATGCAAGAAGCATCAGGAACAAAGGTGATGAACTGAGAGCTTGGAAACATACATGGAATTATGATGTAGTGGCCATTATGGAGACTTGGCTGGCACCAGGGCAGGAAAGGATTCTCAATATTCCTGGATTTCAGTGCTTTAAAAAGGATAGAGAGGGGGGGAAAGGGGAGGAGGGGTGGCATTACTGGTCAGGGATACTATTACAGCTGCAGAAAGGGTGGGTAATGTACCAGGATCCTCTTTTGAGTCAGTATGGCTGGAAATCAGGAACAGTAAGGGAGCAGTTACTCTACTGGGGGTATTCTATAGGCCCCCTGGTAGCAGCAGAGATACCTAGGAGCAGACTGGGAGGCAGATTTTGGAAAGGTGCAAAAATAACAGGGTTGTTATCATGGGTGACTTTAACTTCCCTAATATTGATTGGCATTTGATTAGTTCCAAGGGTTTAGATGGGGCAAAGTTTGTTAAGTGTGACCAGGATGGATTCCTGTCACAGTATGTTGACAGGCCAACTAGGGGGAATGCCATACTAGATCTAGTATTAGGTAACAAACTGGGTCAGGTCACAGATCTGTCAGTGGGTGAGCATCTGGGGGACAGTGATCACCACTCCCTGGCCTTTAGCATTATCATAGAAAAGGATAGAATCAGAGAGGACAGGAAAATTTTTAATTGGGAAAGGGCAAATTATGAGGCTATAAGGCTAGAACTTGCGGGTGTGAATTGGGATGATGTTTTTGCAGGGAAATGTATTATGGACATGTGGTCGATGTTTAAGGATCTTTTGCAGGATGTTAGGCATAAATTTGTCCCGGTGAGGAAGATAAAGAATGGTAGGGTGAAGGAACCATGGGTGACAAGTGAAGTGGTAAATCTAGTCAGGTGGAAGAAGGCAGCATACATGAGGTTTAGGAAGCAAGGATCAGATGGCTCTATTGAGGAATATACGGTAGCAAGAAAGGAGCTTAAGAAGGGGCTGAGAAGAGCAAGGAGGGGGCATGAGAAGGCCTTGGTGAGTAGGGTAAAGGAAAACCCCAAGGCATTCTTCAATTATGTGAAGAACTAAAGGTTGACAGGAGTGAAGATAGGACCGATTCGAGATTAAAGTGGGAAGATGTGCCTGGAGGCTGTGGAAGTGAGCGAGGTCCTCAATGAATACTTCTCTTCGGTATTCACCACTGAGAGGGAACTTGATGACGGTGAGGACAATATGAGTGAGGTTGATGTTCTGGAGCATGTTGATATTAAGGGAGAGGAGGTGTTGGAGTTGTTAAAATGCATTAGGACGGATAAGTCCCCGGGGCCTGACGGAATATTCCCCAGGCTACTCCATGAGGCAAGGGAAGTGATTGCTTAACCTCTGGCTAGGATCTTTATGTCCTCGTTGTCCACGGGAATGGTACTGGAGGATTGGAGGGAGGTGAATGCTGTCCCCTTGTTCAAAAAAGGTAGTAGGGATAGTCCAGGTAATTATAGACCAGTGAGCCTTACGTCTGTGGTGGGAAAGCTATTGGAAAAGATTCTTAGAGATAGGATCTATGGGCATTTAGAGAATCATGGTCTGATCAGGGACAGTCAGCATGGCTTTGTGAAGGGCAGATTGTGCCTAACAAGCCTGATAGAGTTCTTTGAGGAGGTGACCAGGCATATAGATGAGGGTAGTGCAGTGGATGTGATCTACATGGATTTTAGTAAGGCATTTGACAAGGTTCCACACGGTAGGCTTATTCAGAAAGTCAGAAGGCATGGGATCCAGGGAAGTTTGGCCAGGTGGATTTAGAATTGGCTTGCCTGCAGAAGGCAGAGGGTTGTGGTGGAGGGAGTACATTCAGATTGGAGGGTTGTGACTAGTGGTGTCCCACAAGGATCTGTTCTGGGACCTCTGCTTTTTGTGATTTTTATTAACGACCTAGATGTGGCGGTAGAAGGGTGGGTTGGCAAGTTTGCAGACGACACAAAGGTTGGTGGTGTTGTAGTTAGTGTAGAGGATTGTCGAAGATTGCAGAGAGACATTGATAGGATGCAGAAGTGGGCTGAGAAGTGGCAGATGGAGTTCAACCCAGAGAAGTGTGAGGTGGTACACTTTGGAAGGACAAACTCCAAGGCAGAGTACAAAGTAAATGGCAGGATATTTGGTAGTGTGGAGGAGCAGAGGGATCTGGGGGTACATGTCCACAGATCCCTGAAAGTTGCCTCACAGGTAGATAGGGTAATTAAGAAAGCTTATGGGGTGTTAGCTTTCATAAGTCGAAGGATAGAGTTTAAGAGACACGATATAATTATGCAGCTCTATAAAACTCTAGTTAGGCCACACTTGGAGTACTGTGTCCAGTTCTGGTCACCTCACTATAGGAAGGATGTGGAAGCATTGGAAAGGGTACAGAGAAGATTTACCAGGATGCTGCCTGGTTTAGAGAGTATGGATTATGATCAGAGATTAAGGGAGCTAGGGCTTTACTCTTTGGAGAGAAGGAGGATGAGAGGAGACATGATAGAGGTGTACAAGATATTAAGAGGAACAGACAGAGTGGACAGCCAGCGCCCTCTTCCCCAGGGAACCACTGCTCAGTACAAGAGGACATGGCTTTAAGGTAAGGGGAGGGAAGTTCAGAGGAAGGTTTTTCACTCAGAGAGTGGTTGGTGCATGGAATGCACTGCCTGAGTCAGTGGTGGAGGCAGATACACTAGTGAAGTTTAAGAGACTACTAGACAGGTATATGGAGGAATTTAAGGTGGGGTGTCATAATGGAGGCAGGGTTTAAGGGTTGATATAACATTGTGGGCCGAAGGGCCTGTAATGTGCTGTACTATACTATGTTCTAAGGTGAAAGGAGACAGCAAGGACATACTGCACCTGGCGATTTTGATTGCAGGATTAGTTATACAAGACACCACATGTCAAGCCATATATTACATACCACAGTACAGGCAGTCCCCAGGTTACAAACGAGATCTGTTCCTAAGTCTGTCTTTAAATTGGATTTGTAGGTAAGTCAGAACAGGCACAAATGGTTCTTATTTAGTGTCAGTTAGTCAAATGTTTGTCTTAGTATATACTGTAGCATATATTTTACCTTTCTATGCATATAAAACAATTAAACTCTTCCAAATACACTAAAACATCTTAAACGTAATAATACAGTACATAATAATACAGTAATAATAAAAGGAACTATATACAGTACTGTACTGAAGAGAGAGGGGGAGGGGGAGGGGGATGGCGTTCTCCTTCCTCGAGCTGAATAACCGCCAAACCCGCGCAATGTTTCCAAAATAAGCCGGTCTCGTCTACATTAAATACTTGGTCTGGCAAATTACCTCCCTCAATAATTTTTTTTCAACATTTCAGGAAAATCACTCGCAGCACTTACATCGGCACTCGCTGCTTCACCTTACACTTTGAACCAACCCCTACTCGCAACAAACTCTTCATCACAATCACCTTCACTCGCTGCTTCACCTTGCGCTTTAATATCATGTAAATTTGCCCTCACATTGGAACGATTGAACCAACCCCTACTCGCAACAAATTCTTCATCACAATCACCTTCACTTGCTGCTTCACCTTGCACTTTAATATCATGTAAATTTGCCCTCACATTGGAACGATTGAACCAATCCCTATTCGCAACAAATTCTTCATCACAATCACCTTCACTTGCTGCACGTGCAGCTTTTAAATCATTGAAAAGACTTAGAGCCTTTCCCCGCACTAAAGTAAGGCTATTAGGCATACTACACTGACCAAATTATCAATAGCCTTTCAATTTCAATAATTAAACAACTGTGGTGCTTAGTAATAATTGTAGCTTTCATCGGAGAAGGGCCTTTCACATGCTCCATTATTCTCACTTTCTCCTTTAAAATTGATCGTTGACCAACTGTAGCCTAACACTTTTCCAATGACCGATGGCGTTTCACCTCTTTCCGATTGCTTTATTACTTCCACTTTATTTTCAATCGTAATTGTTCTCCTTTTCTTTGATGCATCACCAGCACTTGCATCGGATTTATGCTTTGGAGGCATGGTTACAAGGGTAAATAAGAGAAGAATTTAAGCCAAATACTAAAGTACACACTCAACACAGTATTAAAAGCAACATGATCCAACTTAAAATGGCAGACAGCGTTCTCCTTCCTCGAGCCGACGAACCGTTGAAGCTGCACAATGTTTCCAACTCAAATTTTTAGTGTAATAGGCCTTATGGCAGTACGAGTTGTCCATTAAGTACGAGTTGTCCGTAAGTCAGACGTTCTTAACCCGGGGACTTACTGTACATAACTTGTTTCTGCCCAAAACATGCAAACAAATTTGACCCCATTTAATTTACGGCCTTCAGTATATCACCATTGAGTTTATCAAAACAGATTCATAAAATTTCAGAATCTTGGTCCACATATTGTTCTCAATATTTTTAGGTCAAATCTTGCAACAACCTCAAGATATCTAACCGCCTGGCCTTGAACTGTGACCTTTCTTCCTGGAAGGCCTGTGACTAAATACAGTACTTAGTAAGACTTCGTAGTAAACTTTAGTAAGAACCAGATATCCTCACTCAATCACCAGACAGGTCTCCTGACAAAAAATACCAAGCCAGGACTTCCTTCCTTAGATATAGGACCCAGAATTGTTTAAAATACTCTAATTGTGGTCTGGCTAATGCTTTATAAGGCTCGATATTCAGTTCCACTGAAATAAATGCCAGCCACCAACCAGCTAAAAGACAAAAGAATGCATTTTAAGAGGCAGGCCAGGTTTGCTTTTAAGCATAAGAATCTTTAAGTTCCAGGTTATTCACAAGAAATGTTTAAATATCTCTGCCTGGGAAAGCAGATTTATTCTTCACAAGAGATAATACAAGTTTGAAGATGTCATTTTTTTCCCTGCCAAAAAAAATCGTTATGTTATGCATAATCAAAAACTTAAGTAAATCCACAGGAAGCATACGAAATGGTGAAAGGATAAGGAACAAAAGGTTGAACCCAAAATGGGATGAGGTAATCAGAAAGTGGGATTGAGGGATCATAAAACATGGACTTTATATCTCCCATCTCTTCCATTTACATTCTTTAGCTTTTACTATCTCTTGTGAACAATGGATCAAGCTCACTTTGCAGCATTGTGACCGCAAAGTTCTAAACTCAAACGAAGATCTTAAGCCTTACCCAAAATAGATAGCTACGGGTACCCTCACTAAAGGGAGGTTATACCATAGTCACGTACTCCTCAAAGACAAGATCACTTCCCTGTTTACCCTCCACGGCAAGTTTGCTGGCAATACCCATTATTTGAGCAATGAGTCCCCCTCCCTACTGAGGAGGAGATACTGCCAGCTAACAAAATAGTTTAAAACAATTTATTTTGAGTGGTACACATTTAAATCCAGAGAAAACTCGTAAAATACATTTAAAACTCAGAGGTTTTGAATCTTATAAAAGATTTCCAAATTACAAATGATCTCTAAAACACAAAGGATTTCCAGAACACAGGTACAGTTCCTAGAAACTAAAATAACATACCAATGAGTTGCAGATGAACAAATAGTCCATCGCAGAAATTGAAGGCTGAGGAACAGATTCTAGTTCACCTTCTAGTTCATTCTTCTTCATGTTCCTTAACCATCTCGATAATTCTGTTTCCTTACATTTATACCGCTTATCTGCTTCCTGGGTGACTTATACACCTGATATTTTTTTTCCCAAATACCTTTTCACACCGTCATTCAGCTCAGAGGTCATTTAAACTCTGCCACCAATTCCTGACTTAGACCTGACTTTTCACTCAAAGCAATTTCTGATCTGTGCTGCACCTCAGATTTTTTAAATGCTCATTCTTTTGGTCTGCTCCTGTGGTGAACTACATATACCTGTCTGGACACGCATCCCCCCCCCCCCCCCCCCCGCTGACTGCTCCTGTGGCTCCTCCCACGGACCCCGGTATAAAGGCGATTGGGGACTCCGCCCCGGCCTCAGTCTCCAGGATGCAGTGTGGTGGTCAATTGCTGGAAGATTCTTTCTTCCAGCCAATAAAAGCCTATATCTCGCCTCACGTCTCCAAGAGTTATTGATGATGCATCAGCCCCTCCCCTTCTTTGTAAATTTCACCAACCATACAACAACCCATTAAGAGAATGGCAGCTTACTCCTTTGATGCTTGCCTCTTGAACAACTCAAACTGAAGTGCACCACTTTGCTGTGAAATCCCTCACACTTGACTCCTTTGACACACAGTCAACCTCCTTGAGCCAGGAGAATGTGTTAGAAGAGATTATCAAAAGTTCAGTCAGTTTCAGTTTATTGATTTAATTTTACTCTGATGAAGGCCTTGAATCACGACTGTTTTGTTAAAGATGATTTATGAAGTAAAGTCGGTGCCATTATATCAAAAACTAAACAACGCACAGCAATGGAGAATCTGATCTGTCTGCGTCACTCAGCGCCACCTCTAACACTTCCTGAACTTCCATAACAGAAGTTGTTTGCTTTTAATAATCACGACACAACTGAGGACATCTGAGGGTTTATATCCTCAGGTTCCTGGAATTGTGACTGATTGGGATTAGCCGTGGGCTGCTGGTCAAAACAGACGGCTGCACGTGCCAGTTGTTCTTCAATCTCTTCAGCTATTGAATTTTACCTCCAGGTTGCCGAACAAATTTGAAGGGCTCGGGGTTAAACCAAATCTAAATGAGCCGAACTAAACAAGGCCAGAAGCAAGATTAGTTTAAAGCACACGTGAACATACACACACACACACGCGCATGTGAATTAGAAAGTCATTCAGCCTGCTCTGCCATTCAATAACAAAACATTCCCATTCTTACACCCCTTGTTAAGTATTTATCAACCCCCCTTAAAATATTATTCAAAGATGCTGCTTCTACTGCCACCTTAAGAAGAGATGCAAAGATTCAAAAGACTCAGAAAGATACCAGGAAAAGCTTCACCTCTATCTTAAATGAGTGAACCTCCACTTTCACTCAAGCCACACACACAAACTGCTGGAAAAACTCAATAGGTCTGGCAGCATCAATGAAGGGAATCAATGGTTGACATTTTGGGCTGAGATCCTTCAGGACTGGAAAAGGAAGAGGCAGAAGCCAGAATAAGGTGCGGGGAAAGAAAGTAGTACAAGCTGGCAAGTGTTAGATGAAACTAGGTAAGGGGGATGCAGTAAGAAGCTAGGAGGGGATATGTGGGAGAAGGAGGAGGAATTCAACAGGAGACTTCAGGAAGGGGAAGTCAAAGGAACAGACGCCAGTCACTGGGGAGTCAGCAGTGGAAAGGGAGAACAGTTTCAAGTTCTTGGGTGTCAACATCTCTGAAGATCTACCCTGGGCCCTACATATTCAGGTAATTACAAAGAAGGTGCGACAATGGCTGTATTTCATTACGAGTCTGAGGAGACTTGGTATATCACCAAAGACTCATGAAAATTGCCACAGATTTAACACAGAGGACATTCTAACCAGTAACATCACCATCTGGTATCGAGGGGCCACTGCACCGGATCTGAAAATGCTGCAGAAAGTTGTAAACTCAGTCAGCTCCATCATGGGCAGTAGCCTCCCCAGCATCAAGGACATCTTCAAAAGGCAATGCCTCAAAAAGGTGGCATCCATTATTAAGGACCCCCATTACCCAGGACATGCCCTCTTCTCATTCCTACCATCAAGGAGGTGGTACAGGAGCATGAAGACACACATTCAATCTTTCAGGAACAGTTCTTCCCCTCCACCATCATATTTCTGAATGGACAGTGAACCCATGCACACTACTCACATTTTTTAAAGATCTATTTTTTTGCTCTCTTTTTGCACCAGTTAATTTAACATGTACACACACACATTTCTTATTGCAATTTATAGTTTGTTATTGTTACGTGTTGCAGAGCACTGCTGCCGCAGAACAACAGATTTCACGGCACATACCAGTGATACTAAACCTGATTCTGCTTTTGAGGACAGTGGATCATGGAAGGAAGGGAAGGAGGATGGGAACCAGAGGGAGGTAATGAGCAGGTGAGGAGAAAGGGAGAGAGGGTTACCAGAATGGGGAATGCAAAAAGAGAGAAGGGAGGGAGGGAAGGAGGGGGTGTGACTACTGGAAGTTACAGAAATCAATGTTCATGTCATCCAGTTGGAAGCTCCCCAGACAGAATATGAGATGCTGCTCACCCAACTCTAGTTTAGCCCACCCCCCACCTACTTAGTGTGGCTAGTGCCCCCTTCATTTCCAATCCTGAAGGAGAGTCTCAGCCTGAAGTATCGACAGCTTATTCCACTCCACAGATCCTACCTGACTTGCTGGGTCCCTCCAGTATTTGTTGTGTGTTGCTTTAGATTTCCAGCATCTGCAGACTCTCGTGTTTATTTTCTGTCTCCTGGTTCCAGGTACCGTACTCCCGAGCAGAAACTTCCTTTCAACATTCACTCTATCAGACTCCTTCAGGATCTTATGCGCTTCCATCAGGTCCCCTGTCACACTCCAACAATCCATAGCCTACAAGCCCAGACCATTCAACCTTTCCTTAAAAACGAGCTGCCCACCACACATCATCAATGCAGTAAAACTTACTGTTTTTGTTAGCCCTATTGCTTTATAACCGGGGTCAAGTAACCATAGTTTGGTATTACACCTTTAAAATTACTAAGGAATTCCATCCATTGCAGACAATTTATCAGTAATACAGTTGAAAAAAATGGTTACTGGTATTATAGGAAAAATGTGATTAAGCTAAAGAGGATGCATAAAAAAAACTCATAAGGATGCTGCCAGAACTGAATGGTTAAGTTACAAGGAGTCTCGAGCTAAGCTGGGCCCATTTACCCTGGAGCAAACAAGGATAAGTGGTGACTGCAAAGTGGCTTATGAAAAAAAAAGGGGCAAAGATAAGACGAATTATCAGAGTCTTCTCCCAAGAGCAGTTAAATCTAAAGCTAAAGGGCATAGATTTAAGGTGAGAGAGGAAATTTTAAAGAGATTCTGAAGTGCAAGTCTCCTCAACTTCCCAAAGATATTTGGTCAAGTACTTGGATTTGAAAGTTTTGGAGGGATTTGACCAAATGCAGGCAAAATGGGACTAGCTCAGGAAGACACATTGGTCAGCAAGGTTGAGTTGGGGCAAAGAGTATGACATTATACATTTCTGCACTGCATAATGTCATGCTCTCAAAGTGTTCAGGCTGCTCTAGTCTCAATGCAGCTCAGTCAGAAAAAGTTGCGGTATTAAACACTGACCCATTTGCTATATATAGGCATAGCACACTCTGCGCTCACCCATATGAGAAACACTGAACAGATGTGCTGCAGGATTAAGCAACTGTGATTATTTTCCTCCTCTATGTCACTGAACATCGACTGTCTATTCCTCTAACAGTAACTGTTTTAATTCCATTTAGAAAACAAAAATTATGCAGCAGAAACATCAGATTCCACATCTTCGATGTGTTACAGACCGACAAAGAAATTACACACAGCTGGGTCCTTTCAGTGCTTGGGCCAACGATCGACTGGGTAATCTGAAAGGGGCTGGCCACCAGGAAGAGTTCTTGCAGTCATTCAAATAGAGGCCACCCCAAACCCTCCTGTACATCGATGAGAGGGTCTGAGAAACTAGTCGTTAAGACTCTGACAATCTTCTGTCATGACATGGAGTGTGAACTGTTGCCTGTGAGCCTGATACGTGAAGGGATGAAGATAAAGAATGTGATTAAACTGCAATCGGCCAGCAGGGAAGGAGGCAACAGGCATACAAATGCATTTTAAAGACTTGGTCAAATTTCTTAAACAATCTCTACTTAAGAGTCTTGCAGGTAGTCATGAGGGATGATAGCATCAATGGAGATGCACATGATGGGTAATTTTGGAAGGGGTTCTGAAGTACAGGGCATTTTTGCTGCCCTATTTGATTAGATCCTCCATAAGGCTTGGCCTTTCCTATAACAAATTTATTTTTGTCCAGGAAGGCCAAGAGGAGGGACTGTTAGGGTGTATTCTGCAGTTAGGGTATATAATAAATAATTAAGTTCAACAGCAGCCATGCTTCAGACGTGAACATGGATTTTAGGTTAAATTTAAAATGCAGCCCTGAACAATAATTTTCCTGGGTCTATGGATGCACGTTAATTGAAAACCAGACAATGCCGATTATCATTAATATTGGGCGTCTAGAGCAGGGGTGGGCAAACTTTTTGACTTGTGGGCCACAAAGGGTTCTAAAATTTGACAGGGGGGCCGGACCAGGAGCAGATGGACGGAGTGTTTTGGTAATACACCTCATAAGAGAAAATAAAATATCATGGGATATGTAGAAAACATGTGCTTTAATTTCAATTGAAAATGAACAAATGCATTACAACAAAATATCTGTCTTTGAAGTCCCATGGTATTTAGCTATTTATTGAAATGACTTTTAAAACACTAAAAATTAAATGAATAAAATACAGCTTTTTTTAATAGTAACAGTTATTATTTTAAAGCACTGAAAATTCTGTTATCCTTCAAGATATTATCATCATCACTCTCCTCCTGACTGTCTTTATTTCAAAAACGGTAGGAGATGCAGGTCTACTTGTCCTGCTCCTTCTTATTCAATTGTCCCCTGTGCCAAAACTCAACAACGACCAGCACAAGGACAGAACAGTGACAGCGCGCCAGTATGCGGAGCGCGTTATTTGATCTGGAGCGCATTTTTTATTTTGAAAACATACGTGCACCTGCACACTACTCATGTCCATCACTTAACAGAAATGACATGTAACATGTAAGGCTTATTGAAAAAAATATTTTCAAATGCATTTTTTTACATAACACAACGAAGAAACTTATTTTTAATTTCAGTGGGAACAGTGTTGTTGGTCTCCCTTTTTAGCCAGCGCATCAAAGTCTGGATTTAGTTTTGTTGTGGTGATTCTCAGGATGGATCTGAGGTGTTAACAAGGTTTATTAATATAATTTCATCAAGTTCTGCGGGCCGGATTAAAAAGCTTAACGGGCCGCATATGGTCCGCGGGCCGTAGTTTGCCCATGCCTGGTCTAGAGTGTGGGTGTGAAAGAGGAGGGGTGTGAAAACTATATGCAATTCAAAGAAGCCCTGTAGGTACAATATAACTATAGAATTGTCCTGATATTACCTTTGACTTTTTTAAGCATATATCATGTAATATGGGGTCAAAAAGGCCTTTTCATCTAAGTGGCTCAAAATGATGCCCACTGCTCGTTTTTGGTTGAATACTTCTGTATCCACTAGCTTCAGTGACTCTCCAGTGACTTTGTTCACATTACAACAAGACTTGGTTGCAGGAAGGGCAGAACTGGCAGCTCAGTATTCCAGGTTTCCATTGTTTTAGAAGTGAGAGGGATTAAAGCAGCAGGGGTGGTGTCACTAGTCAGAGAAAATGTCACAGCAGTGCTCAGTCAAGGCAGACTGGAGAACTTGTCTAGTGAGGCTTTACGGGTGAAACTGAAGAATAAGAAAGATATAACCATGTTGATAGGTCTATATTAGAGACCACATCCAAAAGACCATGGGATTTAAATTGCAGGGGCCCAAGCAGAGACACTTAAATCATCATTAGCAATAGGTGAGGTACCGGAGGATTGAAGGATAGCTGATGTTGCTCCACTGTTAAAGAAAGGCTCTGCAAATAAGCCAGGACATTACAGGCTAGTGAGCCTGACATCAGTGGAGGGGAAGTTATTGGAAGATAAGCCAAGGGACCAGATATATGAGTATTTGGATAGACAGGGACTAATTAGAGATAGTCAGTATGACTTTGACCATGGTAGGTTTTTGAGCATCTTAGAGTTTTTCAAGGAAGTTACCAGAAAACTTGATGAAGACAAGGCAGTGAACGTTGTCTACATGGACTTCAGAAAGGTCTTTGAAAAGGCCCTGCGTGGGAGATTGGTCAAGGTGGTTTAGTCGCTTGGAATTCAGGGTGAAGTAGTAAATTGGATTAGATTATGGCTTTGCAGGAGAAGCTAGATACTGGTAGTAGAGGGTTGCCTCTGTGACTGGAGGCCTGTGACTAGTGAAGTGCCGCAGGGATTGGTACTAGGTCCATTGTTGCTTGTCATCTTTTTCAACAATTTGGAAGAAAATGTGGTTAACTGGATCAGCAAATTTGTGGATGACACCAAGGTGGGGTGGGGTGTAATAGACAGTAAGGAAGACCATCAAAGCTTGCAGTGTGATCTGGACCAGCAGGAAAAAACAGGCTGAAAAATGGCAGTTGGAATTTAATGCAGACAATTCAAAGGTGTTCAATTTTGGGAGGACCAAACAGGGTAGGTCTTACACAGTGAGCGGTAGGGCACTGAGGAGTGTGGGTAGAACAAAGATCTGGGAAAACAGGTCTGTAATTCATTGAAAGTGGCATCACAGGTAGATAGGGTTGTAAAGAAAACTTTGACACATTTGCCTTCATCGATTGGTCAGGCCTGGTTTAGACTATTGTGTGCAGTTTTGGTCACCTACCAACAGGAATGATATAAATAAGATTGAAAGAGTTCAGAAAAAAATTACAAGTATGCTGCTGGGGTTGGAGGACCTGAGTTACTGAATAGTTTAGAACTTTATTCCCTAGAATGTGGAAGATTGAGGGGAGATTTGATAGAGGTATTAAAAGTTATGAGCAGTACAGATAAGGTAAATGCAAACAGGCTTTTTCCACTGAGGTTGAGTGAGACTACAACTAGAAGTCATGGATTAAGGGTGAAAAGCAAAACGTTTAAGGGAACATGGAGGGAAACTTCCTCACTCAGGAGGGTGGTGAGAGTGTGTAATGAGCTGCCAGCAGAAATGGTGGATGCTATTTTGATTTCAACATTTTAAGAAGTTTAGATAGGCACATGGATGGGAGGGGTATGGAGGGCTATGGTCCAAGTACAGCTCAATGGGATTAGGCAGTTTAAATGGTCCGGTAAAGACTAGATGGGCCAAAGGGTCTGTTTCAGTGCTGTAGTGCTCAGTGATTCTATGACTCTAAAATGACATTATGTCAGACTGAATGGTCCACACTTGCTCCAGTGATCGTTTTTGCTAGATTCACATGAGACCTGATACATCAAATAATTCCTCACCTACTGGTGACTTCAGGAAATCACTTCAAAACTGACTGAGTGTGAGATGATTATGTGCGCACACAATACTGAAATATCAGAAGTACTTCATGATCGTGGAAATGCAAACACACTCATTAGCTTCCCATGGAACACTGTGACTTTTTTTTTTAAATGTTTTGCCATTTTTAACTTCCACCAACTAAATATGTTGGAATGCAGAATATAGTTTGTTATGCAGAACCATACTAACCAAACTGCGGTTTATATAAACTCACTAGATGAACTGCATCTTGAGCAAAGAGCTACGACCTTGGAATACAACTCTGACAAGGTTGTTCTATTATTTTCATGCATGATTAAATTATTTAAAAAGAATAATTTATCTGTACAGCAACTGGCTTAAAAATCCACAGTTTTGATGCATCATGCTTTCTTCTGGCATCTAGTAGGAAGTTTCTCCTTTTTAAAACTATGACAACTCGAATTCCACTGACTGCACAGATCAGCAAATTTCTACAATGAAGGATTAGAAAACTGCATTGGATTCTAAAGAGCACTGTACACCTTTCAACGTACAAACGCTCTGCTTCGATGTAAAAAATGTTTTCAAACTTTATCTACAATCATTTACAGAAAAATTACATAGTGACAGGCAAATAATTTCTGTTAAATTTTCAGATCAAGAAGTGCTTTTGATAAATGATAATAAATGGATAGAATCTAAGATATGGGCAACCAGTCAGAGCTTCTGGAAACCAGGCTGCAGAACAAAAAACAAATTGCTGGAGCAACTCAGCAGATTAAGCAGCATCGATGGAGAGAAAGGGGCATTCAATGGCTGTCAAGACCCAACATCTGGGCTGACAGTCAGAGCCAGCATCAGCAAGACCAAGAAACTGACTGCGGACTTCAGGAAGGGGAACTTGGGCGAACACACACCAGCCCTCATTGAGAGTTCAGCGTTGGGAAGGATGAGCTGCTTCAGGTTCCCGAGTGTCAGCATCTCTAGGAGGCAACACACACAAAATGCTGAAGGAACTCAGCAGGACAGGCAGCATCGATAGAAAAGAGTAAACAGTAGGCGTTTCGGGCTGAGACCCTTCATCAGGGCTGGAAAGAAAGAGGAGAAGTCAGATTGGGATGGGGAGGGAGGAAGAAGTGTATGGTAGTAGGTGATAAGTGAAACTGGGAGAGGGGGAGGGGGAGGTAAAGAGATGGGAAGTTGATTGTTAGAAGACAAAGGGATGGAGAAGGGGTAATTTGATAGGAGAGGACAAAAGCCCATGAAAGAAAGGGAATTTGGACGAGCGCCAGAGGGAGGTGATGGGCAGGTAAGGTGTGAGAGGGAAACAGGAATGGGGAATGGTGGGGGGGGGCAATTATTGGAAGTTTGAAAAATTGATGTTCATGCCATCAGGTTGGAGGCTACCCAGACAGAATACAAGGTGTTTCTCCTCCAACCTGAGTGTGGTCTCGTGGCAGTAGAGAGGAGGCCATGGACTGACATGTCAGAATGGGAATGGGAATGGGAAGGAAGTAGAATTGAAATGGGAGGCCACCAGGAAATCCCATTTTTTTTGCAGCAGACAGAGCAAAGGTGTTTGATGAAGTGGTCTTCCAATCTATATCGGGTCTCACCAACATACAAAAGGCCACACCGTGAGCACCAGATAAAATAGCTGACCCCAACAGACTCTCAGGTGAAGTGTTGCCTCACCTAGAATGAGCCCTGAATGGTAGTGAGGGAGGAGCTGGAGGGGCAGGTATGGCACTTGTTCAGCTTGCAAGGATAAGTAGCTAGATGGAGATCAGTAGGGAAGGACAAGTGGACAAGGGAGTCACGCAGGGAGTGACCCCTGCAGAAAATGGTAAGTGGGGAGGGAGGAGGGAAAGTTGTATTTGGTGATGGGATCCCGTTGGAGATGGCAGAGGTTATGGAGAATTGCTAGACAGAGAGGTTGGTAAGTGAGGACAAGAGGAACCCCAACCCCACTGGAGTGACGGGAGGGCAAGTATGTGCAAAATGGAAGAGATGCAGGTGAGGGCAGCTTTGATAGTGGATGAAGAGAAGCCCCTTTCCTTGAAGGAGGAGGTCATGTCAGCTGTTCTGGAATGAAGAGCCTCATCCTGAGAGCAGATGCTGCAGGGATAGAGGAACTGAAAGAGGGAATGGCATTTTTACAAGGAACTGAGAGAAGGGAGTGGCATTTTTACAAGGAACTGAGAGAAGGGAGTGGCATTTTTACAAGGAACTGAGAGAAGGGAGTGGCATTTTTACAAGGAACTGAGAGAAGGGAGTGGCATTTTTACAAGGAACTGAGAGAAGGGAGTGGCATTTTTACAAGGAACTGAGAGAAGGGAGTGGCATTTTTACAAGGAACTGAGAGAAGGGAGTGGCATTTTTACAAGGAACTGAGAGAAGGGAGTGGCATTTTTACAAGGAACTGAGAGAAGGGAGTGGCATTTTTACAAGGAACTGAGAGAAGGGAGTGGCATTTTTACAAGGAACTGAGAGAGGGAATGGCATTTTTACAAGTGATATCCAGGGTGGGAAGAGGTTTAGACCACATAGCTGCAAGAGTCAGTGGGTTTATAAAAAATATCAGTAGAGACTGTCTCCAGAGATGGAGATTGAGATGGGGGAACAGGTGTCATCTGTGGACCAAGTAAATTTGAGGGCAGTGTGGAAGTTGGGGGCAGAGCTGATGAAACTGATGAGCTCAGCATGCGTGCAGGAAGCAGCACCAATACAATCCTCGATGTAGCGTTGGAAGAGTTGGGGAGTGATACTGGAGTAGGCTCCGAACATGGATTGTTCCACGTAGCTGACAAAATGGCAGAAGTAACTGGGAACTATGCAAGTGCCTATGGCTACCCTTTGGTTTGAAGGAAGTGGGAGGAGCAAGGGACATATTGTTGAGGGTGAGAACCAGTTCCACCAGACCGAGGAGAGTGTTGGTGGAGGGGAACTGGTTGGGTCTGGCCAGAAAGAAACATTTTCACTATGGATGTCCAGTCCCTCTACATTTTCATCCTCAATCAGAAGGGCCTTAAAGCTCTCCACTTCTTTCTGGACAACAGACCCAACTAGTTCCCCTCCACCACCACTCTCCAAGTGCCATACCTGACCCTAAACCTCCCTCACTACAATCAACTTTGCAGTTCTTTACTTTACCCCCTCCCCCAGTTTCACCTATCACCTGCCACTTTGTCCTTCTTCCTCCCCTCCCCCCACCTTCTTAATCTGATTCCTTCCCCCATCCATTCCAGTCCTGATGAAGGGTCCCATCCCAAAATGTCGACTGTTCATTTTTTCCACGGATGCTACTTGGCCCGCTGAGTTCCTTCAGCATTTTGTGTGAGCTGCTTCAGATTTCCAGTATCTGCAGAATTTCCCTTGTTTGTGGTAAATCGCTAGCTCGTTGTCCTGGGCCCAAGAGGTGATGGGCAGATGGGGGAGGGAAGGAGTGAAGATAGGAAAATGTGGCTGGTGGGTGACAGGTAGAGCTGTACATGGAAGCAGATAGAGGAGGGAAGGGTAAAGATAGAGACAAGGAGCTGGAAGGTGTTCAGTGGAGACACAAGAGGTTGAAAATGCTGGAACCTCCAAAGGAATGAGATGTGGAACCAGATTTTAAACAATGAGATGATGGGCAGCTGGAAGCAGGAAGAGAGAGAAAAGAACATTTGTAGTGCAAGTCCCATGAAATTGGAACATTTGATCTTTATATCATTGAGCTGTAGACTACCCCAGTGGAATACAAGGTGCTGTTCTTCTAGTTTGTGCCTGGTCACACCCTGGCAGAGGAGAAGACAAAGAACTGACAGGCCAGTGTGGGAATGGGAAGGGGAGTTGAAAAGCATGCAACCAGAGGTCAAGATGACCACTACAGACGGAATGCATATGTTCCACATAATAGTCACCTAGTCTACACTTGGTCTCACTTGGTTTACATCTGGTTGCTTGATGTGTGTGTGTGTGTGTGTGTGTGTGTGTGTGTGTGTGTGTGTGTGTGTGTGTGTGTGTGTGTGTGTGTGTGTGTGTGTGTGTGTGTGTGTGTGTGTGTGTGTGTGTGTGTGTGTGTGTGTGTGTGTGTGTGTGTGTGTGTGTGTGTGTGTGTGTGCTTGTGTATCGGATGCTCCTCAAGATTTAGTGGGTGCATTTATTCAATGATACACAATCACCATTACGAAGCCATCTAAAATGGCTATTCACATTTCAAAAAAAGATTTAGGTGATGCTGAAGTGAGGAAAACATAGAACTAAGACTGACAATTAACAGCTAAGTAGTACTAAGGTCCAAGATGGCACCGAGCTGCAGTCTCTGGTGAGGTAGTAGCTGAGACTCCGTTTTTTTTAGTACTTGAGGATGGTTTTGGGGAAAGAGAGAGGAGTTAGAGGTCAGAACGGAGCTTAGAGACATAGATATGGGGGAGTTAAAGATCAGGCTGGAGTCTAGGCCTCTGCTCCATGCTCCAAGGCCTGCAACATGGACGGGTGACAAAACTTCCAGAGTCTAGGTCTCCACTTCATGCTCATAGGCCCTGCAGATGTCAGGCTGTGGGTCCCAGGATGAGATGTTCATGCGAACAGGAGGCACGAGGTTAATCACCGACAGTTCAAGGTCCTGTCATCAGGTAGTCCAGGTCAATATGTCAATTGAGCTCAAATGTCAACTGTAATTTAAGAAACCAAAGCTTGATGACCAAAGCCTGGAGACCTGTGGATGGGAGAATGAAAGTGACTTGTTTTGTTGCATCACGTTGTTCTGCCAAGCATTATGGACATGCTAAGTTTGCGCCAGAATTGTGTGCCGACATTTGTGGGCTGTCCCTAGCACCTACACATACAGTATTGTGTTGGTTGTTAACACAGATAATGAACTTCACTGAATTTTTTAATGCACACATGATAAATGAACCTGAATCAAGAAATGGCACTTTATATTGCTTTGTCACATCATTATTCAATATTTAAAGATATTCTGCATATTTTAATTAGTACCCCTTCATTGATCTTTAAAAGTCCATTTGATTTTGTGACATCATTTTGAATAGACAATTGTTAAATAAGGTTTTTAATATCAAAATGAAAAGAGACCTGATGTAGACCTCACTATAACTCTGCCTACATTAAACTGGAATCATTGATAACGTTTCCACCTTGTGAGGTAAATAACTGGTCTAGAACAGGATAACCCTGTTTTGGATATAATTATACATATTGGTGAACGGCTAATGTTCCACTCCTTTGAAGTCTCAATAATCCTGTAATAAAGAGACCAGGCTTATCACACATTTTTCATGTAATAGAGAGCATTAAATAGCTAAAAGCCATTTGTTTGTCTTTGAGGTCTTCATGGGCACTCCAGTGACTCCTGAAGTACAGTATGAAAGTTAACAGTCAAGATTCTTGACACATCCTTATTGAAAAACATGATAATTAAATGAGCTTCCTTGCAACAAGACAGGCAAATTCGAAGATAAATCCTCCCAATCTCTGACTGGTACAAGACTGCTCTTTAGAACAACACAATCTATTGTAAAAACTCAGTTGGTTGAGCAGCATAGGTGGGAGGAAAGGAAGTGTTGACATTTCAGGCATCAGGGCAGAGAATGGAGAGGCAAAATTGCCAATATAGAGAGAAGGGGAGTGGCAAAGAAAGACTCCAAATCGATTGGTGAAGTGAGAAGGAGTGTCAAATGACAAATGGGTAGTACTGGGTAGGGGAGGGGAGCAGGGGAGAAGTTTTTAAGACTTTGGCAGGTGAATGATAGATGGAGACAGACGAAGAGAAAGAAAAGGAGAAAAAAAACTACAGATGGAGCAAGGTGGGGGGAGGTGAGTATGAAGATAGAAGGCATCTGCTAGAGGGAGATAAGCAGGAACAAAAAGCATTAACAAAACTGGATTCAAATAAGGTGATGAGAATGGGAACTATTTGAGAAGTGAGAGATGGACAAGTCACACAAAATGTTGAAGGAACCCAGCAGATCAGGCAGCATATATGGAGGGAAATAAACATCTAACATTTCGGGCCGAGACCCTTCATCAGGATGACGGTTGGAACCAGATGGGAGGGTTGGGGGGGGGGGGAGGGGGGGGGGGAAGAGGGAGGTGGGAATGGCAGGGAGTGGGGGGGGGAGGTTAACCTATGCAAACCATTGCCAAAGATGTTCGCCCTCATCAAAGGGTCACCCTCATCAAAGGGTCAGGACATGAATCTGTAACAGCATCTTAAACCATAACTTATTACAGAGTAACTTCAAGTGAAACTTAACCATTTTGGCATACATTTCTCTAAGCTTCAAAAAGCGCACCTGACATGCAAAACACAGTACCTCACCATGTTTTGCATCAGCATCCATGTCAGAATGCAAACATACAGAGATACATTTTATTTTTCATGCACAAAAACAGTTGTTGTATTAGAATCATGTGGCAAGGGCTCAGTTACTACAGTACAGATAACAACGAGGTGGCTTCGAAAGCAGACAGAATTCAGAATCAGGTTTAATATCACTGACCTATGTCATGAAATTTGTAGTTTTGTGGCAGCAGTACAGTGCAATACATAAATAAACTAAATTACAATAAGAAATACATGTTAAAAATTAAATAGTGAGATAGTATTCATGGATTAGTTCATTTTCTGTTCAGTAGTCTTAGGAACAGCTCACTGCCATCAAAGTTTGAGAATGTGTCTTCCTGCTCCTGTACTCCTCCCTGATGGAAGCAATCAGTCGAGGGCATGTCCTGGGTGAGAACAGTTCTTAATGCTGGATGCCGTCTTTTTTGAAGCATCACCTTTTGAAGGGATCTTCAATGCTGAGGAGGCTAGAGCCCACGATGGAGCTGGCCAAGTTTGCGACTTTTGCATCTTTTTTGATCCTTTGCAGTAGACCCTCCTCACCAGACAGTGATGCAACCAGTTCGAGTGCTCCTCATGGTACACCTGTAGAAATTTGCCAGAGACTCTGGCGCCATCTCAGATCTCCTCAAGCTCCGAATGAAATATAGTGCCGACGTGCCTTTGTTGTAATTGCATTGATATGTTAGGCTCAGGATAGATCTTCACTGAGCTGGATTGCATTCATCTGCAGACTCCTGCAAGCTTGCTCTTGCCAACATTTGTGGACTCAGGGACTTGGGCGATTTCTGTGTGACGGTATATTTACTGCTATCATAATTTGCTATTTATGCCTTATGCTGTGTTTGATTGTTGGTACTGTGTTTTGCATCTAGGCCCCACAGGAAAGTTGTATCCATGGGTAATCATGCATGGTTGAATGACAATTAAACCTGAACGTGAACTTCAGAAATGTTGACACCCAGGAACTTGAAAATGCTCATCCTTTCTAATGTTAACCTCTCAATGAGGACCAGTGTGTGTTCCCTCCACTTACCCTTCATGAAATCCACAATCAATTCCTTGGTCTTACTGACATTGAATGCAGGCTGTTACTGCGACACCACTCAACTAGCTGATCTATCTCACTCTTCTATGTCTCCGCATCACCATCTAAGATTCTGCCAACAACAGTTATGTCATCGGCTAGTTTGCAGGTGTTTCAGCTGCACCTGGCCACACAATTATGGGTGAAGGGAGGACAGAGCAACAGGCCAAGTACACACCCTCGAGGGGCACGGTGCTGACTGTCAGCAAGGAGATGTTAATTCCAATCTGCACTGACTGAGGTCTCCCAATAAGGAAGTCAAGGATCCAGCTGCAAAGAGAGGAGCAGAGGCCCAGGTTTTGAATCTTATTGATTAATACTGAGGGTATGATGGTGTTCAGCTGTAATCAATAAACAATAGCCTGACATAGGTACTACTGTTGTACAGATGGGCCAAGGCCTGGTGGAGAGCCAATGAAATTACACCTGCTATAGGCCTTTTCGACTTGACATCAAATTTTTTTTTTGAAGTATTGCTTCCTTAGAAGATTTTTGTGGTCATTATAGACTTCTTGAAGCTGAACACTAATATTGTTTCAGACTACTTATAGCACGTAGGAAGTTGGAGAAACAAGAAATTAACTTTCATCGAATATAATGCATTTAATTGCACAATATACATACATGTAAATGCACAGAATGGTGATTTTAAAGCCTTTCTAAAATCTGTCCTGCCATGCAGCATGCATCCTGCCCAGGCATGCCTGGACAAGATAGAAAAATTTTCACCTTACATTGCGGGTAATATATTAATTGACTTGAATTGTGAATGAAATAACAAATATAGGTAATTTCCACAAAAAAAAAGTGTGTGATAGGTATCAGCAGCCCAAATACGTAAGGTACACCAAAAGTATTCAGGAAGCAAAATCCTTGTTGTCCAGTGTTATAGAGTTGGCAGATTGCAGGAGGTCCAGGTCCTTGCAGAGATAGGAGCTAATTCTGGCCATGACCAACCACTCGAAGCATTTCATCACAGTAGAGTGCAATGGATTGTCACTGAAGCAGCTCACCCTGCTCTTCTTGGACATGTATAAATGATGCCCTTTTGAAGCAAGTGAGAACCTCTGCCTGCAGCAGCGAGATTGAAGATGCCCAGTCGGCTGGCACAGGCTTTCAGCACCCTACCAGGGACACCATCGGGACCTGACACCTTGAGGGGGTTCACTCTCTTGAAAGATATTCTGATGTTGGCTTCTGAGACCGAGATCATAGCATCACCAGATGCTACAGGGATTCACACAGCTGTGGTTTTATTCTCCCTTTCAAAGTATGCATAAAAAGGCATTGAGCTCATTTGGGATTGAAGCATCACAGCCATTTCTGTTAGGTTTCACCTTGTAGGATGTAATGGCCTGCAAACCCTGTCGTAGATGGCTTGCATCCCATTCAGTCTTTTTATGCTCTTAAAATAGCCTTTCTTCGGTCATACCTGGACTTCTTGTACAGATCTGCATCACTGGTCTTGAACGTAACAGATCTAGCCCTCAGTAGACTGCAAATCTCCTGGTTCATCCACAGCTTCCAATTTGGGTATGTCTGTCTGTGTTCTCAAATGCACATACTCATCTGCACAGGTCTTGATAAAGTCAGTGACATCTGCTGCATATTCATTCAGATATGAAGATGAATCCCTGAATATTGTCCAGTCCACCGACTCAAAGCAGTCCTGTAAGCACTCCTCCACTTCCCTTGACCATACCTTCATGGTCCTCACCACTGATGCTGCAGTCCTCTGCGTCTGCCTGTATGCCGGGTGTACGAGTACAACCAGGTGATCGGACTTGGCAACATGTGGGCATGGGGTGGCTCAATACGATAAGCATTCTTGATGGTGGTGTAACAGTGGTCCAGTATGTTGGCTCCCCTGGTCCACAGGTGATAATTAATGCAAGCTTCACAGTGAAGGCTACAGACACATACTCATAAGAAAACAGGATAAGGACATCAAATTAAAGGGGGATGAAATTCCTATATAAATTACCTCAACTGAGCCTGAGTGTGTCAAAATACTGTCCCAGATACAAATATATAGTATATAATGGGACATTTTCTATATTAAATTGGCGTACTTGGAGTCGAAGCACTTTCCAGATAGTCCAACGTTCATTGTCCTTAAAATGAACATATCTGAGGAACTTTGATTACATGAAGTAACAAGCAATTGTTTTCTTTCCAAAGTTAGAGAGATACAGAACAGAAATTGGCCATTTGGCTCACTACTCACATGCTGACCAACAACCACCCATTTACACAAATCCTATATTAATCCCATTTTTTTTTAATACTCCTAACAATTCCATCAACTTCCCCCAGATGTTACAACTAACCTACATAGTAGGACAGTCTGCAGTAGCTATTTCACCAATCAACCCACACATCTTGGGAATGGGAGAGGACACTGGAGCACCCGCAGAAAGCCCACGTGCTCACAAGGAAAATACACAAACTCCATACAGATAACACTCGAGATCGAGACAGAGTCCTCTGCACTACAGGGAAACCACTCTACTTCTCACGCCACTATGCTGTAGAACAATATACATAACCAATATGATTTTTTTATTACACATTAAAAGCACAATGACCTAATGGAAAGTTTACTTACTGGAGTAGTAATCCATTTCTTGTCATAACTACAAGAATATATGTAGTAACAATAAGTATGCCCGGCAATGAATAGATTAGACTCAGCAAACACGAGGAAATCTGCAGATGCTGGAAATTCAAACAACACACACAAAATGCCGGTGAGTCCTGACGAAGGGTCTCGTCCCGAAACGTCGACAGTGCTTCTCCTTATAGATTAGACTCAGGTTCATTATCACAAAAAATTGTTGTTTTACAGCAGCACTACAATACAAAAACGTACAATTATTATAAATTACAGAAATAAATAACCCAAATGAAGGGAATAATGACATTCCATTCATAGTGTTCAGAAATCTGATGACAGAGTGGATCTTCAGACTTCTGTATCTCCTCCCCGGCGGTAGTCATGAGAAGAGGGCATGTCCTGAGTGGTGATGGATGCTGTATTCTTGAGGCACCACCTTTTGAAGGTGCCCTCAATCGAGGGGATGGTTAGAGTCATAGAACACAGAAGTATCCCCTTCAGCCCATCTAGTCCATGCCTGTTAATTTGCCTAGTCCCACTGACCTGCAACAGGACCATAGCCATCCATACCCCTACCATCCATGTACAGTACCTATCCAAATTTCTCACAGACATTGAAATCAAACCTGCATCCACCACTTCTGCTGGCAGATCACACCACACTCTCAGCACCCTGAGTGAAGATCCCCCTCATATTCACCTTAAACATTTCACCTTTCATCCTTAACCCATGACATCTACTTGTAGTCTCGCCCAACCTCAGTGGAACAAGCCTGCTTGCATTTACCATATCTCTATGCCTCATAACTCTATTAAATCTCCCTGCATTCTCCTACACTTTAGAGGATAAACTCCTAACCTATTCAAGATCTCCCTCAAACTTAGGTCCTCAAGTCCTGGCAACATCTTTGTAAATTTTCTCTGCACTCTTTCAATCGTATTTGCTTCTTTCCTGTTAGGTAGGTGACCAAAATTGCACACCAGTCTCCAAATTAAGCTTCAGCAATGTTTTATACAACTTCAACATAACATCCCAACTCCTGTACACAGTACTTTGATTTACGAAGGCCAATGTGCCAAAAGCCACCCTTACGACTCTATCTACCTGTGATGTCACTTTCAAGGCATCTAGGAATCTATTCCTAGATCCCTCTGTCCTATCATACACATCACTGCCCGACCACTCATTGTGCAAGTACTACTCTGATTTGTACTCCCAAAGTGCAACACCTTACACTTATCCGCATTAATTTCCATCTGCCATTTTTCAGCTCATTTTTCCAAATGGTTCAGATCCTGCTGCAAACTTTGATAGCCTTCCTCACTGCCCACTGCATCTCAACCCAGGTGTCATCCATAAATTTGCTGGTTGTGCTACTGATGGAACTGGCTGAGTCTACAGTCCTTTGCAGCCTCTTCTGAAAGTTTCAGATCAATTTAAACTGTAGGATACAACTTGCAAAGTTGTTAAGGGGCCACTACAATGGTCAAACTGTAAGAAATGTGTTGACAGAGACCTTAGAAGCAAAGAAGCTGAATCAATTGTTTAAGAGTACAAGGAATACCACAGACATGAAAGGATGCAAGTCAGTGTGATGTGGCAGACACAGAGATGGAAACTAAAACCAGGAATAAAGAGTGTTGCTGTTGTCACTGGTTCAGTTTGTACTTTACCTTGCAACAGTGGCCACGCGAGTTACTGAAATTAGTTTCGCGAAGATTTGTGTTCCAGGCCAAAAAGAGTAGTATCAGCCTCCCTAGTGTTTCATTGGAAGAAATGGGAAATAATCCAGACAAGTAATCTAAAATAGAGAATCAATGGTGGGATCGAGAGTGTTTCTGGTAAGGGAGGACAGGTTGTTTCTCCTGGCATTTTACTCTTAGGTGCTATCAGCAAAGGGGCAGCTGTGTAGTTAGAAATTCAAAAGGGGAAGGAGCAGGTAAACTGGAGAGGATCTCAGAAGCCATTCTCAGCCTGAGAAGCTACTGCAGAAGATTCTGACTGTAGGTGTGTGGAAATGAGATAGACAAGAACACTGGGCAGAACAAATGGTCAGCCATTTTAAATGCACCTGAGAAAGGATTATACACCATGGGTACAGTCACAGAGGGCATCTCAAGCAATGCTGACAATAGCCAATTTATGGCTGAGCCCTAATTACGGAGTTTCAAACACGGAGCTATGTATTTAGGAAGCAATTCAAGATTTTCATCCAAGTTTTTTTTCACCCAAAGATAGATTGACAAATAGTGAAGTATTTTTCCCCCAAGTGCAGAATAGTGCAAAAGGCTTTTTGTTCAGAAAGAGCATGGATCAGCAAATGATTTTTGTGGATCCAAAGGAATGAAATAGATACTGAAGTGTGATCAACTATTCCACAGAAAATATTAGATCTCTTAAATGGCCTGCCAAGAGATAAACTCAGCTTAAATCCATGTTAAAAGGGACGTGAAGCAAACACGAATG
Organism: Hemitrygon akajei; assembly: GCF_048418815.1. Classification (NCBI taxonomy): domain Eukaryota; kingdom Metazoa; phylum Chordata; class Chondrichthyes; order Myliobatiformes; family Dasyatidae; genus Hemitrygon; species Hemitrygon akajei. Next base: position 61,395,561 of record NC_133128.1, read on the forward strand.
TGTATAACAAAATGCAACTTTAAAAAATCCACATTTCTTCCAACTATTTCTGAAAATTAAATGAATTAATGAAGATTTTCTGTGAATTAAAGCAGAATTAATTGCAACTCTTCATGTGGCAACATAATAACAGCAGCAAGGATAATCTGCATATTCAGCAGAACACACAGTAAGAGCTCATGAAGAGGATACAGTATTTAGATGAGAAGAACTTTACTGTATATTGGCACACATCCAAATCACTTTAAAAGTAAATACTGTGTATCATTGTAATTCATTTCGTGCTTGCGCATTGCATTGTTTTCTGAATACCACCATTAAAAATAATGCAAGGGCTTATTCAAGTAAAATTTCAAGCTATGAATGAGTGTCACAGAAAGCACTCCAGCAGAATAATGTTGCCCCTGATTTCTTTGTTAACATGCACAGAACTAACTGTATCAGGAATGAGACAAGATATTATCATGCAATGAAGAGAGTGACTGGTAACTGTGTCAGGAAATCACCAAGCCAACAAACTTGCTTCTCCTACATTCTGGGGATAAAAATCTTTGGTTTGAATGAGGCCATAATAGTGAAAGAAACTAGGAGTAGTTTCTCACAAACTTCATGAGTAACCTATCAACTAAGCACTGGTCAACCAGATACTTCCATTAAAATGCTGCTTAAGCACTGTCCTACGACGTTTTAAGGCATTGATTTAAAGTGTCATTCACTACACTTGACCTGAAAAAATGCAGCTTTCAATTAGATGAATAATTCTCCTGGAGATGTCAATAATTTGTTAAGAAAAATAATAGAATTCACAGTTTACTTGCATATAAAAAATGCAAGTTAGTGATTTTCAAGGGGAAAATTGAAGTGTAAAAGGAAGAGGGTGCAGGAGGAAGACTCTCTGCATTGGTCATATAGAATCAGCACAGAACCAGTGCACTAAGTGGCCTACTTCCATACTACAAACCTTCTGTAAATACCAAATAGTTTCTGGAATGCACTGTCCTACTTAAAAAAAACTCCTTTCTACAACGGGCTCCAAACAAAAGCAAAACTGACTCAATTACTAACACAAACACAAGGAAATCTGCAGATGCTGGAAATTCAAGCAACACACACAAAATGCTGGTGGAACGCAGCAGGCCAGACAGCATCTATAGGAAAAAGTACAAAAGAAGGACAGAGGGTCTCGGCCTGAAACGTCGACAGTGCATCTCCCAGCATTTTGTGTCAATTACTAACAACTGCCCAACCATTTGTCACATCAGCTTTGATTACATAACTGATCCATACTGGACCTGCTACTGAATGTTCAGCAGGGCACAGAGTTGAATACTAGGAAGATAGATTCAAAGAGAATACAGCCAAAGTTAAAAGCACCCATGTATCAAGTATCCCAAGTGGAGCTGCAGATATTTTAACATCAAATTTTGTAAAGGATTTTGGATAATAGAGATTTTTTTAAATGCCATGGCTTATGTTATAAAAATGTGAAGGATGTAAACGAAGACCATGGTAAACAGTAAGCTGGCGACATTAAGAGGTGACTCTTTGCGTGCATCTTTCAGGAGAATCATCAAATATCCCCACTTAAGACTACTGCAGCAAAGCACTGGACCGTTCTATGACTGAAAAAGGTTCCTAAAATGCAGGATGACCTAATTTGCCATTCCAAGGCACAGAACACTAATGCCTCATGCCTAGAGGAAGACCAAAGATGACACAAGGTCTTACGCTGAGCACGTGGACTTCACCGAGACAAGGCTGTGAAACTGGTTGATTATGGTAACAGCACGGACTTCTAAAAGTCAGTATTCCAAAAACTTTAGTTTTCCATCCAATCTTCAGAAATGAATACAGGTAAAAAGGGATTCCTCGCATGCCAGCACCTCAGACAGGAGATGAGCCAACTCCCTAGAGTAGAAGAAATTGGAAACCATAGTCATCTGTTCCTTCCAAGCATGCAGCACTTAACCAAATGTCGTATCTCAAATTGCACAGCAACAAAAGCCTGCACCGGGGAAGGGCTACAGAAAATAAAGTGTGACACTGTTATGCATAAAGAGCTGCTTAAAATACAAGCAGAGGAAGCAGTCGTAGGGAGGGTTAGTAGGTTTGACACAAAAGTTGGGGATGTTGTGGATAGTCTGGAGGGTTGTCAGAGGTTACAGCGGGACATCGACAGGATGCAGAACTTGGGTGAGAAGTGGCACATAAGTGTGAAATGGTTCATTCAAGTTGATTAAATCTGAAGACAGAAATTAATATTAATAGTAAGACTTGGCGGTGTGAAGGATCTGAGAGATCTTGGGGTCCGTGTCCATAGGACACTCAAAGCTGATGCACAAGTTGACAGTGTTGTTCAGAAGCCTTATGGTTTGTTGGCCTTCATCAACCATGGGATTGAGTCTAAGAGCTGTGAGGTAATGTTACAGCTATACAAGACCTTAGTCAGACCCCACATGGAGTACTGTATTCAGTTCTGGTCACCTCACTACAGGATGTGGATACTATAGGGAGAGTGCAGAGGAGTTTTACAAGGATGTTGCCTGGATTGGAGAGCATGCCTTGTAAGAATAGGTTGAATGAAATTGGCCTTTTTTCCTTGGAGCGACGAAGGATGAGAGGTGACCTGATAGAGGTGTATAAGATGATGAGAGGCATTGATCGTGTGGATAGCCAAAAGCTTTTTCCCGAGGGCCAAAATGGCTAATATGAGGGGGCATAATTTTAAAGCTGCTTGGAAGTAGGTACAAGCAGGATGTGAGAGGCAAGTTTTTCCACACGGAGTGGTGGGTGAGTAAAATGCACTGCCAGTGACGGTGGTAGAGGGAAATACAATGGGGTCTTGTGAGACTCTTAGGTAGGTACACGAAGCTTAGAAAAATAGAGGGCTATGCAGTAGGGCAATTCTAGGCAGTTTCTAAAGTAGGTTACATGGTCGGCACAACATTCTGGGCCAAAAGGCCTGGAATGTGCTGTAGATTTCTATGTTCTATGTTCAGATTTTTAAACTCCAAAGAAAATTACAATTAAACAGTCAGATCCAACAGGGCATTGTTACTTGCTTTCAATTTTACTTCTGTAACAGCAGATATAGAATGTACCCAGTTTTGTGAGAGGAAATAATGGGATATAATTGATAAATGGGTCAACAAAGAAAAAAATACCAACTTCAGCCCATCCACAACTGCTGGGAAAATCTCAGCACTGGAGCTACCAGACAGAGTACGGTGCTACTCACCACCGTGCTTGGCATTACAGAATAATCAGCAGTGCTGGCTCATCCCTCTTAACTCAGTTTCTTCTGCGGATCCATAACATTAACAACCCTACTTTTCTGAAGTTCAAATATTATGTATTCTGCGTTAGGAACAAAAAAAAATTACTAAAAAACATCCTTAGATTTTGACCTCTATCAATCTCGTGGCTCTGATAAGTGATGGGATATGAAGAATTTTAATTTTCCTTAAATCAGAACATATTCCTGGGGATGAACATAAGCTGTAAAAACGTGAGCTCAGAAAGGTTATGTACAGGATTTATGCTATGGTAATACCTCTCTAATAGAAAATCTACCTGGGTATTAATATACTGTAGGTCTAATTGAAGAATGATATTCAATGTCCTTGAACCATCTTCAAGAAACATTACCAGCATTCAATAGCCTTTATAGTGCTCACCCTCCTGCTGCTATTTGTGATAGATAATATGACATGTTGCAGAGAAATAAGCACCCATATCAAATGCATAAAAGTTAGATGTAACTCTGATGGAAACTATATACAAATATTCAGCTGAGGGAACAGAAAGCATCAAAGTAATAAAAACAATCTTTAAGCCTGCAGAATCTGTAAATGAAGCACCAACATTTGTTGAAACCCATATGCAAAGAAAACCTTTTTCAGGGTCTGACATTTTACAGTCCTCTACTCTTGAAAGTGCAGATTACTGTTGGTTCCACAGTCACTGCCTGCTTACTGATGCGTTTTCTAATGACGATTTTTCATTGTAAGTAATGGCAGGCTTCCTGAGCACAAGTCTGAATTCCAAACCAAGTGGTCACCCAATAACAAGTGAATAGCTACCTTGGGCCCCATAGCTAAGAGAGAATGTGCCATCATTGAAGAGAGTATAGAGGAGATTTACAAGAATTAACCAGGGAAAGGGTTAACATATGAGGAGTGTTTGATGGTTCTGGGCCTATACTCACTGGAGATAAGAACTGGGGACGGATGGCAGGGAATTCTCATTGAAACATACCAAATATTGAAAGGCCTGTATAGAGTGGATATAGAGAGAATATTTCCAACAGTGGGACAGTCTAAGACCAGTGTGCACAGCCTCAGAATAGAAGAACAGCCTTTGGAACAGAGATGAGAAGGAACTAGAAGAATTTCTTTAGCCAGAGATGGGGTGGTGAACCTGTAGAAGCCAAGTCATTGGTTATATAACAAGCAGAGTTTGATAGGTTCTTCATTAATAAGGGCATCAAAGGTTATGGAGAGAAGGCAGGAGAATTAAGTTGAAATACAAAATAAATCAGCCACGATCAAATGGCAGAGCACAGTCAATAGGTCGAATGGCCTAATTCTGCTGCTATTGTCTTATGGTCTCATGAATATTTCTAATTGCAGTTCAGCGACTCAAAGGTTAAATGTAACACTGAATGCCATTTCATCTGCAAGTGAATACAGCAAGCATAGGATTCAGAAGACTTTTCTTGTCTATTCAGAAGCCATGCAATCCAGTCATCTGTACAGATCTCCAACCTTGAGTGTTCATTCCCTCACTATAAAACTTTGGTAAAGACTGACAATAATACCCCATGAGAAATGCTGCATCTGGAAACTAAGGGTGCCAACAGAAGCTTAACAGGAATCCTACCCCATAGTACATTTCCTCAGGAGACACAACTTCATAGATGATCATTCAAAATGCTTCCTAACTGTTTGATGTCAACTCCTCAGCCAACTACAAATTACGCTGTTGTAGATTATGTGAAGCATTCCAAGTGCGAGGTTCATTATCTCTGCATTCAATAATTTTTCCATCAGCGTTACAGTACGTGATTTGCCAAAAAGGAAGCATGATGGTCATTTCTCAGACAAATCTGTTTCTATTCCTCTAAAAACGTACACCTTCCGTTTCCCATTTGGATCTCCTGTGGGTCTTAACAGAAAAATAACAAAAGGAAATAACATGAATTGTAGAATAAAGATCTTTCTGACTCTTGTCCAGTAATAAAGTATATTATAACTTGGATAGAATGCAGTAATTTACCAAAGAGCCAATTCCATGCAGAAATTCAATAAAAATTTGATACAAATAACTTGGATTTTAAATGTAGCTATGGCTCTTTCAGCAACTTCCTGTTGGTATGATCATAATGCAATTGTACTGCTTTCCTACAGTCTTGTTTCCTACTATTTGGAAATATGGGCAAAATACTGCAGATGTTAACAAAATCTAAACTACACTTGAAGAAATAATCTCCAGGAATCAAACGAAGATCGGTAATCTTTGCAAAATGGTAAAGTTCACTTTCATTTGACACCAACACGACAAGTTACATTACAGACACTATCTTACTCTTTTTCCATGATGCTTACTGAATTGAATAGAATGCTTACAGTATCACTGATTCAAAAGGTACAGTCAACGCCTATAGTTCTGAGTTAAAGTTGTGAGAATCAAAAATAAGTATACTAGCATACACAGTTATTTCCCACTTGGAACTCCACTAAGTCCCTTGACCATCTCTTGTTATTCCCCCCGCCATGGTGTTAGGCAGATTCTCCAAGATCCAGGTTAAAAAGACATACAATTTCTCCAGTTGACTAAAAACCAAAACCATTTATTTCCTTTTGAAACCCACAACCAACATCTTTGCCACTGGCTTCATTTTCCAAAATCTGATTACTTTAAAATCAAAAAAAAAAGCATCACAAAGAAAGAAAATAAATTATACAGAGAATTCTGAAATTTGTGCATTATTGTATATATGGAAAATGGTTACAAGCTTTCCAGAGATGCTGCCTGACCTGCAGACTTCTTCCAACACATTGTGTGTGTTGCTTCTTTCCTTTTCCTTCATTGCTGAATTCAGCAGCAACATGCAAGTTTCATCTCAGTAACTTTGTGTATGAGCCCAGATGGTGACAAGCTATGGATGTCTTATGCATAAGTGCATCAAATTGTTTCCTTTATCCACGTTTGTCTGCTGGGGAGCTTCAATCACCACTGTTTCAAATTTATTACTGCACAGATCTCCAGCACGTGAAGAGATTTTTTTTTTGATTAGGTAAAAAATGCACACTATGGCCTGCAATTGTACTCATTTCTAATGAGATTCTTCTGGCCACACTAACCTCTAATGGCCTTGTTGATCCGTACTAAGATCCGAATCTTGCTGCCATACAAATTCCAGGAGGCAGCCAGGGCAGCAGATACTGAGCCAATGCCCCCTGCCCACCCCCCACACACGTACCAAACACTGATGGCTTTGGACACAATCAGAAATGTTAAAAACATTTCAGAAGAAATGAAATAATTAAAAAAGATCCAAAAATATGAAAACTGGATATAGTAAAACTGCCCTTAAACGCTTATAATTAAAAAGTAAGTAGTATAAAAAGGGATTAAAACAGTAAACATCATTCAGATCTCCAATCAAGATCAATGATCCCATACAAATGACTAAATAAATCATCGAATTCTGGTTTCCTCCACAAGCTCTGGTTTTCACCCAAATTCCAAAGACATACAGGTAGCAAGTAGCGGGCATACTGTGTTGGTGCCAGAGGCACAGTGATACTTGCAGGATGCCCCCAGCACAACCCCAGACTGTGTTGGTCCCTGTAGCAAGCGACACATTTCACTGTACAGGTATGTTTCAAAACACATGTGACAAATAAAGCTAATCTTTCTCTTTAAAATCCTGACATGGAACTGAGGAGCCATATCTGAAATACATTCAGTTCCAGCAACTTAGGAAGTATATGCATTACGTAGACCTCTGTACTCAGTCCAGCAAAAAAAAAATTTATTAAACAAAATATACTTTATTCAAAAATAAAATTATATACAATAAACCATTCAATGACCTTCAATCCTTTACAACTGTTTCCATTACAATCTTTACATTTTCACACTTTTCGCCACCAACGTGGCACTCTGTTATTCCATATTTACATACACTTGTTTAGGGGTATACACCCTGCCCCCACCACCCCTCAACTCCTGCGGGAGAAGAACCCTAGACTGTGGTCCCTCCCCACCGAGCCCTTGCAGTGGCTGCACCAAGTTTGAGTGCGTCCCTCAGCACGTACTCCTGGAGCCGAGAATGTGCCAGTCGGCTGCATACCTCCACAGACATCTCCATGTGCTGGCAGACCATCAAGTTTTGGGCCGACTAGAGTGTCTTTGACCGAGTTGATGATCTGCCAGCAGCACTGGATGTTGGTCTCGGTGTGCGTCCCCGGGAACAGCCCGTAGATCAGAGAGTCCTCTGTTACGCAGCTGCTGGGGATGAACCTCAACACTGTCCCTTCCATCCTCCTCCACACCTTCTCCGCGAACCCACAGTGTGCAAAGAGGTGGGTCACCGACTCCTCACTGCAGTCCTCCTGTGGGCAGAGGGGTGTGGAGACGACATTCCGGGCGTACAGGAGGGAACAGACTGGGAGGGCCCCTCTCACTGCCAGCCAGGCGAGGTCTTGGTGCCTGTTGGTAAGGTTGGTCGTTGCCGCTATACCTGTCCTTCGTAGAGAAGTTGTTTCAGGTCAACGCCTTTGACCACAGGGCCATCAGGCAGTGGTCAGCACGTAAGGTCCTGCAGGCACTGCAGGAGAAGGATGTGATGGACACAGTGGGGTGGTTCCCTGAGCAGATCATCCAGTTCATCTGGCAAAATGCCTCATCGCCAGACTTCAGTCCAGCAAAATGCACCAGCACCTGACCTCTAGAGCTTTGCATCTTCTGCACTGCAATGTGCAGACACAGAAGGCAGGAACAAGCTAACCCATTAAACTGGCAGCTGAAGAGCTGCTCAACCTTGCCCACTGTGGAAATACAGAGCTGTCGTTTATAGGTCACATTGAAGTTTTCTAAAATATCTAAAACATGCAAATCGGGCTCCATATTTTGGAGTAGCCCTCATTAACAAGCTAATAAGGTCTTTTGATGCATCACAGAACCAGACCAGTTTTATTTTCTATTTCCATATCAACCCCAAAGTAACAAATGAAAGCTCAAAGAGACAGGAGGCAAGGCAATCATCAAATCTCCAATGGAACAATTAGCTTAAAGAAAATTGGCACCTATAATCAGTGCAACTTTAATCTCTGCAAATGATTTTCTTTTTTGCTATTTGCTGGTCTGCGGAAGCAGCAAAAAAAGGCAATTTATTTGAAGAATAAGTCTTCAGAAGATTAGAAGGAATTTTGCTGAAAGATTCTGACCTCCAACCAGATACAGCCATTCAGTTCAGACAACAAATCATCCAGTGTTTATCACAAGCAGCAGATAACAAGCATTCCTAGAAACTGTCACAAGGTTGGACTAATCAGAGAATAAAGCACTTTCAAACTGGAAATACTTATTCAGAAACACAAGGTTTGGCAATAAAAAAATGCGAATCCTAGATCCAATTCAAAAGTTCATAAATCTAGCATCAAAAAGCATAAAATATAAAAATGATCAGAGTTAGCCAACAGATTTTCCTTTGCTTACTTATTCTAATCCCTGGTGACTGTCTATAAACTGACTGCAACACCACCATTTCAATCCTCCAACAGCTGATAAAGTATTGAACGTCATTGTTATATCATTTGATTGCTATATCATAAATTGACTGTATATACTGTACATCATGTTATATACAATCATTTTAAAACCAAGAGCTATGTTTGAAGACTGCATGAATCAAAGAATAACTGCATTAATGCCAGTCTCGAACTGGAGTTCTGAATCTCACCAGCTATCAGCAACCAAAAAAAAAATCTGCTTTTTGAACACAAGCACACTCAACTGATGCTATTTAAAAACTGTTCTCCCCAAGCACAGTGTAGTGTCTACCGGCTACACACGTACACGTATCTGACGCTAGTTAGAAACTGTTCAGCAACAGTCTCCTGTCTCAATTGAGCAGCATAGTGTTCCAGACAAACAAGGGGAATCCCAACTATTTTCCCAATTAGCTTTTGTTCATTACGAGTTGTCCCAAATCGGCGACTGCCCCAGTGAACCGATGCCCAATTAACCAGAATCCACTGTATTTCAGTGATGCCTAGTTGTAAATTCAGTGGGTACTCTGGTTACCAATTCTTCCAGCTTGTGAAGCAAACCCCTTTCCTTTCTGACTTGCAGACACACGTAGAGATCTGACAATATGTTAATGAACGTAAAATCAGTGGCAGTTTTCCACTGGAGGCTAATGCTTTATTAGATTTAAATTGAGGCTATGCTAACTTTCTTATTATCCTGACAACCAGCGAACAGGAAAGTATCACTCCATCATCCTGCACTTCTACTGAAGAAAACTGCAGTCTCTGGCAACCCATAGTTCCTGTTCTACCATAAAACGTGACATACAGATTTAAGTTTGATTGAAATCTGTACATTTTAAATTTGATAATAAAGCAAACCAAAGTGGCAATTTCATCAGCCTTCTGATACCCATGACCAAGGTGACCAGACATGGCAACATAAGTTCATAGCCCAGAATCCAGTAACAGATTTCAGTACAGAATGTGTTAAAATTTATCAGGTGTTAATACACTACAACTTCATCACTTTCCAATTAAAATACATTTCCAACACCCCCTAACTGCCCCATATCCTGTTAAGTGAGGAGATCACATTCTTAACCAGAAAACTTCCATTTTTAACCAGATACAAATTCACAATGAGTAGAAAATGGGTAGAAAACAAAGCAAAAATGATGCAGGTTTACCCATATAGGAATCAACATTGATATTTATCCATTTAAGCAGTCTATCAGCTTGTGAAGCATAATTCTGAAAGATTATGTGTACTCTTCAATTAAACACGGAAAACCTTTCCAGGTTTTGTTGCTGCTGTAATGTACTCATTCTGCCACATCTAATGAAATCCGAACAAAAATATTGAAAACTTAAAGAAAACAGAAACATCACTCAGCAGTGCTTCAGGCACAAGTTAAACCTCATTACTCGTGCCCATTTGGGTTCCCACATGAGAAGGATTACAGAAGGTTAGAGATTTACCAAGATGTTCCTTGGGATGGGTAAGTTTAAAATAAAAATAGACAACTTTTTTTTTGCACAAATAAGGATGAATGGGAGACAATCCAGGTATGTAAAATTATGAAGCGCCCAGATAGAGAAGACAGGAAGAACACAATTCCCTTCCTAGAAAATACAATAATTAGAGAGTAAAGATTTAAGGTACAGAATTCTCCCCCACCCTTCAGAAACACACTGCCTGTAAAATAATTGAAATCTGCATCACCTTCAAAATGTACCATTTAATTTGCCTGTTCGTACAAAGATCAAGAGATGGAAAATGACATTAGCCTTTAAGTCCTTTTCATCTAGCATAGTTGAAGAGTGTTGTAAATTATAATGGTGTGAAAAATTACATATTCCCTTGACACTGACTTTCCGTGGTCAATGATCACTTCATGTTGTCTCCCACCATTCGAACCAAACCTTTGTCCATTATCGATCTTCCATTCATATTAGACCAGACTGTGCTGAAGTAGGCACACTGTCCACTGTCACTACACAACCGCACATTACTAGTCTGGATTTACTGAGTCAAACTCACAGGTTCCAATACTAAAGTCATCCAGCAAATCCAAAGCAGGGTGGCGGAATGTAGAAGCCCTGTTGCTCAAAGCCTTTGGCAGAAAGCAAAGCTAAAGGTCAACAGTTTTTGAACATCTGTCATCCAAAAAACAAAACTGAAGTACTGTAAATAATAAAAAAGTTAAAAGCATACAAAAACACCACAGGGATGATCAGCAGTTTTCATCAAAAGTAAATTATCTTGCTTCTCTTGTATCTCTAGGTTGTTTATTGTACATACAGTCATATACAGTATATGTACAGGCAGTCCCCGGGTTACGAACGAGTTCCATTCCTGAGTCCATCTTTAAATCGGATTTGTACTCAAGTCGGAACAGGGACATCCGGTATTATTTAGTGTCTGTTAGTCAAATGTTTGTCTTAGTACATAGTATATATTTTACCTTTCTATGCATATAAAACACTTAAGAAACATATGTATTTCAATAATTAAACCACAGTGTTGCTTAGTAATAATTGTAGTTTTCATCGGGGCAGGGCCTTTCACATGCTCCATTATTCTCACTTTATCCTTTACTTGTATCTTTTAAAGTTGTTCTGATCGTTGACCGACTGTAGCCTAAAGCTTTTCCAATGACCGATGGTGTTTCACCCCTTTCCAATCGCTTTATTATTTCCACTTTATTTTCAACCATGATCGCTTTCCACCAACGGAACAGAAAACTGCAGATTTTATGTTCTATCGCTGAGCAACAGTAAACCGTCTGATTGGCCTATCAGAGTTCTCTTTAGGAACTAGTTGACTTGATCAGCATTTCTGATCTGGCACTTAATAAAAAAAAATACAGCAGCAGCCGCGGGTGGCAGGTCTTGTGCTGCTCCGGGTCCTAAAGTCCACCCGCACTGAGACGGGTAAATGGGACAAGTGGGGGCAGTGCTGACTGGAAAAGGGGGGGGGGGGGTGTCAGGATGAATCTTGCTAAGAAATACTTAAGCCAAATACAAAGTTACACACTCAACACAGTGTTAACGGCAACAACTTAAAATGGCGGACGGCGTCATGATCTGACTTTAAATGATGGACGGCGTTCTCCCTCCATTCGTAAGTACGAGTTGTCCGTAAGTCGGACGTTCAGAACTTGCGGACTGCCTGTATATGTATACAATGTTCCTCTGACCAAGGTGCACAACACCAAGTAATATTACCACAAGAATTCCAGGAGATTGACATTTAACATCAGGTGCATTTACAACACAAATTAAAAATAGTATAACCCTAGCAGTGCCTCACACATGATCAGAACTGGGTGGTGAAGGAGGTTCAGTAGTCACACGGCCTGAGGTAAGAAGCTGTTTCCCATCCTAATAGTCCTTGTCCTAACTCTACAGTGCCTTCTACCTGATAGCAGGGGTGAAAGAGACGGTGGGACAGATGGGACAATGCTAAGGACCCTGCGTAGGCAGCGCTCCTCTAATCTGCGGATCTTGCTAAGGTTGATTATGTCAGTGGGGTCTTGGATCCCATGCCCGGTCTGTACAGCATAGATCAGAGAGACAATTCCAGGATAGTGATCAACCCTGCAAGACTGAGAACAAAAACTAAAGTCAGGGACATTGTGGCACATGAGCTACAGTTTGCTGATGACTGTGCATTGGTTGCCCACTCTCTCGAAGACTTACAGGAGATCTCCCGTCGCCTTGCCAGTGCAGCCAAAAGCTTCAGACTGACAATCAGCCTGAAAAAGATGGAAGTTTTGTACCATCTGGCTCCTGGCTCAAGCTATGAAGAACCAACTGTCCTCATTGATGACACTCGTCTCGATGCAGTCAACAAGTTTTGCACCTGGGCAGCAAAATAACATCCTCAGCTTCTCTGGATGTGGAGATTGAGTCAAGAACCAGAAAAGCCTGCTTTGCCTTTGGTCAGCTGAAAGATCGAGTTTGGTCACAGAACATCAGGTTGGCCACCAAGTGCAAGGTATACAGGGCCGTTGTCATATCAGCCTTGCTATACGGATGTGAGAAGTGGTGCCCATATCAGAGTCACTTACGCCAGTTATGCACCATCAATAACTCACTCTGAGACGTAAGAAGCGAGATATCGGCTTTTATTGACTGGAAGAATGAACAACACTACATCCTGGAGAATGAGGCCGGGCTCAGGCCTCAATCGCCTTTATACAGGGGTCTGTGGGAGGAGCCACAGAAGCAGTCCAGACAGGTATATGTAGTTCACCACAGCCAGCTTGACCAACTGCAGCAGCATCACCTACATTCTCTGATGAAGATCACCAGGCGAGACAAGGTCTCCAATACCGAGGTCCTCTCTCGAGCCGGAATGCTGGCAGTTTCAACCTTGGAGCTGTCAGTCCAACTGCGCTGGGCTTGACATGTTGTCAGAGTGCCTGACGGGAGTCTGCCCGAGGACACCTTGTACTGTCAACTGTCCAGTGGTACCTGAAAACAAGGAGGCCAGCGACTACGGTAAAAAGATGTTCTGCACAGGAGCCTCAAGAAAGCTGACATTGCCCAGTCAACATAGGAGGATCTGGCTCAAGATCACTCCCAGTCTGAGGGATGCCATCGGAAAAGGTGTGGATGCTACTGTGAACAAGCTCATAGAGGCAACAGAGGAAGGGCACAGGAAGCACCACGACAGAGCTTCTGCCCCTGCTGCCCCTCCAGGCCGCACCTGTCAAGTATGTGGCAAGCAGCGCCTGTCAGGGATCGGCCTGTACAGCCACTCCAGGACACACTTATCAAACCCCACAAACTGAGAGGAACCATCATCATCCTATGGGATGGATAGCCAGAGTGAGAGTGATCAGCAAATCCATCAGCATGTCCCAGACTCTCAAAACTTCCACAAATGATGGGGTTTACTTCAGTTTGAATGGCTTCTCGGGCCAGGGATATTTGGACAATGATTTAAACTTCTAAGAGTGACCACAGAAATATGACATCTGCGTTTTTCAGATCAAGTTTAAAAACCCAAACCCTCTCTAGAAGTCATACAGGACACATGGCGTTAGCCTCAGAAACTGAAAAGGGATTATAATCAACTACTTTTGTATAAAAAAGGTATTTTTAGCTTTTTTCCATCTCTACAGTTCCCTCGGGCATTCATGCTTTTTTACTCCTTTCCATTATATAGAGAGATGGGCAAATCAAGTGGAAGCATCAATCTGTCCAAAATACTACGCAGCTGTTCCAGCATGGTTCAGTGTGACCCATCGGAACCGTCAGTGTGTGACCCGTCGGAACCACCCGGCGTGGTTCAGTGTGACCCGTCAGAACTACACTGTCTGGTTCAGTGTGAGGCCCGTCGGAACTACACTGTCTGGTTCAGTGTGAGGCCCGTCGGAACTACACTGTCTGGTTCAGTGTGAGGCCCGTCGGAACTACACTGTCTGGTTCAGTGTGAGGCCCGTCGGAACTACACTGTCTGGTTCAGTGTGAGGCCCGTCGGAACTACACTGTCTGGTTCAGTGTGAGGCCCGTCGGAACTACACTGTCTGGTTCAGTGTGAGGCCCGTCGGAACTACACTGTCTGGTTCAGTGTGAGGCCCGTCGGAACTACACTGTCTGGTTCAGTGTGAGGCCCGTCGGAACTACACTGTCTGGTTCAGTGTGAGGCCCGTCGGAACTACACTGTCTGGTTCAGTGTGAGGCCCGTCGGAACTACACTGTCTGGTTCAGTGTGAGGCCCGTCGGAACTACACTGTCTGGTTCAGTGTGAGGCCCGTCGGAACTACACTGTCTGGTTCAGTGTGAGGCCCGTCGGAACTACACTGTCTGGTTCAGTGTGAGGCCCGTCGGAACTACACTGTCTGGTTCAGTGTGAGGCCCGTCGGAACTACACTGTCTGGTTCAGTGTGAGGCCCGTCGGAACTACACTGTCTGGTTCAGTGTGAGGCCCGTCGGAACTACACTGTCTGGTTCAGTGTGAGGCCCGTCGGAACTACACTGTCTGGTTCAGTGTGAGGCCCGTCGGAAATACACTGTCTGGTTCAGTGTGACCCGTCGGAACTACACTGTCTGGTTCAGTGTGACCCGTCGGAACTACACTGTCTGGTTCAGTGTGAGGCCCGTCGGAACTACACTGTCTGGTTCAGTGTGAGGCCCGTCGGAACTACACTGTCTGGTTCAGTGTGACCCGTCGGAACTACACTGTCTGGTTCAGTGTGACCCGTCGGAACTACACTGTCTGGTTCAGTGTGACCCGTCGGAACTACACTGTCTGGTTCAGTGTGAGGCCCGTCGGAACTACACTGTCTGGTTCAGTGTGAGGCCCGTCGGAACTACACTGTCTGGTTCAGTGTGAGGCCCGTCGGAACTACACTGTCTGGTTCAGTGTGAGGCCCGTCGGAACTACACTGTCTGGTTCAGTGTGAGGCCCGTCGGAACTACACTGTCTGGTTCAGTGTGAGGCCCGTCGGAACTACACTGTCTGGTTCAGTGTGAGGCCCGTCGGAACTACACTGTCTGGTTCAGTGTGAGGCCCGTCGGAACTACACTGTCTGGTTCAGTGTGAGGCCCGTCGGAACTACACTGTCTGGTTCAGTGTGAGGCCCGTCGGAACTACACTGTCTGGTTCAGTGTGAGGCCCGTCGGAACTACACTGTCTGGTTCAGTGTGACCCGTCGGAACTACACTGTCTGGTTCAGTGTGACCCGTCGGAACTACACTGTCTGGTTCAGTGTGACCCGTCGGAACTACACTGTCTGGTTCAGTGTGAGGCCCGTCGGAACTACACTGTCTGGTTCAGTGTGAGGCCCGTCGGAACTACACTGTCTGGTTCAGTGTGAGGCCCGTCGGAACTACACTGTCTGGTTCAGTGTGACCCGTCGGAACTACACTGTCTGGTTCAGTGTGACCCGTCGGAACTACACTGTTTGGTTCAGTGTGAGGCCCGTCGGAACTACACTGTCTGGTTCAGTGTGAGGCCCGTCGGAACTACACTGTCTGGTTCAGTGTGTGGCCCGTCGGAACTACACTGTCTGGTTCAGTGTGACCCGTCGGAACTACACTGTCTGGTTCAGTGTGACCCGTCGGAACTACACTGTTTGGTTCAGTGTGAGGCCCGTCGGAACTACACTGTCTGGTTCAGTGTGTGGCCCGTCGGAACTACACTGTCTGGTTCAGTGTGTGGCCCGTCGGAACTACACTGTCTGGTTCAGTGTGAGGCCCGTCGGAACTACACTGTCTGGTTCAGTGTGAGGCCTGTCGGAACTACACTGTCTGGTTCAGTGTGGCCCGTCGGAACTACACTGTCTGGTTCAGTGTGACCCGTTGGAACTACACTGTCTGGTTCAGTGTGAGGCCCGTCGGAACTACACTGTCTGGTTCAGTGTGACCCGTCGGAACTACACTGTCTGGTTCAGTGTGAGGCCCGTCGGAACTACACTGTCTGGTTCAGTGTGACCCGTCGGAACTACACTGTCTGGTTCAGTGTGACCCGTCGGAACTACACTGTCTGGTTCAGTGTGAGGCCCGTCGGAACTACACTGTCTGGTTCAGTGTGAGGCCCGTCGGAACTACACTGTCTGGTTCAGTGTGACCCGTCGGAACTACACTGTCTGGTTCAGTGTGAGGCCCGTCGGAACTACACTGTCTGGTTCAGTGTGAGGCCCGTCGGAACTACACCGTCTGGTTCAGTGTGACCCGTCGGAACCACCCGGCGTGGTTCAGTGTGACCCGTCGGAACTACACTGCCTGGTTCAGTGTGAGGCCCGTCGGAACTACACCGTCTGGTTCAGTGTGAGGCCCGTCGGAACCACCCGGCGTGGTTCAGTGTGACCCATCGGAACTACACTGCCTGGTTCAGTGTGAGGCCCGTCAGAACCGCCCGGCGTGGTTCAGTGTGACCCGTTGGAACTACACTGTCTGGTTCAGTGTGAGGCCCGTCGGAACTACACTGTCTGGTTCAGTGTGAGGCCCGTCGGAACTACACTGTCTGGTTCAGTGTGAGGCCCGTCGGAACTACACTGTCTGGTTCAGTGTGAGGCCCGTCGGAACTACACTGTCTGGTTCAGTGTGAGGCCCGTCGGAACTACACTGTCTGGTTCAGTGTGAGGCCCGTCGGAACTACACTGTCTGGTTCAGTGTGAGGCCCGTCGGAACTACACTGTCTGGTTCAGTGTGAGGCCCGTCGGAACTACACTGTCTGGTTCAGTGTGAGGCCCGTCGGAACTACACTGTCTGGTTCAGTGTGACCCGTCGGAACTACACCGTCTGGTTCAGTGTGACCCGTCGGAACTACACTGTCTGGTTCAGTGTGACCCGTCGGAACTACACTGTCTGGTTCAGTGTGACCCGTCGGAACTACACTGTCTGGTTCAGTGTGAGGCCCGTCGGAACTACACTGTCTGGTTCAGTGTGGCCCGTCGGAACTACACTGTCTGGTTCAGTGTGAGGCCCGTCGGAACTACACTGTCTGGTTCAGTGTGACCCGTCGGAACTACACTGCCTGGTTCAGTGTGAGGCCCGTCGGAACCACCCGGCGTGGTTCAGTGTGACCCATCGGAACTACACTGTCTGGTTCAGTGTGACCCGTCGGAACTACACTGCCTGGTTCAGTGTGAGGCCCGTCGGAACTACACTGTCTGGTTCAGTGTGAGGCCCGTCGGAACTACACTGTCTGGTTCAGTGTGAGGCCCGTCGGAACTACACTGTCTGGTTCAGTGTGAGGCCCGTCGGAACTACACTGTCTGGTTCAGTGTGAGGCCCGTCGGAACTACACTGTCTGGTTCAGTGTGAGGCCCGTCGGAACCGCCCGGCATGGTTCAGTGTAACCCATCGGAACTACACTGTCTGGTTCAGTGTGAGGTTCGTCGGAACTACACTGTCTGGTTCAGTGTGAGGCCCGTCGGAACTACACTGTCTGGTTCAGTGTGAGGCCCGTCGGAACTACACTGTCTGGTTCAGTGTGAGGCCCGTCGGAACTACACTGTCTGGTTCAGTGTGAGGCCTGTCGGAACTACACTGTCTGGTTCAGTGTGACCCGTCGGAACTACACTGTCTGGTTCAGTGTGGCCCATTGGAACTACACTGTCTGGTTCAGTGTGGCCCGTCGGAACTACACTGTCTGGTTCAGTGTGAGGCCCGTCGGAACTACACTGTCTGGTTCAGTGTGAGGCCCGTCGGAACTACACTGTCTGGTTCAGTGTGAGGCCTGTCGGAACTACACTGTCTGGTTCAGTGTGACCCGTCGGAACTACACTGTCTGGTTCAGTGTGAGGCCCGTCGGAACTACACTGTCTGGTTCAGTGTGTCCCGTCGGAACCGCACTGTTTGGTTCAGTGTGGCCCGTCGGAACCGCACTGTTTGGTTCAGTGTGGCCCGTCGGAACCACACCGTTTGGTTCAGTGTGTGGCCCGTCGGAACTACACCGTCTGGTTCAGTGTGAGGCCCGTCGGAACTACACTGTCTGGTTCAGTGTCACCCGTCGGAACTACACTGTCTGGTTCAGTGTGAGGCCCGTCAGAACTACACTGTGTGGTTCAGTGTGTGGCCCGTCGGAACTACACTGTCTGGTTCAATGTGGCCCATTGGAACTACACTGTCTGGTTCAGTGTGGCCCGTCGGAACTACACTGTTTGGTTCAGTGTGGCCCGTCGGAACTACACTGTTTGGTTCAGTGTGGCCCGTCGGAACTACACTGTTTGGTTCAGTGTGGCCCGTCGGAACCACCCGGCGTGGTTCAGTGTGACCCGTCGGAACTACACTGTCTGGTTCAGTGTGAGGCCCGTCGGAACTACACTGTTTGGTTCAGTGTGGCCCGTCGGAACTGCACTGTTTGGTTCAGTGTGGCCCGTCGGAACTACACCGTTTGGTTCAGTGTGTGGCCCGTCGGAACTACACCGTCTGGTTCAGTGTGAGGCCCGTCGGAACTACACTGTCTGGTTCAGTGTGGCCCGTCGGAACTACACCGTCTGGTTCAGTGTGGCCCGTCGGAACCGCACTGTTTGGTTCAGTGTGGCCCGTCGGAACTGCACTGTTTGGTTCAGTGTGGCCCGTCGGAACTGCACTGTTTGGTTCAGTGTGGCCCGTCGGAACTGCACTGTTTGGTTCAGTGTGTGGCCCGTCGGAACTACACCGTCTGGTTCAGTGTGAGGCCCGTCGGAACTACACCGTCTGGTTCAGTGTGACCCGTTGGAACTACACTGTTTGGTTCAGTGTGAGGCCCGTCGGAATTTTACCACACTGACTTTGCTATTTTTAACCCCGTACAGGTGGCCCCCATTTTTTGAAAGTTCGCTTTTCAACAGCTCGCTGTTACGAAAGACCTACATTAGTACCTGTTTTCACTAACCAAAGAGGATTTTCGCTTTTACGAATAAAAGACTCCCGCTTTATATGTGTGTTTACCCCAAGAAAGACTACCATGACCGTGAAGCCTTGTGCGGGCAGTTGTATGCGTGTACGTGCCAATTTTTTTCTCCAAATAGATTTTGGCTCACTGTCTTCCAGAGTTTGACAAGTGAAACTACACCGTACATAAAATCTTTCTACTTTATATAGGCTGTGTATTTATCATATCATTCCTGCTTTTACTATATGTTCGTGTTTTTTTAGATTTTATGTGTTATTTGGTATGATTTGGTAGGTTATTTTTTGGGTCTGGGAATGCTCAAAAATTTTCCCTTAAAAATTAATGGTAACTGCTTCTTTGCTTTACGCCATTTCGGCTTACAAAAGGTTTCATAGGAACGCTGTACTTTCGGATAGTGAGGGAAACCTGTATTTGAATTAACATTCTGAAAATGCTACTTTTCCCAAATAATCATTAGCCTTTTTTATGATCAGAAGAGAACAATTCTGGCAAACAGCATTATAGTCTCCTTCAGGAATCTGACCTGAAGTGAACAGCATTTCATTGCTGGTTTGTACAGTGATGAAACAACAGTTCTGGTGGACTACTGAAAAGCCGGATCAGAAAAAAGTTAATACAGTTGCAATCAGCCAATTCTAAATTACCTTTTTTGGCCAAGACCAAAAATGTCTACTCTTTCACTTGGTTCAAAGTAAATGTATTAATAATGTACCATACATAATCTGTCACCATAAACTACCCAGAGATTCGGTGTTGTTGAAAGAGTTAAAAAGATCACAAGACTGAAAAAAGTGCTTCCCATTCTAACACATACAAAATTGTAACAAAATTAGCTGTACAAAGCAGAAGTCTGTTACCTCAACCTCTGGCTGACTGGGTTTCACATCTTAAGGTTCGGCTCATATTCACAATGGAGAAAAGCATTAGTGTGCATTTGTCAACTCCTCCAATAACAAAAGCAAAAGTATCTCCTAATAAAATGCTGCATTGCACATTGGTTATAACTTCAAATATTCACAGAGATAAAAGTACATATTTGTCGTGCTCAATGCGCCATATTCCCAGCCAGCATACACATTCAGATATCAAGAGGCAATCCTCATGGTACCTCTTCGTGATAAACGCACTGCAATAGTAAAAAAATTTACCAACTCAGAAGGTATTTTTTAATTAGTGCTTCAGATGTGGGTTATGCTAGCACTTCTACACTTCAATCACCCATCCTAACTGCTCCCATGGCAGTGAGTTACCTTTTTTTATTGCTGCATTTCTTCTGGTGAAAGTATTCCTACTTGACACCACGGTGAGATAGTAAAGGTTATAGTGATAATGCTATTGTAGAATCAACTCCTCCATCTTTTATTTGTGAAAACATAATTTATTGCCAAGATTTTTTTAAAATCATAAGCAAATCATTCATGCTGGCATTCCTATGAATTGTGTTCTGTATCTTTCATTTGGAACTATAAGGAGATGCTACAGAACTAAGAGGAGGAAAAGCGAATCTTTGTTAAACTGGTTTTTCTACTCAGTAACTGGGCGTGCAATCAATTGCATTTATTGCTTGGAAAGCCTGTGAACAAAAGTGAGCTGGATCGAAACTGTATGGCTATTGATTGGTGGCATCAACAGGACGCAAGTGATTGTTCTTTAGATCAGAATAAGCAGGAGTAATTGGGTAGGAGCAGGTGTAAATAATCGCAATTGAACCGTCATATATTGCTGACCTAGGCAAAGCTGAAAAGTCACCAGAAGACTTTAGAGGTAGTTGCATTTGTATTCACTGAGCCCAATGAAATCAAATGGATTCTATTAAAGGCCATTTGTGACACTGATTTGAGAGGGCTTTGATTTTATTCCTCAATTCCCAGAGAAAGCACACAGAAGAAATATTCACTCAAGCAGACAACGTTGAGAAGAAGGAGAATAGATTGAAGATAGCACCACCTGTGTATGAGAGGCTCTGAAAATTATGAGCTGTCAGATGAGTATCAGCTATTGCTTGTAGTTAAGTATAGAATTTTGTACTCAATAAATTCTCAAACACTTGCACAAAGACTTCACTGCTGGTCATTTTGTCCAGGAGTAGAGTCAGGCCATTTGGCCCATTGAGTCTGCTCCGCCATCCAATCATGTCTGAATTAGCCACAGGAGTCCCCCACCCCCCAACCCCGTAAAGCAGCCACAGGAGTATCAGTCACCCCCACCCCATAAAGCAGCCACAGAAGCATCAACCCCTGTAAAACAGAATCTGATGTGGTCTTTTGCCCGTCCACTTCAAGATTTGACTTGTTGTGCATTGGAGATGCCCTTCTACAAACCACTGTTGTAATGTGTGGATTTGTGAGTTACTGTCACCTTCCTGTCAGCTTCAGCCAGTCTGGCCATTCTCCTCCAACCTCTCACTGGATGTTTATTTTTGATTTTTGCACCATTCTCTGTAAACTCCAGAGACCGTTGTGCATGAAAATCCCAGGAAATCATCAGTTTCTGAGATAGGTAGATAGAAACTTCATTGATCCCAAAGGAAATTACAGTGTCACAGTAGCATTGCAAGTGCACAGATATACAAATGTTAGAAGTATAAATACAGTAATAATTTACCTTAAAAATAAGATGTATAAGATTTACAAGTCAAAGATTACAATATTTACGAGATTTTCACGTTCACACTGATAAGATGGTAGTGCAAGAATTACTGTAATATTATACAGCAATGGATGCATCTTCACACCATCCAGATAAAAAGTAGTGGTAGAATTGCACAGAGTGTCCACAATAGTGGGGTGTAGTAAATAGAGCTAAACAGAGCTTAAACAAAGCCCAGGTAAAGAGGGGTCATCACTTCCCCAGCTACAGGTCGACTCATTATAGAGCCTAATGGCTGAGGGTAAGAATGACCTCATATAGTGCTCTTTAGAGCAGCGCAGCTGTCTTAGTCTATTACTAAAAGTGCTCCTCTGTTCAGCCAAGGTGGCATGCAGAGGGTGAGAAATATTGCCCAGGATTTTCCGGAGGGTACTTTGTTCTGCCACAGCCTCTGGCATGTCCAGTTTGACTCCTATAACAGAGCCAGCCCTTCTAATTAGTTTATTCAGCCTGTTGGCTTCATCCGCCTGCACACGGGTGACATTGTGCTGCCATTGCCCCAGTACACCATAGCATAGAAGATTGTACTGGCGACAACAGATATTCAAACCACTCCGTTTGGCACCAGCAATCATTCCACAGTTAGTCACTTAGATAACATTTCTTCCCCATTCTGCTACTTAGTCTGAACAACAACTAAACTTCTTCACAATGTCTATATACTTTTATGCATTGAGTTGCTGCCACATGATTGGCTGATTAGATATTTGCATTAACAAGTAGGTGTACCTAATAAAGTGGCCACTGAGTGTAGTTTCCCTCTCAATGCCATTTACTTGCCTTTCCCCCATCACCTTTGACACCCCTAATTGTTTATCAACGTCGACTTTAAACATACCAAATTACTTGACCTCCACAGCTGCCTGTGAAATGAATTCCACAGAATCACCATCTTCTGGCTGAACAAAAAGCATCTAGTTAGCCTGGATGGTCCTGTTCGAGTACCATTCAGCCTTAACAATAAGAACATAAATCAGTGTTTATAAGAAGGAAGATTTCCTTCAAATATGGTTACATTTTGAAAATATGGAGTTACCCCAAAGCTTAAAATATTTATTTAATTGGGCAGTATCAGAACAGTAGCATGCCACAAGTCACAAATAAATAATCTCCATTAAAATTATTCATAGACTCCACATCTGTGGCTCAAATCAATCAGCATATAGTCTGCCAACATGTTACACAAGACAGCGGCTAGACGTCACTCCATAATCTTCAGTACCACTCAAGCTTTAATAGGTTCACTTCTCTTTAAAAAACAAAATGGGCAGAAGTACAATTGAATGCGGCTGAACTCTGGTGTTTTCTTAACTGTGAAACTTGTGTGGACAACAAAAAAAAACCCACGAACTGAGGAATTGGAGGCACCTCCTCAATTTACAACACAAAATCTTGTCTGAGGTGTCAGTGTCAATGACCACCACTCTGCCCCCAACACCCAATCATTATATGCACTCACACCTCAGAAGCTGTGCTCCTGAAGCACTGAGTTATAAATGTGCAGCCTCCAACTACTGCAGGGTGAGCCGTGTGTAGTCGTTTTCTATGGACAGAATTAGTATCAGCAACAAAGATCAGCAGAAGAATGTGAAACTCATTGTACCACCTGACTTGAGACATTTCTGCACATCCTCCATATGCCTGTCACTTTTCACCGCAGAGAAAATAAAATGTGCCAAGGATAGAACTCCGGCATATTTTACAACCAGCACCTGCCCCCAGTGAAGCAACATGCCACTGACCATCAGGGGTAAAGTGAAAAGCATGCTTTGACAAATACTGCAAATTAAATCTCATTGCTAATGACTTCAGTTACATTAACCGAGGAAATCCCTAGGTCCCTAGATTCCATAATCCACATTATGGAATCTTTCAAAATGGAGATAGTACAATGCATTGGGATAGGAATACACGACCAAAATATCCCATACCATGCATACTCCATCCTGATGGGGAATGAGATCAATCATACACTTAATATCCTGGAAGGAAACTAAATATTTCAAAAGCATCTCTCTAACAGGAATATCCAATTCTCCTCAGTGTATTCCAAATATAAACTAGCCGGTTTCCCCAAATTGGGAATAGTGTTTCACATCAAGACAGAAAATAAAACAGCCTTAGCTCAGCTGTCAGAATACCTTAATGGTTAAAAAATAGATCTGTAAACTAAGATGTTGTGCACAGGGTTCCATATGCCACCAGTGATTAATAATAACAAAAATGTTATCTTCCATCCCAGATGGCATGTTTGTTGAAATAATTGCATTTACTTTAAATAAACTTCATCAATAAGTTAACTATTACATGAATCAGATTAAAAATATTTAAATATATAAAAGCTTTAGCCAATTAACTACGATAAAATTCAAAAGGTCCAGTGGTAAAATAGTGGAAACCCAAAAACACTGATAATTTTAAGTTATTGGGCTGAAAAAACATCACCAAACAGCATAACAGCCCTATTAAATTCAAAACCTCCAACAAGTGGGAACATCAGGGATTTGTTTTTGCATGCCCTGGACCATACTACTGGTGCAGGAAGCAATGTTAGCGCTATAGTTCAGAGCTTGAACAGCATCTTCACTACTACATCCATAAGGTTGAGTGTAAACATGAATATCTCAGATGATGGTCAGTCAGGGAGTGCAGAGTACACCACACACTCTGCTACTCCATTTAGTACTCGAGAAAGGTGACAGTTACACTAGAGAGCACAGTCAGTGCCAAATCCTTGGCAACAACACTTGGCTAAGGAAAGGAGCAGTCCTCAATGAAGCTATGGTGGCAGAGGATTCAAATGGCAAGAGAGCCAGACAGGTACTGTAAGAAATTTTGAGCAGGGGAGAGGGAGCAAAGAGCTAAAG
This sequence comes from Hemitrygon akajei, assembly GCF_048418815.1. NCBI lineage: Eukaryota > Metazoa > Chordata > Chondrichthyes > Myliobatiformes > Dasyatidae > Hemitrygon > Hemitrygon akajei. The sequence continues at coordinate 61,420,196 of NC_133128.1, forward strand.
ATCATGGTTCATTCCGGCATCGGCATCAAAAACTAAATAACATGGCCCTGGGGACAGAGTTTAGAGGAGAAAGATTTGTAACATTATTGCAGTCCCAACAACCTGGTTCAACACCACCACTATCTGTAAGGAATTTGTAGGTTCTCCCCATGATTTCCTCCAAGTTCTCCGGATTCGTCCCATGTTCCAAAGACATACAGATTAGCAGGTTAGTTGGTCACATGGGTGTAACTGCACCTCGTTAAGGCAGAAAGGCCAGTTATGGTGCTGCATCTCAAAATTTTAAAAAATATATAAAGTTTATCTGCAGGTGAAAAGCTCTGGTTTACCTCCACAGTGGGGTACGATACATGGGAATATGAAATTAGCACAGAAACAGAAACCCTACAGCATAATACAGGCCCTTTGGCCCACAAAGTTGTGCCGAACATGTCCCTACCTTAGAAATTACTAGGCTTACCTATAGCCATCTATTTTTCTAAGCTCCATGTACATATCCAAAAGTCTCTTAAAAGACCCTATCGTATCCGCCACCATTGCCGGCAGCCAATTCCTCGCACTCACTCTCTGAGTAAAAAACTTAACCCTGACATCTCCTCTGTACCTACTCCCCAGCACCTAAACCTGTGTCCTCTTGTGGCAACCATTTCAGCCCTGAGAAAAAGCCTCTGACTATCCACACGATCAATACCTCTTATCATCTTATACACCTCTATCAGGTCACCTCTCATCCTCTGTCGCTCCAAGGAGAAAAGGCTGAGTTCACTCAACCTATTCTCATAAGGCATGCTCCCCAATCCAGGCAACATCCTTGTAAATCTCCTCTGCACCCTTTCTATGGCTTCCACATCCTTCCTGTAGTGAGGCGACCAGAAATGAGCAGAGTACTCCAAGTGGGGTCTGACCAGGGAGAATGTGGAACTGAGGAGATGCAGTGTAAGAGAGTAGTATACAACTCCTCAGACACACGGACGAGTTCAGAGACAGATCTATTTATTGAGGTACAGTGCAGAATAGGCCCTTCCTGACCTTCAAACTGCACTGCCCAGAAAGCCACTCCCCTCCATTTAATCCTAGCCTATTCATGAGACAATTTACAATTAACCAACACACCTTTGTACTGTGGGAGGCAACTGGAGCACCCAGATGAATCCCACGTGGTCACGGGGAGAACGTACAAAGTCCTTTCAGGCAGCAGCGAGACTGTAAAGCACTGTGCCAACCACTACATTACTGGATGAGCTAGTGCAGCCCAACCATCTGGGCCTGGGGAAGGACAAGGGTAGAAGGAAGTGAAAAAAAGAAAGTTTCATCTAATTTAATCAGGAGTGGGAAATCAATCAGCAGCTTTAAACACAAAAATAATGTGCATGAAAGATTGCATAAGAGAGACAACACAAGTCTTTTTTGTTTAAGAAAAGCAGTATTTGCAGGGAGCATTTTCAGATTATACTTATGATTTTGCAACAGTTAATGAAGAGAAATCTGTTATCACATTTTCAAAATGCAACTGTGTTGAGAGCCAATTTTAATCTCAAATAGTATGCAAGGTTGAATCTTCCTTGAAAGAGAGAGAGCAGCAAATGTTCTGTTTTGCCAACATTTATGGGGCTCCGAAATGGATGTCTATAGTTAGTGACTACATTAGAGACCATGTCAGTATCTGACAACAGGGTAGGCGGGTGGCTGAAGAGGAGGGGAATAAATAATGGAAAAGCAAACTCGAGAATGGACAAGACGGATTTAGATGGCTGTTCATGTGGAGATGAAATGTGAACCTGAACTGGTCGGGATAACAGCCTGTAGACAAACATGCATTAGGCAGTCAAATGCAAACGTCAGCATTTATTTCATAATGATCACTCATAAGAAGTTGTTTCTACAATGAGCAACCCCAACCGTGGCTGCAGTTGCTTAGCAAACAGGCTCGGCAGTTTACTGCTGTGTTCATTTTGCAGAAGAAACTGTTCTATGCTTATAGGTAATGTCAATCGTTACACACCTGAAAAAACAACACTCCCACAGCAAAAATGAAGGAGGCAATAATGCTGAGCTCAACAGCTCCAAAATCTTTGTGGATAGAAATCATGGATCTTCAGTGTTCCACAAACTTTTTTAAAAAACGATGCAGCAACACTCCTGCAAACTTATTCTGTGTTTTCACTGATGTAGAAAATTTCCAGTATGACCAAAGAGACTGCAACCCTGTCCTGAACCACGAAAGCTGTTTATCCGAAGTATTAAGCCATTACCACAATAATACTCACATCACTGAGGCGGAACACTGGATAGAAAATACACCTCTCTGCCGCTCTAGTGGGTTCCGAGTGGAAACTAATCACCCTGGAACTGCTCACAGATCTAGCAGGGGTCTGATCCCTCACAACATATAATTTTGTTTCTGGATATCCAAATCCTTATCAAACAAGAGATACAAGTTCTGTTTTTATCCTGACGTGAATTTTTCAGCCATTTGCACCTCAGGTTATTTTGAAAAGCAGACGGTGGAAGTGGATATATAAATAGGTGTTCTGGTCTTAAAGCAACAAGAAACTTTCACCAAAGCAGCATATTTGCCTTTCAAATGTGTCAACTCCAATTCCTCAAACTCATTCTACTATCAGTCAACATGAGGAAATCTGCAGATGCTGGAAATTCAAACAACACACACAAAATGCTGGTGGAACGCAGCAGGCCAGGCAGCATCTATAGGGAGAAGCACCGTCGACGTTTCGGGCCAAGACCCTTCATTAGGACTAACTGAAAGGAAAGATACTAAGAGATTTGAAAGTAGTGGGGGGAGGGGGAAATGCAAAATGATAGGAGAAGACCGGAGGGGGTGGGATGAAGCTAAGAGCTGGAAAGGTGATTGGCAAAAGTGATACAGAGCTGGAGAAGGGAAAGGATCATGGGACGGGAGGCCTAGGGAGAAAGAAAGGGGGAGAGGAGCACCAGAGGGAGATGGAGAACAGGCAGAGTGATGGGCAGAGAGAGAGAAAAAAAACAACTAAATATGTCAGGGATGGGGTAAGAAGGCTACTATCAGCCATTTGCTCAAATACTATCCTGAAACTCTTTTTGGCAATCATAGTGCCAAACACTTAGAATGGTGAATTTCAGCAGTTCAGTGGGAACAGAATAGATGGATACCAAAACATTCTCTGCACATTATAATGGCAAAATGGTACATTGAAACTATTTGGAGACACTTGAACTGGGGCCACAGGATTATGACTGCTTTTGGTTGGGGTGGCCATTAAACACAATATGGCTGCTGGCAAACCTGATTCTCTGGTAACATGAATAGCTTGGCAACTGGATCTTGGAGACAACAGGCTCAATGGGCAAAGGAAGACCCATTAACCAAGAGCTTGTTCAGGTAAGTTAGCTGTATTTATCAGTTAAATGCCAAAAGGTCATAGACCTGTTCTACAAGAACTCATTTGGTAGATCTAACAGCAGCATAGATCAGCTGTCAAACATAGCATCCCAACGAATCATAATGCACAAGGACAGCCTTTTGAACGAGCAAACCGCTTGCTGGGACAAAGTGGGAAAGACTGGAATATTTATGTAATATTATGATATTCACCAGAAGCCACATATAGGCATTCGTTATATGCAGCTGCTAGTCACAAAGCACTTCAGGTTAGTAACATGAAGACTCTGGGTTAAAGTGGCCTATGGTACAAATGTTATGCTTTGCAACCCCAAAACATAAAACTACCTGAAAGAAAAACACGGAGCCCGCGATAACATGTGCTTCATTTATTTTTACTTTAGTGAGGCGCACACTTATGACGTGGCGGTAGCCTAATGATGTATGCCACTCACATAAATTTATACAAAATCCATAATGAATAATGTAAACAAAGAATGCTTAATCAAACAATATATTTACAATAATATTCAAATATTACTGAAATACTAAATACACAACATTGTGTCTATAATTTGTGGAGCCACTGAATTAAGGAAAGCCCGCACTCAATCAAACCTTAGGATGTCTATCCTACCAGTTCCTATTGGCTCAAGGGGAAATAAGATAACTGCTTTTACAAACATTTCATTAGTAAACTGAAAAACTACTGATGTTGCTGACTTCATCCTGTGGCACCCTCAAAATGGCAGACCTCCAGCAATAATTGTACATTTATTGAAAAGCTCCTGACTAGTTTACAGTGCATGTCAATAGCCGACAGAAAGCTTGTAAAACAATGTGCAAGACTCATTTGAAATGTGTTCAAGATAGTTCACATACTCCACTCATTGTGGCTCCTACATCATCCATCCCACTGAGTGTGTTTGACTTTTAAATTACATTCTTGCCAAAAGCGAACAAATATGCATATTTAGTAAGACAAAGGCTGGACAGAAGGCAAAGCATTAAAATGGATGAGATATTTTAAATTTTCTATTCATACTTAACAATGCACTGTTATAGTTTAGTCCAACTCAGATCCTAGTTGCAACTGAACATTCAACATATTATCTTTCTTTTTAAAATGATTTGTTCTAGGATTGAGACAAACAGCCAAATTCGAGCTGTTTCAGACGGTGACCTCCTGAATATTCCTTACATTCAATAAATCACAGACATTACACTGTTTAAAAGCAAGCAATAAATGTGTTGTTTTTTTAAAAACCTTAACAATTTGAGAGACACTGTACAAGAGATTGCTGTTGTTCTGTGAAGAACAGCCTATTTTCTGTCTGCTGAAATTCTGTACTACAAGTCAGCACAATAAATCAGGCTATTTTGGCCAGCTTTGCCCTTAGCATTTTATACACCCCCAACAAGACCCCATACATTTTTAAAATCTCTAATTTAGGCAAAGAATGGAACTCCATCAACTGTCATTTGTAAGCATGCGAAAACTATACTAATTTAAACAATGCTGCACCCAAATTTAACAGTAGTTAGATATAAATAATGGTTTCATTCTTTTTTCAGTGTTTGTAATACATAAGCCACAATGACCAACTATGTCAGCAGTCTAGGAAACCAAGCATATTTAAGCATGAAAAAAATAGGGGTGGAAAACCTTGAATTCGGAAATTCAGAAGCTGTTCATGCTATGAAGGTCCAAAAAGCCCAAACTTCTATTTCCCAAAGGATGACAAGGGAAAGCAGTCCATTTGTAGTGGATGATGATGTCTGCTGGCTGATAAAAACTCAATAAAAACAAACTCAGCTTGCATCAACTTTTGCCACATCAAGTATTCATAGCTCAAACCTGCCCCCCAGCCCCCAGTGTGGTGCCCAATGTCACCTGCGTGACAACCTTAATGTTAAAAGCTGAAAAGTAAATACAGGGATATAAATATCAGACAGGCAGTTAAGAATAAGCTGTTTTTCTGTTCCTTTGAAAACAGCCAAGAAATAGAGTTTACATCAGCTTAACTATGTGCACTTATCATTCTGGAAACAGAATGATAAAGAGCATCCAAATTTCATTTTGCACATAAAAATATTTTAGAAATGAATGGATTTTGCGTTATGAAATTTTCACCAACTGAGCTACTCATGAAACTGTACAGTCCTTAGCTATATGGTTGATATGCAAGGTCATCATGCAATTACCATTTGGCCGACTACATGTCATTCAGCATCATCAAGAAGCATCATTCGTACATCAAGAAGCCGATCATGGAATACATTGACTCCAACCTTCCACACAACCACTGCAATTCACCTACCACTGAAACAAGTCAATGGTGGACACCAGCTCTCTGAGCCTACACTCATCTCCGGAGCATCAGGACAGTATTGCTTCATGCCTACAGTTCTGCCTTCAATATTATAATTCTTGACATTTGGCAAGAAAAATTAACTCCATAACTCCTCAACCTAGACTCAGCGTTTCTCCTTGCATGTGGATCCTTAACTTCCTGACCAAAAGCAACTGACAAGGATAGACAGCAACACTTCCACAATGATTGTCCTCGGCACTGACGCTCCATACGGCTGCATCCTCGGCCCCCTATTCTACTCCCTAGAAGCTAACAATTGTATGGCCAAATTCTGCTCTAACATCAAGTTTACAGATGACACCATTGTAGAGGACCAAATCTTAGATAATGAGTTGGAGTATAGGAAGAAGATAGGGAGCCTAGTAACATACTCTATTAGAAACACCTACACACCTGCTGACATGGTCAAGAGGTTCAGTTGTTAGTCAGACTAAAGATCAGAATGGTAAAAAAAAAATGCAATCTAATTGATGTTGACCATGAAACAATTATTGGTGCCAGATGGGGTGGTCTGAGTACCCTAGAAAGTGATCTCCTAATACTTTCACACACAACAGTCTCTAGAGTGCAGGTATACAAAGAATGGTGCAAACAAAAAAAAATCCAGTGAGTGGCAGTTCTATAAGGAAAAATAAACCTTGCTAATGAGAGAGGTCAGAGGAGAATAACCAGAATGGTTCAAGCTGACAGGAAGGCAACAGTAATTCAAATAACCAGGCAGTGTTCAGAAGAGCATCTCTGATTCCACAACATGTCAAACCTTGAAACGGAGGGGCTACAGTAGCAGAAGACCACACTGGGTTCCACTCTGTGCCAAATAAAGTGGACACTGAGTGTAGTGCAAGGACCACAACCTTTCCCTCAATGTCAACAAAAGAGCTAGTTATTGACTACAGGAAGGAATATGGTTGTGTGACGCACAGAAGCTTGCTTACATAAATAGCCTCAGGGTCGAGAGGATTGAGAGCTTGAGGTCCCTACAAGTGAACATCCCAGTCCAACCACATAGACACCATGGTTAAGAAAGCACACCAGCACTTTTGCTTTCCTTCACTGGCATATGTGCATGATCAAACTCAGTTTACGAACATAAATTCTCCAAATTTTTTTTAAATCACATTTGTTGAATAAACATGGCAACAAAAACAACTTCTGTTTTGGCAGTTTAGAGTCAAATAGGACAATAGAATTAAACAGTAAACAGTGAATGAACCAAGACTAGCTACATTCGATAGGATGTGGCAGCAACAAACCCAAGTGAATCAGAAGTCAATGAGAATTAGATTAAGGTGTCCAGTGATGGGAGTCATACTTGCACAAAAAGAAAATTATTTTCATTCTCGAAAGTCAGTCCTTTTCAGTGATTGGAAATAAAAACTTCACATATTAAAACATCTTTAACTCAAAGATTTCAACTGAAGACAATTTCAAACTGATAGAACACAAGTGTTAACAAAACATTATGATATTCTCAAACATTGCAAATGTTAAACTCCTTGGGTCAAATCCAAAATGTAATTAACTGCACAAAAATAATGAGTAAATATTCTGCCCTGTACTGTATCTTATCCAGATGGAAATTGGGACAAGTTGATTGTCTACTATGAAGAGCCAGTGCAATACTTTAGAAAATGGTCAGTTTTATAAAAAAGGCTTTGCATCAAAATTAAATCCATTAAACATTCTTACTTAAGAAAAGTTAAATACAGGTGTCAATTGGGGGTTCTAAGAAGGAAGTTGAGGGAAAATAAGTTGCAGGAGAACTGGGGAAAGCATGCATATCAGGGAGTCAGCATGAATTCAGCAGGAAAAATGGCCTCCTTCAACATAATCAGGACACCTCATCACCATAAAAATTTGCAATTAACATATTTTGCAATTGGAATTCTGCAAAGTTTTGGACTGGGGTGACCAGTTTCTGGCCAATTAAAAATAAACTACTTACGAAAATTTTACATGAGTTGTTAACATTTAGCAATACATGTTTCCATGTCAAACTGCATCAGGCATTTTATCCTTAAAGATACTTGATTCACAAACGAATCTTCAATGTACCTGGCCACCTCCTGGCTGCAGGATGTTGTGACTCATGAAAAGGTACAGGAAGTATCCAGCCAGAAATATGATATCATAGGCTTGTGAGAGAGCTTTTCGTTCTCCTGTGTCTAATTGACAAGTTATATGATGATCTTACCATCACTTCAAACATACAAGACAATCCCTCAATCCCACCTGGCTTTTTTTGCACATTTGGTCTTCAGCACCTATAATTCCAGCAGGATTGTACCTGGACAGTGCCAAATTCTTTGTTAGTTATAGTCTTGTGTGTAGCCATTCCACCCATTGGGTCCACGTCAGTTCCCATCAGTCCTGTTCATTGCCCTGCACTTACTTTCTTCATTAACTTCGCTTCGATGATTCTTTAGCCACTTACCTCATGGAAGTAATTTGTAGCTGCTAAGTAATCTACAAGCATGACTCTGAGATGCAGGTGGAAACCACAGCAAACAGCAGAAACCCACGTGAGCACATGGAGAAGATGCAGACTCCACACAGACAGCACCCAATGTCAGGATTGTACCTGGAACCTGGAGCCAAGACATCAGCTCGACTTGCTGTGCACCGAGCCACTTCATCTCAAGGTTCAAGATTGTTCATTATCATTTGTCAATACACAAGTGTACAGGGGAACGAAATGAGTGTTAGGCTGGATCCAATGCAGCACAAAAAAGACAACGAGCATAATACAATAGAGATAAATACATAAGATTAGCTGATATACATAGACTGATTGCACGTACATAAAGTGATACTAGGTACAGGAGTACCTGCAATGATGAAGTAGTGGTGGTGGGAGTACAGTGACTGTGTTAATAGGTGGAGGTGTTCACCAGCCTGATGGATTGGGAAGTAACTGTTTATGAGTCTGGTGGTCCTGGCGTGGATGGTGTGCGCGTCTGTGCGCATCCGCATCTTAATGTGCGCGCACACACACAAAATCTAATCAAAAAAATAGCCAGGATTCCCTTTATTTATTTGGGACACTTAATTAGGACAGGAGACTGCCAAACAGTTCCTAACTAGCATCAGTCATGTGCACTTCTGTGGCCTTCAGACACTACAACATGATTAAGAGTGTGATAGTATTGGGTTTGCTGATCGGAAAGTTGTAAACTCAAACGAAAACCTTAAGCCCTATCAGATATAAATAGCCATGACTACTCTCACTAAGGGGAGATTATTCTGTAGCTACCTAATCTTCAAAGACAAGTTCACTCCCCCGTTTATTCTCCAGGGCAGGTTTAGCAGTCAATACTCACTGTTCGAGCAGTGGATCCCCTCTCCCTACCAAGGAGAAGATACTTCCAGCTAACAAAGTAGTTTAAAACAGTTCATTTCATTTCAGTGATATGCATTTAAATCCAAACAACATTCTTAAAACACACTGAAAGCTCAAAGAGGATTTCTATTTTAAACAGTTCCAAACTTCAAACAATTTCTAAAACACAAAGCAGTTCTTAAACATGAAGGATTTCTAAGACACAAAGGATTTCCAAAACACAGGTAAAATGCCTATCAACAAAAAAGGCATGCAAAGGAGTTGTGGATAAACAAATTATCCATCACAGAAGCTGAAGCTAGAGGAATGGATTCTAGTTCAGCCGTATTCCTTCCATACTTCTTGATGTTCCTTAGCACATTCCTAGAACTGCTCTCCACATTTAAACACTTTTCTCCACCACTTGACTGACTTCACACGCTTACATTTCCTGACACCCTCTTCAGCAGGCTGCAATCATCACAACAGCTCCCTTGTTGGGGAGACCGTGCAAGGTTTGAAAAGCGCTCGGGCCTTTCGGAACTTCTCAGTGGGCTACAATCGTAATTGTCTCTTAGGCACTCGACAGGGCCCAATAAAAAGCGTGGTGTAAGCAGTGTGGGCAGTGTTGGACCGGTCAGGCTTTGGCTCAACAGACTTAGGCGAGAACAGGTGCAAGCTAGAGAAGTTCGAAGTATAACAAGTGTAGGCAGGTTGGTAGTTAAGTGCTCCTCCTGTAAGGTGTGGGATTGCAGGGTACATAACAGTCTCTCCAATGACTATATCTGCAGGGAGTGCACCCGGTTTCAGCTCCTAGCCGACAAGGTCAAGTAACCGGAGCTGGAGCTGGAGCTGGATCTACTCAGGCTGTAAACCTCATAGATGAGACTTTCACTGAGGTGGTCACACCCAGAGTGCAGGCTTCAGGAAGTACATAGGTGAACACCAGGAGAAGTAAGAGGAGTAAGCAGTTAGTGCAGGATTCCCTCAGCAACAAGATAACTGATTGGATACTGCTGGGGCGGATGGCCTATCGAGACAGAGCAGTCAGGCCAGTGGCAATGTGGCAGCTCTGAGGCTCAGCAGGGAAGGGTAAAGTCAGACAGAGCAGTAGTAATACGAGACTCAATAATTAGGCGACAAATTCTGTGGCCACGAAAGAGAAGCCAGGATAGTGCATTGCCTCCCAGGTGTCAGGGTCAAGGGCATCTCAGACTGGCTGCAGAAGATTCTCAAGAGGGAAAATTAGCAGTCAAAGGTTGTGGGGCACATTGGCACCAGTGATATGGGTAGAAAGGAGGGAAAGAGGTCATGCATCAAGATAAAAGGGAGTTAGGGAAGAGGTTGAAGAGCAGGACTTCCAAGATAACAATCTCTGGATTACTCTGAGTGCCACGTGCTGGTCAGGGCAGGAATAGGATGATAGATGAAGGAGTGGCTGAGGACTGATGTAGGGGGGTAGGGTTTCAGATTTCTGTATCGTTGGGATCTCTTCTGGAGAAGATACAACATGTACAAAATGGATAGATTACGCCTGACTCCAAAGGGGACCAATATCCTTGCAGGCAGGTTTGCTAGAGTTTTCGGGGAAGAATTAAACTAATTTGGCAAAGGGATAGCAACTAGAGTGATAGGGCCAAGGATAGGGCAGTTGGTATACGAATAGATACAGTGCTGTGGGGTATAAATTACATTGGGAGTTAGAATGGTTGGAGTTTCTGGGGCAATTTGGAAGACATGGGATAGATACAGCCAAAAGTTGAAGTAGTATTCTATAGGGAGGATAAGGCAATCATGGCTAAAAGGAGAAGCCAAAGACAGCAGAAAAGGAAAAGAGAGAGCTAAAATCAGTGGAAAGGTAGAGGATTGGGAAGCTTTTAAAAACCAACAGAAGGCAACTAAAAAAACAGAGAAAAGATGAAATACACAAGTAAGCTCACCAATAATATAAAAACAGGATACCAAAAGTATTTTCATATATATAAAAAGTAAAAGAGAGGCAAAAGTGATATTGGACCACTAAAAACTGACATTGGAGAGGGAGTAATGCAGGACAAATAAGTGGCAGAGGGAGGAAACTAGCAGTATGCTAGACACTCGAGAGTGTCGGGGGGCAGAAGTGAGTGTGGTTGCTATTACTAAGGAGACGGTGCTTGGGAAGCTGAAAGGTCTGAAGGTATACAAGTCACCTGAATGGACTACACTCCAGGTTTCTGAAAGAGGTTGTTGAAGAGATTGTGGAGGCATTAGTAATGACCTTTCAAGAATCACTGATTCTGGAATGGTTCCAGAGGACTGGAAAATTGCAAATATCACTCCATCCCTTAAAGAGGGAAGAAAGCAGAATGAAGGAAATTTTAGGTCAGTTAGCCTGACTTCAGTGGTTGGAAAAATGTTGAAAGATTGAGGTTTCAGGATACTTGGAAGCACATGATAAAATAGGCAAAGTCAGCATGGTTTCCTTGAAGGAAAATCTCGCCTGTCAAATTTATTGGAATTCTTTGAGGAAATACCAGGTAGGATAGACAAAGGAGAGCAAGTGGACATTGCTTATTTAGATTTTCAGAAGGCCTTTGACATGGTACTACACAGAAGGCTGCTTAACAAGACCCCATGGAGGAAAGAAACTAGCTTGAATAGAAGATTGGCTGACTGTCAGAAGCCAAAGAGAGGCAATAAAAAGGGGCCTGGTCTGGTTGGCTAACAGCAACTAGTGATGTTCCACAGGGTGTAGAGTTGGCACCATTTCCTTTCACATTACGTATGAATGATTTGGCTGATGGAATTGACGAATTTGTTTACAGATGATATGAAGTTAGGTGAAACAGCAGGTAGTGTTGAAGAAGCAGGGAATCTGCAGAATGACTGAGAGATAAGGAGAATGGCCAACCAAGTGATAGGTGGAATATAATGTAGGGAAGTGTATGGTCATGCACCTTAGTAGAAAAAAAATAAAAGGCACAGACTATTTTCTGAATGGAGAGAAAATTTCAAAAAAAAAAATCAGAGGCACAAAGGGACTTTGAGTCCTTGTGCAGGATTCCCTGAAGGTTAATTTGCAGGTTGAGTTGATGGTGAGGAAGGCAAATGCAACGTTAGCATTCATTTCATGAAGACTAGAATACAAGAGCAAGGATATGATGCTGAGGCTTTGTTAGGCATTGGAGTATTGTGAGCAGTTTTTGGCTCCATATCTAAGGAAGGATATGCAGGCAATGAAAAGTGTCCAGAGGTTCACAAGAATTATTCTGAGATCAAAAGGGGTAACGTATGAGGAGCATTTGATGGCTCTGGTCCTATCCTCACTGGAGTTTAGAAGAATGGGGGGGGGGGGGGGAGAGGAGGGAACCTCATTGGAACCTATCAAATATTGAAAGCCCTAGCTAAAGTGGATGTGGAGATTAAGTTTCCTATACAGCCTTAGAATAGAGGGATGTCCATTTGGGACAGAGATGAGGAGAAATTTCTTTAGCCAAGTAGTGGTGAATCTGTGGATTTCAATGCCATGGACAGCAGTAGAGGCCAAGTCACTAAGAATAGTTAAAGTGGAAATTGATAGGTTCTTGATTAGTTAGGGCACTAAAGATTACTGGGAGAAGGCAGGAGTTGAGAGGGACAATAAATCAGCCAGAGTGGAATGGCAGAGCAGACTCGATGAGCTGCGTGCCCTTATTCTGCTCCAATGTCTTATGGTCTTGTAACTGAAATGGGCTAAAAGCACTTTGGAGAGACAGACCTCAGCCTAAAGTTTACATTGAATGATGTGAATCCTCAAGTACATAAAACTCACAACATTAATAGATCTCTTATTTGATATACTAAATATTGTTATCTAGCTGGTCTGCAAGCTTCCTTGAACTAAGCAACTTAACTTGCTTGCTTGTTTGAAACAAGCCAAATTAAATAACACATTACTACTGCTCAGAGATGCAGCAGAAGACAAGGCAGGTGCCGTTACTTTCTAAAGTCACAGCATATTTGCAAAGCTGTGTTTTTAACTTGAAACTGATTACTGCTTGCTATTTACATTTTAAGGACTGAAGACTGACTTCCATTTACAATGAAAAGTTAAACAAACTGTTAGTTGGAAGTTTACTTACAGCTGTTTCATCTTACAAGTGGCAGCTGCTGTGTTTAGAAAGCCAGATTTCCAAAAAAAACGAGTCTAGGAAGGGAATATCCATCACAAGAGCAAACTGTTTGTTCAGTTGTATCTTTATGTTCAAAAAGCAGTGATTTCTGTCACTGATGGATAGTTTACAGATTTCACATCACATGCCAGTGATAATAAACCTGATTCTGATTCTGAGAAATAAGCAGCAAGGCAATTCAGAACTGTTTTGCTCACTACCTTTTCAAGCTTGGAGATGTCAGAAACAAGAAGGAGTGAAAATGAAACAGTTTCACTACTTCAAGTTACAAACTACTAAAAATTTAAAAAGGTACCGACAATCATCTTGAATGTTACAATGAAAATAAAGGTTTGGAGGATGCAGTGGTGGAAAGCACTGTATGAAAGCAGTCCATTATCTGTACTAGGTGTCTGCACTGATTTTGTTCATTTGTCTATCAAAAGAACACAGCAGCATACACGAGATGAATTCCTTTATCAATAACAATAAGGAACTAATACACAGTTTTATAGTTTCACAGTAGTACTGATAGTGTTCTAATTTGTTCCATTTTTTATTTAAATACATAATTTGTTACTCAATTAAATGGTAGTTTGTCTTTTTTTTAAAAAAATATCTTTTTAACTATTTCCATGAAAATTCAAATAACTGGGGCAGCCGTTTAATTGAGCAAAAATGTACTGGTCTCGATGTATCCCAATTAACCAGAATCCATTGTGTGTGTGTGTGTATTGTATATTTCTATAAAATTTACATTCTCAGTCATAATCATGGCCAAGATTGCAATGCTACATGCTCTGAGAAGAATTTGTGCATAATTCTCTTGAATATTTAACCTTGTTAAAAACTTTATGTGTCTATATGTATCTCTACTGTTTATGCATGCATACACACAAACATTTCAAAATTATTACTGTGAAATCCAGGGATCAACCCTCATTCAATAGTGTTAGCAGAAATACCTGCCAGTGGCACCCAGCATAACAAAACATGATGAGGTCCCAGCATAGTGAAGCTACAATTCTGGTCTACATGATTCCTGAACAAAAGCAGCATGTAATAGATAAACACCTGACTTTTCACAGGGATCGCTCCCTCCATAATTCCCTTGTCCATTCGTCCTTCCCAGTACTTACACCTGCACCTGATCTAGCTGCTACTTCTGCCCATTCACTTCCTCCCTCACCTCCACTCAGGGCTCCAAACAGTCCTTTCCAGGTGAGGCAACACTTCACCAGCGAATCTGCTAGGGGCATCTATTGTATCCCGTGCTTCAAACACAGCTTCCTCTACATTAGCAAGACCTGCCATAAACTGGAAGAACCGCTTTGATCTGCTCCATCCACCAAAAGCAGAACTTCCTGGTAGCCAAACATTTTAAATCAGATTCCCATTCCCACACGCTAGTCCATGGCCTCCTCTTGCGCCAAGATAAGGCCACCCACTAGGTTGAGGAACAACACCTTATATTCCATCCGAGTAGCCTCCAACCTGAAGGAATATCTATTTCTCCTTCCAGTTAAAAACCCTCCCCCTTCCCTCTTCTATTCTGTACTCTGGCCTCTTACCTCTTCTCACCTACCTGTCACCTTAAAATGGGGAGTCTCCTCCTTCCCTTTCTCCTCTGGTCCACTCTCCTCTTCACCAGCCCTTTATCTTTCCAAACCACCTGGCTTCATCCATCACCTTCTAGCTAGTCTCCTTCCCCTCTCTCCACCTTTTTATTCTAGCGTCTTTTCCCTTCCTTTTCAGTCCTGAAGTAGGGTCTCAGCCCGAAATATCAACTGCTTATTCACTTCCATAGATACTGCCCAACTTGCTGAGTTCCTCCAGCATTTTGTGTGCCTTACTTTGGATTTCCAGCATCTGCAGACTTTCTTATGTTTATGTAGTAATTAGAGCTAAGGGCTCTCACAAATGCAATCAAACCCCTACCGTAAATGGTATTGGACAATTAGAGAGCTAATAATAGGAGGCGGCTTCAAGGACATGCCAATCTTCAACAATGTCAAAGTCCAGCACACAAGTACATAGGACACTGAGCATTACAGCATAGTACAGGCCCTTCACACCACAATGCTGTACCCATCTTTTCAATTCAAAGGTGAATCCTCCCTCCCACACAGCACTCCATTTTTCTTCCTTCAATGTGCTTACTCAAGATTCTCTTAAGTGTCCCTAATGTACAATATCAGCTACCCCTGTCACCTACCACTCTCAAAGAGTAAAATTACTTACCATTGACATGTACTTCCCTATCTCATGAGACATGCTCTCCAATCCTGGTAAACCTCCTATCACCCCCTCTAAAGATTCCACACCCTTCCAATCAGAACTGAATACAACACTCCAAGCGTGGTCTTAAAAAGAGTTGTGTAGAACTGCAACGTTACCTCAAGGCTCTTGTACTCAAATCCCGATTAATAAAGATCAACACACCACATGCCTTCTTAACCACCCCAAGAGCTTGTTCTGCAACTTTAAGAATGTATGGATGCAGACCCCAACATCCCTCTGTTCCTCCCCACTGCTAAGAAACCAGCTATTTGCCCTTTATTCTGCTTTCTTTCGACCTGCCAAAGTGTATCACGTCACACTTTCCGTGTGACTGGGCTCCATCTGGCACTCATCAGCCCAACTCAGCATCCTATCAACGTCCCATTGTAACCTACGATGACCTTCTACAGTATCCACAACACTACCATCTCCACCCTTCCACTTCCTCATCCAAGTCATTTATAAAAAAAATCACCGAGATCAAGGGTCCCCGAACAGTAATAAAAGACAACACTAAAGTATCAACAACCATGTTCAGACTTAGTCAGCTTCCTCCCGAGATTCCCACCAGTATAGAAGCTGCTATCTAACCAATTCACAGAGTATCAGGAAGCAGCTGTCAACACTGCACTAGACCAACCAGGCATTGCACACTCCAGATCTAGTAGGGTTCTCTCACTAACAAACCACGTACAACACTGGCATCAACCAGACAATATAAAAATTGCACAGGTATATCTTATTCACAAAAAGCAAGACAAATCCAATTTGGCTAATCACCACCCAATCAGACTGCAGTCAATTATCACCAGTGTAATGAAAGCTGTCATCAGCACTTCCTTATCAATAACCCACACACTCAGGCTCTTGTGAAGATGATCTGTCTTCTACCTTATTTTCAGCTTTAGGCCAATTTCCAGAGATGAGGCAAGAGGGACTGACCTTGACTTGAAGGTGGTTTTACTGAATGGTGGCACCCAGCACCCTGATAAAACTGAAGTCAATAGCAATCATAGAGAAAAACTCCAGTCACTGGAGATATTGCTCACATGAAATGAAAAAAGTTGTAGTTGTCAAATCTGTATCATCCCAGACCCGGAACTGAACTGCACGAGTTCCTCAAGGCAGTGTCCAAGGCCCAACTATCATAATATTGCCCAATATTCAGCAAGACCTAAAAAAAAATCATTGAATTGTGATCTTATAAGTTGAAGTAATATTCACATGACTGAAATGTCAAGTGAGACCCTTTCCCAGTACAAGAGAATCTAACCATCAACTCTTGATATTCAATGTCATTAGTATCACCACAGCCCCAGCATTCTAGGGAATCACTAGAAATTAAACTGGGCCTGCTACACGAGTATTGTGTCTTTCATCATCAGGGATATGGATATGCAGCCTGCAAAGCCTCTATTCCTCTACATTTCTTTGTTTCTCTCAATTTACTTTGCACTCCCTTACCTTGTTTGTTTTAACCAAATGAATTATTTCCATTTACAGATCCTTGAAAAAGTATTCAGCCTCCACAACTATTTTTACATTTTACTGTCTCATTTTCCAAATTTTAATTATCAAAGTAGGATTTTTGACATAATCTACAAAACATTGTGCATCATGTCAAATCAAAAGGAAAATTCCAAAACCTGCCAATTTATTAAAAATTAAAAACCAAAATTGAGGCTGACAAAGTATTCATCCGCTTTGTAATTACTAGGCTAACACTTTCCTCAGTAGCAATACATTGCCTCACCAACTCACCTAATATGTTGATGTAGAAAATTGAAGGATCACCTGCTTTCAATGAATTCATAAGAATAAATAACCTCCTCTCTGTAAGGCCCAACAGTACGGTAGATTTTCAACAGACCAAACCAAAATGAAGACAAAAGAGTATTCAAGACAAGTTAGGGAAATGATAATATGGAAGCACAAATCTGGGGAATGATACAAGACCATCTCAAAGGTACTGAACATACCTTGGAGCTCAGTGCAGCCCATTGTGAAAAAGTGAAAAAATGTTGAAACCATAGCTACACTGCCTAGGTCAGACTGCCCCTCCAAACATAGTGTCCAGAGAAGAATGGCATTTGTAAGAAGGGCTACTGTGACGCCAACAATGACTCCGAGTGCGTGCCTGCAAATGGAGATTAAGTTCACAGCACCACAATCTCAAAGACCTTATGCAAAAAGGATATTTATGGAACAATGGTAAGGATGAAGCCCTGTCTAAAAAAAAGCATATCCTTGCCCGTAAAACTTTGCAAGGCGTCAGTTAGAAGACTCTGTAAAGATGTGGAAGAAGGTCTTGTGGTCGGATGAGATTAAAGTGGAACATTTTGGCCTCAACGTGAAGTGCAAATCTAATACTGAGCATCCATCAGGTAACACCACCCCTACTGTAAAATATGATGGAGGCAGCATCATGCTATCAGGATGTTTTCAGCAGCAGGAACTGGAAATCTGGTCAGGATTGATGTGAAGATGAATGCTGCTAAATACAGAGAGATCCTGGATAGAAACCTCCCAGAAAGCTTAAATTTGCAGGAAGTTTGGCTTTCAGTAAAACAATGGCCCAAAGCACACTGCCAGAGCAACCATGGAGTGGCTTCAAATGAAGAAAATTGATATCCTTGAGTGGCCCAGTCAGAGTCCCGACCTTAATCCGATCAAACATCTTTGCCAAGACCTCTAGACTGCTGTTCACTACCACTCCATAACTAACCTGGCACAGCTTGAGCAATTTCGCAAGAAGAAACAGGCAAATCTTGCTCCATCACGTTGTGCAAAGCTAATAGAAACTTACCCAAAAAGACTACAGGATACACTAACTGTGCGATGTGGTTCAACTAACTATTGAGCAAAGGGGGTGAATAATTTTGAACTGCTGACATTTCAGTTTTTTTTTTATTTTTAGGATTTTCATGCTTTACAATTTTCACCTGTTTTGGGGCTCTACAATGAAAAAAGGAGCATCTAATTCACAAATAAAATCTCTCAATTAAATTGATCAAAATTCCAGTTGTAATACTCATTTACATGAGCAAATGATTGGGGGCTGAATACTTTTTCAAGGCACTGTATCTGGCTTGAATTCCACCTGCCACTTTTGTACCATACAAAGCACAGAACTTACCTTTGCACTATCAAATACACTGTGCTCAGATTTCTAAGTTATGACTCTGTCACTTAAGTCTAGACTATGATGTACAGCTCAAGCAGCAAGGGACTAAGCACAAGGCTCAGTACATGTAGCATTTCAAGCTCTAATAATTCCTAATAGTATTTAGCAAGACATGATCTAATCTCCTGCTTACATAGTTGTAGAAGTTTTAACATATGGTTGTTTCCTGTTGGTTTACACTTATTTAATAATTTTCAACCTGGATTGATGAAGGGTTTCGTCAACTCTATTCCTTTCCATAGATGCTGCCTGACCTACTGAGTTCCTCTAGAATTGTGTGTGTGTTACTCTGGATATCTAGCATATGCAGAACCATGTTACTGAGCTGTGGACTCTGGCGAAGTCATGGCACCAATTTAGTGTTTTTTGTGTTGTTTTTAGGTTTGAGAGATGATTTTGGGGACAAAGAGGGTGTTAGGGGCAGGGTTGTGAGACTTAGAGGTCAGGCCAGTCTAAGCCCTCCTCCACATATGAAAGCCATCGACACAGACTCATGACATTCGTGGTCAGATATCAAACCAGTAGACCAGTGTGGATGAGGACTGGTGCTCCACATTCCCCCCCCCCCCCCCACCCACCCCAACCAGGATCAGTGAGTTCTGAATCAAGAGTTCCATACAGGCAGAAGGAACAAAGTCCAATGACCCCGAGGTGAATGAATCAGTGAGAATGGAGTACGAGGCCGTGTATTCAAGGTCCTGCCGTCAGCAAGTCTGGAGTTCAAGGCCTAATGTTTGATGATCAGCAGGTTCTGAGGTCGATGCCAAGGATTGAGGCCCAAAGGTCAACTGGAAGTCCAGAAGTCAAGCCGTGATGGCCAGAGACCACCCCGCCCCCCCCCCCCCCAAACCCCGAGTCTATGAATCTCTTCAAGCCCTCTGGGAAAGTCAAAGCCCACCACCTGTGAGCCTGAGTCAAAGTCTGCTGGAGATCAAAGGCAGCCCGTCCTGCAACTGAAGGACTGTGTGTATGCATGTGTAGGTGAGTGGGACGGAGGAACAGGACTTGTACTCCTGTTGTTTTGTTGCTTGTTGTGTTCTGTGTTGTTCTACTGAACATTGTGGGCATGCTATGCTGGTGCCTGAATGTGTGGTAATACTTGCTGGCTCTCCCAGCAGACCCTTGGGTGCATTGGATGTTAATGCAAACAACACATTCCACTATACACTTCAATGTACACGTGAAAATAAATATGAATTTCGAATCTCTCTTCAGAAAGGCAAATAGTACATTGGCTTTCTGAAAGAGGTCTTGTTCCAGTTACACAAAGTACTCATGAAACTACATCTCAAGTACTGTGTACAAATTTGGTCATTACCCAAAGAAGGATACAGTTACAAAAGAAGTAAAGTGAAGATTTACAAGACTGATTCCTTGAATGGCATATTTAATCATACAATGATGGATTTAAGCAGACTGAACCTCTATTTTGTACAGCATGAAGACTATGATCTCACTTGAAGCATACACGATTGCTGGGTTTTACAGGGTGGATGCAGAATCAATGATTCCTCTGGGTTGAGTGACTAGATCCAAGGGATCAAAAGTAAGGGATCCACCATTCAGAGTCAATATGACTAGAAATTTCTTCACCTAGAGGACAGCAAATTTGGAACTGGCAGTCAAGGGAGGTGTGGTGACTCAGTCACTAAATGTATTCGAGACAGATAAAGAGATTTTTTTGAAATTAATGAAATCAAAGAATACGACTCAAGTGCAAGAAAATGGTGCCAGTGGAAATAATCAGCTGTGGTTGTTTGAATGGCAAAGCATCAACAAGGAGCCAAGTGACCTGCTTCTATTTTTTCCCCATCATTTTTTCCACTTCTAAAATTCTCCCATTCCTCAAGTTTACTATTTTCATATCTTAAAATATTCTGAAGGCCATTTGGCCGTTCTAGTCTGAACTGGTCCTCTCAAAACTATTAAATTCATTCCATTCCTCTACTCTTTCCAATGATCATTGGTTTTGTTTCATCAACTCCCTTTTGAAAACTACCACCAAATCTGTTTCCGCTACCTAAAGTATGGTGCGTTCCAAATCTTAAATCCTTTTGGCAATCATGTAAAAACTTGTGCCCTTGTTTCGCAGAACCACCATGATAGTTTGTTGTCAAATAATGACAATCAGTGGTACTTTTGTATAAATGCTACATTCATTGAGAAAATGCACAATGAAACATACAAACTCAAATATTGCTGTCCAGTTTATATTTGTCACAAAATCAATAGCAAAGAAATTATACTTCACTATCCTTCTCATCATTGACATGAATTGCAAAACAATGAAATGACAGTGTTTGGCAGGTAAGCACTAATTAAATTTGTTGTGGAAACTTATTTCAAATAAAGGTATAATTCTTACAGAAACTTAAGCGAATTACTACTCCAAACCATTTTGGATGCTGAGGCAGCTTCAGTTATTGTGGCAGATTTTAATAATTAGTTTTGTTCTACTTTTTACTTTTCATCTCTTTTCACGCTCCCCAAATCCAATTTCCTCTCTCTTTGTGAGTCTGATGTGATGTTGAATTCATAAACCTTTAATTACACCCAGTTCTTATACTTTTAATTCCATAATCCCTCAGCCTGTTTGCGTACAGAATTTCACAGCTGGTCACTGGTTTTTCAGGACAAAGGTACCATTCCTTCATCCCATACTGTATGCAACTTGTTGGAAGTTCAAAATACTTTTAAAAAATTACATTTGTAAGAAAGTTCACTGATAATAGACACTGATGGGTGCCCTGCTATAACAAATTAAGGTCCAGTGAGTGATTGCCGTGGTAAAACTGAAACCCTGGTTTAGTCTAACACAAGTTTGAACTTTACTCTTTAGCCAAGATTGTACAACTATTCCAGTTCTCATTCCTCAAGGTAATAAATAATTCTCAACAAGTATACATTATGTTTGGCACTGCTCACCCAACATCACCTCTTAATTGAGTTTCCCAATTTATATCAGTCAATTCATTTCCATATTGGAGTTTATTTAAATTTGAGTTCTGACTTCACAGTAAGCTTGAGAATGATGTGATTAAGTTTCACCATTTTTTCTGAACCTCACAGATTTGTCAACTGGCATATTCTGACTCTTTACACAAAGCTAACTGAAATAGTCTGCTCACTAGTTGGCTTCTGGATACAACAGTCTAGATTGCTCTGAACCAAACCCACGCCTCAAATTTATCTTTCACAGGAAGCTGATGGAGACAACAGCTCACCTGGCTGAGTAGCCACCAGCATCCTCCCAGTCAACAGGTATGGCTGCTGTACTAGGCACAAGAGGCCATGAGAAGTAGAGGTCCACACATCAAGGACAACTCAAAAATAATTTAAAATATTCAACTTATGCAAATTAAAAGCATTAGAAAATTATGCAAGAAAAAGGGAAACAACACTCATCTTTAAAGTGAATGATATTTTTTTGAGATCTGAAATGAAACAGAAAATGCTGGATAAATCCAGCAGGTCAGGCAATATCTGTGGAAATAGAAAGAGAATAAACATTTCAGATCAGAGTCCAAGACCTAAAGTGTTGATTCTGGTTCTACTTCATAGATGCTACCTGGCATGCCAAGCATTTCCGGTATCTTCTGGCTTTTTAAGGCGAAGCCCAATGAACCATTCAAATGATTGGGACCATGCTAGACCTATCATGACCAGTGTAAAACTGAAGGGCCAGGTACAAAGTGTACCCACCCCCACATTTCTGCACTTCATGAAACTACTGCTGTCCAGTGATGGAGCAGATGGGAGGAGGTTAGATCCAGTATCATCTGACCTCCAGTGGTAGGAATCCATCCTCATAGTCCCCCTAAATTTTTCACCTTTCACCCTTAAACCATGACCTCTGGTTGGAGTCCCATCCAACCTCGGTGGAAAAAGCCTGCTTGCATTTATCCTATCTATAGCCCACCTAATTTTGTATACCTCTATCAAATCTTCTATGTTCTAAAGAATACAGTCCTAACCTAAAGCTTTCCTTATAACTAAGGTTCTCCAGACCTATCAACAACCTTGTAAATTTTCTCTACACTCTTTCAACCTTGTTTACATCTTTCTTTTAGCTGTCTTATGTTTGCCTCAAATTTATTTTTACCTTAATCCAAAAATATATTTGCTAGAATATCAAAAAGTACATCCAGTGTATGTTTTATCTTTTATTATTCTCAATTTAATCTGCACTGACTGAAGAAAGAATCTCCAGAAATTATAAGAAAGTGGGCAAGTTTGTAATATGATCAACCAGGGTCCCTCCATATTAGAAAGGGGGAAAAGGATTATGGGAAGCCAGGCCAACCTAGTGAAGGCAGTTTAAAGATGGTATTCAAAGAGATAGTGCAGTAATTAGAGAAGTACTAAAACTGCAAAGCAGAGTTAATTAGAGCAAAGAGCCACAGATGAGAGCTAGAATTTAGAACTGTGAACAGAAAAGCTTAGGTCACAGGATGTGAAGACACGATTAGGACAGAAAAACAGACCCAAAAATCTTTCTTTAAGTACATATGGCTGAAGCAGTCGTTATTTATCGGGGCGGGGCGGGGCGAAAGAAGGGAGCCCACTGCCAGGCAAATCTTGTATAAATTAATGAGTACAATACATAAGAAAACCTGTATCGATACTTTATTGTGAAACTGTTAAAATCTGCATGTAACCACTTCAAAGCATATTATATACATTACTGGAGGTTCACTGGGTCAGTGACGCTTCTCGAACTCTCTCATCCCAATGTATACTGCAACGACCAAAAATAAACCAACTTGTTCAAGAACCTCACCACACCGCTGCACAAGTTTAGTTCAGAATGCCATCTTGGTCTGGCACCTAATAGAGAGGACCTGAAAACCAGAGCAAGTAAACACACTAACTCTCTCCAACACTGCATATGCTGAGCTAAGCATATTTCACGCCATCCCGTCCTTTAGGGATAAATCACTCCCTTTCCCCATTTTGCACATCTTTTCTTCAAGTCAGTATTTTCTTCCACTTGATCTTTTTGCACCTCATGACAAATGCTCTGTGTATTTCTACACGCTATTTTATTTTAACCTCCACACACCCCCTATCCGATTAAGTCTGTTCAATTCGAACTCGGTGACCACTGCTGACAGAAGTTCACTTTCAGTCACATGATGGCAGGATTAATATAGAGGCGTTCCACTTCCAAAGTGAGTGCAACATGCTGTCTGCACTCAATCACACGTTTAGTACACGTGACCTGGAAAACACTTCTCCCTCTCTAAACCGGTCCATTTTATTCCAAACTCTGCTTTGCTCTGCAGACATGCAGTTATCTTTACTTGGGGGGGAAAAAACGTACACAACGACAATCTAAATTATGCCAAAATGCACCACTTGGTCCCAATGTCACAACCATAAAATTTGAACACGTTGTTACCCTGCCAACGGAAAATGACAATAGCCTACAAGATACTTTGACAGACTCACATAAGAACTGAAAGAACATCCAAACTGGTTGAATAAAACTTTAATAACACATATCAGAAATTGTAAATTAATATAGATCCTACCCACTACTTATGTAAAATAAAGCAAAACGGTTTCTTCATCTACTGTTTAATTTACGTTTTTACTATTAGTCTATTATTGACATTTTTAAAAGCGCGCTTATTCTCTCTCCACGCACATGTTTATCAACTACTGTAATGAAACATAATTAAACGAATAGGAAATGTCAAAACAAACGGTGAAGCATTTGAAAATTACTCTAACCAACAGTTCATATCAACAACCTATTTTTTCCAGTGAATTTCCTTTAAAAAATAACCCAAGGATCATTAGTAACGTCGTTTGCTTCTGGTCACATCTAAACAATCTTGCAAATTGTGAGCACCGCGTCTCGTATTTATTACTGAATTAGTTTACATTGGATTTTCGATTAATCCGAGCCAAATCTTTTCCTAATCCTCCAAGTATTATTGATTGATGTCGCTCCGGACAGAATTTACACTTCACTCTTGCGATGGTGAGCAATAAATGTGGATGGCTATCGGTCCAGCTGTTAACAACATATTCACAAACTCATAAATAAGAAATAAAACTCTCCGACCTTTCACTACAAACGCACAAATGATCAAAAAATAACAAGAGCCTGAAATTAAGATTTCGCTTGCAATGTTTTATCAACTTTGCTTGTCAGTTCTCTCAAACCAGCAGCCCGAGCTGATACTTGCTTTCACTTTTTAAATAATGAGTCCTACCTTGGAAACAAACTACAAAGAGACAGGCAAACCACAGGTTCCAGCCAGCCCGTTTCAGCACCATCTCAGAACAGTGCGATTGCAGGCAAGTAACGGAACTGGAGAACTGAGGCTCAGCCCTGGCCAAGTATCAAAGTAGTTGGACTAAAAGGCAAATTGCTCGTGTGGCTGTGTTCGCCTCGGGTTCCTCAGAGTTAATTTCGCGATGCCGCAACCATTTCCAGTGACTCCGCTGAGTTTGCACAGCAGACCCTCGAGCAACCTTTGATTGCCTTTGATTGACAGCCGCCTGCCGTCACCTAGCAACAAACGCCCTCCCCTCCGAAACAGCGCCCTCTAGGAAATCCAAACAGGCGTTGTCTCCTATCGGGATATGTAGATCTGTATACACGGTATATTTAGCTTTGAGCTGAGAAACAACCCTGGCAATGAAACTGCTTTGCACATCGATATTTTTTTCATTTGTTAAAAAGTTCATTGCTAAATGTTGCAAAAAAAAAACTGAGTTTTCTTTAATAAAAACACAAAATGCTGGCAGAACTCAGCAGGCCAGACAGCATCTATGGGAGGAGGTAGTGACGGCGTTTCGGGCCGAAACCCTTCATCAGGCCACAAACATATCAATCACCCCGATGAATTATTAACTGATGAGTTATTAACTTCAAACTTTCTGCATAATCACTCAAGGAGTTGAACTGCATGTGCATGCAACGAGAGCTGTATAACTCATCTCCTACCTTAGGCCACGAACTTATCAATCACCCCTCGTTCCTCCTCCCTTACTTCCGTTAAAGGCCCCAAACAGTCCTTCCAGGTGAGACAACACCTCTCTTGTGAATCTGCTGGGGTCATCTATGGTGTCTGGTGCTTGCAATGCAGCCTCCTCTGCATTGGTGAAACCTGCTGGAAATCGGGGGATGATTTCATCAAGCACCTCTGCACAATCTACCACAAGCAGGACTCCCCTGGAGCCAGACATTTTAATTCCCATTCCCATTCCGACAGTTTGATCCATGACTTCCTCTTGCGCCGAGATGAGGCCACCCTCAGGGTGGAGGAGCAACACCTTATATTCCGTCTGGGTAATCTCCAACCTGATGGCATAAATATCAACTTCTCCTTCTAGTAACCAAACTCAACCCTGCACCTGTCGATTCCCCCTCTGAACTTTCACTTCTTCTCACATGCCTATTACTATGTAGGTGAGATAGCATCAATAGTAGAAGGAGGGAAACCTCATTCTTTAAAGAAAGAGGAAATTGCTGATGTCTTGATACTCCTCTTTCCCTTTCTTCAATGATCCACTCTCCTCCCCTATCAGATTCTTTCTTCTCAAGCCCTTAACCTCTCCCTCCATCTGGCTTCACCTTTCAGCTAGCCTCTTTCACCTCCCCTTCCTTTTTATTCTGACATCTTCTCCCTTCCTTCTCAGTCCTGGTCTCGGCCCGAAATGTCAACTATTTATAGACACTGCCTGACCTGCTGAGTTCTTCCAGCATATTGTGTGCGTTGCTTTGGTCTTCCAGCATCTGCAAACTTTCTCAGGTTTGTGATTCAACTTGCAGTGAACTAAAATTTTATTCACACACAAGAACACAACAAAAGAGAGGCGGAGCAAAGTCAAAATGGCGCTAAACAGCAACACCTTTGCTTGCATCTTCGGAAACAGCTCTATTTCTATCTTTAATATTTTTAATGTTTCCTTTAAAGGTTCTTTTGAAGACCCTGACCCGGAATTACACGCTAACTTTTGTTCTTTTTGGGAAACATATAGAAACATAGAAAACCTACAGCACAATACAGACCTTTCGGCCCACAAAGCTGTGCCAAACATGTCCTTACCTTAAAAATTACCTAGGGTTACCCACAGCCCTCTATTTTTCTAAGCTCCACGTACTTGTCCAGGAGTCTCTTAAAAGGCCCTTTTGTATCCGCCTCCACCACTGTTGCTGGCAGCCCATTCCACACACTCACCACTCTCTGTGTAAAAAATTTACCCTAGATATCTCCTCTGTACCTACTTCCAAGCACCTTAAAACTGTGCCCTCTCATGCTAGCCATTTCAGCCCTGGGAAAAAGTCTCTGACTATCCACACGATCAATGCCTCTCATCATCTTATACACCTCTATCAGGTCACCTCTCATCCTCCATCGCTCCAAGGAGAAAAGGCCGAGTTCACTCAACCTATTCTCATAAGGCTTGCTCCCCAATCCAGGCAACACCCTTGTAAATCTCCTCTGCATCCTTTCCATGGTTTCCACATCCTTCTTATAGTGAGGCGACTGGAACTGAGAACAGTACTCCAAGTGGGGTCTGACCAGGGTCCTATATACCTCTCAACTCTTAAACTCAATCCCATGGTTGATGAAGGCCAATGCACCGTATGCTTTCTTAACCACCGAGTCAACCTGCGCAGCAGCTTTGAGTGTCCTATGGACTCGAACCCCTAGATCCCTCTGATCCTCCACACTGTCAAGAGTCTAACCATTAATATTATATTCTGCCATCGTATTTGACCTACCAAAATGAACCACCTCACACTTATCTGGGTTGAACTCCATCTGCCACTTCTCAGCCCAGTTTTACATCCTATCAATAACTCGCTGTAACCTCTGACAGTCCTCCACACTATCCACAACACCTGCAAACTTTGTGTCAACAGCATATTTACGAACCCATCTCTCCACTTTCTCATCCAAAGTGTAACAATCACGAGGAATAAGGGTCCCAGAACAGATCCCTGAGGCACACCATTGGTCACTGACCTCCTTGCAGAATATGACCCATTTACAACCAGTCTTCGCCTTCTGTGGGCAAGCCAGTTCTGGATCCACAGAGCAATGTCCCCTTAGATCCCATGCCTCCTTACTTTCTCAATAAGCCTTCCAAGGGGTACCTTATCAAATCCCTTGCTGAAATCCAAGTACACTACATCTACTGCTCTACCTTCATCAATGTGTTTAGTCACATCCTCAACAGATTCAATCAGGCTCATAAGGCACAACCTCCCTTTGACAAAGCCATGCCGACTATTCCTAATTATATTATGCCTCTCTAAATGTTCATAAATCCTGCCTCTTCGGATATTTTCCATCAACTTACCAACCACTGAAGTAAGACTCACTGATCTATAATTTCCTGGGCTATCTTTACTCCCTTTCTTAAATAAGGGAACATTCGCAACCCTCCAATCCTCTGGAACCTCTCCCATCCCCATTGATGATGCAAAGATCATTGCCAGAGGCTCAGCAATCTCCTCCCTCGCCTCGCACAGTAGCCTAGGTTACATCTCATCTGGTCCCGGCGACATATCCAACTTGATGCTTTCCTAAAGCTCCAGCACATCCTCTTTCTTAATATCTACATGCTCAAGCTTTTCAGTCTGCTGCAAGTCATCACTACAATCACCAAGATCCTTTTCCATAGTGAATACTGAAGTAAAGTATTCATTAAGCACCCCTGCTATTTCCTCTAGTTCCATACACACTTTTCCACTGTCACACTTGATAGGTTCTATTCTTTCACATCTTATCCTCTTGCTCTTCACATTCTTGTAGAATGCCTTGGGGTTTTCCTCAACCCTGCCCGCCAAGGTCTTCTCATGGCCCCTTCTGGCTCTCCTAATTTCCTTCTTAAGCTCTTTCCTGTTAGCCTTATAATCTTCTAGATCTTGAACATTACCTAGCTCTCTGAACCTTTTGTAAGCTTTTCTACCCTAACATAACTTCCCTGTCTCATTGGAACGTACCTGTGCAGAACTCCACACAAATATCCCCTGAACATTTGCCACATTTCTTCCATACTTTTCCCTGAGAACATCTGTTCCCAATTTAATCTTCCAATTTTCTGCCTGATAGCCTCATAATTCCCCTTACTCCAATTAAACACTTTTCTAACTTGTCTGTTCCTATCCCTCTCCAATGCTATAGTAAAAGAGATAGAATTGTGATCACTATCTCCAAAATGCTCTCCCACTGAGAAATCTGACACCTGACCAGGTTCATTTCCCAATACCAGAATGGGACCTGTTCTCGAGGTTTCAGGACTGGCTGTTGTTCGGCACTCCAAGGGTTCGGCCTGAGAGCCCGGCTCGGATTTGGAAGCCTAAGATCTTGGGGCTCTGGAAACGGGCGGATCGAGGGTCGGTGTCACAGCAGGAGACCCGTGTTTCATCAAGGGAGTCGGAAAATCTACTGCTGTGTGCCAAAGACCCAGAATCTTTGGGATCTTTGGGAACAGAGCTCGGAAAATGCAACATAACCGACTTTTCACATCGTAAACCAATGAGTTGTTTGTTATGTTTTTCCACTCACTGGGAGAATGGAGACACCTACTTCTCCCTTATTAGGGAGAGAGAGAACCTGTGGTATGTCGAATGCCGGGTGAAACGCAAAGTCTTTGAGCTAACTGCATGTCTGTGTCTTTGCTATTGCTTTGCTCATGCTTGAGTGCTTGGTGGTGGGTGCTGATGCTATTTTGTTGCTGGTGGGGGGAGGGGTGATCATTGCTTGCTGCCGCTTACGTGCAGGAGGGAGCGGAGCTGGGGGGAAGGGACTTTGCCATTCTTACGTTTATCTGTTGTTCGTTCTTTGGGGCGCTTCTCTGTTTTCGTGGATGTTTGCGAAGATAAAGCATTTCAGGGTGTATATTGTATACATTTCTCTGACATAAAATTGGACCTTTGAACCTTTGAAATAGGAGTAAGGATAGACCACCAAGGCTGCTCTGCGATTCATTAGATGATGCTGGAGGAGGCACACATGAATCCAATGAAAGGGCTGCTTAGGTCTGTCAATGGTGCCGAGAGAGGAGATGTAACAAGTGCTGTACCTCCTGCAATTTCAGGGAAATGTGCCAGAAGTCAAGGAGGGTGAATGGGTACGGAGGGATGAATAGACTAGGGAATCATGGAGCGAGTGATCCCTGTGAAAAGCAGAAAGGCATGGAGTGGCAAAAACGTGGATACCTGAGGTTCAATCAGCGGCAGGAGCCGAACACTTCGAAGAGGTTACTCTCAGGTCGGCGAAGCTTGTATAAAAGGAGAGCTTAGCAGGCATTCAGACTTTCTGAAGGCCCAATCAGTGGCGGAAGCAGAGGGCTGCGAAGTAAGTAAAAGTAGAGAAGGGACAAGCAGGGTGGGCATTGTTGGGAGTAAGCCAGCGGTGAGAAAAGTAGAATCAGGCTTTGATTCAAGAGGCTTCAACAAGAAGAGGCTGAGGCCAAAGAAACAGGTTAGAAGATTTGGTCTTGGTCGCCCAATGTACAGTGCAGGCAGGATGGCCAATATGGCAATGAAATGCTCCTCCTGTAGGATGTGGGAATTCATGGAACCTGATAGTCTCCCTGATGACTACACCTGCGGGAAGTGCAGCCAACTCGAGCTCATGAAAGACCACATTAAGGAGCTGGAGCTGAAGCTGGATGAACTTAGGATCATCTGGGAGGCAGAGCAATTGATAGTTTTTAAATAGGTGGTTACACCCAGAGTGCAAAATTCGGGGAGTAGATAGGTGAAAACCAAGGGAGATAAAGGGAGAAGGAAGTCAGTGCAGGGTCCCCCCCCCCCCCCATAGCCATTCCCCTCAGCAATAGGTATATCCCTTTGGATTCTGCTGAGGGGGGTGACCTATCTAGGTAGGGCAGCAGGCAGACCAATAGCTCTGAGCCTCAGATGGGTAGGGTGAAGTGAAGCAGAACAATAGTCATAGAGGACTTGATAGTTAGAGAGACAGATAGGAGATTCAGTGGCAGCAAAAGAGACACCAGGATAATGTGTTGCCTCCCAGGTGCTAGGGTCTAGGCAAACGAAGTGAAGAGGCAGAGGATGGGCGGTTGGCACACAAATAGAGACAGCTTGTAGGGAGTTTGTGAGGAAGGATAGGCAGATGATAGAGCAAAGATGCACTCAGCCAGATGGTTTGAGATGTGTCTATTTTAATGCAATGTGTATCATAAACAAGGCGGATGAACAGAGCTTGGATCAATACGTGGGACTATGACATTGTGGACATTACAGAGATTTGGATGTCTCAGGGGCAGGAATGGTTGCTGAGTGTGGCAGGCTTTAGATGTTTCCAAAAGGACAGGGAGGGAGGCAAAAGAGGTGGGGGTGTGGCATTGCTAATCAGAGAGTGTCAAGGCTGCATAAAAGGAGGAAGTCATGGATGGATGGTCTACTGAGTCATTGTGGGTGAAAGTCAGAAACAGGAAAGGGACAACAGCTCAACTGGGTGTTTTTATAGACACCCCCCAATAGTAACAGAGGCATCAAGGAGCAGATAGGGAGGCAGATTCTAGAACAGTGCAATAATAATAGGGTTGTTGTGATGGGAGATATTAATTTTCCTAATATTGACTGTCATCTCCTTAGAGCAAGGGGTTTGGATGGGGTAGAGTTTGTTAGGTGTGTTCAGGAAGGTTTCCTGATGCAATATGTAGATAAGCCAACTCAAGGAGAGGCTGTACTTGTTCTGGTTTTGGGAAATGAATCTGATCTCTCGGTGGGAGAGCATTTTGCAGGTAGTGATCACAACTCTATCTCCTTTACCATGGTGCTGGAGATGGATAGGAGCCGAAAATTTGAGAAAACATTTAATTGTGATAGGGGGAAATATGATGCTATTGGGCAGGAACTTGGGAGCATAAATTGGGAGCAGTCGTTCACAGGGAAATGCCAGGCAGAAATGTGGCAAATATTCATGGAATATTTGCATGGGGTTCTGCATTGGGATCTTCCATTGAGGCAAGGAAAGGATGATAGGGTAAAAGAACCATGGTGTACAAAGGATGTAGAAAATCTAGCTAAGAAGAAAAGAAAAGCTTACGAAAGGTTCAAGAAATGTTAGAGCTCTAGAAAATTACAAGGGTGCCAGGAAAGAGCTCAAGAATGAAATTAGGAGAACTAGAAGGGGCCATGAGAAGACCTTGGCAAGCAGGATTACGGAAAGCCCCAAAGAATTCTACAAGTATGTGAAGAGTAAGAGGATGAGCCATGTGAGAATATGACTAATTAGGAGTGTGACTGGAAACATACGCATGGAGCCGGAGGCAGTAATGAATACTATGGTTCACTGTTCACCAGAGAAAAGGACCTTGGCAATTGTAGGGATGACTTACAGTGGACTGAAATGCTTGAGTGTGGACATTTAGAAAGAGGATGTGCTGGAGCTTTTGAAAGTTATAAAATTAGATAAATGGCTGGGACCGGATGAGATATACTCCAGGCTCTGTGAGAAGCAGGCAAGGAGATTGCTGAGCCTCTGGTGATGATCTTTGCATTATCAATAGCGATGGGAGAGGTACTAGGGGATTGGAAGGTTGCAAACATTGTTCCCTTCTTCACGAAAGGGAGTAGAAATTACAGAGGAAATTATAGACCAGTGAGTCTTACTTCAGTGGTGGGCAAGTTGTTGGAGAAGATCCTGAGAGGCAGGATTATGAGTATTTAGAGAGACATAATCTGATTAGGGATTGTCAGTATGACTTTGTCAAGGGCAGGTCATGAATTTTTTGAGGATCAAACAAAATACATTGATGAAGGTAGAGCAGTGGATGTAGTATATATGGATTTCATTAAAGCATTTGATAAGATTTCGCATGCGAGTCTCTTTCAGAAAATAAGAAGGTATGGGAACCAAGGAGACTATGCTTTGTGGATCCAGAATTGGCTTGACCACAGAAGGCAAAGGGAGGTTGTGGATGGTTCGCATTCTGCATGGAGGACAGTGACCAGTGGTGTTCTGCAGCAATCTGTGCCGGGACCCCTCCTCTTTGTGATTTTTATAAATGACCTGGATGAGGAGGTAGAAGGGTGGGTTAGTAAGTTTGCTGATGACACAGAAGTTGGGCATGTTGTGGATAGTCTGGAGGGTTTTCAGAGGTTATAGAGGGATATCGATAGGATGCAGAACTGGGCTGAGAAGTGGCAGATGGACCAACCCATGTAAGTGTAAAGTGATTCATTTCAGCAGGTCAAATTTGAAGATAGAATATAATATTAGTGTTAAGACTCTTGGCAGTGTGGAGGATCAGCGAGATCTTGGGGTTCGTGTCTATAGGACACTCAAAGCTGCTGCACAGGTTGACAGTGTTGTTCAGAAGGCTTATGGTGTGTTGACCTTCATCAACCATGGGATTGAATTCAAGAGCCATGAGGTAATTTTACAGCTATGTGAGACCTTAGTCAGACCCCACTTGGAGTAGTGTATTCATTTCTGATCACCTCACTACAGGAAGGATGTGGATACTATAGAGAGAGTGCACAGGAGATTTACAAGGATGATGCCTGGATTAGAGAGCATGCCTTATGAGAATAGCTTGAATGAAATTGACCTTTTCTCCTTGGAGCGACAAAGGATGAGAGATGGCCTGTTAAAGGTGTATAAGATGATGAGAGGCATTGATTATATGGATAGCCAGAAACTTTTTTCCAGGGCTGAAATGGCTAACATGAGGAGGCATAGTTTTAAGGTGCTTGAAAGTAAGTACAGGGGGATCAGAGAGCGTGGTGGGTGTGTGGAATGCACTGCCAGCGACAATGGTAGAGGTGAATACAATAGGGTCTTTTAAGAGACTCCTAGGTAGGTACATGGAGCTTAGAAAAATAGAGGACTATGTGATATGGAAATTCTAGGCAGTTTCTAGAGTAGGTCACATGGTCGACCCAACATTGGAGGCCGAAGGGCCTGTAATGTGCTGCAGATTTCAAAGTTCTATGTTCTAGTGGTGGGATCTAGTTGTAGGTGGTGAAAATGTCAGTAGGGTGCACTTTGCCAACAACCTGCTGATGGGAATTTATAAGGGTTCTCCAGTTCAACAAAGAAGGTTAAGTTCTTACGTGATCTAGGAATTCAAATTTAATGGCAGTCTTGATCCACAGACTGGCAGGTGGTGTCAACCAAACAAAGAACTGTTTCTGGATTAAGTGACCTTCAGCATAGGATAAGAGCAAGGAGCCAGACAGCCTTATAGACGAGGACACTGTGTATAAAGCCTTCTTTGCTTTGTTATCAGTACAGTGTTTTATTGTGCTGAATCTCCCACAGACTGACAGCTACATTTGTCTAAGATGTAGATTGCTGAAGTGTCATGTTAGAAAGAATCTGCATAATTAACCGATCTCTCAATATAATTTGAGGTATTTCAGATCAAACTGCCTACGTACAAACAATTTGTTTCAAAATAAAAAGTTTTGGGTGGTGAAAGATCTGAAACAGGGGTTTCAAGGGTCTTCAACCATTTCAATCAAGGAAGCACTGTTGAATGACCTCTGAAAAGCATTAATTCATTAGAAAATACATCCACCAGGGAAAATCAAAAAGGAAATTTAATAATAAGTAGAAGGATATTTTATTAAAAATACATCTGAAGAAAGGTAATGTTTGCAAACTGTGGTATAAGTGTCCAAAGTAGTCTGTTAGAGATTTTATATAAAATCCAATATTTGAAATGAATTTTATTCATAGATGTGTACTGGTGAAGGAAGAAACATTGCCTCATCCTCTTCTATCAGTTACATCTACATAAGTAAGATTTTAATATCATTAACATAACGCATATAAATCCGATAGGATCTCTAGAAATCTCGGGGATTGGGCAAAACTATTGAAAACTGGCAGTTAACCATTCCTTACACAGAAAGGTATTCATTTGTGTTATGGCGATTACATCTGTGCACAAGAGCGTTAAATTGTACAGACAAAGACTGAAAACAAAGGATGATATTAGCCTTGAACTTGGAGAGACTCCTCCATCCCCAAACCAAGCTCACTTCTTTCCATATGAATGCAAAACACACACAAAAATCCAAAACATCGACAATACTCCTTTCCATAGAGGCTGCCTGGCCTGCTGAGTTCATCCAGCTTTTTGTGTGTGTTGCCACTTCCTATGTTTCAAACAGAAAAAGACTCACATATGCAGGAAAAGATTAACTGGTGCAGTCCTGATGCCAGGTCTTGATTTGAAACATTACCTATCCCTTTGACTTTTGAGTTCCTCACGCAGTCTGGGGTTTTTTTTTTGCTCCAGATTCCAGCATCTGCAGGTTCTTGAATCTACAAGTTTGCAGATGACAACAACATTGGGGGCATAGTGTACAGCGAGAAAGCTTGCAGCAGGATCTGAACCAGCTGAAAAAATGGGCTGCAAAATGGCAGATGGAATTTAATGGAGGCAAGTGTGAGGTGTTGCACTTCGAGAGGATGGACCAGGGTAGGTCGGTAGGGCACTGAGGAGTAAGGTAGAAGAGGGATCTGGGAATACAGATCCATAATTCCTTGAAAGTGGTATTGTAGGTAGGATCATAAAGAGACCATGGTGACCACCATAAATCAAGGTATTGAGTACAGGGATTGGGATGTTATGTTGAAGTTGTAAAAGACGTTGGTGAGGCCCAGTTTGGCATGTTGGAACCATAGAACATTACAGCACAGAAACAGGCCTTTGGCCCTTGGCTGTGCCAAACCATTTTTCTGCCTAGTCCCACTGACCTGCACCTGGCCCATATCCCTCCATACACCTCTCATCCATGTACCTGTCCAAGTTTTTCTTAAATGTTAAAAGTGAGCCTGCATTCACCACTTCAACTAGCAACTTATTCCACACTCCCACTGCTCTCTGTGTGAAGAAGGTCCCCCTAATGTACCCTTTAAACTTTTCCCCCTTCACCCTTAACCCATGTCCTCTGGTTTTTTTTCTCCCCTAGCCTCAGTGGAAAAAGCCTGCTTGCATTCACTCTATCTATACCCATCATAATTTTATACACCTCTTTCAAATCTCCCCACATTCTTCTACGCTCCAGGGAATAAAGTCCTAACCTATTCAAACTTTCTCTGTAACTCAGTTTCTCAAGTCCCAGCATCATCCTTGTAAACCTTCTCTGCACTCTTTCAACCTTATTAATATCCTTCCTGTAATTCGGTGACCAAAACTGCACACAATACTCCAAATTCAGCCTCACCAATGTCTTATACAACCTCACCATAACATTCCAACTCTTATACTCAATACTTTGATTTATAAAGGCCAATGTGCCAAAAGCTCTCTTTACGACCCTATCTACCTGTGACGCCACTTTTAGGAAATTATATCTGTATTCCCAGATATTTCGTTTCTACTGCACTCCTCAGTGTCCTACCATTGTTCTACCTTGGTTTGTCCTTCCAAAGTGCAATACCTCACACTTGTCTGTATTAAACTCCATCTGCCATTTGTCAGCCCATTTTTCCAGCTGGTCCAAATCCCTTTGCAAGCTTTGAAAACTTCCTCACTGTCCACTACACCTTCAGTCTTTGTATCATCAGCAAATTTGCTGATCCAATTTACCACATTATCATCCAGATTATTGATATAGATGACAAATAACAATGGACCCTGCACTGATCCCTGTGGCACACCACTAGTCACAGGCCTCCACTCAGAGAAGCAATCCTCCACTACCACTCTCTGGCTTCTCCCATTGAGTCAATGTCTAATCCAATTTACTACCTCACCATGTATACCTAGTGACTGTATCTTCCTAACTAACCTCCCATGCAGGACCTTGTCAAAGGCCTTACTGAAGTGTTATGGTCCGGTCCGGAGCCCGCATTCCGGGTCTTGATCCGATCCGCAGACTCCGGACTCCGGGTCTTGTAGCCATCCCTCCTTTTACCCTTGAGCCCAATTAGTCACACCTGTGGATCATCGTGGCTTGTTGGGGCTCAAGGAGGCACACCTGATGCCCGTCGGCTGGCGGTGTATATTGGGAGCTCTGGGACTGAGTGGAGTTGGGGGTGTGGTTGTCCTGGCTTGGAGTTCCTCTGGTAGTCACCCTGGACCTAGTTGCCTTCCTATCCCTTGCCTCTGTTGGGCAAGCCTGGCTGGACTGCTGTTGCCTGGTGGGGGACTCTGTCCCTTTCCATCCCTTGCTGCTGATGGGTTGTGCCCCACAACCTATCCAGGTGACTTGCTCAGGCCCCTGTGTTCCTGCCTGAGAGGTCTGGGCCCTGCCTAGGAGTTATGTGGCCTGCCCAGAGGTCTCTGCCCCTACCTATCCCTTGCTGCTGATGGGTTGTGCCCCACAACCTACCCTGTGACCTGCTCAGGCCCCCATGTTCCTGCCTGGGAGGTCTGGGCCCTGCCCAGGAGTTATGTGGCC
Source organism: Hemitrygon akajei (assembly GCF_048418815.1). Classification (NCBI taxonomy): domain Eukaryota; kingdom Metazoa; phylum Chordata; class Chondrichthyes; order Myliobatiformes; family Dasyatidae; genus Hemitrygon; species Hemitrygon akajei. Next base: position 61,457,227 of record NC_133128.1, read on the forward strand.
TGCCCAGTGAACTCCAAGTCCCTGCCTTGCCTGCCTGAACTCCAAGACTCTCTTGGAACCCCAGCATCACCTTGAACATCACGTCCCTCATGCACACCATGGTCTCCACATCTTGTCTCTCTTTTAGTTATTCCTGTCCTGCCCCTAGTACCTCAGTGCCTGTGGTAAACTATGTATAACTGTCTGAATATGCCCCTCTGCTGACTGCTGCTGACTGCTCCTGTGGCTCCTTCAACAGACCCCTGTATAATGGCAATTGGGGCACTGCTCCTCCCTCAGTCTTCGACATGTCGTGCTCCCTTTTCGCTGTTAATAAAAGCCTATCGTTCACTTCCAGTCTCCGAGAGTTATTGATGGTGCATCAGCGTCCTACGCTTGGGTCCAGCCTCCTGTCCTGTTATGATATGAAGTCCATGTAGACAACATCCACTGCCTTCCCTTCATCCACTTTCCTGGTAACCTCCTTGAAAAACTAATAGATTTGTTAAACATGACTTACCACACACAAAGCCATGTTGACTCTCCCTAATAAGTCCCTGTCTATCCAAATACTTGTAGATCCTATTTCATAGTACTCCTTCCAATAATTTACCTACTACTGACGTCAAACTTACCAGCCTATAATTTCCTGGATTACTTTTAGAGCTTTTTTTTTAAACAACAGAACAACATGAGCTATCCTCCAATCCTCTGGCACCTCACCCATGGATACCGACATTTTAAGAATATCTGCCAGGGCCCCTGCAATTTCAACACTAGTCTCCTTCAAGGTCCAAGGGAATACCCTGTCAGGTTCTGGGGATTTATCTACTCTGATTTGCCTCAAGACAGCAAGCACCTCCTTCTCTTCAATCTGTATAGGTTCCATGACCTCACTACTTGTTTGTCTTATTTCCATAGACTCCTTGCCAGTTTCCTTAGTACAGACATGCAAAAAAAAAATTTAAGATCTCCCCCATTTCTTTTGGTTCCATACATAGCCGACCACTCTGATCTTCAAGAGGACCAATTTTATCCTTTATTATCCTTTTGCTCTTAATATACCTGTAGAAGCTCTTTGGATTATCCTTCACCTTGACTGCCAGAGCAACCTCATGTCTTCTTTTAGCCCCCCTGATTTCTTTCTCAAGTACATTTTTGCACTTTTTATACTCCTCAAGCACGTTATTTGCTCCTTGTTCCCTATACTTCTCTCTTCTTCTTTATCAGATTTCCAATATCCCTTGAAAACCAAGGTTCCTTATTCTTTTTCACTTTGCCTTTATTAAATGTAAATATAAAATCTGCACTCTCAAAATTTCTCCTTTGAAGGCCTCCCACTTACCAACGACATCCTTGCCAGAGAACAACCTGTCCCAATCCACACTTTTTAGATCCTTTCTCATTTCTTCAAATTTGGTCTTTTTCCAGTTTAGTACTTCAACACGAGGACCAGATCTATCTTTATCCATGATCAAGTTGAAACTAATGGCGTTATGATCACTGGAACCAAAGTGTTTCCCTACATACACTTCCGTCACCTGTCCTAACTCATTTCCTAATAGGAGATCTAATTTTGCATCCTCTCTAGTCGGTACCTCTATATATAGATTTAGAAAACTTCCCTGAACACATTTTACAAACTCTAACCGGTCTAGACCTTTAACAGTATGGGAGTCCCAATCAATATGTGGAAAATTAAAATCCCCTACTATCACAACTTTATGTTTCCTGCAGTTGTCTGCTATCTCTCTGCAAATATGCTCCTCCAATTCTCTCTAACTATTGGGTGGTCTATAATACAACCCCATTAACATGGTCATACCTTTCCTGTTTCTTAACTCCACCCATATGGCCTTGGTAGACAAGCCCTCTAATCTGTCCTGCCGAAGCACTGCTGTAACATTTCCCCTGACTAGCAATGCCACCACCCCCCCCCCCCCTCACCCTCTGCCTCTAACACGTCTGAAACACCGGAAACCTGGAACATTGAGCTGCCAGTCCTGCCCCTCCTGTAGCCAAGTTTCACTAATGGCTATAATGTCATAATTCCATGTGTCAATTCATGCCCTCAGCTCGTCTGCCTTCCCCACAATACTCCTCGCATTGAAATAGACACACCTCAGAAGATTATTCCCACCACACACAACCCTTCTATTTCTGACTTTGCATGAACTTTTAACATCATTTACTTTCACCGCCGCTCCACTATCTACTCTGGCACTCTGGTTCCCATCCCCCTGCAAATCTAGTTTAAACCCCCCTCCCCCAATAGCACTAGCAAACCTCCCTGCAAGGATATTGGTTCCCCTGTAGTTCAAGTGTAACCCATCTCTCTTGTACAGGTCCCACTTGCTCCAGAAGAGGTCCCAATGATCCTGAAATCTGAAACCCTGCCCCCTACACCAGTTTCTCAGCCAGGTATTCATCTGCCAGAGCATCCTACACTTACCCTCACTGGCACGTGGCACAGGTAGCAATCCTGAGATTACTACCCTCAAGGTCCTGCATTTTAACTTCTACCAAGCTCTCTATACTCACTCTTCAGGACCTCCACACTCTTTCTTCCTACGTCATTGGTACCGATGTGTACCATGACATCTGGCTGCTCACCCTCCCATTTCAGAATGCTGTGCACGTGATCAGAGATATCCCTGACCCTGGCACCCGGGAGGCAACAAACCATCCGGGAGTCTCTGTCACAACCACAAAACCTCCTGACTGTACCTCTAACTATTGAGTCTCCTATCACTACCACTCTCCTCTTCTTCCACCCTCCCTTCTGCACTGCAGAAGCAGACTCAGTGCCAGAGATCCGGCTGCCGCAGCTTGTCCCAGTGAAGCCATCACCCCCAATAGTATCCAAATCGGTATACTTGTTGTTGAGGGGAAGGGCCACGGGGAGCCCTGCTCTGCCTGCCCTTTCCCCTTCCCTCACCTGATGGTAACCCAATTACCTGTTCCAAGCTCCTTTGGCGTAGCTACCCCTCTGAAACTACTATCTATAAACTCGTTCTCCCGAATGATCCGGAGGTCATCCAGCTCCTGCTCCAGTTCCCTAATGCAGTTTGTTAGGAGCTGTAGCTGGATACACTTCTTGCAGGTGTTGTTGTCTGGGACATGGAGGTCTCCTTGACTTCCCACTGTTACGTACCCTGTAACTGGGTCACTTACCAGCAAAGATAGAGAGGTCCATTGAAGTCTGATGGTACTATTTTTAAAAGTCTTTATTTATAAAGGGGCACAAAAATAAGATTAATACAAACATTCAGATAACATACGTCATCAATACTCAATCTAAAAGAGCGGGTATAATCATAATCATCAATAAGAAATAGCTCTATCGTTTGTCTAGGGGATACTGTATTGTCCGATGGAAAAATAAAAGTCAATTGTCATTCAAGATGCAGCTTTTTCAGTTGTAGAGAGAGACAGTCTTAAACTTGCCTGTGTCCTTTATGAGGCCAATCCGTTGAGTCGGGGGAGTTGGTTCCCCGTTGTTAGTTCAAAAATCGTTTTCCGTGGTACCAGCCACCGGCTCCCAGGCAAGGGAACCGAACGCACGTGGCTTCCTTCAAATGGCTTCCCGCTATTACGGGATCGCTAGCGTTTCTTCTGGTGCGTCTGAGGGGGCTGTTCCTACAGCCCCTCTTTTATCCTGACTTGCAGGGTTGTAGATGTCAATCAGGTTGGGGGGATGATGCAATCTCTCCCCTTCACCCAGCCCACTTTGCCCGAGGGCTGTCACGTAGCATAGCATCGCAATCCACAAACGTGTCTCCAAGAGACAATGGCCAATGTCTTGTGACTTTACATCGCCGGGGAACGAGGCAATTTGCACGTCTCTCCCTCATTTCCTGGGTCCCCGGACCCAACCTAATAGTGCTCTTGCAATTCTCACAAAGGAGGGGGCTGCGGGCATAACACCACATCCTGCAAGAGGAGCATTCCAACATCCTGCCTGGCATTCTCTCCAAACTTGCTAGTTTAAAAAAATTGAATGAGAAAAAACAACAACTTACCGGAACCTACCCTCGCCTCTGCCTGTTCACACCAAGGCCTGTTGAGCCAAAGACGTCCCACTCTGACTCAGCCCACTCTGATGATGGCCGCTACAACCATGGCTGCTACGACCATGTTGTGGTCGCTGTTGTGCACACTGTTGTGTGCAGTTCTGGTCACCTCCTTACAGGAAAGATACTAATGAAGAGTGCAGAGAGAATTTACAAGGATGCTGCCAGGACTTGAGTATAGGCAAAGGTTGACTAGGTTAGAACTTTATTCCCTAGTGTGTAGGAGAATGAGGGGAGATTTGATAAGGGTGTGAGGGGTATAGATAGGATAAATGCAAGCAGGCCTTTTCCTCTGAGGTTGTTTGCGATGAGAACTAGAGGTCATGGGTTAAGGGTGAAAGGTGAAATGTTTAAGAGGAAATTCTTCACAGAAGGTGGTGGGAGTGTGGAACAAGCTGCCAGTTGAGGTGGTGGATGCCAGTTTGAGTTTAACATTTATGATAAATTTGGATGGGTACATGGATGAGATGGGCATGGAGAGCTATGGTTCAGGTACAGATTGATGGACTAGGTAGCATAATAGTTCAGGATGGACTAGATGGGCCAAAGGGCCTGTTTCTGTGCTGTACTGTTCTGTGACTTTATGATCAACTAGTCCTATATAATTGTGATGCCCTATGGATCAGGCAGGCGATATCCAGTGCCATGTACACATTGCCTCCTAATTAACTGAATCTCATCTGAAATACCATGTGCACCAAAATGAAGAGATAAGGAGAAACTCCTGCTTTCAAAGAGAGCTGAATCTTTTGGATTTTCCATCCCAAAAAATCTGTGGAGATTTATTGAACATGCACAAGGCTAAAAATGATAAACATTTGGACTATTGAGGCAGTCCAGGGGTACGGACAGGAAAGTGATTACACGACCAGCATCAGTTCAGTCATGATCTTATTCAACGGTGAAGTAGGTTTGCGAGTCTGTGTGGCCCATTTGTGCTCATTTTTCTTGTTTTCATTACATACATTAAACTGAAGGATCTGATTTGTTCTGCAGCCAATATCCTCTTCATCACTCTCCAGAATGGAGACAGAGCACAGTCAACACACATTACAGAGGCACTTTAAGAGTCTATCATTTCTGATAATACCATTTCATCTTATGCTGGAAATAAGAATCTGAGAAAAAAAATGTCCAGTATCCTGGATAATGTCAATGTATGTGATTCCATAAGTACCCAGAATGATAGGAGAGGACAAGAGGTGTTATCTATCCATGAGATGAGAGGAAACCCTCGAACCAACTTTACATTTCTGGCAGCTGGGTACGGGCAGTTCAACTAGAGAGCAGTGGCCTCTAAAGTCAGAAGTCAAACCCTAAAGGAAATATTTGTAATGTTTTAGTAAGTTCATTTATTGTTCATGGTTTACCAATGCAGCTTTAAATGTCTCGTTGAACTGACTGTGCCTTAACCCCATCGGACAGACAGTAGACCAATCCTCATCATTCACCTACCAATTATCTCTAATAATCAAGATTTATTTTTAATATTCATAGGTTACCTTATGTTCAAGTCATTAAGGCTCACACCATGATCCTGCACAAGACTGCCAGAGTCATACCAAGCTCTGAAATATTGACATGTAAAATAATTTGATTGAAGGATTTTACTGCTGGAATCCTTTAAGACATAAATGTCACGTGACAGAAATCTTCAGCTGCCTTGACAACAATTTTCTCTTCATCATAAAGAAGGAACACTTGATGATTATGCCAGTCTTCTATCCTTTTTGCAACTTCATAGATAATGGATCAGGACATTCACAAATGCAGAGAGAAAGGGGAAACACTCTGGAATGACCAGTAATGCTGACCGTCACAATGACCATCACAAATTGGATTCAGTTGAACCATGTATAGTGGAATAGTATTATTATTGCCAAACTGTGCCATCCACTTGGATTGAGGTTGGCAGTGGCTACAAATTCTCCTGCAATTCATGCACCTTTCTTTCTATATATTGGAACTCCTGAAAACATTTTGGGAGTACCTTCAACAATTACAGCAATGTAAGAATATTGTTTGCCACTACCTTCTCAAAGACTGAAAAAAGGCAATAAATTATGGTCATAACTGGGTTGTCCACATCAGGCAAATTATAGAAAATGCTATTCAGAGAAGCAAATGCACATCCTGGCCCTACTTAGTTTCATTGCCAAGACATGAGATACAAGTTTGGAGGCTGCAGCAAGGTAATGGAATGGGGTGAACGAAGTTATTGTTCAGGAGAGAAGACAGAATGTCCAATCAAGTGGTCTACTCCGATCTCGATGGTAGGAGTTGCTATAGCTGCACTCATCTAGGTAAGAGCAGAATATTCATTCATATTCCAAACTTTCCCTTTGATTGATTTGATGTTTAGATGGTAAGTATTTATTACCTCTCTCTGATTGCCTTCTTGAAATGCTACAGTTTGTTCTGATAAAGGTGCTGTTGGGTATGGAAATTTAGGATTTACACCCAGGGAAAACAATGAAATGGCAATACAGTATATTTCCAAGTATGGTGTGGGATTTGGATAGAAACTTTAATGTGATGGTATTTACATTTACTTGACTTTCCGGGTGCAAGAGAACATGTGTTCTCCAGTTGCTATCAGAATGGCTCAGACAAATAACTGGAATGCATTCTGTAGATTGAACATATTGCAACCACAGTGTCATAGCGGCGGAGTGAATGTGTATTTTGACTTATGCTTTATAGATATTAGAAAGACTTTAAGGATTCAAGCGGAGAGACACCTTGGAAAATGCAACCTCTTGCCAAAATATTCAAGTGACCGGTTTTGTGAGGCTCTTGATCATTGATGATGACGTACTCAGCAACGATAATGCCACTGAACACTAAGGGCAGGTGATCTGGGTTAGTGCACTGAGAGGTGATCACTATGTGTTTGTGATGCAAATATTACCATCATTATCAGTCAATATCTGAATGGTGTTTAAAATCTTGCTGCAATCAAGCATGAAATGCTTCATTATCTGACCAGCTACGAATAGTATTGAACATTCATTCGATCAGCAAACAATCCTATTCATGTCCTTATCATGAGGCAAGATTGTTGATTAAATCGTTAGGGGTTGTTGAACCTCAATCATTGACCTTAGCAGCTCTTGGGTAATGTCAATAACGACGATCACAAATATCCTCCTTTCCATGGGGGTGATTTTATTGAGTTTCCTTCCTAACAATGAGTTTCTAATGCTGGAAATACAGAGTTACTGTCTCATATACAGGGTATTGGTCCAGAGCCCTCTCCTGTGGTGTCCGGTGAGTCCTGTCTGCTGTGAGATGGATTGTATTTGATGTCTTGCACTGGTAAGTAGTAAATTTTCAATTGTTTCTTAGGAGGAGCTGGGCTGGGTGCTCAGATGGATTGTGAACACTCGAGGGCCAGGAATGTTGGCAGGAGTGCAGCCGAAGTGTAGGTTGGGTGTGAGTCAGGATTGAGGTGAAGAACTCTGCAGGTGGGGGGAGGGTCAGTAACAAAAGTAGGTTTGAAACCGGAGTCGGGGGCTGGAGTGTGAAGAGGTTTCTGATGGGGTTTCAGGGGTTTGTGATGGATCTGCAGTAATTCTAACAGGAAAAGTGCCTGGTTGACATCAATTTCATCAGTCTATATGTTGGAGCTATGTCTGTCCTTGACAGATTCAGAACAGGTCTTTCTGCTCACATGGGATAAATGTCTGCTTAATAAGCTCAAATAGCCTCCTATGGACAGAAGTGGGTGATTCCACAGATGAGATCAAAGCACGACAATACTGGCATATCCCGTCAAACAACTGACAGGAGTTCAAGAGCAGGTACTGCTGATAATGTTTGGGCTGGATCTTTCCCTGCAATGCCCATCAGGTTCAGCATTGCATTCAGTTCTGAACGACTTGCTTCATCTCGCTTCCTTTCCTCGCTGGAGTTTAAAATAATGGGGCTGGGAGGATGAGTCTCGTTGAAACCTACTGAATATTGAGAGGCCTAAATAGGATGGATGTGGAGAGGATGTCCCCAATAGCGAGAGAGTCTAGGACCAGAAGGCACAGCCACAGAATAGAAGGGTGTCGCTTTAAAACAGAGATAAGGAGGAACTTCATTAGCTAAGGGGAAATGAATTTGTGGAATTCATTGCCACAGACAAGTCATTGGGTATATTTAAAGTAGAATTTATAGTTTCTTGTTTAGTAAGGGTTATGCGGAGAAGGCAGGAATATGGGGTTGAGAGGGAAAATAAATCAGCATATTAGACTGTGCCGAATGGAATCATTCTGTCCTAAGTCTTATGATCTTACGATGGCAGAGACCAGCATCTACCTGTCAGAGATAAGCCCGAGGTGGTTGCAACCTCTTTCAAGGAGCAGAATTGAGCTGACGATCTATGTCTTCTGGAGACAAAATTCAATCTACATAATATCAGTGAACACTGCATCTTAGAAAGGCTTTGCAACCAGACAATGTCCCAGCCCTTGTACTGAAGGTGTGCTGAAGAAGTCACTGCGTTTCCAGCCAAGCTGTTCCAATAATGTTCTAACACTGGCAGCTTCATGACAATGCAGAAAATTGGCCCGGTATGTCCTATTCACCAATGCCAAAGCATATCAGATCAGCTCTGTCATTAGTTGTACTGACAACCACTCAGTGATGCCATCGAAGATCTCATATTCTGCCCATCTTCACCCTCAGATTGCTTTGTATTTTACCTGGTGTGTGGGAGAAATGTTTAATCAGCTTATGGAGGACGGCAGGAGATCATCTGGAGATCATAAGAGCTTCCAGGTTATCCTTCTCAACCTTATCCCTTCACAAAGCCATCCCAGGTTTGTCCTGCTGATGGGACAGGACATAAATGGTCATGATACAAAATGGTGGGATTTTGGCCAAAATAATATAATTCAGCAAGCACGACAATGTCGGACTGTTCAAGGACTGCTGCAATTTATACTAAACTCTTTAGCTCAGCCAATCTTTGCAAGATGAGAGAATTTTTGCTGAACTAATCCTGGTATCCAGTTCACCCAATTGCTTCTCCATCCCCTTCAGAATAAACAGAATACTTCTAGCCACCTTTGTACTTCTTCTTTGCCTCCCTTCTAAATCATGCTGATAAACTACCTCTTTGGCCATTGCTTTAATCACCTGCTCCATTTTCTCCTTTCTTGGTCTCCACCAATACCGTGTCAAGAAGCTTTGCATATTTCAGAAGTGACTTAAAAGACAAGTTACTGTACGTGAAGTTCTAACTTGGCATTTTGGTTTGTAAATGATTGCAGCACTTGCGTGTAAATTTTTGATGCACACATAACCCAGCTTTTGATCTTGTAATTTGACATGTTAATATGTCAAATATTAAAGATATGTCAAAGACAATATGTTTATCTTAAACAACATTGCCATAAAAACAAGAACAGACCAACATACACAAAATGCTGGAGGAACTCAGCAGGGCAGGCAACATCTATGGAGAGGAACAAACAGTTGACGTTTTGGGCCAAGACCCTTCATCAAAACTGGGAAGGAAGAGGGAAGAACTCCCCATTGAGGACAAGGCTTTCCATTCCAGATGAAAACTGTGAATGCAGAAAAACAGTTATAAGCTAATAAACTATCATTTCTAATTTATGATACTGCTATAATTTTTAATCTGCCAAACCAACACACTCTGTGGTACATTTGATATCTTAAATTGAACATAACTCCTGAAAGTAGTGAAGGTCTACTGAACATTTAATTACTTTCTGCTAAATTATTATTCTGAAAAGTAGTTATATGGTAATTTTTAAAAAGCATAAAATTATGATGGAGTTCTTCAGGTTAAAATCTGTGGGAAGACTTGCAAGGAGATTATAAAATATTTTAATGATTAAAAATAAATTCAGCTCTGCAGGAGTGTCTGAAATCCCTTCCAGTTCACACACTGCCCTCTGCTGCGCAAGTTCAGAGCTGCGGCCTCTGCAGGCGCATGTTTGATGTGTAAATATGCAGAAGTTTTTGATTCACTTGTACTGTTATTTATATTTCAAATACAGTATTTACTTTCTTGCTAATAGAAGGACAGTAATTGTATTTAAATTACATAGCACCAAATTTCAAATTGATTCATACAATGAATTATTTTGGATATCCAGAGAAGATTTCAAAGAAAAATGATGCAGCTCCTTTTTAGAAGTGACAATCTACAGAGAAACAATATATAGTCATGAGGAGCACTGCCTAATCATCAAACTAGGCACAGTACAATCATTTGAACTCAACAATGAATTGAAAAAAAATTATATAACCAGTTTTTCCAATTTGTGTCAGAACAAGCCAGTTCTGATAAAAGGTCAAGGTTCAAACTATAACATTAACTGGGCGTTTCTCTCTTCACAGATGTCCCTTTGTCTGCCTGTTTTTTTTCAGCTTTCTCTTTATTGTGGATTTCCAGTGATGGCTCTTTTCTGTATTACAAATCCTGTCCTGTCATAGGGTCAAAATCTCAAAACTCACCCCCCAGCGGCTTTGCGGGTATACCTACACCTCAAGGATTGCAGTAGTTAAAGAAGGCAGCTCACCACCCCTCCCCAAAGGCAATTCTGCATGGGGAATGAGGGAAGTCACAGCTCTGACATTTTACCTCTATCTTCTCTCTAATTCAACTCCTATTTACACCTCTTCCAGACAGATCACCTACGATTAATGTAATTTCACTCCCTAACATAATAGTTCACAATAACAGTCTATGCTGGTTTCCACCCTGTCACAGACATGCTCTTTATTCCCTCTCCTGCACTCTCCACTACTCTGCTACTTAACTCATATCTGTTTCCTGACCTTGCTCAGATGTGATGAAAGGTCATCAACCTTGATATGTTTTGAAAGAAAACCACAGAAGTTGGGAAACAGGTCTACTAAGTTTTTTTCTTTGGTGAGGTGTACACATATCATGAGGAGGCGTAATGACGTGAGCCTTTCACTTCTTACATATAACCCATAATGAATTATATAATCAAACATAATATTGCTAAGAATGCTTAATCAAACTATAGTTCAAATATTACTCAAATTTTCCTGAAATATTAAATACACAACACTCCTCCTTGCTTAGCTCTAAACTCCAACTCAATATGCAGCATATTGCTCTCTAGTCATCATATATAAAAAATGACACTATATACATACAAAGTACTACAGTATATTAAATTTTAAAATGTCTGATTCAAGCCTAAAGACTTAATTATGGTGGAGAATTTTCACTCTTGTGAGAGAACGTCTTTCCTGATGGGGGGGTGGGAGTGTCACTCTGCTTGGCAGAGGAGACTGTGAAAGAATCTCAGGTACTGGGCCTCCTTCGTGGTTGCAGTGGGAGTTGACTCTGGGACTGCAGGAAGTAGTTCTGACAGCACCGGACACCTTTCTTTCTGCACTAAACAGTGATTCTGCTCTCCTCAGCTCATCGATATATCATCTCCAGACAACGTCAGACACCATCTCCACTGAGTAGGAGAGTGGTCCAGTTCAGTTCTTAATTTTTTTAAAAAATTTTTTTATTGAATTTTCAAATAGGTTACAGAAAGAAAAAAAATTATCAACCCTTCCCCCCTCCCCTTAACCCCTTCCCCCAAACATATCCCTATAGACAAAAGAAAGAAAGAAAGAAAAAAGAAAGAAAGAAAGAATGCTTGGATATCGGAAGATCCCCACATGCTCCATGGAGTTCATAATAGCTTTAATATGTATATTTATTTCTTTCCCCAGATAACCAATAATTTTATCTTTGGAGCACCTATATATTTAATCCTATCTTTTGTAAATAAGGGTGCCAAATTTTCAGAAATATTTCATATTTATCTCTTAAATTATAAGTAATTTTTTCAAGTGGAATGCAGCTAAAAATTTCATTCTTCCAACGATCTATACTTAAGTATGAATCCGATTTCCAAGTAACTGCAATAGCCCTTTTGGCTACTGCCAATGCAATTTTTATGATTTTTTTCTGATATTTATTCAATTTGGATTTCGATTTTATCCCTTCAATATCGCCTAGTAAAAATAATGTTGGATTATGTGGAAGTTGTATTCCAATAATTTGTTCCAGTAAAACTCTTAAATTTGTCCAAAAAGGTTGAATTTTAAAACAAGACCAAGTAGAGTGTAAAAAAAGTACCAATTTCTTGATTACATCGAAAACATTGATCAGATAAATTTGAGTTTAATCTATTTATTTTTTGTGGTGTAATATATATTTAATGTGAAAAGTTATATTGTACTAATTTTAGTCGAACATTTATTGTATTTGTCATACTGTCAAGACATAATCTTGACCAACTTGTTTCATCAATTTTAATATTCAAATCAGTTTCCCATTTTTGTCTTGACTTATGAATTCCTTGTTTAATTGCTTGTTTTTCAATCAAATTATACATACCAGAAATAAATTTTTCCTTTATGAATTAAAGTTTCTATTTCATTAGGTTTCGGCAATAACATTGTTTGACCCAGTTTATCTCTTAAATAAGCCCTTAATTGGAAATAACAGAAAAGAGTGTTATTTGATATTTTATATTTATTCTTTAATTGGTCAAATGACATTAATATACCTCCTTCAAAACAGTCTCCTATATATTTAATCCCTTTGTGAAACCAGTTATATAAAAGTTGATTATCCATTGTAAAAGGGATAAGTTTATTTTGAATTAAAGGTCTCTTTGCTAATAAAGATTTCTTTATCTCATCATCAACATTTATCTTATTCCATAAATCAATCAACTGTTTTAGTATAGGAGATTCTTTCTTTTCCCGTATCCATTTAGATTCCCATTTATATATAAAATCTTCTGGTATATTTTCTCCTATTTTATCTAATTCTATTCTAATCCATGCCGGTTTATCTTCATCAAAAAAAGATGCAATAAATCTAAGTTGATTTGCTTTGTAATAATTCTTAAAATTTGGTAATTGTAACCCTCCTAGGTCAAATTTCCATGTCAATTTTTACAACAATATTCTTGACATCTTACCTTTCCAAAGGAATTTCCTCACATATTTATTTAACTCTTGAAAAACTTCTGCGGTAATTGTATTGGTAGTGTTTGGAATAAATATTGTAATCTAGGGAATATATTCATTTTTACAGCATTGACTCTACCTATTAATGTTATTGGTAACATCATCCATTTATCAAGATCCTCTTGAATTTTTTTCAATAATGGCAAATAATTTAGTTTATATAAATTCTTTATATCATTATTAACTCTTATACCTAAATGCTTTATACCATTTATCGGCCATCTAAATTGAGTTATTAATCGACATTGACTATAATCTCCTTTAGTAAGGGGTAGAATTTCACTTTTATCCCAATTTATTTTGTACCCTGATATTTTCCCATATTCTTCCAATCTAGAAGATAATTTACGCAACAAATGCAATGGATTAGTTAGATAAATCAGAACATCATCAGCAAATAAGTTAATCTTATATTCCTCCTGATTAACTCTGAAACCCATAATATCTGAGTCAGTTCTAATTAATTCAGCTAATGGTTCTATCACCAACACAAATAAAGCAGGTGATAATGGACAACCTTGTCTAGTTGACCTTGTTAACTGAAATGATGTTGAAATTTGGCCATTTGTCACCACTTTAGCTTTGGGGTTAGTATTTAAGGTTTTAATCCATTTTATAAAAGATACTCCTAATCCATATTTTTCCAATACCTTAAATAAAAAATCCCATTCCAATCTATCAAATGCTTTTTCTGCATCCAAAGCAACTGCCACACTCAGTTCTTCCCTCTTTTGTGCCAAATGAATTATGCTAGGTAACTGAGTTACATTATCTGCAGATTGTCAACTTTTAATAAATCCTGTTTGGTCCATGTGTATTAATTTTGTTAAGTATTTAGATAATCTATTAGATAAAATCTTTGCTATTATTTTATAGTCCATGTTCCACAAAGAAATAGGTCTATATGATGTTGGCTTTAAAAGACCTCTGTCTTTTTTTGGCAATACTATTATAATAGCTGTCGAAAAAGATTCTGGAAGTTTATGCGTTCTTTCCGCTTGGTGTATTAGCTCCATAAAAGGAGGAATTAATAAATCTTTAAACTTTTTGTAAAATTCAGGTGGAAAACCATCTTCTCCTGGAGATTTATTACTCTGAAGTGATCCTAGAGCTTCTTCGACCACTTTTAATGTAAAAGGCACATCTAATCCCTTCTGTTCTTCCAAATTCAATTTTGGGAGAGTTATTTGTGATTAAAAACCTTTCTATCTCAACAATATCATTTTGTGATTCTGATTGATACAGTTCAGAATAAAAAAAATTAAAGTTTCATTGATTTCTAAAGGTTTATAAGTAAGTTTATTTACACTTGTTCTAATTGCATTTATCGTTTTGGAAGCCTGGTCTGTTTTTAACTGCCAAGCAAGAATCTTGTGTGATCTTTCACCTAGTTCATAATATCTCTGTTTAGTTCTCATAATTGCTTTTTCTGTTCGGTATGTCTGAAGTGTATTATATTGTAGTTTCTTATTAACAAGTTGTCTTTGTTTTTCTTTTGTCATATATCTTTGAGATTCTTTTTCTAATTTTGTAATCTCTTTTTCCAATTGATCTATTTCTACCATATTTTCCTTGTTAATTTTAGAACTATAACTTATTATCTGGCCTCTCAAACATGCCTTCATTGCTTCCCATAATATAAATTTATCATCAACTGAATGTGAGTTTGTATCTTAAAAAAAAAACTGAATCTGTTTTTTCATAAAATCACAAAAATCTTGATGTTTTAATAATATTGAATTAAATCTCCATCTGTAAATTGATTCCTCCTTATCCATCATTATCAAGGGGGAATGATCTGACAATATTCTTTTTTTGTATTCCATATTTTTCACTCTGTCTTGAATATTCGCTGATAGTAGGAAAAAATCTATCCTTGAATAAGTTTTATGTCTATTTGAATAAAATGAATAATCTCTTTCTCTTGGGTTAATTCTTCTCCATATATCAATCAAATTTAAATCTTTCATCAATGTTAAAGTTAATTTTGCTACTTTTGGTTTTGTAACAACCTTTGTTGACCTATCTAAAACTGGGTCTAGACAAAAGTTAAAGTCTCCACCTATTAATATTTTGTCATGTGCGTCAGCCAAATTCAAAAAAGCCTCGTATAAATTTTACATCGTTTTCATTTGGTGCATAAATATTCATAAGAGTCCATAGTTCTGAAAAGATTTGACAATGTATAATTACATATCTTCCCGCAGAATCAATTAATACATTTTGTATTTTAATTGGTAAAGTTTTGTTGACCAAAATTGCAACTCCCCTCACTTTTGAATTAAATGAAGCTGCTATAACATTTCCGACCCAGTCTCCCTTTAATTTCTGATGTTCTGTCTCTGTTAAATGTGTTTCTTGTATAAAAGCTATATCTATTTTCATTTTCTTAATGTATGTTAAAATTCTTTTTCTTTTCACTGGTCCATTAAGCCCATTAACATTAAAACTTAAATTCAGTAAATTAGTCATTATTTTTAATGGGGTTACTCCAGTCTATAATAATACATAATATTTCAACTCTCATAGTACCTTGGGGAATTATTTTAAAATTCTCTATGTTGCTATGTGTCTCCCCTCCGATCATCCAGGCAAAGAAAGAAAGAAAGATAAAAGAAAAATAGATTATAAAGAAAAAAAAACAAAAAAAAACCCTGCTAATGTTGTGAATGAAAAAAAAACACAACATTACCCCCCTCCGTTGTGCGGGTCATGGCAAACACCATGATTACACACGTGAATCCCGTAGCGATCGATCCAAAGCACCCCCGTAACATGAAAAAAGTATATATAAGAGAAGAAAAAATAGTATCATTACTCTCGATTAATATTTCTCAAATTTTTACCTTTCTCTCCCTGTATCATATAATTAAAAGTATATTTAAATATTCTTCTGTCCTTAATGTCCATCAACTCACTTCACTGTCCCCGTCTTCATCTTTAATCTGTTTCACTTTTAAATCTTTACTGTGTCTAGCGAATATTTGGGAGTTCTTGTGCAAACTCCTCTGCATCCCGATGATCAGTAAAAAATCTTCTTTTTCCGTCATCCAAAAAAATTATCAGTGTTGCCGGGTGGCGCAATATAAATTTATAACCCTTTTCCCATAAAACTTTTTTTGCTGGATTAAATTCCTTCTTTCTCTTCAAAAGGTCATAACTTATATCAGGATAGAAAAGAACTGCTTTCCCTTCTATCATCAATGACTCATTTCTCTTTCTGGCACATTGGGCAGCTGCCTTCAGGATCTTTTCTTTATCTTGATATCTTAAAAATTTTATCAAGTTTGGTTGTGGGTTTTGATCAGGTCGGGGTTTTGGTCTTAAGGCTCTGTGGACCCTTTCAATTTCAATCAACTAGGTTCCCTCTTCCATTTCCAAATTTTCCGGGATCCATTTTTGAGAAAATTTTATTGGATCCTCTCCCTCTATCCCTTCTTCAAGACCAACAATTTTAATATTATTTCGTCTACTAAAATTTTCAAGCATGTCTATTTTTTCCAACAGTCGTTTTCTTTCTGATGTCCAGGCAAGAATATTATCTTCCATTTTATTCACTCTATCAATAGTGTCTCCCGTTATTTCTTCCAGCTTTTTAACTTTCTTGTCCATTTTCTCCTGTTTTTTCACATTTTATCAAACATAGTCTTCATATTTTTAATATCTTCTATTATTTTTAATGTTTTAAATTCTTTTAATTCATGCATTATTTGCGCCAAAGCTTCTCTTATGTCTCCAGAATATCTTTCACCTCCAACCTCTTCCTGTTGTTCTTCTTTTACCTTCTCATCTTCATCTGTATGTTCCAGAGAATCCAAATCCACCTCGGGTTCATTTTCACTTCCACTTCCAATCGTAGCTGGGATTTGTAGTTCAAATTGCTCGTGTTTGTGCATGCCCTTTCCTTCGCGCACGCGTAGTTCCTGTTGTTTCTTCTTGGAGACTGTTGATGTTGCCGCCGATTCCTGTTCTGTATCGCCAGAGGTGAGATGCACTTGAGTCCGAGGCTTCTTCATGGTGGCCGGCCCAGCTTGTACTGTCTTCAAAGTAGTAGTTTTCTTCTGCGTCTGTTTAGGAGGCATATCTAAGGAAAATCCTGAGTAGTTTAAATGCAGTTTTTAGAAAATATTTACTAACTTTTCTTCACTTAAACATTAATTTATTAGTTTTTAAGGGAGAGCTGGATTTCCATGTCTTGATCCTATGTCATCACATGACGTCCCCCCTTCAGTTCTTAATCTTTCCAAGAACCCACATTTGACCACCTCTGTAGTCCCATGCCAGGACTGCTTGTCGGGGAGTGAAACATCGAACCTTGTTTGAGGAGCCCTCAATTTGTCTCAGCTGTTTTCCCTGCATTATCCTTCTGAGACTGGGTTTGAGGAGATCCAGGCGTGAGTGTAAGGGATGACCCAGCAACAGCATAGCTGGTGAGTTGTTGTTTGTGGAGGGTGCTGCATTGTGATACGCAAGGAGGAAATTGGCCAGATTCTGATTCAGTGTCAGTGTAGTGTGTTCTGCTGACATTGCTTGCAGTGTGTTCTTTAGACTCTGAACAACACCTTCCACCAAGCCATTTGTAACTGTGTGGTATGGTACAGGTCAAGTCAAGTCACTTTTATTGTCATTTCAACCATAACTGCTGGTACAGTACACAGTCAAAAATGAGACATTTTTTCAGGACCATGGAATTACATGACACAGTACAAAAACTAGACTGAACTATGTAAAAAAAAACAAAAAAAAAAAAAACAACAACAACACAGAAAAACACTACACTAGACTACAGACCTACCCAGGACTGCATAAAGTGCACAAAACAGTGATATGCCTTATTCCATTCATTTTCAGGATTGATTGAAACTGTTCTGCAACAAACTGTGGTCCATTGTCATTGACTAAGTGTTCTTGAACACCAAGGCTTCTCAACATATCAACCATGTGCAAGGTTGTAGGTGTCACAACCATGGATTCATCAACACAGCAGATTCGGCAATTGCACTCGTGAATATGCACGTGTCAGCTAATTATTATTTCATTATGATAACATTTAACTCCATTCATTCCATCGCAGTATTTGTCAAGACTTGGACACAGCAACGTCTCGCTGCCTGTTTGCATTCGGCCTTGCCTGGGAAATTGGACTGTCGAGTCAACTGAATCTGAAGACTAGCAGTTAGTTATTCCTTTCAGCCACAGTGTCGGCTTCATTTTCTGTTTGAGTGTTTTAGTCAATGGCCCTGTTTGGCCTAGCGATTATTGTTTTCTTTTCCCTTCAGCGTTGCTCGCATTAAAGTCTGTGAACTATGGACCCGCGTCAGTGTCTCTCACTCCACACTTGGGCACGTTTGTGACAGTAATGGAGGCTATTGGGAACACTAATGGCCACTTTGTAGCTGTGTCCACTGCTACCAGGTAACTTGTGCCCATGAGTGGTCTAACAAAATCCCCGTGAATCCTCTGCCAGGGCAATTGAGTCCATTCCCAGGGATGGAGAAGCACTGCTCTTTCATCTTCTGGATGTGTCCAGACAGTGCACGGCAAGCTGCTTGATCTGCTGATTTATCTCAGGCCACCATTTAAAGCTTCAAGCCAAAGCTTTCATGTTGACCATGCATAGATATTTGGCATGTACTGTAGCTCCTCCGGAACTCTAGCTCTCAGCTTGGATGGTACAATAACTCTCAATCCACACATAAGGCAAACCCCCTCCAGACGCTGGTAAAGGTGGGGGAACTGGAAATTCTGATGCGCATTCCTGCTGTTTTGTGTTGCCATGTAGACCAGAGACAGTGTGGGGTCTTTTCTGGATTCCCTTTGGATCATTTCTCGAGCGAAGGCATTTTTACTACTTGGGGTAAAGAGAGACAAGACTGCGCAGGCGCATGACGTCAACAAACAGAGCATGAAAAGTTTAAAAAGAAGACTGCCGTATCCAGCGGGCAGCGTTTGGACCGTGTAGCGGAGTGAGAGGGAGACAGAGTGATAAGGCTTTGGCTCAATGGGTTTAGGCGGTAACGAGGTGAGGTACGTCTACCTGTGTTAATTGCGGAAAGGAAGTATGTGTGTCAGGCCGGATTTCCGTGCTCAGTGTCAGATATGGGAAGTCCTGGAGTCTCCCAGCCTCCCAGACAGCCAGATCTGCACCCAGTGTGTCGAGCTGCAGCTCCTAAGGGACGAAGTTAGGGAACTGGAGATGAAGCTCGATGATCTTCATCTGGTCAGGGAGAGTGAGGAGGTGATAGAGAGGAGTTATAGGCAGGTAGTCACAGTGGGCCCAAGGGAGACAAACAAGTGGGTAACAGTCAGTAGAGGGAAGTTGAAGAGTCAGGTACTAGAGAGTACCCCTGTGGCTGTACCCCTTGACAATAAGTACTCCTGTTTGAATACTGTTGAGGGGGAACAGCCTACCTGGAGGAAGCAACAGTGGCCGTGCCTCTGGCACAGAGTCTGGCCCTGTGGTTCAGAAGGGTAGGGAAAGGAAGAGGATGGCAGTAGCGATAGGGGACTCTATAGTTAGGGGGTCAGACAGGCGATTCTGTGGATGCAGGAAAGAAACTTGGATGGTAGTTTGCCTCCCAGGTGCCAGGGTCCGGGATGTTTTGGATCGCGTCCAAGATATCCTGCAGTGGGAGGGAGAACAGCCAGAGGTGGTGGTACATACTGGTACCAATGACATAGGTAGGAAAAGGGAGGAGGTCCTGAAAAAAGACTACAGGGAGTTAAGAAGGAAATTGAGAAGCAAGACTGCAAAGGTAGTGACCTCAGGATTACTGCCTGTGCCATGTGACTGAGAGTATAGGAATAGAATGAGGTGGAGGATAAATGTGTGGCTGAGGGATTGGAGCAGGGACCAGGGATTCAGATTTCTGGATCATTGGGACCTCTTTTGTGGCAGGTGTGACCTGTACAAAAAGGATGTGTTGCATTTGAATCCCAGGGGGACCAATATCCTGGCGGAGAGGTTTGCTAAGGCTACTGGGGAGAGCTTAAATTAGAATTGTTGGGGGTTGGGAACCGAACTGATAAGACTGGGGAAGAGGCGGTTGGCTCACAAATAGAGAAAGCTTGCAGACAGTGCGAGAGGGAGGATAGGCAGGTGATAGAGAAGGGACTTGCTCAGATAGACGGTTTGAGATGTGTCTATTTTAACGTAAGGAGTATTGTGAACAAAGCGGATGAGCTTAGAGCGCGGATCAGTACTTGGACCTATGACGTGGTGGCCATTACAGAGACTTGGATGGCTCAGGGACAGGAATGGCTACTCAAGTGTTGGGTTTTAGGTGTTTCAGACAGGACGGGGGGGGATGCAAAAGAGGTGGGGGCGTCACACTGTTGATCAGAGATAGCGTCACGGCTTCAGAAAAGGAGGACGTCATTGAGGGATTGTCTACAGAGTCTCTGTGGGTGGAGGTTAGGAACAGGAAAGATTCAATAACTTTACTGGGTGTTTTATATAGGCCGCCCAATAGTAACAGGGATATCGAGGAGCAGATAGGGAAACAGATCCTGGAAAGTTGTAATAATAACAGAGTTGTTGTGATGGGAGATTTTAATTTCCCAAATATTGATTGGCATCTCCCTAGAGCAAGGGATTTAGAAGGGATGGAGTTTGTTAGGTGTGTTCAGGAAGGTTTCTTGACACAATATGTAGATAAGCCTGTAAGAGGAGAGACTGTACTTGATTTGGTATTGGGAAATGAACCTGGTCAGGTGTCAGATCTCTCAGTGGGAGAGCATTTTGGAGATAGTGATCGTAATTCTATCTCCTCTACAATAGCATTGGAGAGAGATAGGAACAGACAAGTTAGAAAAGCGATTAATTGGAATAAAGAAAATTATGAGGCTATCAGGCAGGAAATTAGAGGCTTAAATTGGGAACAGATGTTCTCAGGGAAAAGTACAGAAGAAATGTGGCAAATGTTCAGGGGATATTTGTGTGGAATTCTGCATAGGTGTGTTCCAATGAGACAGGGAAGTTATGGTAGGGTGCAGGAACCATGGTGTACAAAGGCTGTAATAAATCTAGTCAAGAAGAAAAGAAAAGCTTACAAAAGGTTCAGAGAGCTAGGTAATGTTAGAGATCTAGAAGATTATAAGGCTAACAGGAAAGAGCTTAAGAAGAAAATTAGGAGAGCCAGAAGGGGCCATGAGAAGACCTTGGCGGGCAGGGTTGAGGAAAACCCCAAGGCATTCTACAAGAATGTGAAGAGCAAGAGGATAAGCCATGAAAGAATAGGACCTATCAAGTGTGACAGTGGGAAAGTGTGTATGGAACCGGAGGAAATAGCAGAGGTAATTACTGAATACTTCAGTATTCACTATGGAAAAGGATCTTGGTGATTGTAGGGATGACTTGCGGTGGACTGAAAAGCTCGAGCATGTAGGTATTAAGAAAGAGGATGTGCTGGAACTTTTGGAAAGCATTAAGTTGGATAAGTCACTAGGACCGGATGAGATGTACCCTAGGCTACTGTGGGACGTAAGGGAGGAGATTGCTGAGCCTCTGGCGATGATCTTTGCATCATCAATGGGAGGGAGAGGTTCCAGAGGATTGGAGGGTTGCAGATGTTGTTCCTTTATTCAAGAAAGGGAATAGTGATAGCCCAGGAAATTATAGACCAGTGAGGCTTACTTCAGTGGTTGGTAAGTTGATGGAGAAGATCCTGAAAGGCAGAACTTATGAACATTTGGAGAGGTATAATGTGATTAGGAATAGTCAGCATGGCTTTGTCAAGGGCATGTCGTGCCTTACGAGCCTGATTGAATTTTTTGAGGATGTGACTAAACACATTGATGAAGGAAGAGCAGTAGATGTAGTGTATATGGATTTCAGCAAGGCTTTTGATAAGGTACCCCATGCAAGGCTTATTGAGAAAGTAAGGAGGCATGGGATCCAAGGAGACATCGCTTTCTGGATCCAGAATTGGCTTGCCTACAGAAGGCAAAGAGTGGTTGTAGATGGGTCATATTCTGCATGGAGGTTGGTGACCAGTGGAGTGCCTCAGGGATCTATTCTGAGACTCTTGCTCTTTGTGACTTTTATACATGACCTGGATGTGGAAGTGGAGGGATGGGCTAGTAAGTTTGCTGATGACACAAAGGTTGGAGGTGCTGCGGATAGTGTGGAGGACTGTCAGAGGTTACAACAGGACATTGATAGGGTGCAAAACTGGGCTGAGAACTGGCAGATGGAGTTCAACCCAGAGAAGTGTGACGTGGTTCATTTTTGTAGGTCAAATATGATGGCAGAATATAGTATTAATGGTAAGACTCTTGGCAGTGTGGAGGATCAGAGGGATCTTGGGGTCTGAGTCCATAGGATGCTCAAAGCTGCTACACCGGTTGACTCTGTAGTTAAGAAGGCATACAGTGCATTGGCCTTCATCAATCGTGGGATTGAGTTTAAGAGCCGAGAAGTAATGTTGCAGTTATATAGGACCCTGATCAGACCCCACTTGGAGTACTGTGCTCAGTTCTGGTCGCCTCACTACAGGAAGGATGCGGAAACCATAGAAAGGGTGCAAAAGAGATTTACAAGGATGTTGCCTGGATTGGGGAGCATGCCTTATGAAAACAGGCTGAGTAAACTCGGCCTTTTCTCCTTCGAGCAACAGAGGATGAGAGGTGACCTGATAGAGGTGTATAAGATGACAAGAGGCATTGATCATGTGGATAGTCGGAGGCTTTTTCCCAGGGCTGAAATGGTTGCTGCAAGAGGACACAGGTTTAATGTGCTGGGGGAGTAGGTACAGAGGAGATGTCAGGGGTAAGTTTTTTATGCAGAGAATGGTAAGTGCGTGGAATGTGTTGCCAGCAATGGTGCTGGAGGTGGATACAATAGGGTCTTTTACGAGACTTTTGGATAGGTACATGGAGCTTAGAAAACTAGAGGGCTATGGGTAAACCAATTAATTTCTAAGCCTAGTAGGGACATGTTCTTCATAACTTTGTGGGTTGAAGGGCCCTTATTGTCCTGCAGGTTTTTCTATGTTTCTATCCCTGCCATAATAGGGAGACGTTCAATTTGCATTATGGAGAATATGTTAAGAGTAGTGTCCTCTTTTGTAAATTTTTTCACGTGTTTTCTTTTCCAAGGGTAAATGAAATAATCCATCAGCATTTCCAAGATTAGTTGCCCTCTTGAATTCAATATTGTAATTGTGTCCTCCGAGAAACAGAGCCCATCTCTGCATTCGTGCTGCTGCTGTTAGTGGAACACCCGTCTGTGGATTGAAAATGGACACCAGAGGTTGGCAATCACATTGGGTGTAAATTATCTCCCATACAAGTACTGGTCAAAACATTTTACGCCCCAAACCAGACTCAAGATCTCTCTGTCAATCTATGCTTAATTCTCCTCTGCAGCAGTAGGGGAACATGATGCAAAGGCTATGGGGCGTTCACTTCCGTCGCTTATAACATGTGGCATGATTGCAACTATACCCATAGTGTGAGGCATCACAGGCAAGCTTCACTGGACAATGTGGATCATAATGTGTGAGCACAGTGTCCGACGTCACCATTTCTTCTGCCTTTTGAAAAGCTACTCCACACTGCTTTGTCCATTGCCACTTCTTCCCAATCTCCAGTAATGAGTTCTAAGGGTGGAGCACAGTAGCCAGATTTGGCAGGAACTTGTTATTGTAATTGAGACATCTTAAAAAGGAACACAACTGTGACACTTCCTTTGGCCTTGGGACATACACGACTGCTTGGACTTTCTCAGCACACTTGTGTATTCCTTGTGTGTTAATAGTGTAAGTACAGTAAGTGATGCTTGGTTTAAAGAATTCACACGTGCTGCATTGTGCTCTGAGCCTATAATCTGTCATCTTTTTAACACTGTCTTGAGATTTTGGAGATACTCCTTGTCATCCTTGCTGGTAACAATGATGTCATCCAGGTAACACTGAGAGCCTGGACAACCTTGCAGTAGCTGGTTGTAGCTTTCTGCCAGAGTGCAGGTGCAGATGCTACTCCAAAAATAAGCCTATTACAGTAATAACGCTCTTTGTGAATGTTTATGGTGAGAAACACTTTGGACTCTTCTTCCACCTCCATCTGTAGGTAGGCCTCAGCTAAGTAAACATTGTTAAAGTATTTCCCTCCAGAAAGGTTTGCAAAAACATCTCCTATCCTGGGCAGAGGGTATTGATCTAATTTCAGTACTAGGTTTATGGTGATCATAAAATTACCCTGACAGACCCATCCTTCTTGGCAACTGGGACCCCTGGCGTTGCCCATGGGTTCCACTCAAGCTTGGAAAGAATTCCTTCAGCCTCCAAGCAATCTAGCTTTCTGGCAACACATCACAGGTGGTACAGGTGGCCCCCGTTTTCCAAACATTCGCTTTATGACAGCTCGCTGTTACGAAAGACCTACATTAGTACCTGTTTTTGCTAACCAAAGAGGATTTTCACTTTTACGAAAAAAAGACTCCCGCTTTATACGTGTGTTTACCCCAAGAAAGACAACCATGACGGTGAAGCCTTGTGCGGGCAGTTGTATGCACATGCGTGTACGTGCTGATTTTTTTTTCTCCAAATCGATTTTGGCTCACTGTCTTCCCGATTTTGATAAGTGAAACTACACCATACATACAATATTTCTACTTTATATAGGCTGTATATTTATCATATCATTCCTGCTTTTACTATATGTCCGTGTTATTTTGGGTTTTATGTGTTATTTGGTATGATTTGTTAAGTTATTTTTTGGTTCTGGGAACACTCAAAAATTTTCCCATATAAATTAATGGTAATTGTTTCTTCGCTTTCCGACATTTTGGCTTGGAAAATGCATGGTCATGCACTTTGGTAGAAGAAATAAATGTGCAGACTATTTTCTAAACGGGGAGAAAATCCAAAACTCTGAGATGCAGAGGAACTTGAGAGTCCTTGTGCGGAACAACCTAAGAGTTAACTTGCAGGGTGAGTTGGTGGTGAGGAAGGCAAATGCAATGTTAGCATTCATTTCAAGAGGTCTAGAATACAAGAGCAGGGACGTGAGGCTGCAGCTTTGTAAGGCACTGGTGAGGTCTCATCTTGAGTATTGTGAACAGTTCTGGGCTCCTCATCTCAGAAAAGATGTGCTGCCATTGGAGAAGGTTCAGCAGAGGTTCACAAGGGTGATTTTAAGAATGAAAGGGTTATCAGACAAGGACACTTCACAGCTCTGGGTCTGGACTTGCTGGAATTTAAAAGAATGAGGGGGATCTCATTGAAAACTTTTGAAAGTTGAAAGGCCTGGACAGAGTAGATGTGGAAAGGATGTTTCCCATGGTGGGGAGTCTAGGACAAGAGGGCACAGCCTCAGGATAGAGGAGCATCTATTTAAAACAGAGATGTGGAGAAATTTCTTTTGCCAAAGAGCGGTGAATTCATGGAATTTATTACCGCAGGCAGCTGTGGAGGCCAGGTCATTGGGTGTATTTAAGGCAGAGCCTGACAGGTTCTTGATTGGACATGGCATCAAAAGTTATGGGGAAAAGGCTGGGGAGTGGGGCTGAAGAGGTTCAGCCATGATTGAAAGGAGAAGCAGACTCAATGGGCCAAATGGCCTAATTCTGCTCTGATGTCTTATGGTGTAATGGTCTAAAACTGCTCACAATACTCCAAATGCAATCTGACCAACGCCTTATAAACCCTCAGCATTACATCCTTGATAAGAACGTACACCCTTCTGCTTTTAGAATCAACAGGCTGGAGCAATACTAATTACTCCTGCTGGTGGAGAATTATCCATACAAAATTAACTGAGCACAAACAAGGCATGTGACTTCCACACAGACTAATTAGGTCCTTTATTATTTGTCTAACATAAAAATTTTAGCCCATGTTACTTTTACCCATATTTCTACTGACTTCAAAAACTTAACATTCAGGTCTGAAGAGGTTGGACATTAAGGCTGTTGCACCATTTGAGTCCAACCTTTTCCTCACCCATTTGCTACTTGTAAATATCGACCACCAGGGGTCGCTGTATGCTGATTGCAAGCATAAATCCAGGCCAATTCCGGGAGATGCTTGCAGCTTTGCTGGAATAGGTTCAGCTGATAGCATTTACCTCAAAAAGCACTTGTTTGTCAAGACTCCAGCCTTATGATAACTCGACGATACACTAACCCCTTTAGTTCAGAAATGTCACATATCTATACTTAAAACTTTAAAAGTCTATAAAAATAAAAAACAGTGAGCTTCAGTTACATTTCAATGAATTGGATGCTATCTAGTTTGTACTGAAGTATACCACTGAATTACTCTGCAAAACAAAGTTTACAAAATTAAGAGGAAGACCTTCATTTAAAACCCTTTAATGTGAATTTGACTGAAATACAATACAGCAACAGATAATCTCTAATCATAAATAAAAACAGCATCAGTTAACTAATGTTACATTAGTCAAACATGAAATAGAATCTAGTGGCTTGCGTTGCGTAGAAAGGTTTACCTGATAAGACTGTCTGTCAAGCTGCAAATCCGCAAAACTTAGTAATTTTTCTTCCATTTGATTTTGATAAATCCAATTGAAGTATTTAGGATTATCAAATATGATTGACAGACATAAATTATTTCCTACAGTGGAAGAGTGTGGAAAAAGTTGGCAAAACTACTCAGAGCCTGGTTGTCCTGGGTGATGGCAGAGAATAAGGGGAATCTGGAACAGCTGTCGCGGCTGAATCAACATGTAGATGGAATTAAAATACAAGTCATTCATGATCTAATTGATTCACAAGACAGGTTTAAGGGGACGAATGACCTTCTATTCTTGTGTTCCTTAATTTGATTTTCATTCCTGGGATGCACACGTAGGGTGAGACGTTTCAATCTGCCACTCCATCAGCCTGTCAATGCAAGAACATCCAAAGCACAGGAATAATGCCATCTGTGTAGTTGGGACAGTCTGGTGGCCCATAGAAACAGCAATACTGAAATTCCAATGCACAGTTCAAAAGAGGGGCAGAACCAAGGCTCCACAGGGAATCAATATTATTCATCTTGAGGCAATGTAATGGCACCAACGTTACAATTGTCTGTCCATTTCACAACTGATTCTTTTTTTCTTGGGTGTGAGTGGTCTGGGAGATTTATTTCTGCCTCAGCAGCTCTCTACTTGTATCCAGAGAGGAATTCCCATAGAATCCTGGAACTATTCCAGAATGGCTCTTGATGAACGAATTTCACAATATCCTGTTCTTGAGAGAGCCAATGAATGTAGAAAAAGCCACTCAAAATGGCGAACAGTACTTCAGGCTTTATAACCAGGGGACACGGGGGAAAGAAGTAGAGAGGAAGAAAGTAATGGAGAGAGTCCGTAAGTAAAAGAAGTGTTGTAGGTATTTCAGCTCCATGATAGAAGGGATTTTAAGATTGTGAAAGCATGAGGTGCAAGTTGTCCAGAATAATATGAGGACTTGTACACAACTCTTTTCCCTGCAGCTTGAAACCATGAGCTGATTTACACAGGGGGAGATAACATGAAGCAGAGATTTAACGAAGTTGAAGATTGCATGGTGGTTTTTTACAGTTTCTAATAGATATAATAGAAATTTGTGTATATCTCTAAGATTCAGGAATGTGTCATAGAGTCATAGAACACCACAGCACAGACACAGTCCACGCTGAACAATTAATCATCCTAGTCACATTGATCTGCACTCGGACCATAGCTCTCCATACACCTCCCATCCACGTACCCATTCAAATTTCTCTTAAGTGTTGAAATCGAACCCAAACCCACCACTTCCACTGGCAGCTCTTTCCATACTCTCACCACCTTCTTGGGGGGTGAAGATGTTCCCCCTCATATTCCCCGAAAATATTCCATCTTTCACCCTTAACCTATGACTTCCAGTTATAGTCTCACCTAACTTCAGTGGAAAAAGCCTGATTACGTTTACCTTGTATATAACCCTCATAATGCTGTATACCTCTATAAAATCTCCCCTTGTTCTTCAATGCTCTGGGAAATAAAATCCTAACTACTCAAACTTTCCCTATAACTCCGGTCCTCGTGTCCTGGCAACATCCTTGTAAACTTTCTCTGCTCTCTTTCAATTTTATTCACATTTTTCCTGTAGCTAATTGACCAAACAGTCCAAATTGGGCCTCACCAATGTCTTGTACAACTTCTACATAACCATAACACCCCAACTCCCCTCAATACTTTCATTTATGAAGGCCAGTATAACAAAAACTTTCTTTATGACCCTATCTACCTGTGACACCACTTTCAAGGAATTATGTATCTGGATCCTCGGATCCCTCTGTTCTCTCTCATGCCTCAGTGCCCTACAACTCATCATGCAGGTCCTATGGTGGCTTTACCTCCCAAATTGCAGCACCTCACACTTGTCTGCATTAAATTCCTTCTGTGATTTTTCAGCCCATTTTTCCAGCTGGTCCTGATCCCACTGCACCTCCCTCACTATCCACTACACCTCAGTTTTGGTGTCATCCAGAAATTTGATCATCCAGTCTACCACATTATCCAAATTGTTGATATAGATGACAAACAACAATGGACCCGGTACTGATCCCTGTGGCATTCCACTAGTCACAGGCCTCCAGTCATAGAGGCAACCATCTACTACCACTCTGGCTTCTCCTGGAAAGCCAATGTTGAGTCCAATTTCCTAACTCACCTTGAATGTCAAGTAACTGAACCTTCTTGACCAACCTCCCACTTCGGACCTTGTCAAAAGTCTTGCAGAAGTCCACGTCCACTGTATTGTCTTCATCAACTTTCCTGGTAGCTTCCTCAAAAGCAATAAGATTGGTCAGACATGACCTACCACAGACAAAGCCATGTTGACTATCCCTAATCAGTCCCTGTCTATCCATATACTTATATATCCAAGATCATTGGATCATTCCAATAGAAAACCTTCCAATAACTTACCCACTGCTGATGTCAAGCTCACCAACCTATAATATCCTGTCTTACTCTTAGAGCCTTTCTTAAACAAAGGGACAACATTAGCTACCAACCAATCCTCCAGTAAATCACCCACGGCTAAGAATGTTTTAAATTTCTCTGCTAGGGCCCCTGAAGTTTCTGCACAGCCTCCCACAGAGTCTGCAGGAACACATTGGCAGGTCCTGGGATTTACCTTTAATCTGCATCAAGACAGCAAATACCTCCTCCATTGTAGTCTGCATAGGGCCCACGACTTCTCTGCTGCTCTGACTCTGTGCCCTTCGCCTGAGTAAACACAGATGCAAAAATCCATTTAAAATCTCCCCCATCTCTTTCGGCTCCATGAATAGATGACCACTCTGATCTTCCAGAGGACCAATTTTGTCCCTTAATATCCTTTTGCTCTTAGTATTTCTGTAGAAGCCCTTGGGATTCCACCTCAGTAGGTCAGTAGAGTTTCAAGCTCAATGGCAATGATGTCCTTAACTGGATGATTATTGTGAGGTATCTGCTTGGTCATTAAAACTAATATAACCATGCAATGCCAAAGGATAAAACAAAGGCAGAGAAAGTTTTCTCAGCCTTTTTCCAACTGAACCCATATTTCCACGGATTGGGACTCATAATTACAAAGGAATTGATCTTTATTTGCACGGTTTAACTATGGTCTGAAACCAAGCATTGTCCATCCCTCGATAAGTTATTTAATGATTTGCTTCATTGTATTTGAAAATAATTAGAACAATTTAACTTGAACTGTACAGTTGACTATAATATACAATATTTTTGAAAGGAAATTTTAGGAGATAACCTACTGGTTTCCAATTATTGAAGAGAAATCTTAACACGTGACATGGCAATGAATGATTATTAATTTCCCATTATAAAGAAGTGGGAATTTGCTTCTTTAACATGTCCATATGTCAATAGTCACAGAAAATGCTAAAGGGAACTGAGTGCCCTTTTATGTGATTGTTCAGCAGCTTATTGTAGAACCATAATATTGCCATATTTGGGAATCACATCAGGTTGGTACCTGTAATATAATAGGACGAATAACCTCCAACCGTGCAAAAATTTGACAGACGTTGAAATGAGACAGAACAATTAATGAAAGTAGCACAGTATTTCTCTCTGTGTTCCTTACCTAACTTTTTCTGGCTGTTTTCCTTTTTAATCACCTTGTTTATGAAATAGTTTAGAAACCACCACTGTGGAGCAGTAATTCAGAAAGAAAACTCTTGAGGGCCTGTGCTATTTGCTGTTAAAGTTGTCCCCTGGATACTGCAAAGCTAAAGGTAAACAGTAATTGATTTATTATTGTCACACATACTGAGCCACAGAGAAAAGCTTTCATTTGCCTGCAACTGACGGATTATTCCATGAATAACCACACTAAGGTAACACAAAAAGAAAACAATAACAGAGTTCAGAAAATGGTGTAACATTTACAAAGAAAGTAGACAAGAAGGACTTATCGATGTCCATGTAGGTTTGAGGAATGGATTTCACTTTTACGAACACCAGTTGCTGTGAGGATCCAGTTTTTAGTTTGAGGAAATTTTTCTTCATCTAGCGCTGAAAGTCAGACAAGTAAGCAGATAATTGAAAGACAGTGGAATGATCAGGAGAGACGGCTGTGAGATAGAGGTGGAAGTGCATGTGGAAACTGGATATCATACTCTACATGTGGACACTGGCACCACCTTTTTGTATGAGCTGTCGAAACCAAATCCTTGGTTTTATCCAGATGGCTCGATGGTGACCAAAAGGATTTGGGAGAATACGGTTTGCCATGTAAAGAACTAAAGAATAAAAAGATTTCTCTCTCGGTGAAAATACTCACTTTTTCTGAGGGAGTGTTGAGGGGATCCAAACACTAAGTTCTGGAAAAGCTGATCTCAGATTTGGGAGGCAATTGCACACACCTAGGCTTATGAGAGGAGAGAGAGAGAGAGAGTTATGAGATTTGCTGAGTTTTGACAGGTGCCCTCCTTTCCTCACAATGTAGGAAAAGGGAAGGAAGAGATTTCATTACACAACCTTTCTAATGTTAAGATTTCCCATCCATTTCTGCTGGATGACACATTTTAGAGTAGATATTTAAGCAATACTTTGCACTCTCATATTTAGGGCTTTCAAAGTCAAGGTAGTTCTAAAAACTTGTGCTATATTATGTAATGAAAGCTGGTAAATAGAATCAAGATACAAATTTTCCATTTGCTGATTTTACAGCAAAACGGGCTTGATACATGAAATGGGCAACATCTTGTTACGTTTGGCTGTTTGTAAATTTGGGCAAAAAGACTGCAGAAAAGGAAAGTTTTGTATATTGTTAATTTCTCAAGCAAGACTGCAGTGAATAGGAACAGTTAGTAATTCACTCCAGTGAAGTCTTCATACACTGCAAATATGGTGATGTTCATGTCAGGATTGGTGAATTCCTCACAACCTTGGCACTAGCTTCTCAGCTTCTGATTCTGCAGTCCTCTGATTTATTCAGAAAGTGCAATTTGAGTTTCTTACTTAAACATCTTTGCCTTCCAATTATTGGCTTTAAGAAAAATAAATCTACAATTTCTGCAACCCACTAAGGGTTGCCATCTTGATTATTGGAGAAACCTGTGTTGAAAAGTTTTCATCAATGGTACTTGCCTTTTGGGCAACATAACTGCTGAAATAGTTCTGAAATGGGATCAATTTATATGCAGACATATGTAAAACAAGGAGAGTCAGAGCTATCATTTTAGTGAGGGCATTGGCTATCCTATGGTGTGGATGTATCATGACTTAAGTCATAATGTTCTGCTGACTGAAGGCTAACACCACCACTTGGAAGCCTAAACACTTAACCATGTACAGAAAACATAAGCATTCTAGGATTAAAAAATGTAGAATCCTGCGGGTAGAGTTAACTAACTTCGAAGGTAAGAAGACCCTGAAGGGAGTTATATACAAGCCTCCAGACAGTAGCCAGGATGTGTGCTACAAATTACAACAGGAGGTAGAAAAGTCATATATAAAGGGCAAAGTTTCAATAGTCATAGGGATTTCAATA
Organism: Hemitrygon akajei; assembly: GCF_048418815.1. NCBI lineage: Eukaryota > Metazoa > Chordata > Chondrichthyes > Myliobatiformes > Dasyatidae > Hemitrygon > Hemitrygon akajei. The sequence goes on from NC_133128.1 coordinate 61,489,294, forward strand.
TGCAGGCAGATTTGGGAAATCTGGTTGGAGCTGGTTCCCAAGAAATAGAATTTGTAGAATGTCTTTTGAGATGGCTTTTTAGAGCAGCTTGTGGTTGATCCCTCTAGGGGAAAGGATTGGGTGTTGTGGGATGAACCAGATTCTATTAGGGAGCTTATGGTAAAGACAGTGATCATAATATGATGGAATTCACCCCGCAGTTTGAGAGGGGGCAGATAAAGTCAGATGTCCCAGTATTACAGTGGAGTAAAAGGAAATACAGAGGCATGAGAGAGGAGCTGGCTAAAGTTGATTGGAAGGGGACACTAACAGGGCTGATGGCAGATCAGCATTGGCTGGAGTTTCTGGGAGCAATTCAGAAGGCACATCCCAAAGGTGGAGAAATATCCTAAAAAGAGGATGACTCAAACGTGACTGACAAGGGAAGTCTAAGACAGAATAAAAGCAAAAGAGAGGGCATATAAATTAGTAAAAATGTGGCAAGTTGGAGGATTAGGAAGCTTTTAAAAGCCAACAGAAGGCAATTAAAAAGCCAGAAGGAAAGAAAAGAAGAAATATGAAGATGAGTTAGCCAATAAAAGAGCATACCAAAAGTTTTTTCAGATATTTAAAGAGTAAGAAAATGGTGCTGGAGAGGTAGTAATAGTACCGTTAGTCTTGATAGACCATGGATTTGTGCCTTGGAAAGTTTCCAGGGCACAAGCCTGGGCAAGGTTGTATGGAAGACCAGCAGTTGCCCAAGCTACAAATCTCCATGCCACCAATGTTGTCCAAGCGAAGGGCATTAGGACCCACATAGCTTGGCACCAGTGTCGTCACAGAGCAATGTGTGGTTAAGTGCCTTGCTCAAGGACACACACTCAGCCTCAGCCAAGACTCGAACTAGCGACCTTCAGATCACTAGACGAATGCCTTAACCACTTGACCATGCGCCAACACTGGGTAGTAATGTGGGACAAAGAAACAACAGATGCAATTAATAAGTATTTTGCATCAGTCTTCACTATAGAAGGCACTAGCAATATGCCAGAAATTCAAGAATGTTGGGTGGCAGAAGTGAGTGTAGTTACTAAGGATAAAGTGCTTGGGAAACTGAAAGGTCTAAAGGTAGATAAGTTGCTTGGATCAGGTGGACTAAATCCCAAGGTTCTGACAGAGGTAGTTGAAGAGATTATGGAGGCATTAGTAATGATCTTTCAAGAATTAATAGATTCTCGAGTGGTTCCAGAGGACTGGAAAATTACAAATTTCATTCCGCTCTTTAAGGGAGGGAGGCAGAAGAAAGGAAAGTTAGCCTAACTTCAGTGGTTGGGACGATGTTGGAGTCCATTATTAAGGATGAAGTTTCAAGGTATTTGGAGGCACATGATAAAATAGGCCAAAGTCAGCATGGTTTCCTTAAGAGGAAATCTTGCCTGAAAAACTTGTTGGAATTCTTTGAGGAAATAACAAGCAGGATAGACAAAGGAGAGTCAGTGGATGTTGTATATTTGAATATTCAGAAGGCCTTTGACATGTGCTGCAGTAAGGCTCTTTAACAAGATAAGAACCTAAGGTATTACAGAAAAGATACAGTACAAATAAAAAATTGGCTGACAGGCAGGAGATAGAGTGGGAATAAAGGGGGCCTTGCCTCATTGGCTGCCCGTCAGTAGTAGTGTTCTGCAGAGATCCATGTTGGGACCGCTTCTTTTCACACTATGTATATGTCAATGATCTGGATGATGGAATTGATGGCTTTGTGGCCAAGTTTGTGGATGTTATGTGGAGCGGCAGGTAGTGTTGAGGAAACAGGGAGTCTCCAGAATGAATTAGATTGGGAGAACAGGCAAAGAAGTGGCTGATGGAATATAGTCTAGGGAAGTGTATGGTCACGCACTTTGGTAGAAGAAATAAAAGTATGGACTATTTTCTAAATGGGGAAAGCATTCAAAACTCAGAGGTATAAAGAGACTTGAGTGTCCTCGTGCAGGATTTCTTAAAGGTCAACTTGAAAGTTGAGTGTGTGGTAAGGAAGGCAAATGCAACGTTAGCATTCATTTTGACAGGACTAGAATATAAGAGCATGGATGTAATGCTGAGGCTTTATAAAGCATTGGTTGGAACACACTTGGAGTGTCATGAGCAGTTTTGGGACCTTTATCTAACAAAAGATGTGCAGGCATTGGAGAGAGTCCAGAGGAGATTTGTGAGAAAGCTTCTGGGAATGAAATGGTTAGCATGTAAAGAACATTTGATGGCTCTTTGCCTGTACTCGCTGGAGTTTAGAAGAATGAAGGTAGGGGAGGGAATCTCTTTAAAACCTATTGAATATTGAAAGGGCTAGATAGAGTGGATACGGAGAGGATACTTCCTATAGTCGGTGAGTCAAGGACCAGAGAAAAGTCCATTTAGGGTATAGATGAGGAGGAATTTTTTTAGCTAGAGGGTAGTGAACAAGTAGAATTCATTGCCACAGATGGCTGTGGAAGCCAAGTCATTGGGTATATTTAAAGTGGAGGATGATAGTTTCTTGATTGTTCAGAGCGTGAAAGGTTATGGGGAGAAGACAGAAAACTGGGATTGAGGGGGAAATAAATCAGCCACAATGAAATGGCAGAGCAGACTCAATGGCCCAAATAACATAATTCTGCTCCTATGTCTTATGGTCTTAAAAATACAAGAGAGATCCCACACTAGACCACTTGAAGAGATTACCAGTTAAAAATGTCATTTGTTTGCTGAATGACTTTTATGAGCTGATACTACAGTTTTATGTGTTGGCGTTCATCTAGAGTTGTGTAATTCTACTAAAATGCACAAGGAGTGATGGATAGAAACTTTATTTATCCCAAAGGAAATTACAGTATCACAGTAGCATTACAATTGCACAAATACACAAATATGAGAAGAGAAGTAAGAAAGAATTTTTAAATAAGTTACCTCAAGCAGTCTAACAGGAGGGGGTGGGTCATCACTTCCCCAGCTACAGGTCGACTCATTATAGAGCCTAATGGCCGAGGGTAAGAATGACCTCATATAGCGCTCTTTGGAGCAGCGCAGTTCTCTTAGTCTGTTACTAAAAGTGCTCCTCTGTTCAGCCAAGGTGGCATGCAGATGGTGAGAAACATTACCCAGAATTGCCAGCATTTTCCGTAGGGAATATTGTTCTACCACAACCTCCAGAGTGTTCAGTAACTCTGTTGACTCCTATAACAGAGCCAGCCTTTCTAATCTGTTTATTGAGCTTGTTACCGTCTCCAATGCTGATGCCATTGTCCCAGAACTTCGCCACATAAAAGATTGTACTGGCGACAACAGACTGGTGGAATGTGTGAACGAGAGGCCTTCATGCTCCAAAGGACCTCAGTCTACTCAGGAAATGAAGGCAACTCTGGCCTTTCTTGTACGCAGACTCAGTGTTGGTGCTCCACTCACATCTGTCATCAAGGTGCACCCCCAGTACGTGTCGGTCCTCAACACACCCAAATCCTCAACATCAATAGTAACAGGGAGCAGTGCGGGCTGAGTCTTCCTAAAGTCCATCACCGTCTCCTTTGTCTTACCAATGTTGAGCTGCAGATAATTCAACTTGCACCGTTTGACAAAGTCTTCCACCAGGTCCCTGTATGCATCTTCCTGTCCTCCCTTTATAAACCCAACTATTGCTGAGTCATCAGAGAATTTCTGCAGATGACATGACTCAGTGTTGTATCTAAGGTCCGAGGTGTACAGAGTAAACAGAAAGGGTGTCAATACAGTCCCCAGTGGGCCCCAGTGCTGCTTTTAGCCATGTCTGGCACACAGCTCTGAAGCTGCACAAACTGTGGTCTATTAGTCAGAAAGTTTGGGATACAATGGAAGTGCCCACCTGCATTGAATGGAGCTTTTCTCCCAGCAATGAGGGTTGAATAGTATTGAGGGCACTTGAGAAATCACAAAACACGATCCTCACAGAGCTGCCCTGCTATCCAAATGGGAGTAGGCTCTGCTCAGCAGGTAGATGACAGCATTGTCAACTCCAATGTGTTCCCGGTAAGCAACCTGCAGGGGATCGAGGGCTGATCTGACCAGGGATCGCAAGTGAGCCAGGATCAGCCTCTCCGTGATGTGTGAGGTAGTTATTCAAGACTATCAGTCGGCCCTTCTTGGGTACTGGGACCACACATGATGTTTTCCACACAGTCGGGACCCTTTCCAGGCTGAGACTCAGATTGAAAATGTGCTGGAGAATTTCACACAGCTGCTCAGCACACTCCTTCAGGACCTTGGGGTTGATACCATCCATTCCCTTCCAGTGGAGATGTGGATGGTAGGTGCAAGGCAAGGAAAGGATGTAGACAGTGGTAGCCCAGTAGTGTTGTTCATCCATGTGTTGAACTGGAATGGGGGAGGAGGGAAGAGGGGAGGCATTGGTGCTGAGGGAGCATTGGGAGGCTAAGTACCTGGACTGGTGTGCAGAGGGGAGTGTGAACAGGAGGGCAATTGTCAAACCCATTGAAGAACTGGTTTAACTCATTAGCCCATGCATTCCAAGGTTCTACCTCTAAGCTGATTGAAGCCAGTGATGTTCTTCATGCCTCTCCACACCTCCGGTGTGCTACTCTGCCCAAGCTTGTTCTCTGACTCTCCTGTATTCCTCTTTAGCCACCTTGATCTTCTCCTTTAGCTCCCTCTGCACACATTTCAATTCCTCCTTGTCACTGATCTGAAGGCTCTCTTTTTGTGGTTGAGAAGTGTTTTATTGGTTTGTTGTTAGTAAAGCAGCGAACAGTCCTTGACAGTTTTACAGAGCCCACACAGAAGTTGATGCAATCAGTAAGTCCATTAATGTCCTCCACATATGGTTCACAAAACACATTCCATTTAGTAACCTCAAAGCAGTCCTTCAAGGCCTTGATGGTCTCTGGAAACTATTTCTTTACTATCTTGGTGGTAACTAGCTGTTGCTGTATTTTGGGCTTATACAAGGGCATGAGGTGAACCAGGTTGTGATCTGATCTTCCAAGTGGGTGGAGAGCTGTGGGGCTGTATGTATCTTTAATACTTGCATACAGGAGATCCAGTGTTTTATGCATGTTGGGGTACTTACTCCTGACATCAAAGCTTCTACACAAACTAGTTGCTCCTAAATATAAAAAGGGTGATCACTCTGCAGGTACAGCACGTCTGGTCAAATAAACAGAAGGCTTGCAGAGCAGATAGGTGGAAGTTCATTGGAGAAGGACATCCTGGGGAAAACCAATGCAAAAGGTTATCAGGGAGGAAATCATCTATCCAAAAGCATGCCTCCTTCAAAACTGTCCCCTGTTCTAACAATAACAAACCTCCCCTTTAAGAGATGTGGGCTGGTTTTAACTATTGAAGACTGGCTATAACCATATCGCATCTCACAAAACTCCCTACTTAGATGAGTAGTCACACATGTCCATGTCCCATTCCCATTCTGATATGTCTATCCATGGCCTCCTCTATTGTCAAAATGAATCCAAACTCAGGTTGGAGGAACACCTTATATACCAGCTGGGTAGCCTCCAACCTGATGGCATGAACATTGACTTCTCTAACTTCCGTTAATGCCCCTCCTCCCTTCTTACCCCATCCCTGACATATTTTGTTGTTTGCCTGTTCTCCATCTCCCTCTGGTGCTTCCCACCCCCCCCCCCCCCTTTCTCCTGAGGCCTCCCGTCCCATGATCCTTTCCCTTCTCCAGCTCTGTATCACTTTCGCCAATCACCTTTCCAGCTCTTAGCTTCATCCCACCCCCTCCGGTCTACTCCTATCATTTCGCATTTCCCCCTCTCCCCTCTACTTTCAAATTTCTTACTATCTTTCCTTTCGGTTAGTCCTGACGAAGGGTCTCGGCCCGAAACGTCGACATCACTTCTCCCTATAGATGCTGCCTAGCCTGCTGTGTTCCACCAGCATTTTGTGTGTGTTGTTGTTTGAATTTCCAGTATCTGCAGATTTCCTCATGTTTAGTCGCACAATAGCATTGTTAATATTGTACAGCTGTATACTAAAGGAGAAAAAATTAATAGCAAAATGAGAAAAAAAGTTATCTACACACCATTATCTTGAATGCACTATCAACAAAAATTATAGAGGTAGATTCAACTGTGACCTTCAAAAAGGAATTGGATAAGTATATGGTGATCAAAGGAAACCGCAAGATTATGGAGAAGAGCCAGGCATGGTATTAATGAGTTGCTCTGGTAGAAAGCTGGCGCAAATCACAACAGACCAAGACTCCTCCTCTGTTCTGTGACTGCACACACTACAATGTTGCCAACTGGCACATCATGGATAGCTGGACTCTCCTCTGTGTCTGAAGCACTCGGCGCTGATTAAGTAAAAGTCAAACTTGCATTTATATATGACGTTTTTGAGGATATCACAAAAATACCAATTACCTACCAATTAACTACGTACTTTTTAACAGTAATCACTAATATAAGAAAGCATAGATGACAACTTGCACCCAAACAACAATGTAATAATGATCATACTTTGCTGCAGCAATGTTGAGTAAGGGATAAAACTTGCACATCAAAATGGTGCTGATAATCTTCCACATCCATCTGATGACGTAATAAAGGATTTGATCGAACAATTCATCTGAATGACACAGCTTTAACAGAACAGACTAAACCAAAGCAACAGCCTATTCTTAATTAATCAAAGCCATATACAGGGATTCATTTCAATCAGCTGTTCTCGTCAACCCACAAGCCGCAGATTTGGAGAAATATTTATAATTTGAGGTTTGGGAACAGTTAGATTTTAATATAATATCCACAACTATAAAGCTGAATATTCCTGAAGAGGAAGGAATGACAATTTAGTTACAAACTGAAATCCATGGTTCTAGTGCGTTTGGTTAAACACTCAAGATTTCAACGCATTTATGAAGCGCAAGAGGGAACAGGGTGAAGCAGTTTTAAACAGCAAACAACCCCCACTGCAATCAAAAACAGTACTGCATGGTAAAATTAGGGGCTGGAGATTAATTTTCACAGCATGTTTAGTAATTTTAGATGCATTTTTTCATGTTTTTTTTTGCCTGCTGTGCATCATGATGTCAGTGGCCAATAGGCTTGGTTCTAACGTCTCCTGGTATCCCTTCTGAAGGTTGGTGGCCATTGACATCAGGAAATAATGATTTTTTTTTTTGGTCACAAGATGACACAAACCAGTCACAATCAAGGCTTTTAATAACTTCACACGCAGCTTGACTTCCGCAATATATGAAATAATTATATTTTAATAAGTGCAATCTATGGTAATGATATCAGAACTTTAATTAATGTATGCTAATTACATTAGTACTTTCATTAATCTAATTTATGCCCATAATATCACCATTTTAATGATACTCATTTATAAGCACCCATTTAAAAAATCATGTTTAGAGAACTGTGGTTATCTTTACCCTCCTTTTTCTTATCACAACTATTTCTCCTAATTAATTTGAACATATTTATTCAGTGAGTGGTAATTACACCATTCTGGACAATGACATGAAAAAATTATTTTGAAGAGTATCGGGAGGCAGCTCGGGTAATATTGCAAAGTCAATATTAACCAATGACAGTAATAATCAAAGCAAATTATATTATTCAACTTCCTAATATTGTTCAGAAATTCCTTCACATCCAATTGTTGAAATAGCACTAAATACTTAGAGTCATAAAGCACAGAAGCTGGCATTTTAACCCACTGTTCATGTCAACCACCAAGCACCAATTTATATAAATCCCATTTATTCTCCAAAATTTCCATCAACTCCCCACTCCATGTCTAAATTCTGCCACTCACCAATGTACCGGGGACAATTTAGAATGGCCAATTAACCTTCATATGTTTGGGATGTGGAAGAAAATCAGAGTACTCAGGGGAAACCCATGCAGTTGCAGGGAGAAGAGGGAAACTCCACTCATACTGCACCCGGGTCAAGATTGAAACTCTGCTGGAGTTACGAGGGCACAGCTCGGCTACCTCTGACACTGTACTTACTGCCCAGCTTACGTACAATATTTAAATATAATTATTAGACAGGAATTGCTTTCAAAATGAAGTACTTTTGCTTTCTCATAAGGATCATGGATTCCATTCTCTCTTGAGAAAGTTGCTCAAAGGGCCAGACCATGCCTTGATATTAACAGGTAGTAGACTATTCGACTGTAAGGGATAACTCCTTCAATCCAGATGCCAGACAGGAACAAGACAAATTTCTTCAGCCTCCTCTGGAAATAGAGGTGTTGGTGAGCTTGCTTGGCCATGGCGTCCATGTAGTTAGACCAGGACAGGCTATTAATGTTCAGTCCAAGGAACTTGAAGCTCTCAACTCTCTCAGCCCCAACACCATTGACATAGACAGGAGGATGTGCATGGCCCCCTTCCCTAAGTCAATGACCAGCTCTTTTATTTTGCTGACACTGAAGGAAAGGTTGTTGACATGACAGCATGTTTGCTAAACGCACTATCAGGTTTCTGTACTCCAATTCGTCATTATTTGAGATATGGTCCAGTACGATGGTACCATCTGCAAACTTGTAGATGGAGTTAGAGCAGATTCTGCTGCGCTGTCATGAGTCGAGGATAAGGATGCTGACTTGTGGGTTGCCAGTGTTGAGACTGGTCATGGTGGAAGTGTGGCTGTTTACCCTTTGCAATTGCAGTCTTTTGGTCAGGAAGTAAAGGGTTCCATTGGAAACGGAGACGTTGATTCCCAAGATCCAGAGACTGGTAATGAGTTGCTTGTAATTATAGTATTGAAGGTGGAGCTGTAGTCAATAAGCAATAACCTGACATAAAACTTTGCAGGCAGGCTTTCTCAGTCCACCGGAATTAGATATAGGGAGTGGATCTCCCAATTCATCCATGGCTTCTGGTTTGGGAACATCCAGATTGTCATCTTTGGTACACAGTCCTCAACACACTTGATCATAAACTCCATGATGGTAGCTGAGACTTCAAACAGGGACCAATCTACTGACTTAAAGCTTATCTATTTCATCAGACCAGCATTGTACTACTTTCTGTACCAGTTCCTCTCATTTCTATGCAGGGCGTCGGAGCACAGCCTGATTGTCTGATATCAGGCTTGGTATGGCAACTGCTCTGCACGTGACCACAAGAAACTGCAGGAAATTGTGGATGCAACTCAGTGCATCATATACCAGCCTCCCCTCAACAGATTGTCTAATTTTAACGCTGCATAATTGAAAACCCACACACCCAGACACTCTCTCTTCTCTCTTCCATCAAGCAGAAGTTACCTGAAAGCACCAACAGGCTAAAGGACAGCTTCAACCCCACTATTCTAAGACTATTAAACAGTGATAAGATGGGCTCTTGACCTCCGAAACGACATCATTAAGAAGTGCACATCATTGTTTACCTGCAATGCACTTTCTCTGTAGCTGTTACACTTCATTATAAATTTTTATCATTTTTTACCTTATTCTACCTCGATGCACTGTGTAATGATTTGATCTGTATGAACTGTATGCAAGACAAGCTCTTCACTGTATCTCAGTAAGTGTTACAATGATAAGCCAATTCCAATTCTCTAAGAAGTCCAGATACTTTCACTTCTCGAAGTTCAAATTCAATTTATTATCAAGTACATGTCACCATACACTATTCTGAGATTCATTTTTTTGCAGTAATTCACAGTGAATACTTTATATTAAAAAAACAATAAAATCAATGAAAAATCATGACAGTTGGACAAAGGACCAATTTACAAAAGACAACAAACAATGCTAATACAAAAAAAATAGGCAATAAATACTGAGAATACAAGTTGAAAAGTCCTTAAAACTGAGTCCATAGTTTGTGGAATCAGTTCAGTGTTAGGGTGACGAAGTTATCCTCTCTGGTACAATAGTCTGATGGTTGAGAGTGATAGCTGTTCCTGAACCTGGTGGTGTGAGACTTGAGGTACAGTCTCTGTACCTCCTCCTTGATGACAGCAGTGAGTAGGGAACATGACCTGGATGGTGGGGGTCCTTGATGATGGATGCTGCTTTCCATCACTCGTTGTGAATGTGCTCAGTGGTGGGGGAGGGCTTTACCTGTGATGAACTGGACTATATCCACAAAACTCCTGGGCATTAATCTTCCTTATTAATCACTGTATGAACTGCAGAGTCTTCTTTTCCTCTCTCTCTTCCTCCTGCTAACACCTGCTTGCCTTATTTGGTGTCAGGAGCTGAGCCCTTATGATGGTGACATTCAGCAATCTACAACAGACAACAAAAAATATTAAGGTGCATTCAGTCAAACATTGCTAATCTCCTTCAAGACAACGTAAGCGTTAAGGTGTGTGCAAGTAGTCTGCTTGTTGTCTGCAAGTTAACTGTGTAAGTGGGTTGCTCTTTGCAGTCAAACCTTGTCAGCAGTGGCAACCCATATTCACTCTACAGCCATATTTTTGTCTGGCATGGCACCTTAATCCAGAACTGTTATGCTTGTTGTACTGGGAACTGGGTGGCAGTGAATAACCCATGTTTTGATTGGAAGTTATCTACCCAGAATGCCCTTCCACATTATGTTCAGTACGTAACACACAGGGAAGCTTGACAGCAACTCGTAAGGGTCAAAATATTCATGACTACATAACATATCACTCCACCTGTATTTTAAAGTTTCTCCCTTTCCCATACACAGACCAGCTGTTGAACTATTAATGTTCAATGGAATAATCATCAAATTTAACCAACAAAAAAAAATAATTTTCTAAATTAGGGGAAGAGGATAATCCCGGACATAACCCTGGGGATTATTCTGCCCCATGTGCTGAGGGTTAGTCAGTAAACTAGAGATTCAATCAATCCAGAAGGCACCTATGAAGACAGGGACGATTGGGGAATGAAGCCCTCTCTTGGTGGTGTATGTACAGATCTTGGCTTGGATACTAAATTGTCAGTAGGGGGCAACTCAGAAAGAACAGATGATGGGGGAGCACTGAAAAAATGTAATTTGATTTTAACAGTTCTGCAGTCGTTGTCTCAGAATCCTGCGCCATTTCTGTAACTGGATCTGGATTGGCCAGTTTGTGTTGGTTATCAATAGCCTCAGAAGTCAGCAACAGCTGATCAACATTCCTCCTCCAGATGTTCTGGTCACTAGCTTCCACTGTTTATGACACGGGACCAGTTTATGCCAGCACCATCGCAGCTATCCACTCTGTTCCAGAGATATAGTTCCTGGCAAGTACTTTCTTTCCTGCTGTAAAACTTCCCTACTGTACCTTGGCACATCTTTCTACTTGGGTTTTCTGTTCGTTTAGCACAACCTGTTTTGTGTTTGGGGGTCTCAGCAGGTCAAGCCAGATGCGAAGCTGTCTCTCCATCAGTGTGGTGACTTGAGCCATTTTGGTGGTGGTATGAGGGGAGTTGTGGTATGTCAGCAAGAAAGTGCTGAGACGCAGGTTGAGGGATCCACTTCCCACTGAAGTGTCGAGGGCTTGTTTCATTGTTTGTATGAATTGTTCAGCAAGGCCGTTAGTGGCTGGATGATGTAATGCTGAATACCATTTGCTTCCATAAATGTCTTGAGCTTGTCAGACAGGAGTTGTGGGCCATTGTCAAGCTGTTAAGAAGCCAAAAAGAGCTAAATATGGAACATACTGTAGATCCTCAAAGCATTTTTCAGATGTAGTGCTCTTCATGATGGCAACCTTAGGCCATATGCTGTGTGCATCCAAGAACATGTGGCCTTCTAAAGCTTCTGGAAAATCTATGTGAATCCTTTGCCATGTTTCTTCAGGCCATTCCCATGGATTCAAAGGAGCAAGTTGAGGAACATTTCTTATTCGATGACAATGTGGACAAGTTTTGGCCATCTCTTCAATGGTTACATCCAGTCCTGGCCAGCAGAAGAAGCTGCGTGCGATTTCTTTCTACGACACAGTGCCCTGCATGTAGCTCAACAAGCCCTTGCTTTCTTAATGGTGGAGGAATGACAACATGGTAACACATAGCAAACATCTTGCTTGGACTGTGAGCTCCTTCCATCGAGCCTGGTAAGGTCAATTCCATGGTTGGCTCTCCTTGCAATTCGTGATTATCACGTCCACCACTTTGGACAGAGCAGGATCATTACATGGCAACACACACAAAATGCTGGAGGAACTCAGCAGGCCAGGCAGCAACTATGGAAAAGAGTAAGCAGTCAACATTTCAGGCCAGTATCCTTCTTCAATGGTCAGTACATATGTGCTTTTGGATTTGTGCCACAGTTAACAGAACTGTAGGTACTTACCTGAAGTAAAGCCTATCTTTCGGGGAAGGTTCTGGAGCTGTAACAGCTTTTCTTTTCAAATCTTTTTATTATTATTATACATCGAAGTAACAACACTTACAATGCCTCAAAAAAAATTATCTTAAAGATTGAAAATTTTTGTGAAATAAAAAAAAACCCTACTAAGCAAGAAAAGTAAGAGAAAAAAGAAGAACCCATTGGGGGTAGAACCCTGGAGCCATGCGTCATATAGAAAGCTTCTAAAAATAAACATCAAACCGCCAACAAGCAGAAAAAATATATCAAAACAAAATTTACACTTAGATCGTGGAGGAGATCTATCAGTTAACTGAAATTATAGTAATGAGCAAATGAGCCCCATCTCTTCTCAAAATCAGATAACGGTTCAAAGGTTTGACTTCTAATTTTCTCCAAACTGAGACAGCATCACTTGAGAGAACCATTGTGACAAAGTAGGAGCAGATATATCCTTCCATTTCAACAAAGTGACCCTCCTAGCTATCAATGTAACAAACGTAATAACATGTTGGTCAGACAGAGAAATACCACGAATATTTTGAGGAATTATTCCAAAAAGCACAGTCAATTATTTAGGTTGTAAATTGATTCTAAGTGCTTTAGAAATTGTCGAAAAGACTGACTTCCCGAACGGTTTTAATATAGAACATGACCAGAACATATGTGTCAGTGTAGCTATCTCAGTTTTACATCTATCACAATACTTGTCAACATTGGGAAATATTTTAGAAAGTCTCCCTTTTGTCCAATGGTAACGATGTACAATTTTAAATTGAATCAGTGAATGACTAGCACAGACCGAGGAAGAGTTAACCAACTTCAGAATCCGCGTCCAATCCTCCCATATAAAAGTCAAATTGAGTTCTTGCTCCCAATCCTGTTTAATCTTAAGTAAAGTACACTTATCCCATTGTAATAATAAATTATAAATTCTTCCAACAGAACCTTTCATCAAGGGGTTCTTGTTCATAATAGTATCTAACAAGTCAGCCTCCAATATATAAGGAAAATTACTTAAATATTTTTGTAAAAAATGTCTAACTTGAAGATATTGTAAAAAAATGTGAATATGAAAGAGAAAGCTGTAACAACTAAAGGAAGTCTGGAATAGTCCATCAGTATTCAAAGGGTACTCAGACCTCCTGTACTTTAGATCATATCGATGTGCAGATAGTAACAGAACCCAACGTTGCATTTGACTATCAGCCAGGTAAGGAATGCCTGCATGTGGACAAAAAGTTGGTGTTAACTGTCAGTAGGTAAATTGGTGACTAAAGAGGAATTAACTCCAAAGACAGTGCAAGTCCTTCTTGTTCAACCTAGGCATAGTGGCTTTCTGCCTTGCTTAATACCCCTAAAGCAAAAGCCATTGGACGCTCTTCACCTGGCAGCATGACCATGTGAGATAACTGCCCCGGCACTATAGGGTGATGCATTGCAGGTCAACTGTATGGGCAATGACAGGTTGAAGTGTGTGAGTGCTTCAGATTGTGACAAAGCTTCCATGGCCTTTTTCAAAAGCCTCTTCACAGCGATCCATTCCCTACCAGTGTGTTGATATATTTAAAAGCTCATGAAGTTGTTCCAGCATGCCAACTAGATTAGGAGCAAACTTTGTACAGTATGTTAGCAGTCCTAAGAGAGATTTTAATTGACTTACGTTCTGTAGTGATGGAGCCTCCACAATTGCCTTCACCTTTGATGGGGCCTTGTGAAGTCCTAAGATGTCGATCACGTGGCCCAAATATTGAATCAAAGGTTGAAAGATCTCACACTTGTCCCTCTGAACCCTTGGCTCATATTCCTTGAGTCTTTGTAGCGTAGCCTCTGAGTTTTGTAGGTGCTCGCATTCATTTTTCCCAGTGATGTTTAAGTCAATCAAATATCATTGCACCCCTGTCAGCCCACTCAGGGTCTGGTCCATTGCTCACTGAAAAAGTGTGGGAGCCAAGGTGACGCTAGACGGAAGCCTTCACTGCCTGCACGCTCCTTTTGAATCACCATGGTCACCAGTTCCTGTGACTCTGGCTCCACATGCAAGTACATTTGACAGAAGTTGATCTTGCTGAATGTCTGTCCTCCAGCAAATCCTGCAAAAAGGATCATCTGTGAGGGAAAGAGGTATTGTTTATCTGTAAGAACCGGGTTAATGGTTGTTACCTTGAAGTCTCCACAAAGCCTTAAAGACCCATCCCTTTTTAGGACAGGGATCACTGGAGTTGCCCATTTACTTGTACATGCCAGTTCCAATACCTTTCCAATCTAGCCTCTACGTTTGGTTTGAGGACATATGGAACAGGCCTTGCCTTCAAGGTATTTGGGCGTTATGTCTGACTTAACAGCCAGCTTAACAGTGATTCCTTTCATTCTGACCAGTTCTCCATGGAATACTTCTGCGTGTTTCTTCAATACTTTTCCTAGGCCAGTGCCCCCACCAATCAAGTGCTCGTGCTGATTGAGTTTGAGCTGCTCCAATCATGAGCAGCCCAGAAGCACTGGATAACTACCATTAACAATGCACAGTGGACGTTTCTTTCTCTATTCGTTAATCTCCGCTGTAACATATACTACTCCCCTCAATGGAACAACCTCACAGGTGTAAGTCTTTAAAGTCAACCTTGCCCCTTCTGGGGTGAGATGCTGCAGTTTCTCCTTGTAAACTGTCTCTGGCACCAGTGATGCTGCAGCGTCCGAGTCCATCTGCATCCTCACTGTGGCCCCATCCAACCGTGGGGGGCACCCAATAGCCATCTTTGTGTCCTGAAACAGATAAAAGAAGCAAAGTTTCTTCAACCACAGAGTGAGAGTCACTCAGTCCGTCCTCAATATGCTCCATCTTGTTCACATGTTTCTTTTTGTTTTTCCAGAACACCGTTTTCTTTATTGCAGTGTTTTTGATTACCAGTGTCTTTTTAAACTTTACAGGTGTGTTCAATATGTCCCTTTCCAGCACAGCTTTGGTAATCTAAGTCCTCATACAAGCATTCTTTTGCTGAATGCCCAGTTATGCCACAACATTAAATAGCAATAGGTGTCTTATTCTTAAACTCAGTAGAAACTTTAGGAAACTGGGAAGATGTGCTTAAAACAAATTCTGGATTGATAGTGTTGTATTTGAATACATGCAGCATAAAGAATAAAATGGACAATCTTGACATTCAGCTACAGATTGGCAAACATGTCATTGTGACCATCTCTAAAACTTGGCTGAAGGATGGCTGCCATTGGGAGCTGAACGTCAAAGGATATACGGTATATCAAGAAGATAGGTTAGTAGGCAGAGGGGGTGGTGTGGCTCTGTGTATCAGAAATACTATTAAATCATTGGAAAGAGATGACATAGGATTGGAAGATGTAGAGATTCTATGGGTTGAGTTAAGAAGTGGCAAGGGTAAAAAGACCCTAATGGCAGTTGTATACAGGCCTCCAAACAGCAGCTGGGATGTGGATTACAAATTACAGCAGGAGATGGAAAAGGCGTGTCAGAAAGGTAAAGCCATGATAATCATTGGGGATTTTAACATGAAAGTGGATTGCGAAAACCAGGTCCACACTGGACCTCAAAAGAGAGAATTTGTAGGATGTCTAAGGGATGGCTTTATTGAACCGCTTGTCATTAAGGTTTCCTGAAAGGAAAATCCTGCCTGACAAACCTACTGAAATTCTTTGAGGAAATTACAAGCAGGGTAGAAAAAGGAGATGTAGTAGACATGGTGTACTTGGATTTTCAGAAGGCCTTTGATAAGGTGCCGCACATAAGACTGCTTCGCAAGATGAGAGCCCATGCAATTACAGAAAAGTTACTAGCATGGATGGAACATTGGCTGATCAGCAGAAAACAGAGTGAGAATAAAGGGATCCTATTCTGGCTGGCTGCTGGTTACCAGTGGAGTTCCACAGGGGTCATTGTTGGGACTGTTGCTTTTTATGATGTATGTCAATGATTTGGACTATAGTATTAATGGATTTGTGGCTAAATTTGCCAATGATACAAAGATAGGTGGAGGAGCAGGTAGTACTGAGGAAACAGAGAGCCTGCAGAGAGATGTAGACAGTTTAGGGGAATGGGCAAAGAAGTAGCAAATGAAATACAATGTTGGAAAGTGTATGGTCATGCACTTTGGTGGAAGAAATAATGGGTGGACTATTATTTAAATGGGGAGAGAATTTAAAATGCAGAGATGCAAAGGGACTTGGGAGTCCTTGTGCAAGATACCTTAAAGGTTAGCCTCCAGGTTGAGTTGGTTGTGAAGAAGGCAAATGCAATCTTGGCATTCATTTCTAGAGGTATAGAATATAGGAGCAGGGATGTGATGTTGAGGCTTTATAAGGCACCTGTGATACCACACTTGGAGTATTGTGTGCAGTTTTGGGCTCCTTATTTTAGAAAAGATATACTTACATTGGAGAGGGTTCAGGGAAGATTCACGAGAATGATTCCAGGAATGAAAGGGTTACCGTATGAGGAACGTCTGGCAGCTTTTGGGCTGTATTCCCTGGAATTCAGGAGAATGAGGGGGGAGTCTCATAGAAACATTCCAAACGTTAAAAGGCCTGCACAGATTAGATATGGCAAAGTTATTTCTCATGGTAGGGGAGTCTAGGACAAAAGGGCACGACTTCAGGATTGAAGGACATCCATTTAGAACTGATGCGGAGATGGGGAGAAATTACTTTAGTCAGAGGGTGGTAAATCTGTGGAATTTGTTGCCATGAGCAGCTGTGGAGGTCAAGACAATGGGTGAATTTAAGGCAGAGATAGATGGGTTCTTGATTAGCCAGGGCATCAAAGGATATGAGGAGAAGGCAGGGGAGTGGGGATGACTGGAAGAATTGGATCAACCCATGATTGAATGGTGGAGCAGACTCGATGGGCCGAATGGCCTACTTCAGCTCCTATATCTTATGGTCTTAAAAGCTGTGCTTCTTTAGCTGCCATCTCCATAGGTGTGCTAATCTCATTTGCCTCTATAATGTTAATCTGGCTTCTGTAAGCAAATGCTTCTGAATTGCCTCACAATGCAGATCTAGCGCATAACGTATCATTCAGCTCTTGCCCAATGTCACAGTGTTCAGACAATTGCTTCAGCACTGCCACAGACTGTGAGATCGACTGTCCTCTCTCTTGATTCCTTTTATGAAATCTAACCCTCTCAGCAATAATCAAAGGTTTAGATGAATAGTGCTCCTTTAAGACTTTAACTATGTCCTCACAGGACTTATTGCCAGGCTTAGCAGGTTGTACTGGACTGCATAATCAATGAAACTTTTTTTTTGCACCCAACACAGTCAGAAAAGTTGGAACACAAATATCATCTGAAATTTGATTTACCACTGCAAAATATTCAAATCATTCGGGATATAAACTCCATTGCTCTATTGTTTCATTATATGGCCCCATACTTCCAAACATGGTCGCCATTTTCAAATACAATCACGTTCCATTAAAGTTAGCCAGTCTTATCCATCTTTCTCTCTCTCGCTCTCTCTCCCTCTCTTGTTTATTTTATTTAACTATCCCATACTCATTCTCTCCCCTTGGATCCGTCACTCATCACGATTCCTGCGGCCATTTTCTCATGGTGTGCGGCGTCTTCTTTTCGCTCACCCACATTGAACAGCAGTACACTGACTTTTCTTGCCAAAGGGCACAAAACATGAAATATCACATGAGGACATGAACTTGTCGCCATTTGTTATGTTTTTAGTACTGGAAAGCTATTTCTTTTGCTTGTAAGTCACCTACTTGGAATGCCCTCTCACATTATGTTCAGTGTGTATAACACACACGGGTGTGCAACCCGTAAGGGTCAAAATATACATGAATACATAACAAGAGCAAAATGACCTTTTTTTAAACAAAGAATGCCAGTGGCCCTTCCTTTGCAACAGCAGGGAGCAATTATTAGATCATCTCCAGTCCTCATGCCTTCCCTATCATTGCAGAAGTCTCTGAAGAACTACGTTATCACCCGTGGAACCAGAGGAGCCAATGTATTTGCCCACTGTTATATCGCCATCAAGAGCACTTACCACGTCATCCTACGCCCACACTTCTGAAAGTCCAACCGTATGGCTGTACTTACAGTCCCACCAAACAGGCAGAGACTAAAGACCGCAGCTTCGGTAGTGAGGACCAAGAAGGTATAGTCGAAGGAGGTAGAGGAGTGCTTACAGGACTAATTTGAGTTGGTGGACTGGACAATATTCAGGATTCGGCTTCTTATCAGAATGAATATGCCACATTTGTCACTGACTTCATCAAGATCTGTGTGCTTGTGTGAGTGCCTTCGAGAACATACTGGGCGTACCCAAACCAAAAGCCATTGATGATCTAGGAGATTCGTGGTCTGCTACTGGTTAGATCTATGGGAGTGAAGACCAGTGATCCAGAACTATACAAGAAATCCAGGTACAACCTATGGAAGGTTATCTGAAGGGTGAAAATGCAATTACGATTGAAGTTAGAGATGGAATTGGATGCGCATCATCTCTGGCAGGGTTTGCAGGCCATTGCTTCCTACAAGATAAAACCTAACATTATGAATTGCTGGTATGTTTCACTCCTAGATGAGTTCAATGCCTCTTTTGCACACTTTGAAATGGAGGGTAAAACTACACCTGTGCAAATCCCTGCAGCATCTGGTGACCCTGAGACCTCTGTCTCAGAGGCCGATGTCGGAACAACTTTCAAAGGGTGAACCCTTGCAAGGCATCAGGCCCCAATGATGTACCTGAGAAGCCATTGAAACCCTGTGCCAACCAACAGGTGGGAGTGTTCAAAGACAACTTCAATCTCTCACTGCTGCAGTTGGAGGTTCTCACCTCTTCAAAAGGGCGACAATAATACAGTGCCCAAGAAATGCAGAGAGAGCTACCTCTATAACAATCACTCAATTGCACTCACATCTACTGTGATGAAGTGCTTTGCGAGATTGGTCATGGCCAGAATCAACTCCAGCCTAAGCAAGGATCTGGATCTTTTGAAATTTGTCTATTGCCACAATAGGTCTACAGTGGATGCAAACTCACTGGCTCTCCACTCGACCTTGGATCACCTAGACAATAACAACGCCAACATCAAGCTGCTGCTTATTGATTACAGCTCAGCATTCAACACAATCATACCCTTAGTTCTAATGAACAAGCTCCAAAACTGGGCTTCTACATTTCCCTCTACAACTGGATCCTTGACTTCCTCAACAAACGACCACAGTCAGTGCAGAATGGAAATAACATCTCCTCTTCACTGACAGTCAACATTGGCACACTTCAAGGATGTGTGCTTAGCTTACTGTTCTACTCTCTCTATATCTAAGACTGAGCGGCCAGGCATAGCTCAAACACCATCGATGACACAACTATTGTTGGCAGAATTTCGGGTGGTGACGAGGAGGCATACGTGAGTGAGATAGGTCAGCTGACTGAGTGCTGTTGCAACAGCAACCTTGCGTTCAATGTCAGTAAGACCAAGGAATTGATTGTGGATTCCAGGAAGGGGAAGTTGAGGGAACGCTCACGAGTCCTCGTCAAGGGGTCAGCACTGGAAAGGGTGAGCTGTTTCATGCTCCTGGCTGTCTGAAACTCTGCTCTGGGTTCAACATATTAATGCAATCACAGAGAAGGCACAACAGTGGCTATATTTCATTATGAGTTTGAGGAAACTTAGTATGTCACCAAAGATCCTTGTAGATATTTCCAAGTATACCGTGAAGAGTATTCTAACAGGTTGCATCACAGTCTGGTATGGAGGGGCCACTGCAATGGATTGGAAAAAGCTGCAGAAAGTTGTAAACTCAGCCAGCTCCGTCATGGGCACTGGCCTCCATAGCATCATGGACATCCTCAAAAGGCGATGCCTCAAGAAGGTGGTATCCATCTTTAAGGACCCCCATCATCCAAGACATGGCTCCTTCTCATTGCTACCATCAATGAAGAGGAACAGGAGCCTGAAGACACACAGTCATTGGTTCAGGAACAGCTTCTCTCCTCCACCATCAGATTTCTGAATGAGCAATTAACCCGAGAATACTACCTCACTATTTTTTTGCTCTCTTTATGCACTACTTATTTAATTTAGTTTTTCTATATGTACATTTCGTATTGTAATTTATATTTTAGAAATTATTTTGTATTGCAATATACCGCTGCTGCAAAGCAACAGCCATATTAAATCTGATTCTGATTTTGATTCTGAAGGATCCCAGTTTTTAAAAGTGTGTATTTATTGTTACCTTGACACTGACAGTCAATGCAATCCTCGTGCTCCTCTGAATCTACAAAATTGGCTAGGGAAAACAGCAGACTAGTCATAATATTCCATCCAGGCTTGACAAGAAGATCAGAGACCTCAGCCTTGACCCTGCCCTGTGCAGCCGGATCCTGGATTTCTTGTCAGATCGCCAGCAGGTTGTAAGAGTGGGCTCCCTCGGCTCCACCCCTCTGACACTCAATACAGGAGTCCCTCAGAGACTCCTTTACTCCCTGTGTCACCACTCACAGCTCCAATCTGCTAATTAAATTTGCCGACGACACTACACTGATTGGCCTAATCTCAAACAATAACGAGGTGGCCTACAGAGGAGAAGTCATCTCTCTGACACAGTGGTGTCAAGAAAACAACTTCTCCTTCAATGTCACAAAAACAAAGGAGCTGGTTGTGGATTACAGGAGAAATGGAGATGGGCTAACCCCTATTGACATCAATGGATCTGGGGTTGAGAGGGGAAACAGCTTCAGGTACTTGGCATCCACATCACCGAGGACCTCACGTGGTCTGTACACACCAGCTGTGTGGTGAAGAAGGCACAACAGCGCCTCTTTCACCTCAGACGGTTGACAAGGTTTGGTATGGGCTCTCAAGTCCTAAAAACTTTCTACAGGAGCACAATTGAGAGCATCCTGACTAGCTGCATCACTGCCTGGTATGGGAACTGTACCTCCCTTAATCACAGGACTCTGCAGAGAGTGGTGCAGACAGCCCAGTGCATCTGTAGTTGTGAACGTCCCATGATTCGAGATTTACAAGGACAGGTGTGTAAAAAGGGCTCGTAGGATCATTGGGGACCCAAGTCATCTCAACCACAATCTATTCCAGTTGCTACCATCTGGGAAGCGGTACCACAGCATAAAAGTCAGGATCAACAGACTCCGGGACTGCTTCTTCCACCAGGCCATTGACTGATGAGCTCACGCTGATTTGAGTGTATTCTATATTACATTGACTGTTCTACTTATTATGAAATTTTTATAAATTACTATGATTGCACATGGCACACTTCGATGGAGACGTGACATAAAGATTTTTACTCCTCATGTATGTGAAGGATGTAAGAAATTAAATCAATTCAATTCCATTCAATTCAAATTCAGGTGTTGCTTACTGAGGTTCCGAGCTCCCTGTGCAATACGAACTTTTCTTCCTCCTCTTACTTCCAGCTTGTACTGCTGCTATCAGTGCTGTCAATTGGTAAAAAGAAATGCCATTAAACAATCATCATTATAAATCATAGGGATGTGCAATTCTTTCTGCTAATGAGTTTTCAGCCATGTGCATTTAAGAGACATATTAATTGGATCACTGCACTTTGATCAGCATGGATGGCATGATCTGCCTATCTTGCAAATACCTGAATGTGTCAGCTGATGTGTTACTGTCCTGACCCACACCGGAAATATTTGCAGGCACGCTGGTCACCATACTAGAACAAGCTAACGAGCCATTTTGAAGCAGAACTTTGCATCCATAGACCTATAACTGACAGCCTACTCCATATTTCAAAATCTGTATTTTAAAATTATTTAAAAGGTGACCTGATAGAGGCGTGTAAGAGGCATTGATCATAGGGATAGCATGAGGTTTTTTCCCAGGGCTGAAATGGCTAACATTTAAGGTGCTTGGATGTCAGCATAAGGGGGTTGTCAGAGGTAAGTTTTTCACACAGAGAGTGGTGGGTACATGGAATGCACTGCCAGCGATGGTGGTAGAGGCGGATACAATAGGGTCCTTTAAGAGACCCTTAAATAGGTACATGGAGCTGAGAAAAGTAGAGGGCTATGTGGTAGGTTAATTCTAGGCAGCATCTAAAGTAGGTTGCATGGTCAGCATAACATTGTGGGCCGAAGGGCCTGTAAAGTGCTATCGATTTCTATCTTCTTCTTCTTCATATGCCTTGCGTGTTAGATGCTTGGGCGATCATGGCTCTCCACATCAAACAATCCCTCACAGCTTCAATGATATCTCACACACTTAGATCTGTTAGTTCTTTCACAGTGTCCATATACTTTCTTCTTTGCCTTCGTCTTCCGTGTTTCCCAGGCATGCGGCCTTGTAATATAAGGTATTCTATTTCTCCCTTTCTGATGACATGGCCCAGGAAATTAAGTTTCCTCTCATTTAATGTTCTCATTAAAGATCGTTTTGTATGGGCACGTTGGGGTACTGTCTAATTAATTACCCTATCTCTATATGATATTTTCAGCATTCTTCTAAGTAGCCACATTTCTGTTGCTATTAAGTTTCTTTGGAGTTCTGGTGTTCATATTTCAGAAGCTTACAGCAAGATTGACCAGATGTAACATTTTAGTAGCCTAAGCCTTGTTGTCATAGAAATGCGTCTGTTGGTAAAAATGGGTTTCATTTTTTGGAAGTTGGTTTTGGCAATGGCAATTCTTCTTTTTATTTCGACTTTACTTTTATCATCTTGTGATATAAAGCTACCAAGGTAATTAAAGCTGGTCTTTTGTTCAACCTCTTGGTTATCGATGTACAATTGGCAGTTGGGAGTATCCTGCTGTTTTGATATCACCATATATTTGTCTTTTTTATATTTGATGGTTAGACCAAAATCTGAACCTGTTTGTACTACTTTGTCTAGGAGGGTTTGTAGGTCTTCTGTAGCACTTGCTGTTAGGGTGGTATCGTCTGCATATCTTATATTGTTGATGTTAACACCTCCAATTTTTATCCCATCTAGGTCTTCTATTTCTCTGAGAATCATTTCACTATAGATATTAAATAATTCCAGTAAGGCAAAGCATCCCTAATTCCTCTTTGAATTTTAGTCCGACCACTTATATTATCATTAATTTTTACCGCCGCCATTTGATTCCAATATCAATTTTGAAGCAGTTGTTGGTCCCTTCCATCAATGTTTAGTTTAACGAGAATTTGAAATAATTTTTCATGATGCACTTTGTTGAATGCTTTAGTGAAATCAATAAAACATAAAAAGACATCATTTTGATATTCAATTGCCCTTTCTGAAAGCATTCGTAGTATGAAAATTGCATTCCTAGTTCCTCTATCCTCAGTAAACCCAAATTGCAGTTTAGAAGTTTCTGGTCTTAATTTGTTTTTAATTCGACTCAGAACAATTCTCAACAAAATCTTCATTATGTGACTCATAAGACTGATTGTTCTATAATTTTCATAGTCAATAGTTCCAGGAATTTTTAGCAGAGTTATAAATACTGATTTCAAGAGATCGTCAGGCAATATACCAGACTCATATATGCCATTAAACAGTTCAAATAGAATATCTATGCCCAGATCTTCTAGAGCTTGAAACATTTCCACTGAAATTTCATCAGGTCTAGTGGCTTTACTGTGTTTCATGCTTTTCATTGCTTTAGTTATTTCTTCTTTGGTCATCTATACTGTTCACTTTGGATCCAAACTCAGCGCAAAGTAACTTTAATTCATCTAGCACTACCGTTAGCTTTGCCATGTTGCTAGAAACTTCCTCATCTTGCTTCGTCAATGAAGTGTTGATTTTCGATATTTTGGAGCCACGTTTTCGGGTGAAGATATCACAGTCCTTGATTGTAGTCGTTTTTGACATAGCCCGAGTTCAGCTGGTATTGTTAACTTAGGGTTTTAAAGCTGTTTAGTGCAAGGTTGTACGGAGCCTCCACGTTAAGCTGCTATCTTGGTTTGTGGCTCCATCTGTTTCTTCTTTGGTAATAGGTGGGCCAGAATTAGGGTGTTTAATATCTCTATTATCTTCAAAAAGCTGCTCTATATACTGAATCCACCTCTCACATACTTTATCTGGATCTGTTGGTATGGATCCATCTTGTGCATCCTGTAGAGGAGGTTTTTTTAATTTCAGTAATTTCCTTAATTTTCTTGTGCATTTCTTTGCTGTTGTTAATATGGCCTTCTACTTCATTGCCTTTTTGATTCAGTCAATCTTCCTTTGCAATATTGCAGAATTGTCTGGTCTGTCTGTCTATTGCACTTCATTATTCTTCTTCACTAACTTTCTCTGTTCCATCAGATCTAGAATTTCTTGGGTTATCCACCCCTTGCTGGTGTGTTGGATTTCTTGTACTGGGATTATCTCCTCTGCTGATTGCTGTATAGTATTTTTAAATCTGTCCCAAATAGGTGTTGCTTTGTTTTCATTGAGGTGTTGTTCTACAGCTGTTTTGAACTGCTGCTTTAAGTATGCTATCATTTTTAAGTTCTCCCAACATATACTTTCTCTTTTTCCCACATTTCAGTTTCTTTAATTTTGTTTTAATGGTAGCTATTACTGGATGGTGATCTGAACCACAGTCTGCTCCTGGGTAGGCTTTAGAATCTGTGATATTATTTCTAAAGCATTCATTGATGGTAAAGAAATCTATCTGATTCCTTGTTCTATCTCCAGGGCTGATCCAAGTACACAATCTACGTGGATGGTTTTTATACCAGGTATTGGTGAACACTTGGTGTACTGCCTGACGATCACTCGGTTGTTTCTGACACACCAGAAAGGAAAGTTGGACAAGACATTAAATGGAGTGAAAAGGTTGGAAGTTGATATCTTAGGCCTATCAAAAATTAGATGGACTGGCAGTGGCAAATTCACTCAGAATAGTTCTCTGATAACGTATTCTGGAGGTCAACAGCATATGTATGGAGTTGGAATTATTTTAAACAAACAAGGATCAAAATGTCTTGTGGGATAGTGGGCGATATCTGACTGTCTGCTTTTAGTTAAATTAAGGGGTAACCCTTTTAGCATTAGCATAATCCAAGCCTATGTGCTAACAAGTGATGCGTATGAAGAGGGTATCAACAAGTTCTATGAAGATCTCGGCAGTGCTTATGAGCAAGGTAAATCTCAGGATATAAAACTATTCACGGGAGATTTTAACTCCAAAGTTGGACAGGAAAGGTTTGATAACATCATAGTGTAGCGGTGTGCTACACGCAGCGCTGAAATAACGACACAGAGTCGGTAAACTGCAGTTAAAGAAGATTTTATTCAAGCTTCGCGGCCTCGCTTTAAAGCCTCCCTGATCCCGCCCTCCCCGGGTGCGGATGCTGTATTCACAGTCCTGTCCCGCGCGTGGATGCTGTAGGGGGCACGTATTCACAGTCCCCCGCGAGCTTTTCCCTTTGTTGGTGAAGCAGACCTGGCTCCCTTTTGGGACTGGCCTTTGTGCCGGCGCGCTGGCTATTTGTGAGCCGGTTCGAGTGCGCTAGGAAGTGGGTCGCCACATAACACCCCCCCCCCAGAACCGGCGATACACCCCCCAATGTCCACAGTCTGGGCCGGACCCTGTTTGGGAGGTCGGCCTCTGCGCCGCGGTGCCGGGAACTCGACCAGTTGCGCCATGTCCACATGGGCTGGTTTGAGTCGGTCCACCGTGAAAACCTCCTCCCCCCCCCCCCCCCCCCCAACGTCCAGCACGAACGTGGAATTGGGCTTCTGCTTGCTGGAACCACAGGTGAGGTCGCAACGTCCAGAAGCTTCGCAGCTTCAACGAAACTACATGAACAGATGCGGCGTCGTTCATCTCTGGTCCAAATATCGTTTGGACCGTCGGGGTCACCAATTGTAGCGGTGTGCTACACGCAGCGCTGAAATAACGACACGGAGTCGGTAAACTGCAGTTAAAGAAGATTTTATTCGAACTTTGCAGCCTTGCTTTAAAGCCTCCCTGATCCCGCCCTCCCCGGGCGTGGAGCTGTAGGGGGCACGTATTCACAGTCCTGTCCCACATGCAGATGCTGTAGAGGGCACGTATTCACAGTCCCGCGTGGGCTTTTCCCTTTGTTGGTGAAGCAGACTTGGCGCCCTTTTGGGACTGGCCTTTATGCCGGTGCGCTGGCTATTTGTGAGCCGGTTCGAGTGCGCTAGGAAGTGGGTCGCCACAATAGGACCTTTTGGACTAGGGGAGAAAAATGAAGATAGAGAAAGGTTTACTGATTGGTGTGTCAGAAGCAACCAAGTGATCACCAATACTTGGAATGAAAGCGTCCACATAGATTGTGTACCTGGATTAGCCCTGGAGATAGAAAAAGGAATCAGATTTCTATATTTCTATGAAACCATCTTTTTCACTTATTTGATATCTTTTACATTTTTTGTTGTCTTGAATGTGATTCTGGAACTGTTGGAGTCTGTCTTCTGCTGTTTGGAGATCATTTGGGTGTTTCATGGCTCTGCAGTCTCTGAGAGTATTCAGAGAAGCAGCGACAGTGTGAGCAAACCCAGTGGCAAAAAGGCTGCGGGATGACGCAAAGCTGATGTTTGACCCCATTTTGCCAATTATAGCTTCTATTGTTCGCTAATTAAAGAAACGAGGGCGATTGAAACATTAAGGTGAGGGTGAAGTTTGGCGATCGTTTGGGTGTTCCAGTGCTCTGCAGTCTCTGAGAGTATTGCGGGAGGCAGAGGCAGCATGCACGAACCTCGTAGAGGTAGGCTGTAGAACAGGGCACAAGGCAATGCTTGGCTCCATTTCACCGATTATAGCTTCCACTGTTTGCCGATAAAAGAGATTGAAACGTCAAAGCAAGTGCAGACAGTGAGTGATGGCTGTTTTCCTTTTGAGTGGTTGCTCTGTCCTGGAGAGGGGAGATCCCGCCGCAGTCCCCAGAAAGTGTCGCTCAGGTTTTTTCTGTGTTTTGGATGTGGACTTGGACTATAGTCTCTTCTTTTCAGTCATATAATTTTTATATTTTGTGGGGTTTTTTTCACCCAACCTTTTCGAGGTTGTTTGTGTGGAAGGAGGGATTTGGGGGTCAATGTGCCTGATCTGTTTTGTTCATTTTTTTGTGCGAGAGGAGAGATTTGCAAGGGTTGATGTGCCTGATTTGTTTTTGTGCAGGGTGAGGGATTTGGGGGTTGATGTGCCTGATCCATTTTTGTTTGGGTTTTTTTCCCAAGGAGATGGGATTTGGAAGGGGGGGGGGGGTTGATGATCATGCTGCCTTTTTCTTCCTTGGTTTCATGGCTACTTGG